>NW_028295716.1:0-1200000 GCF_964341445.2 Mesoplodon mirus
AAGAACAAACATATGGACACCAAGGAGGGAACGCCATGTGAGGGTGGTGGTGGGATGCATTGGGAGACTGGGATTCACATGTGCACACTTATATGTATGAAATAGATATCTAATAAGAACATGCTGTATAAAAGAAATAAATTAAAAAAAATCTAAATAAATAACATTTAATAAAATAAAACAGAAAAAAAGTTTTTCCCTTCACATAGACATCTTTATATTAAAGCATTATTTCCATGTATATATCTCCAAATTAAAAAAAAAGAGGAATAAATAAAATCTAACTTGAACCAAAAAGAAAAAAAAGAAAAAAAAAAAAAAAACAAACAGAACTCACCAGTTATAGAGAGGATAATCGTATCAGGGCACTTGCTCCAGTGGTATAAATTTCTTAAGTTGGTCAGAGGTGGGAAATCGTCTCCCATGCAGTCAGCAGTGCTCCCCCCCACAAGGAGCATCCTCATTGCAAAGCTGGGGGAATGTGTCGAGGCGTCTCTGAGTAAATGTGAGCTGAGCCCCAGTCCTGCTGCAGCTGAACTCTTCCCACTCTTTCCAGGTAAAACAACTGAATATGTACAAGCACTTGCAAGCCTAGAGGAAGGGCTGTGGTGCCACACTAGCAAGAGCACACAGGCCGACTTGGTGCCTGCAGGCCAGCCAGGATGGTCCTGGCCCCAGATGCTCTTCTGGAATCTTTCCATTTCCCTGCCTGAGATACCCCTCCTGCCACGGCACCCACTGCTTTTTTACTTCCTCACCTCTGACTGGGGAGAAATTCCAGTGGCAGGTATGGGTGACACATTCTCTTCTTTAGCAGGTGGCAGCCTGGCAACTTCTGCAGAAAGTCCAGCAGAGCCCAAATCACACTGGGCCACCCACAAAGCCACGGCCCCTCACTCCCTCCCACCACCCCAGCCCCGAAACTGCTGATGGGGCAGAGAATGTGGCGTCAGGCACAGCTACAGGGGTTCTTGCTGACTGGAGAGGTGTTTATATTGACCTCAACCCAGGCACACCTGTGGGGGGGTTTGGCAGGCAGTGTCAGGCTGCCCAAATCAGCCAATCCTCACCCCTCAGGGGCTCACAGTTGCAGAAAATGAACCTTGCTAAACGGGTCAGTCCCAAGGAACAGGTGTGGGCTCTTGAGAGTCAGGCTAGACAAGGGGCTGCAGCTGCGGCTTGTTTTCTTATCATTTTATCTGGTCCATGAGTGGAAAACAACTTCAAGAAGACCCTATCCTAATGAGAGGAACCCAGGAGTCAGGGAGAGGAGTGATGGTGGGTGGAGACAGAGGCCTGGTGCCCTGGCTGCAGTGGAAGTGTCTGGAAGACCAGGCAGAGAGAGGCTGCACAGAGTGATAGCCAGGGTCACAGACCTGTCAGAGCTGCTGTTTGTTACTTCAAGTCCTGCTCTGAGGTGTTCTGTGTCAGCTGTGAGCGACAGGTGAGCTGGGGGTTCTCTGCAAGTTGGGCTATGTGCACAGTTCCTGTGTGTCCAGCCCTGCTGGGGTACCTGCCCAGGGGAGTTCCGTATCCTGGGAAGGGCCTGACTATGAGAGCCCCATGGGCTGCTGGGTAGCTGCACAGGTGAGCTCCGTACCCAGGGAGGGACTTGAACACGAGAGCCCCGTGGGCTGTGGGGTGCAGGATGCAGCCCAGGTGAGCTCCATATCCTGGGATTGGCCTGACCACGAGAGCCCCATGGGCTGCTGGAGACCTGGTAAAGGATATCAGGACAGTCAGTGAAGCCACCGAGGGTATACATCCAGGAGCTCCTATTTCCTACACCCTGCTGCTCATTCTACCATCCACCAGGCCATGGCATTCTGTATTACACTTCAATGATGCCTTCTTCTGTATTCCATTCATCTCAGAGTCACAAGAATTTTTGGCTTGTGAGTGGCAGGACACAACATGCAACACAAGCAATAATGCTGGGCCGTCCTGCACCAATGGTTCAAAAATCCCCACACCATCATTGGGGAAATGTCCTCTAAAGACCTAAAAGTTCTACCTCTGTAAAAGGGAACCCTCCTTCAATATGCAGATGACATTCTGATCGCCAGGCCTACTAAAGACGCCTCTGAACTACCTAGCCAAGAAAGGATAGAAGGTGTCCAAGAAAAAGGCTCAAATATCCCAGGCTCAGGTGACATGCCTGGGCTTCATTCTCACAGATATTCGGGGAAACGCATCCCAGGATAGGGAAGAAGCCATTTTCAGCCTTACCTCTTCTAAAACTAGAAGACAGCTTAGGGGTTCCTGGGGAGGCCAAGGTTTTCTCCATCTGGATCCCTAACTACAGTCTAATAGCTGGGCCTCTACATGAAACACTGACACGAAAAGATGATGATCCTTTTGAATAGAATCCAGAAGCAGCCTTTCAAGAATGGAAAGAGCAGTCAATTCAGATCCTTGCCCAGGAACTCACTAATTTAGCTAAACCCTTTGACCTTTACATACCCGGTCAAAGGTTAATCACCTTTGGAGACTTAGTGCAAAAACTGGGACCACTTGAAATGGAGCAACACAAGAATGCCCTTCAGGTATGATAAACTATGGTCCCCAAGGGCTTTGCCCACCGACTCATCAGGCCAGGATACTGGGGTATCTAAAAAGCTAGAAATCAGCAGCTCGGAAGGCCAGCTCCCTCCTAAGGGAAAAGGACCCCACGTCGTGATCCTAACCACCCATCATGCCCTGAAGTTGCAGGGGTCGCTCTGTGGACACACTGACCTCGAGTGAGGAGGCCTCCCAACTCCAACCTCCAGAGAGACAAATGGGGGCATCGGGCCCCCAAGATGACTTGTGTGACCATCACTTGACCTGGAGTTTCTCTCAGAAAACAACAAGACTGGGCCCCGAAAGAGCAGACTACTGCTTGCAGGATTTACTGCACCCAGAGGGGAGCTAATAAGCTTGGCGGGGAAAAGTATATCACGCTTTCCCCATAGAAAACCCTACAGACACCGTGGTGATGGTGGCCAATAAGACCGGCTGGACTGCTGGCTACTTCTAAAGGCCGTTGACTCAGTGGACGTCATGGTCCTGGATTACCACTGACCCTGGACTGTCTGGGAGTTGTGCGGGCAGGGCTCTGACACATGGTGCTGTTTGTACATTAATTCAGGGACCTAATTAAAGAAAGCACAGACTACTGGTCAGAGCATCTAGGCTGTTAAAAACCGTCAGCCTAAGGTCAGCGAACAAATGTGGGGTTGGGTGAAACCTGCCACCACAGCATCTTTGCGCATCTCTTTCCTGGACCCTTAAAGGTCATTAGAATCTATAACACTTCCAATGCTGGTGCTCAGGCGGACGAGAAGTGAGGCAGGAGGCTTTGGGACAATCAACCTCACCTGGAGGCTGGTGGGGAGACGTTTTGCCCCTCCCCCCAGGTATCAGGGCTGCCACCACAGCATGAAGCAGTTACAGAAGAGGGGTCTGCACCCTCAACACCCCAAGAATGAGGAACGGAACAAAATGCAGAGGAGGTGTTAGTCTCTGGCAACGTTCATTAAAAATTCCTGGGAGATAAAAAGAGAATCTGGGCAATAAAATAAAGTCTAACCTGTTTTTCCTTTGTGCTTTGTGTAATTTCACGTGCTCCTAGGGTTCCGCATGCAGAGGTCCCACACCCAGCACTTCAGACCCGATTTCCTAGTGCAGAATGGCTGGGTCGACACCTCAGCTAGCGAAGTCCCATGCAGACTCCACGGCATAGAGCCTGAGCTGCAGCCAACCCAGCCTACGAGAGCTCCATCCCCTAACTCCCACTGACGCTGCCGGGATCCCTACACAGTAGCCCAGCCCACAGCCCGTGGGGGAGTGCACACTCTCACCTCTCCATTCGGTTTTCAAAATAACGTTTCCTTTGCTTCTGAACCAAACTCAGTCTTGATCTGTTGGCTCCAATGACACTGGGCTCGGGGACTCCTGTTGGGGTACACTCTGGAGGATCAGTAACAGAAATTGAGAACATTGTAACTTCAATGAACAGATGTGTGAGCCAAACTGTATTTAACATACAGCAGTGTATAATGCTCGGGTAAAATAAGATTTTTCTAAGACTTACATTTGATAATTCCTTCACTTTACTATAAGCAAGTTCAGTGAAGACGTCTGTCTTATTTGTCAGGTCAACATTAGAGAAATGAAGTGATTTATTTCCATGGTTGTACATCGAATACTCTTGGCTGAAGCTTCAATCTTGTTTTGAATGCTTTTCCATTGAAAAGGATACCTCTCTTTCAGCTCCCCCATTCCTGAGAAGTATAAAATCTTATAATTTATTATTACCAAAGGGGAAAGGTCGGAAAAGGGATAAATTAACAGTTTGGGATTAACACATACACACTGCTATGTATAAAATAGATCATCAACAAGGAACTACTGTATAGCACAGGGAACTACACTGAATATTTTGCAATAACCTATAAGGGGAAATTATCTGAAAAAGAATCGATATTTTTATTGACATCATCTATCAATGACAGATAAAATGTAACCTAAGCAAGGCCGATGGTGAGCGCTTCTGAACCTGAAGACTTCAATCATCTAAAGTTTGGGCTCTGCCTATTTCCCAAGGCCCTTAATGGACATACGTGTAGCCGTAGCTTAAAAATTCCCCAGTTTGTGGTTCGGGGAGGCACTGATTTGGAAAAATCCCTGGTGTTCTCCTTCCATGCACGGGACCCTTCCTACAGCTAAAACATGCCTGTCACACCTAGAGGATGGTACACCGTTTGATCGGAAAGAGTTTGGAAAAGGCACCACATCTCCTCATCGCCTGGTGCACGGGTTCACCCCTCCAGCATCTTTCCTGACAATCTCCTTACTTGGGGATATCAGCACCGTCAACATCCTGTTGCACACAGTTTGGAATTTGTCCAGAGGATGAAGCGGAAGGATGAGAAAAATTTAGAGACAAGTCTTAGTTGTTCAGACAGGCAAATGCCACTCTAATTTCCTATCTGGAAGACAAATTCATCAAAGGCTAGAATTGCCCATGGAAACAGAATAGGGCTAGAGGAAATCCCGCTGTTTTGTGTCCCGTTTCCAAAAACACAAGTTGAAAAATGGAACTCGGGGGCAATAAAATTCATGAAACTGCAGAGTTGAAAATATCTATTGTTGAAAAATGTCTTGAGGTAAGTCACAGAAAATGACTTGTAAGCAAGGGAGAGTGGCAGGAAACAGATTTGAAAAGGTAGAAAGGACTCCCCATTAAAGCACAAGAAAAGGGGCTGAACTTCGCCAATGATGCAGTTGGCCCAAAAGGGCGTATGCATTCTTTTCTGAATATATTCAAGTAAAGGCCATTCACACTTTTTATCCAACCAAACAGGTGGGCACTGGAAATCAATACTACAAAATGCATCACTTCACATCAGTCAGAAGGACCATCCACATAAAGTGTAAACACCAGAAATGCAGGACAGGGTGAGGAGAAAACGAGCCCTGTGAGGCTGATAGTGGAAATGTAATGTGCCAACGGCCACTCTGGAGAAGTGTATTGTGTTTGCTAAAACATCTGAAAACTGAGCTACAGAGCATAGGGCACTTGCACTCATGGGCGTATACCTTGGGAAAAACAAAAAATGAGAGAAAACAGGCACTCCAACGTTTACCACCTCTCTGTTAAAAAGGGCCTCCTCTTGGATATAAACTAAATGTCCCTGGAAGGATAAAATGGATAAAAGAGATGGGGTACTTATGTAGAGTGGAATATTACTCATCCAGAAATCAATGAAATAAGGCCAGTTGGAACAACTCTGGAGGAGTTACATACGATCATTCTAAGTGACACATGTCAGAAAGAAAAAGACACATATCATAAGATGTCACTTAAAGGTGGAATCAAAAATGGCTACACATGAAATAAACTACAAAACAGAAACATAGTCAAATATGTAGAAAATAGACATAAGGCTGCTAAATGGGAAAGGTGGGGAATGGTGAGGTATTATCCAGGAGGTTGAAATTAGCAAAGATACCATTCCAAGTACCGAATTGAATAACTGGCAAGGCCTACACGGTACCTCAAAGAACGGCACTCAGTCCACTCAAGTCACTGGAAAATAAAACATATGACTCGTAGGCATCTGAGAAAGAATTTATTGTTGTCACACAGTACATGAATCAAGTGGATGTACAGCAGCAAAAAACAGAGCTTTGAAAATCAGCTGTAACCAATATAAAAATAAATTTAAATATATTTATAAAAACAGTGAGACAGACAAAAATTCTTACAACTTTTGTTGAAGGGCTACGATGTAACATGGATTGAACACATGTAGACCCACAGCAGGATGATATATAAGGCTGGAAGCTATGCATGCTAAGAGATGTTAGAGAGGCTGGGTGAGGAAATACAGACCTTTTAAAGTAATACTGCCTGGTACCCATTCCATGGGTCCCAAATCTGCACTTTCAAGGGAATCTTCTGACAGGGAAAACATGCCTGGGAAACCGAGATGAATGTACACCGTGTGCTCAAGAGAGGTGTCTAAAATGCACCTCATTTTTGATCTCCTGGTGCTGGGGTTCGCCATTCCAGCCACATTACTAACAATCTCCCCACTTGGAGAATCAGCACCTTTAACCTCCTGTTTCACACAGTTTGCAATTTTTGAAGAGGATAAATGGGAAGAGGAGGAACCAGTGAGAGATTAGCTGTAGGAGTTTTGACAGGCACATGTCACTCTAATATCCCTTTAGGAAGAAGAATTAACCAAAGGCTCAGCCTGCCTCCCCAGAACCAGAATAGGGCCGGAATCAATCCAATGGTTTGGCGGCCAGCTCACAAAAAAAGCGAGTTGCAAAATGGAGCTCAGGAGCAGACAATTCAAAGACCTGCAAAGATATAAATGATAACCAACGTCCAAAAATATATTCAGGTAAGGCAACGAAGAGGTTCTGAATGAGAGGCAGAATTGCAGGAAACATTTTTCAAAAGGTAGATTGTACTCACATTTAAAGCATATGAAAAGCAGCAGAATTTCTAAAATGATGCAGTTGGGCAAAAGGGTGTATGCGTTTTTTTCGTGAATATCTTCAGGAAAAAAACACATACAGAGTTTTTGGCCAACCAAGCAAGAGGGAAATGCAAATCTGCACAACAAAGAAGTCTCAATTTCCACTGCTCAGAAAGGCCATCCAAAAAATGTGTACAAATCAAAAATGCAGGAGAGGCCATGGAAAACAGGGAGACTAGTCACGCTGATGGGTGGGGTATAAATATCCAAGAGCTACTCTGAAGAAGTGTATGCTGTTTCCTAAAACATCTAAAATACAAAGCCCCCGAGCAAAGGGGACTTCAACTCATGGACATATAACTTGGGAAGACTAAATATCAACAAGACACAGGCACCCCAAAGTTTAGGGCTGCTCTGCATACAAGAACCTCAACTTCGGTACACCTAAAGTATCCCAGGAAAAAGAGAAATGCATAAAGAACTTGTGGTAATTTTGTACAACGGAATATCACTCAGACGTGAAATCAATGTCATAAGGCCAGTAGCAGCATAATGAGAGGATTTAGGTATGATGATTCTAAGGGAAATTAGTCACACAGAAAAAGAATCTTATCATAAGATATCACTTACAGAGGGAATGTCAACATCACAACACATGAAATGAATTAGGAAAGAGAGCAGCGTCTCACATTTAGAAAACACTCTTATGCCTCCTTAAGGGGAAAGGAGAGGTGGGGTGATGCATAAAGCCAGAGTTTGATATTAGCACAGGTACCATTCCATAAACCAAATACAGAATAGACAAGACCTACACCTTCCTCAGTGAACAGGACTCAAAACACCTATTCCCCACAGAGGAATATATCTGATTAGTAAGAATCTTAAAACCTATGTACTGATATGCCTCTGTAAGGGAATCAAGTGTGTCTAGACCGGCATAAACACGTCAGTGAGAATCAGCTCAACCCCATTATAAAAATGAATTTCAAAAACAAAACAAAAAACAGCGAAATTCTTACACAATTCCTTCAGGGGTTCTGATGAAACCTAGAATGACCCTATCTGCAAAGACAGCTGGATGAGACATAAGGCTGGACACTTGGGACTGAGAGGACTGGTGAGATTGGGAGAGAAACTGCAGACCCTTTAAAGTAGTAATGCATGCCACCATTCCATGGGTCCCAAATTTCCAGGTAGAAGGGAATATCACTACAGTTATAACATGTATGGGAAACCTAGAGAATGGACACCCTGTGATGGCGAAAGGTTTCTGAAAGTCTCCTACTTTTTCCTCTCCTTGTGCTACAGTTTGGCATTCCAACAACTTTACTATCAATCTCCCAACTTAGGAGAGTCATCCCCTATAACCTCCTGGTTCGCACAGTTTGCTAATTGTGCAGAGGATGAAAGGGAAGAGGGAGAACAAATCAGAGAGAAGATGTAGGCCTTTGGACGGACACAGGTCACTCTAAATTCCCGTCAGGAAGAATTAACCAAAGCCTCAGCCACCCACAGGGAACCAGTATAGCCACCCCTGGAACCAGTATAGTTCCTGAAGCAAAATTGTGGATTTGCGGTCAGCTCCCAAAAATGGGATTTGAAAATTGGAGCTGAGGGGCAAAGCAAATCAAAAACCTGCAGAGTTATAAAGGACTACTCTCTTCCAAAAATCTGTTGAGGGAAGGCAACAAAGCGGACTTGAAAATGAGGCAGAATTGCACAAAACATATTTCAAGAGGTAAATTGGAATCGCCTTTAAAGCACAGGAAAGGCATCACAACTTCGAGAATGATGCACTTGGCCAAAAACAGCATATGACTTTTCTCCTGAATATATTCAGGAGAAAAGGCATAGGCCCTTTTTGGCCAATCAAGCAAGCGCGCAATGCAAATCCACACTACAAAGAATTGTCACTTCCCACCGTTCAAAAAGGACATCCGAAAATCTGTAAAAACCAGAAAGGCAAGATAGAGGTGACAAGGGCATAAAGCAATATGATACCAAGGGTCATGGAGGATTGTGATGACAAGCGCATGGAGCATTGTGATGACAAGATTATGTATCATTTTGCTGTCAAAGGCATTGTGATGACAAGGTTCATGGAGCACTGTGATGATAAGCGTCATGGAGCATTGTGATTACAGGGTTCATGGAGCATTGGGATGACAACGGCATGGAGCATTTTGATGACAAGATTCCCAGATCATTGTGTTGTCAGGGTTCATGGAGCGTTGTGATGACAGTGGTCATGGAGCATTGTGATGACAGAGGTCATGGAACATTGTGATGAGAACGTCATGGAACATTGGGCTGAAAATGTTCATGGAGTATTGTGATGACAGGGGTCAAGGAGCATTGTGATGACAAGGTACTGGAGCATTGTGATGAGAAGACCATGGAGCCATGTGATGACAAGTCTCATGGAGCATTCTGATGAAAAGGGTCATGGAGCATTGTGATTACAGGGGTCTTGGAGCATAGTGATGACAAGGGCAGTGAACAATGGGATGAGAATGTCATGGAGCGTTCTGATGACATGCATCATGGAGCTTTGTGAGGACAAGGGCATGGAACATTGTGATTACAGGGGCCTTGGAGCACTGTGAGGGAAAGGGCATGTAACATTGTGATGAAAAAGGCATGGAGCCTTATCATGACAGGGTTCAAGGAGCATACTGATGACAAGTGTCAGGGACCATTGTGATGACAAGGGTATTGAGCACTGTGATGACAAATGTCATGGAGCATTGTGATTAGAAGATCATGGATACTTGTGATGACGAGCGTTATGTGGAGCTCTGATGATAGGTGTTATGGAATATTGTGATCACAAGGATTTGGAGCATTGTGATGACAGAGGTCATAGAGCATTTTGATTTCATTGTGATGACAATAGCATGAAGCATTATGATGATGCACATTTGGTGCATTGTGATGACAGCGTTCATGGAGCATTGAGATGAAAAGGGGCATGGAGCATTATGATTACAGGAGTCTTGGATCATTGTGATGAAAAGGGCATGGAACATTGGTCTGAAATGTTTCATGGATTATTGTGATGAGAGGGGGCAAGGAGCATTGTGATAACAAGGGAACGGAGCACTGTGATACATGGTTCATGGAAGATTGTAATGAGAAGCGCATGGAGCATTGTGAGAAGATATGGCATCGAGCATTGTGATGAAATGCATCATGGATCGTGTGATGACAAGGGCTTTGAACAATGTGATGAGAGGTGTTTGGAGCCTTGTGATGATAATGTCATGGAGCATTGTGATGCCAAGGGTCATGGAGTTTTGTGATGACAAAGATCATGGAGCATTTTGATGACAAGAGTGTGGTGCATTCTCTTGTGATGGGCAGGGAGCATTGTGATGACAGGGTCATGGAGCAATTTGATGAAAAGTGTCATGGAACCTTTTGATGACAGGGGTTATGGAACATTGTGATGTCAGGAGTCATGGAACATTTTCATGACAGTGTTGTGGACCATTGTGATGACAGGGGAGTGGGTGTATTGTGATGACTAGTGAGGGAACATTTTGATATCATTCGTGAGAGAGCATTTTGATAAGAAGTGCATGGAGCATTGTGAGGACAAGTTTTATGGAGCATTGTGATGACAAGCTTGTGGAGCACTGTGATGACAAGCACATGGCGCATTGTGATGACATGGGCCATGGAGCAATGTGATGACAAGGGTCACCGAGCATTGTGATGAAAATTTCATGGAGCATTTTGGTGACAAAGGTCACAGAGCCTAGTGATGACGAGGGCATGGACCATTGTGATGACAAAGGTCATGAAGCATTGTGATGACTGGAGTCACGGAGCATTGTGATGACAGGGGTCATAGAGCTTTGTGATGAAAAGGCAATGAGCATTGTGATGACAGGGGCATGGAGCATTGGCCTGACATGTTTCGTGGATTATTGTGATGACAGTGGGCATGGTGCAATGTGATGACAAAGGCATGGAGCATTGTGATGAGAAGGTCATGGAGTATTTTGAAGACAGGTCTCAGGGAGCATTGTGATGACATATGTCATGGTCCATTGCGATGACAATAAAATGGCATATTGTGATGCCAAGTGTCATGCAGGATTGTGATGACAAATGTAATGGAGCATTTTGATGACAAGGGCTTGGAGCATTGTGATGACAATGGACATGGAGCATTGTGATGACAAGGGCATGGAGCATTGTGATGACAAGGGCCATTGAGAATTTTGATGACATGTTCATGAAGCATTGTGATGAGAAGCACATGGAGCTTCCTATGACAGGGGTCATGGAGCATTGTGATGAAAAGTGCATACAGAATTGTGATGACAAATCATGTAACACGGTGATGAGAAGTGTCATGGAGCATAGTGATGCCAAGAACGAGGAGAATTGTGATGACAGGGGACATGGAGCATTGTGATGACCAGGGCATGGAGCATTGTGATGGCAAGACCGTGGAGCTTTGTGATGAGAAGACCATGGATAATTGTGATGACGAGCGTCATGGAGCACTGTAATGACAAGGGGAATGGAGCATTGTGATGAGAGTGGCCATGGAGCATTGTGATGACAAGGGTCATGGAGCATTTTGATGACAAGGGCGTGGAGAATTGTGATGAGAAGACCATGGATAATTGTGATGACGAGCGTCATGGAGCACAGTAATGACAAGGGGTATGGAGCATTGTGATGACAGTGGCCATGGAGCATTGTGATGACAAGTATCATGGAGCATTCTGATGACAGCTTGTGGAGTATTGTGACGACAATGGCATGGAGCATTGTGATGAAAAAGGCATGGAGCATTGTGATAAAAAAGGCATGAAGCCACGTCATGACAGGTTTCAAGGAATATTCTGATGACAAGTGTCAGGGAACATTGTGATGACAAGTGTATTGAGAATGGTGATGAAAATGATCATGGAGCATTTTGACGAAAAGGGCACGGAGTATTGTGATGACAGGCATCATGGAGCATTGTGATGACAAGTGTTATGGAACATTGTGATCACAAGGGTTTGGAGCATTGTGATGATATAATTCATGGATAATTTTGTTTTCAAGGAGCATGTAGCATTGTGATGACAAGGGCATGAAGCAATGTGATCCCAAGGTTCATGGAGGATTGTGATGACAATGGTAATGGAGTATTGTGATGACAAGCAAATGGAGCATTGTGATGACAAGGTCATGTAGGATTTTGCTGACACAGGCATGGAGCATTGTGATGATAAGGGTCATGGAGCACTGTGATGAGAAGCATCACGGATCATTGTGATTACAGGGGTCATGGAGCATAGGGATGGCAAGGCCATGGATCATTGTGATGACAAGTGTCATGGAGCATTGGGCTGAAAATGTTCATGGAGCATTTTGATGACTAGGGAATGGAGCATTGTGATGACAAGCGTCCCGGATCACTGTGTTGTCAGGGGTCATGGAGCGTTGTGATGACAGTGGTCATGGAGCATTGTGATGATAGGGATCATGAAGCATTGTGATGAGAAGTTCCTGGAGAATTGGACTGAAAATATTCAGGAAGTATTGTGAGGACTGGGGTCATGGAGCATTGTGATGACAAGGGAATGGAGCACTGTGATAAGTTCCTGGAGCATTGTGATGAGAAGACCATGGAGCCTTGTAATAACAAGTCTCATGGAGCATTCTGATGAAAAGGGGCATGGAGTATTGTGATTACAGGGGTCTTGGAGCATTGTGATGACAAGCGTATGGAGCACTGTGATTATTGGTGTCTTGGAGCATTGTGATGAAATTGGCATGGATCATTGTTATGAAAATGGTATGGAGCCTTGTCATGACAGGGTTCCAGGAGCATACTGATGACAAGTGTCAGGGAGCATTGTGATGACAAGTTTATAGAGCATTGTGATGACAAAGGTCATGGAGCACTGTGATGAGAAGAGCATGGATAATTGTGATAATGAGCGTCATGGGGCGTTGTGATGATAAGTGTTATAGAACATTGTGATCACAAGGTTTTGGAGCATTGTGATGAGATAGATCATCGAATATTTTGATTTCATTGTGATGACAAGAGCCTGAAGCATTATGATGATGGGCATGGTGCATTTTGATGACAGGCTTCATGGAGCATTGAGATGCAAAGGGGCATGGAGCATTGTGATTAGAGGGTTCATGGAGCATTGTGATGACAATGGCATGGAGCATTGAGATGCCAAGGGTCATGGAGCTTTGTGATGACAAAGGTCATGGAGCAATTTGATGACAAGTGGTGGTGCAATGTGATGAGAAGGGCAGGGAGCATTGTGATGACAGGGTCATAGAGCAATTTGATGAAAAGGGTCATGGAATATTTTGATGACAGGGGATATGGAACATTGTGATGTCAGGGTTCATCGAACTTTGTGATGATAAGTGCATGTAGCATTGCAAAGACAGGAGTCATGGAACATTGTGATGACAGTGGTGAGGGAGTATTGTGATGAATAGTGATGTAACATTGTGATATCTGTGGTGAGAGAGCATTTTGATGAGAAGTGCATGGAAAATTGTGATGACAAGTTTTATGGAGCATTGTGGTGACAAGATTGTGGAGCACTGTGATGACAAGCGCAGGGTGCATTGTGATGACATGGGTCATGGTGCATTGTGCTGACAAGCGCATGGAGCACTGTGATGACAAGGGTCACGGACCATTGTGCTGAGGAAGGCATAGAGCATTGTGATGACAAGGGTCAAAGAGCATTGTGATGAAAATTTCATGGAGCAATGTGGTTAAATATGTCACAGAGACTGTGGATGACGAGGGCATGGACCATTGTGATGACAAAGGTCATGAAGCATTGTGATGAATCGATTCATGGAGCATTGTGATGACAGGGGTCATGGAGCATTGTGATAACAAGGGCATGGAGCATTGTGATGACAAGGGCAGGGAACATTGGTCTAATAAGTTTCATGGATTATTGCGATGACAGTTGGAATGGCGCATTGTGATGACAAGGGCATGGAGCATTGTGATGACCAGGTCATGCAGTATTGTGAAGACAGGTGTCAGGGAACATTGTGATGACATATGTAATGGCCCATTGTGATGACAATGGCATGGAGCATTGTGATGCCAAGTGTCATGGAGGATTCTGATGACAATGGAAATGGAGCATTGTGATGACAATGGCTTGGAGCATTGTGATGACAAGGGTCAGGGAGCATTGTGCTGACAAGTGCATGGAGAATTGTGATGACAAGCGTCATGGAGCATTCTGATGACAAGCTTGTGGAGTATTTTGATGACAATGGCATGGATCATTGTGATGAAAAAGGCATGGGCATTGTGATGAAAAAGGCATGGAGCATTTTTGTGAAAGGGTTCAAGGAGCATTCTGATGACAAGTGTCAGGGAGCATTGTGATGACAAGTGTATTGAGAATTGTGATGACAAAGGTCATGGAGCATTGTGATGAAAAAGGCATGGAGTAATGTGATGACAGGCATCTTAGAGCGTTGTGATGACAAGTGCTATGGAACATTGTGATCACAAGGGTTTGGAGCATTGTGATGACAGAGGTCATGGATCATTTTGATTTCAAGGAGCATGGAGCATTGTGATGACAAGGGCATGAAGCAATGTGATCCCAAGGTTCATGGAGGACTGTGATGACAATGGGAATGGAGTATTGTGATGACAAGCGCATAGAGCATTGCAATGACAAGGTCAGGTAGTATTTTGCTGACAAAGGCATGGAGCATTGTGATGACAGGTGTCATGGAGCCCTGTGATGACAAGCGTCACGGAGCATTGTGAATACAGGGGTCATGGAGCATTGGGATGACAAGGGCATGGATGATTGTGATGACAAGTGTCATGGAGCATTGGGCTGAAAATGTTCATGGAGTATTGTGATGACAGGGGTCATGTAGAATTTTGATGACAAGTTCCTGGAGCACTTTGATGAGAAGACAATGGAGACTTGTGATGACAAGTCTCATGGAGCATTTTGATGAAAAGGGACATGGATCATTGTGATTACAGGGGTCTTGGAGCATTGTGATGACAAGGGCATGGAGCATTGTGATGAGAAGGCCATGGAGCATTCTGATGACATGCATCATTGAGCAATATGATGACAAGGGCATGGAGCATTGTGATTACAGGGGTCTTGGAGCATTGTGATTAAAATGGCATGGATCATTGTGATGAAAATGGCATGGAGACGTGTCATGACAGGGTGAATGGAGCATACTGATGACAAGTGTCAGGGAGCATTGTGATAACAAGTGTATTAAGCATTGTGATGACAAAGGTCATGGAGCATTGTGATGAGAAGACCATGGATAATTGTGATGATGAGTGTCAAGGGGTGTTGTGATGATAAGTGTTATGGAACATTGTGATCACCAGGGTTTGGAGCATTGTGATGACAGAGGTCATGGAGCATTTTGATTTCATTGTGATGACAATAGCCTGAAGCATTATGATGATGGGCGTCGTCCATTGTGATGACAGGGTTCATGGAGCATTGAGATGAAAAGACGCATGGAGCATTTTGATTAAAAGGGTCTTGGAGCATTGTGATGACAAGGGCATGGAGAATTTTGATGACAGGGCCATGGAACATTCTGATGACATGCGTCATGTAGCTTTTTGATGACAAGGGAATGGAGCATTTTGATTAGATGGGTCGTGGAGCATTGTGATGACAAGTGTCATGGAGCCTTGTGATGACAAGGCCGTGGAACATTGTGATGGCAGGTGTCATGGAGCCTTGTGATGACAAGGCCGTGGAACATTGTGATGGCAGGTGTCATGGAGCATAGTTATGACAGAAGTAAAGGAGCATTGTGATGAGAAGGGCATGGAACATTGGTCTGAAATGTTTCATGGATTATTGTGATGAGAGTGGGCATAGAGCATTGTGATGATAAGGGCATGGAACACTGTGATACATGGGTCATGGAGGATTCTAATGACAAGGGCATGGGGCATTGTGATGAGAAGGGCATCGAGCATGGTGATTACAAGTGTCATGGAGCTTTGTGATGACAAGGGCATGGAGAAATGTGATGAGATGGTTCATGGAGCATTGTGATGACAATGACATCGAGCACTGTGATGCCAGGGGTCATGGAGCTTTGTGATGACAAAGGTCATGGAGCATTTTGATGACAAGTGCATGGTGCATTGTGATGAGAATGGCAGGGAGTATTTTGATGCCAGGGTCATGCAGCAATTTGATGAAAAGTGTATTGGAACATTTTGATGACAGGGGTTATAGAACATTGTGATGTCAGGTGTCATTGAACATTGTGATGATAAGGCGATGTAGCATTGTGATGACAGGGGTCATGGGACATTGTGATTACTGGGGTGAGGGAGTATTGTGACGACTAGTGATGAAACACTGTGATATCTCTGGTGAGAGAGCATTTTGATGAGAAGTGTATGGAGCATTGTGATTACAAGGTTTATGGAGCATTGCAATGAAAAGCGAATGGCACATTTTGATGAGAAGGGTCATGGAACATTTTTCAAAGAAAGGCATGGAGCATTTTGATGACAATGGTCACGGAGCATTGTGATGAAAACGGCATGGGACATTGTGATGAAAATGGCATGGAGCCTTTTCGTGACAGGGTTCAAGGAGCATTCTGATGACAAGTGTCAGGGAGCATTTTGATGACAAGTGTACTGAGCATTGTGATGACAAAGGTCATGGAGCATTGTGATGAAAAGGGCATGGAATTTTGTGATGACAGTCATCATGGAGCATTGTGATGACAAGTGTTATGGAACTTTGGGATCACAATGGTTTGGAGCATTGTGATGACAGAGGTCATGGATCATTTTGATTTCAAGGAGCATGGAGCATTGTGATGACAAGGGCATGAAGCAATGTGATCCCAAGGTTCATGGAGGATTGTGATGACAATGGAAATGGAGTATTTTGATGACAAGCACATAGAGAATTGTAATGACAAGGTCATGTAGCATTTTGCTGACAAAGTCATGGAGCATTGTGATGACAGGTGTCATGGAGCACTGTGATGACAAGTGTCACGGAGCATTGTGAATACAGGGGACATGGAGCATTGGGATGGCAAGGGCATGGATCATTGTGATGACAAGTGTCATGGAGCAGTGGGCTGAAAATGTTCATGGAGTATTGTGATGACAGGGGTCATGGAGCATTGTGATGACAGAGGTCAAGGAGAATTTTGATTTCATTGTGCTGACAATAGCCGGAAGCAATATGATGATGGGCATGATGCATTGTGATGACAGGGTTCATGGAGCATGGAGATGAAAAGGGGCATGGAGAATTGTGATTACAGGGGTCATGGAGCAATGAGATGACAATGGCATGGAGCATTGTGAAGAGAAGGCCATGGAGCTTTCTGATGACATGTGTCATGGTGCTTTGTGATGACAAGGGCATGGAGCATTGTGATTACAGTGGTCTTGGAGCATTGTGATGACAAGTGTCATGGAGCCTTGTGATTACATGGCCATGGAACATCGTGATGGATGGCGTCATGGAGCACTGTTTTGACAGGGGTAATGGAGCATTGTGATGAGAAGGGCATGGAGCATTGTGATTACAAGTTTTATGGAGCATTGCAATGAGAAAATTGTGGACCGTTGTGATGAAAAGTGCGTGGCAAATTGTGATGAAAAGGGTCATGGAGCATTTTTTTGACAAAGGCATGGAGCATTGTGATGACAAGGGTCACGGAGTATTGTGATGAAATGTTCATGGAGCATTGTGGTTACAAACGACACAGAGCCTTGTGATGACGTGGGCATGGAGCATTGTGATGACAAATGTTATGAAGCATTGTGATGACTGGAGTCACGGAGCATTGTGATGACAGGGGTCATGGTGCATTGTGATGACAAGGGCATGGAGCATTGTGATGACAGGGGCATGGAGCATTCATCTGACAACTTTCATAGATTATTGTGAGGACAGTGGACATGGTGCATTGTGATGACAAGGGCATGGATCATTGTGATGAGAAGGTCATGGAGTATTGTGAAGACAATTGTCAGGGAGCATTGTGATGACATATGTCATGGTCCATTGCGATGACAATAGCAGGGAGCCTCGTGATGCCAAATGTAATGGAGGATTGTGTTGACAAATATAATGGAGCACTGTGATGACTAGGGCTTGGAGCATTATGATGACAAGGGCCATTGAGTGTTTTCAGGACAAGGTCGTGAAGCATTGTGATGACAATGTCCTGGAGCATTGTGATGAGAAAAACATGGAGCCTTGTGATGACAAATCTCATGGAGCATAATGATGAAAATGGACATGGATCACTGTGATTACAGGCGTCTTGGAACATTGTGATGACATGTGCATGGAGCATTGTGAGGAGATAACCAAGAGCATTCTGAAGACATGCGTCCTTTAGCTTTGTGATGACAAGGGCATTGAGCATTGTGATTGCATGGGTCTTGGATCATTGTGATGAAAAAGCATGGAGCCTTGTCATGACAGGGTTCAAGGAGCATACAGACAACAAGTGTCAGGGAGCATTTTGATGACAAGTGTATTGAGCATCGTGATGACAAAGGTCATGGAGCATTGTGATGAGAAGACCATGGATAATTGTGATGACAAGCGTCATGGTGCATTGTGATGACAAGTGTTTTGGAATAATGTGATCACAAGCGTTTGGAGCATTGTTATGACAGAGATCATGGAGCATTTTGATTTCATTGTGATGACAATACCATGAAGCATTATGATGATGGGCATGGTGCATTGTGATGACAGGGTTCATGAAACATTGAGATGAAAATGGGCATGGATCATTGTGGTTACAGGGTTCTTGGAGCATTGTGATGAGAAGGGTCATGGAGCCTTGTGATGACAAGGCCATGGAACATCGTGATGGCAGGGGTCATGGATCATGGGTATGACAGGGATAATGGAGCATTGTGATGGCAGGGCAAGGAGCATTGTGATCAGAAGGCCATGGAGCATTCTGATGATATGTGTCATGGAGGTTTGTGATGACATGGACATGAAGCAATGTGATGAGAACCTTAATGGAGCATTGTGATGACAATGACATGGAGCATTGTGATGACAAGGGTTATGGATCTTTGTGATGACAAAAGTCATGGAGCATTTTGATGACAAGGGCGTTGTGCATTGTGATGAGAAGGGTAGGGAGCATTGTGATGACAGGGTCATGGAGCAATTTGATGAAAAGTGTCAAGGAACATTTTGATGACAGTGGTTATGGAACATTGTGATGCCAGGGGTCATCGAACATTGTGATGATAAGTGCATGTACATTGTGATGACAGGGGTCATGGCACATTTTGATGACAGGGGTGAGGGAATATTGTGACAAATATTGATGTAACATTGTGACATCAGTGGTGAGAGAGCATTTTGGTGAGAAGTCCCTGGAGTATTGTGATGAAAAGGTTCATTGAGCATTGTGATGTCAAGATTTTGGAGCACTGTGATGACAAGCATATGGTGCATTGGGATGACATGTGTCATCGAGCATTGTGCTGACAAGCGCATGGAGCATTGTGATGACAAGCGTCATGGAGCATTGTGCTGAGAAAGGCATAGAGCATTGTGATGACAAAGGTCAAAGAGCATTGTGATGAAAAGTTCATGGAGCATTGTGGTTAAAAAGGTCACAGAGACTGTTGATGACGAGGTCATGGACCATTGTGATGACAAAGGTCATGAAGCATTGTGATAACTGGAGTCACGGAGCATTGTGATGACAAGGGTCATGGAGCATTGTGATAAAAAGGGCATGGAGCATTGTGATGACAAGGGCATAGAATATTGGTCTAATAAGTTTCATGGATTATTGCGATGACAGTTGGAATGGCGCATTGTGATGACAACGGCATGGAGCATTGTGATGACCAGGTCATGCAGTATTGGGAAGACAGGTGTCAGGGAGCATTGTGATGACATATGTAATGGCCCATTGTGATGACAATAGCATGGAGCATTGTGATACCAAGTGTCATGGAGGATTCTGATCACAAAGGTAATGGAGCATTGCGATGACAATGGCTTGGAGCATTGTGATGACAAGTGTCAGGGAGCATTGTGCTGAAAAGTGCATGGAGAACTGTGATGACAAGGGTCATGGAGCATTCTGATGACAAGCTTGTGGAGTATTTTGATGGCAATGGCATGGAGCATTGTGATGAAAACGGCATGGGGCATACTAATGAAAAAGTCATGGAGCCTTTTCGAGACAGGGTTCAAGGAGCATTCTGACGACAAGTGTCAGGGAGTATTGTGATGACAAGTGTATTGAGAATTGTGATGACAAAGGTCATGGAGCATTGTGATGTAATGGGCATGGAATATTGTGATGACAGGCATCATGGAGCATTGTGATGACAAGTGTTATGGAACATTGTGATCACAAGGGTTTGGAGCATGGTGATGACAGAGGTCATGGATCATTTTGATTTCAAGGAGCATGGAGCATTGTGATGACAAGGGCATGAAGCAATGTGATCCCAAGGTTCATGGAGGATTGTGATGAAAACGGTAATGGAGTATTGTGATGACAAGCACATAGAGCATTATAATGACAAGGTCATGTAGCATTTTGCTGACAAAGGCATGGAGCATTGTGATGACAAGTGTCATGGCGCACTGTGATAACATGCGAAACGGATCATTGTGACCACAGGCGTCATGTAGCATTGGGATGACAAGGGCAAAGATCATTGTGATGACAAAGTTCATGGAGCATTGGGCTGAAAAAGTTCATGGAGTATTGTGACGACAGGTGTCATGGAGCATTGTGATGACAGATGTCATGGAAAATTTTGATTTCATTGTGCTGACAATAGCCGGAAGCATTATGATGATTGCCATGATGCATTGTGATGAGAGGGTTCATGGAGCATTGAGATGAAAAGGTGCATGGAGCATTGTGATTACAGGGGTCTTGGAGCATTTTGATGACAAGGGCATGGAGCATTGTGTGGAGAAGGACAAGGAACATTCTGATGACATGTGTTATGGAGCTTTGTGATGATAAGTGCATGGAGCATTGTGCTTACAGGAGTCTTGGAGCATTGTGATGACAAGTGTCATGGAGCCTTGTGAAGACAAGGCCGTGGAACATTGTGATGGCAGTGGTAATGGAGCATTGTTATAACCGGGGTAATGGAGCATTGTGATGAGAAGGGAATGGAGCATTGTGATTTCAAGGTTTATGGAGCATTGCGATGACAAATTTGTGGACCGTTGGGCTGAAAAGCGTGTCGCACATTGTGATGACAAGGGTCATGGAGCATTTTTCTGACAAAGGCATGGAGCATTGTGATGACAAGTGTCACGGAGCATTGTGATGAAAAGTTCATGGAGCATTGTGTTTACAAAAGTCACAGAGCCTTGTGATGACATGGGTATCGAACATTGTGATGACAAATGTTATGAAGAATTGTGATGACTGGAGTCACGGAGCATTGTGATGACAGGGGTCATGGAGCATTGTGATAAAAAGTGCATGGAACATTGTGCTGAGAATGGCATACAGCATTGTGATGGCATGTGTCATGGAGCACTGTGATGACAAGCGTCACGGAGCATTGTGAATACAGGGTTCATGGAGCTTTAGGTTGACAAGGGCATGGATCATTGTGATGACAAGGGTCATGGAGAATTGGGCTGAAAATGTCCCTGGAGTATTGTGATGACAGGGGTCATGGAGCATTGTGATGACTAGGGAATGGAGCATTGTGATGACAAGAGTCCCAGATCATTGTGTTCTCAGGTGTCATTGAGTGTTGTGATGACAGTGATCATGGAGCATTGTTATGATATTGGTCTTGGAGCATTTTGATGAGAAGGTCATGGGGCATTGGGCTGAAAATGTTCATGGATTATTGTGATGACAGGTGTCATGGAGCATTGTGATCACTAGGGAATGGAGCATTGTGATTACATGGTTCTTGGAGCATTGTGATGACAAGGGCATGGAGCATTGTGTGGAGAAGGCCATGGAACATTCTGATGACATGCGTCATGGAGCTTTGTGATGACAAGGGCATGGAACTTTGTGATTACAGGGGTCTTGGAGCATTGTGATGACAGAGGTAATGGAGCATTTTGATGAGAAGGGCATGGAGCATTGTGATGACCAGGTCATGCAGTATTGTGAAAAGTGGTGTCACGGAGCATTGTGATGACATATGTATTGGCCCATTGTGATGACAATGGCATGGAGCATTGTGATTCAAATTGTCATGGATGATTCTGATGACAAAGGTAATGGAGCATTTTGATGACAATGGCTTGGAGCATAGTGATGACAATGTTCAGGGAGCATTGTGCTGACAAGTGCATGGAGAATTGTGATGGCAAGAGTCATGGAGCATTCTGATGACAAGCTTGCGGAGTGTTTTGATGACAATGGCATGGAGCATTGTCATGAAAACGGCATGGGCTTTGTGATGAAAAACGCATGCAGCCTTTTCGTGACAGGGTTCAAGGAGCATTCTGACGACAAGTGTCAGGGAGCATTGTGATGACAAGTGTATTGAGAATTGTGATGACAAAGGTCATGGAGCATTGTGATGACAAGGGCATGGAGCATTGTGATTACAGGGGTTTTGGAGCATTGTGATGACAAGGGCCATGGAGCCTTATGATGACAAGGCCGTGGAACATTTTGATGGCAGGGGTCATGCAGCATATTTATGACATAGGTAATGGAGCATTGTGATGAGAAGGGCATTGAGCATTGGTCTGAAATTTTTCATGGATTATTGTGATGAGAGTGGGCATGGAGCATTGTGATGACAAGGGCACGATACACTGTGATACATGGGTCATGGAGGATTGTAATGACAAGGGCATGGAGCATTGTGATGAGATTGGCATCGACCATTGTGATGACAAGTGTCATGGAGCTTTTGATGACAAGGGCATGGAGCAATGTGATGAGATGGTTCATGGATCATTGTGATGACAATGACATGGAGCATTGTGATTACAGGGATTTTGGAGCATTGTGATGACAAGGGTCATGGAGCCTTGTGATGATATTGGTCATGGAGCATTGTGATGAGAAGGGCATGGAGCATTGGCCTGAAAATATTCATGGAGTATTGTGATGACAGGGGTCATGGAGCATTGTGATGACAAGGGAATGGAGCATGGTGATGACAAGGTCCTGGAGCATTGTGATGAGAAGACCATGGAGACTTGTGATGACAAGTCTCATGGAGCATTCTGATGATAATGGGCATGGAGCATTGTGATTACAGGGGTCTTGGAGCATTGTGATGACAAGGGCATGGAGCATTGTGAGGAGAATGCCATGGAACATTCTGATGGCATGCGTCATGGAGCTTTGCGATATCAAGGGCATGGAGCATTGTGATTACAGGGGTTTTGGAGCATTGTGAAGACAAGGGTCATGGAGCCTTGTGATGACAAGGCCGTGGAACATTGTGATGGCAGGGGTCATGGAGCATTGTTATGACAGAGATAATGGAGCATTGTGATGAGAAGGGCATTGAGCATTGGTCTTAAATATTTCATGGATTATTGTGATGAGAGGGGGCATGGAGCATTGTGATGACAAGGGCACGGAACACTGTGATACATGGGTCATGGAGGATTGTAATGACAAAGGCATGGAGCATTGTGATGGGAAGGGCATCGAGCATTGTGATGACAAGTGTCATGGTGCTTTGTGATGACAAGGGCATGGAGTCATGTGATGAGAGGGTTCATGGAGCATTGTGATGACAATGACATGGAGCATTGTGATGCCAAGGGCCATGGAGCTTTGTGATGACAATGGTCTTGGAGCATTTTGATGACAAGGGTGTGGTGCATTGTGATGAGAAGGGCAGGGAGCATTTTTATGACAGGGTCATGCAGCTATTTGATGAAAAGTGTAATGGAACATTTTGATGACAGGGGTTATAGAACATTGTGATGCAAGGGGTCATGGATCTTTGGGATGAAAAGGGTCATGGAGCATTTTGATTACAGGGTTTATGGAACATTGTTATGTCAGGGGTCATGGAATATTTTGCAGGTAAGGGGATGTAGTATTGTGATGACAGGGGTCATGGAATATTTTGATAACAGGGGTGAGGGAGGAATGTGATGACTAGTGGTCGAACATTGTGATATCTCATGTGAGAGAGCATTTGGATGAGAAGTTCATGGAGCACTGTGATTACAAGGTTAATGGAGCATAGCGATGACAAGGTTGTGGATCATTGTGATGAAAATTGCATGGCACATTGTGATGACAGAAGTCATGGAGCATTGTTCTGACAAAGGCTTGGAGCATTGTGATGACAAGGGTCACGGAGCATTGTGATGAAAAGTTCATGGAGCATTGTGGTTAAAAAGGTCACAGAGCCTTGTGATGATGCGGGAAAGGACCGTTGTGATGACAAAAGTTATGAAGCATTGTTATGACTGGGGTCACAGGGCATAGTGATGACAGGGGTCATGGAGCATTGTGATGACAAGGGCATGGAGCACTGTGATGACAGGGTCATGGAGCATTGGTCTGACAAGTTTCATGGATGATTGTGATGACAGTGGACATGGTGCATTGTGATGACAAGGGCATGGAGCATTGTGATGACAAGGGCATGGACTATTGTGAAGACAGATGTCAGGGAGCATTGTGATGACATATGTCATGGTCCATTGCGATGACAATGGCATGGAGCATTGTGATGCCAAATGTAATGGAGGATTGTAATGACAAATATAATGGAGCATTGTTATGACTACGGCTTGGAGCATTATGATGACAACGGTCACTGAGAATTTTCATGACAATGTCGTGAAGGATTGTGATGACAAGGTCCTGGAGCAGTGTGATGAGAAAACCATGGAGCCTTTTGATGACAAGTCTCATGGAGCATACTGATGAAAAGGGGCATGGAGCATACTGATTACAGGGGTTTTGGAACATTGTGATAACAAGGGCATGGAGCATTGTGATGACAAGGGCATGGAGCATTGGTCTAATAAGTTTCATGGATTATTGTGATGACAGTTGGAATGGCGCATTGTGATGACAAGGGCATGGAGCATTGTGATGACCAGTTCATGCAGTATTGTGAGAAGAGGTGTCACGGAGCATTGTGATGACATATGTATTAGCCCATTGTGATGACAATGGCATGGAGCATTGTGATGCCAAGTTTCATGGAGGATTCTGATGACAAAGGTAAAGGAGCATTGTGATGACAATGGCTTGGAGCATAGTGAAGACAAGGTTCAGGGAGCATTGTGCTGACAAGTGCATGGAGAATTGTGATGACAAGGGTCATGGAGCATTCTGATGACAAGCTTGTGGAGTATTTTGATGACAATGGCATGGAACATTGTGATGAAAACTGCATGGGGCTTTGTGATGAAAAAGGCAAGGAGCCATTTCTTGACAGGGTACAAATAGCATTCTGACGACAAGTGTCAGGGAGCATTGTGATGACAAGTGTATTGAGAATTGTGATGACAAAATTTATGGAGCACTATGATGAAAAGGGCATGGAGTATTGTGATGACAGGCATCATGGAGCACTGTGATGAAAAGTGTTATGGAACATTGTGATCACAAGGGTTTGGAGCATTGCGATGACAGTGGTCATGGATCATTTTGATTTCAAGGAACATGGAGCATTGTGATGACAAGGGCATGAAGCAATGGGATCCCAATGTACATGGAGGATAGTGATGACAATGGTAATGCAGTATTTTAATGACAAGCACATAGAGCATTGTAATGACAAGGTCATGTAGCTTTTTGCTGACAAAGGCATGGAGCATTGTGATGACAGGTGTCATGGTGCATTGTGATGACAAGCGTCACAGAGCATTGTGAATACAGGGGTCATGGAGCATTGGGATGACAAGGGCATGGATAATTGTGATGACAAGTGTCATGGAGCATTGGGCTGAAAATGTTCATGGAGTATTGTGATGAAAGGGGTCATGGAGCATTGTGATGACTAGGGAATGGAGCATTGTGATGACAAGTGTCCCGGATCATTGTGTTGTCAGGTGTCATTGAGTGTTGTGATGACAGTGATCATGGAGCATTGTGATGATATTGGTTTTGGAGCATTGTGATGAGAATGTCATGGGGCATTGGGCTGAAAATGTTCATTGAGTATTTTGATGACCGGGGTCATGGAGCATTGTGATCACAAGGGAATGGAGCATGGTGATCACAAGGTCCTGGAGCATTGTGATGATAAGACCATGGAGACTTGTGATGACAAGTCTCATGGAGCATTCTGATGAATAGGGGCATGGAGCATTGTGATTACATGGGTCTTGGAGCATTGTGATGACAAGGGCATGGAGCATTGTGTGGAGAAGGCCATGGAACATTCTGATGACATGCGTCATGGAGCTTTGTGATGACAAGGGCATGGAGCTTTGTGATTATAGGGGTCTTGGTGCATTGTGATGACAGAGGTAATGGAGAATTGTGATGAGAAGGGAATGGAGCATTGTGATTACAAGATTTATGGAGCATTGCGATGACAAATTTCTGGACCGTTGGGATGAAAAGCGTGTGGCACATTGTGATGACAAGGGTCAAGGAGCATTTTTCTGACAAAGGCATGGAGCATTGTGATGAAAAGTGTCACGGAGAATTGTGATGAAAATTTCATGGAGCATTGTGGTTACAAAGTTAACAGAGACTTGTGATGACACGGGTATCAACCATTGTGATGACAAATGTTATGAAGAATTGTGATGACTGGAGTAACGGAGCATTGTTATGACAGGGGTCATGGAGCAATGTGATGAAAAGGGCAAGGAACATTGTGCTGAGAATGGCATAGAGCATTGTGATGACATGTGTCATGGAGCATTGTAATGACAAGCATCACGGAGCATTGTGAATACAGGGGTCATGGAGCATTAGGATGACAAGGGCATGGATCATTGTGATGACATTGGTCATGGAGAATTGGGCTGAAATTGTTCCTGGAGTATGGTGATGGCAGGGATCATGGAGCATTGTGATGACTAGGGAATGGAGCATTGTGATGACAAGAGTCCCAGATCATTGTGTTGTCAGGTGTCATTGAGTGTTGTGATGACAGTGATCATGGAGCATTGTGATGATATTGGTCTTGGAGCATTGTGATGAGAAGTTCATCGGGCATTGGGCTGAAAATGTTCATGGATTATTGTGATGACAGGGGTCATGGAGCATTGTGATGACAAGGGAATGGAGCACGGTGATAACAAGGTCCTGGAGCATTGTGATGAGATGACCAGGGAGACTTGTGATGACAATTTTCATGTAGCATCCTGATGAAAAGGGGCATGGAGCATTGTGATTACAGGGGTCTTGGAGCATTGTGATGACAAGGGCATGGAGCATTGTGAGGAGAAGGCCATGGAACATTCTGATTACATGCGTCATCGAGCTTTGTGATGAAAAGGGCATGGAGCATTATGATTACAGGGGTCTTGGAGCATTGTGATGACAAGGGTCATGGAGCCTTGTGATGACAAGGCCGTGGAACATTGTGATGGCAGATGTCATGGAGCATTGTTATGACAGAGATAATGGAGCATTTTGATGAGAAAGGCTTTGAGCATTGGTCTGAAATATTTCATGGATTGTTGTGATGAGAGTGGGCATGGAGCATTGTGATGACAAGGGCACGGAACACTGTGATACATCGGTCATGGAGGATTGTAATGACAAGGGCATGGAGCATTGTGATGAGAAGGGCATCGAGCATTGTGATGACAAGTGTCATGGTGCTTTGTGATGACAAGGGCATGGAGCATTGTGATGAGAGTGTTCATGGAGCATTGTGATGACAATGACATGGAGCATTGTGATGCCAAGTGTCATGGAGCTTTTTGATGACAAAGGTCATGGAGCATTTTGATGACGAGGGTGTGGTGCATTGTGATGAGAAGTGCAGGGAGTATTTTGATGACAGGGTCATGCAGCACTTTGATGAAAAGTGTAATGGAACATTTTGATGACAGGGGTTATAGAACATTGTGATGCCAGGGGTCATGGATCTTTGAGATAAAAAGTGTCATGGAGCATTTTGATGACAGGGGTTATGGAACATTGTGATGTCAGGGGTCATGGAATATTTTGCAGATAAGGGGATGTAGCATTGTGATGACAGGTGTCATGGAACATTGTGAAAACAGTGGTGAGGGAGGTTTGTGATGACTAGTGATGGAATATTGTGATATCTCATGTGAGAGAGCATTTGGATGAGAAGTTCATGGAGCATTGTGATTAGAAGGTTTATGGAGCATAGCAATGACAAGGTTGTGGATCATTGTGATGAAAAGCGCATGGTACATTGTGATGAAAAGTGCCATGGAGCATTGTTCTGACAAAGGCATGGAGCATTGTGATGACAAGAGTCATGGAGCATTGTGATGAAACGTTCATGGAGCATTGTGGTTAAAATGGTCACAGAGCCTTGTGATGACGCGGGCATGGACCATTGTGATGACAAACATTATGAAGCATTGTGATGACTGGAGTCACGGGGCTTTGTGATGACAGGGGTCATGGAGCATTGTGATGACAAGGGCATGGAGCACTGTGATGACAGGGGCATGGAGCATTGGTCTGACAAGTTTCATAGATGATTTTGATGACAGTGGACATGGTGCATTGTGATGACAAGGGCATGGAGCATTATGATGACAAGGGCATGGAGTATTGTGAAGACAGGTGTCAGGGAGCATTGTGATGACATATGTCATGGTCCACTGCGATGACAATGGCATGGAGCATTGTGATGCCAAATGTAATGGAGGACTGTAATGACAAATATAATGGAGCATTGTTATGACTACGGCTTGGAGCATTATGATGACAACGGCCATTGAGAATTTTCATGACAATGTCGTGAAGCATTGTGATGACAAGGTCCTGGAGCAGTGTGATGAGAAAACCATGGAGCCTTGTGATGACAAGTCTCATGGAGCATACTGATGAAAAGGGGCATGGAGCATACTGTTTACAGGGGTCTTGGAACATTGTGATAACAAGGGCATGGAGCATTGGGATGACAAGGGCATGGAGCATTGGTCTAATAAGTTTCATGGATTATTGTGATGACAGTTGGAATGGCGCATTGTGATGACAAGGGCATGGAGCATTGTGATGACCAGGTCATGCAGTATTGTGAAAAGAGGTGTCACGGAGCATTGTGATGACATATGTATTGGCCCATTGTGATGACAATGGCATGGAGCATTGTGATGCCAAGTTTCATGGAGGATTCTGATGACAAAGGTAAAGGAGCATTGTGATGACAATGGCTTGGAGCATTGTGATGACAAGGTTCAGGGAGCATTGTGCTGACAAGTGCATGGAGAATTGTGATGACAAGGGTCATGGAGCATTCTGATGAAAAGCTTGTGGAGTATTTTGATGACAATGGCATGGAGCATTGTGATGAAAACGACATGGGTCTTTGTAATGAAAAATGCATGCAGCCTTTTCATGACAGGGTTCAAGGAGCATTCTGACGACAAGTGTCATGGAGCATTGTGATGACAAGTGTATTGAGAATTGTGATGACAAAGGTCATGGAGCATTGTGATGAAAAGGGCATGGAGTATTGTGATGACAGGCATCAGGGAGGATTGTGAACACAGGGGTCATGGAGCATTGGGCTGAAAAGGGCATGCATCATTGTGATGACAAGTATCATGGAGCATTGGGCTGAAAATATTCATGAAGTATTGTGATGACAGGGGACATGGAGAATTGTGATGACATAGGTCATGGAGAATTTTGATTTCATTGTGCTGACAATAGCCCGAAGCATTATAATGATGGGCATGATGCATTGTGATGACAGGGTTCATGGAGCATTGAGATGAAAAGGGAAATGGAGCATTGTGATTACAGGGGTCTTGAGCATTGTGATGACAAGGGCATGGAGCATTGTGATGAGAAATCCATGGAACATTCTGATGACGTGTCATGGAGCTTTGTGATGACAAGGGCATGGAGCATTGTGATTACAGGTGTCTTGGATCATTGTGATGACAAGTGTCATGGAGCCTTGTGATTACAAGTCCGTGGAACATTGTGATGGCAGGGGTCATGGAGCATTGGGATGAGAAAGGCATGGAGCATTGTGATTACATGGGCACGGAACAATGTGATACATGGGTCATGCAGGATTTTAATGACTAGTGCATGGAACATTGTGATGAGAAATGCATCGAGCATTGTGATGATAAGTGTCATGGAGCTTTCTGATGACAAGGGCATGGAGCAATGTGATGAGAGGGTTCATGGAGCATTGTGATGACAATGACATGGAGCATTCTGATGCCATGTGTCATGGAGCTTTGTGATGACAAGTCATGGAGCATTTTGATGGCAAGGGAATGGTGCATTGTGATGAGAAGGGCAGGGAGCATTTTGATGACCGGGTCATGCAGCAATTTGATAAAAAGTGTAATGGAATATTTTGATGGCATGGGTTATAGAACATTGTGATGTCAGGGTTCTTCGAGCTTTGGGATGAAAAGGGTCATGGAGCATTTTGATGACAGGGGTTATGGAACATTGTTATGTCAGGGGTCATGCAATATTGTGATGATAAAGGGATGTAGCATTGTGATGACAGGGTCATGGAACATTGTGATTCCAGGGGTGAGGGTGTATTGTGATGACTAGTGATGGAACATTGTGATATCTATGGTGAGAGAGCATTTTGATGAGAAGTTCATGGACCATTGTGATAACAAAATTTATGGAGCATTGCAATCATAAGGTTGTGGACAGTTGTGATGAAATGTGCGTGGCACATTGTGATGACAATGGTCATGGAGCATTGTTCTGACAAAGAAATGGAGCATTGTGATGACAAGGGTCCGAGAGAATGGTGAGGAAATAATCATGGAGCATTGTCGTTACAAATGTCACAGAGCCTTGTGATGACGCGGACATGGACTATTGTGATGACAAACGTTATAAACCATTGTGATGACTGGAGTCACAGAGCATTGGGATGACAGGGGTCATGGAGCATTGTGATGACAAGTGCATGGAGCATTGTGATGACTGGGGAATGGAGCATTGGTCTGAAAAATTTCATAGATTATTGTGATGACCATGGGCATGGTGCATTGTGATGACAAGGGCATGGAGCATTGTGATGAGAAGGTCATGGAATATTGTGAAGAGAGATGTCAGGGAGCATTGTGATGACATATGTCATGGTCCATTGCGATGACAATGGCATGGAGCATTGTGATGCCAATTGTAATGGAGGATTGTGATGACAAATATAATGGAGCATTGAGATGATTAGGGCTTGCAGCATCATGATGACAAGGGCCATTGAGAGTTTTCATGACAAGGTCGTGAAGCATTGTGATGACAAGATCCTGGATCATTGTGATGACAAAGCTATGGAGCCTTGTGATGACAAGTCTCATGGAGCATACTGATGAAAAGGGGCATGGAGCATTGTGATTACAGGCGTCATGGAACATTGTGATGACAAGGGCATGGGACATTGTGAGGAGAAGACCAAGGAGCATTCTGATGGCATGCGTCATTGAGATTTGTGATGACAAGAGCATGGAGCATTTTGATTACATGGGTCTTGGAGCATTGTGATGAAAAGGGCATGGATCATTGTGATGAAAAAGGCATGGAGCCTTGTCATGACAGAGTTCAAGGAGCATACAGACAACAAGCGTCAGGGAGCATTTTGATGACAAGTGTATTGAGCATTGTGATGACAAAGGTCATGGAGCATTGTGATTAGAAGACCAAGGATAATTGTGATGAGGAGCATCAAGGGGCATTGTGATGACAAGTGTTATGGAATATTGTGATCACAAGGGATTGGAGCATTGTTATGACAGAGGTCATGGTTCATTTTGATTTCATTGTGATGACAATAGCATGAAGCATTATGATGATAGGCATGGTGCATTGTGATGACAGGGTTAATGGTTCATTGAGATGAAAAAGGGCATGGAGCATTGTGATTACAGGGTTCTTGGAGTGTTGTGATGAGAAGGGTCATGGAGCTTTGTGATTACAAGGCCATGGAATATCGTGATGGCAGGGGCATGGAGCATTGTTATGAGAGGGGTAATGGAGCATTGTGATGGCAAGGGCATGGATCATTGTGATGAGAAGGCCATGTAGCATTCGGATGACATGTGTCATCGAGCACTGTGAGGACAATGACATGGAGCATTGTGATGCCATGGGTCAGGGCTCTTTGAGATGACAAAGGTCATGGAGCATTTTGATGGCAAAGGCGTTGTGCATTGTGATGAGAAGGGCAGGGAGAATTGTGATGCCAGGTTCATGGAGCAATTTGTTGAAAATTTTCATGGAACATTTTGATGACAGGTGTTATGGAACATTGTGATGTCAGGGGTCATCGAACATTTTGATGATAAGTGCATGTAGCATTGTGATGACAGGAGTCATGGAACATTGTGATGACAGGTGGGAGGGAGTATTGTGACAAATAGTGATGTAGCATTGTGATATCAGTGGTAAGAGAGCATTTTGATTAGAAGTGCATGGAGGATTATGATGACAATGTTTATGGAGCATTGTGATGACAAGATTGTAGAGCACTGTGATGACAAGCGCATGGTGCATTGTGATGACATGTGTCATGGAGCATTGTGCAGACAAGCGCAAGGAGAATTGTGATGACAAGGGTCATGGAGCATTGTGCTGAGAAAGGCATAGAGCATTGTGATGACAAGGGTCAAAGAGCATTGTATGAAAAGTTCATGGGACATTGTGGTTAAAATGGTCACAGAGACTGTTGATGACGAGGGCATGGACCATTGTGATGACAAAGGTCATGAAGCATTGTGATGACTGGAGTCACGGAGGATTTTGATGACAGGGCTCAGGGAGCATTGTGATAACAAGGGCATGGAGCACTGTGATGACAAGGGCATGGAACATTAGTCTAATAAGTTCCATGGATTGTTGCGATGACAGTTCGAATGGCACATTGTGATGACAAGGGCATGGAGCATTGTGATGAACAGGTCATGCATTATTGTGAAGAGAGGTGTCAGGGAGCATTTTGATGACATATGTAATGGCCCATTGTGATGACAATGGCATGGAGAATTGTGATGACCAGGTCATGCAGTATTGTGAAGAGAGGTGTCAGGGAGCATTGTGATGACATATGTATTGGCCCATTGTGATGACAATGGCATGGAGCATTGTGATGCCAAGTGTCATGGAGGATTCTGATGACAAAGGTTATGGAACATTGTGATGACAATGGCTTGGAGCATTGTGATGACATGGGACAGGGAGCATTGTGCTGACAATTGCATGGAGAATTGTGATGACAAGGGTCATGGAGCATTCTGATGACAAGCTTGTGGAGTATTTTGATGACAATGGCATGGAGCATTGTGATGAAAATGGCATGGGGCATTGTGAAGGAAAAGGCATGGAGCCTTTTCGTGGCAGGTTTCAAGGAGCATTCTGATGACAATGTCAGGGAGCATTGTGATGACATGTATATTGAGAATTGTGATGACAAAGGTTATGGAGCATTGTGATGAAAAGGGCATGGAGTATTGTGATGACAGGCCTCATGGAGCGTTGTGATGACAAGTGTTATGGAAGATTGTGATCACAAGGCTTTGGAGCATTGTGATGACAGAGGTCATGGATCATATTGATTTAAAGGAGCATGGAGCATTGTGATGACAAGGGCATGAAGCAATGTGATCCCAAGGTTCATGGAGGATTGTGATGACAATGGAAATGGAGTATTGTGATGACAAGCGCATAGAGCATTGTAATGGAAAGGTCATGTAGCATTTTGCTGACAAAGGCATGGAGCATTGTGATGACATGTGTCATGGATCACTGTGATGACAAGCGTCATGGACCATTGTGAATACAGGGGTCATGGAGCATTGGGATGACAAGGGCATGGATCATTTTGATGACAAGTGTCATGGAGCACTGGGCTGAAATTGTTCATGGAGTGTTGTGATGACATGGGTCATGGAGCATAGTGATGAGTAGGGAATGGAGCATTGTGATGACAAGAGTCCCGGATCATTGTGTTGTCAGGAGTCATGGAGTGTTGTGATGACAGTGGTCATGGAGCATTGTGAAGATATTGGCCATGGAGATTTGTGATGTGTAGGTCGTGGAGCATTGGGCTGAATATGTTAATGGATTATTGTGATGACAGGGGTCATGGAGCATTGTGATGACAACGGAATGGAGAATGGTGATGACAATATCCTGGATCTTTTTGATGAGATGACCATGGAGACTTGTGATGAGGAGTCTCACGGAGCATTCTGATGAAAAGAGGCATGGAGCATTGTGATTACAGGTGTCTTGGAGCATTTTGATGACTAGGGCATGGAGCATTGTGATGAGAAGGCCATGGGACATTCTGATGACATGCTTCATGGAGTTTTGTGATGACAAGCACATGGAGCATTGTGATGACAGTGATCTTGGAGCATTGTGATGAAAATGGCACGGATCATTGTGATGAAAAAGTCATGGAGCCTTGTCATGACAGGGTTCAAGGAGCATACTGACGACAAGTGTCAGGGAGCATTGTGATGACAAGTGTATTGAGCATTGTGATGACAAAGGTCATGGAGCATTGTGATGAGAATACCATGGATAATTGTGATGATGAGCGTCATGGGGATTTGTGATCATAAGTGTTATGGAACATTGTGATCACAAGGGTTTGGAGCATTATGATGACAGAGGTCATGGAGAATTTTGATTTAATTGTGATGAAAATAGCCTGAAGCATTATGGTGATAGGCATGGTGCATTGTGATGACAGGGATCTTGGAGCATTGAGATGCAAAATGGCATGGAGCATTGTGATTACAGGGGTCTTGGAGCATTGTGATGTCAAGGGTCAGGGAGCCTTGTGATGACAAGGCCATGGAACATTGTGATGGCAGGGGTCATGGAGCATTTTTATGACAGGGCTAATGGAGCATTGTGATGAGAAGTGCATTGATCATTGGCCCGAAAATTTTCATGGATTATTGTGATGAGAGTGGGCATGGAACACTGTGATGACAAGGGCACGGAACACTGTGATACATGGGTCATGGAGGATTGTGATGAAAAGGGCATGGATCATTTTGATGAGAAGGGCATCGAGCATTGTGATGACAAGTGTCATGGAGCATTGTGATGACAAGGGCATGGAGCAATGGGATGAGAGCGTTCAGGGAGCATTGTGATGACAATGACATGGAGCATTGTGATGCCAAGGGTCATGGAGCTTTGTGATGACAACGGTCATGGAGCATTTTGATGACAAGCGTGTGGTGCATTGTGATGAGAAGGAAAGGGAGCATTTTGATGACAGAGTCGTGGAGCAATTTGATGAAAAGTGTCATGTAACATTTTGACGACAGGGGTTACAGAACATTGTGATGCCATGGGTCATGGAGCTTTGGGATGAAATGTGTCATGGAGCATTGTGATGACAGTGGTTATGGAATATTGTGATGTCACGGGTCATGGAACATTGTGATTACAGGGTTGAGGGAGGATTGTGATGACTAGTGATGGAATATTGTGATATCTCAGGTGAGAGAGCATTTGGATGAGAAGTGCGTGGAGCATTGTGATTACAAGGTTTATGGAGCATATCGATGACAAGGTTGTGGATCATGTGATGAAAAGCGCATGGCACATTGTGATGACAAGGGTCATGGAACATTGTTCTGACAAAGGCATGGAGCATTGTGATGACAAGTGTCACGGAGCATTGTGATGAAAAGTTCATGGAGCATTGTGGTTACAAAAGTCACAGAGCCTTGTGATGACGCGGGCATGGACCGTTGTGATGACAAACGTTATGAAGCATTGTGATGACTGGAGTCACGGAGCATTGTGATGTCAAAAGTAATTTAGCATTGTGATGACAATGGCTTGGAGCATTGTGATGACAAGTTTCAGGGAGCATTGTGCTGACAAGTGCATGGATAATTGTGATGAAAAAGGTCATGGAACATTCTGATGACAAGCTTGTGGAGTATTTTGATGACAATGGCATGGAGCATTGTGATGAAAACGGCATAGGACATTGTGATGAGAAAAGCATGGAGCCTTTTTGTGACAGGTTTCAAGGAGCATTCTGACGGCAAGTTTCAGGAAGCATTGTAATGACAAGTGTATTAGAATTGTGATGACAAAGTTATGGAGCAGTTTGATGAAAAGGCCGTGGAGTATTTTGATGACAGGCATCATGGAGCGTTGTGATGACAAGTGTTATGGAACATTGTGATGACAAGGGTTTGGAGCATTGTGATGACAGAGGTCAGGGATCATTTTGATTTCAAGGAGCATGGAGCATAGTGATGACAAGGGTATGAAGCAATGTGATCCCAAGTTTCATGGAGGATTGTGATGACAATGGTAAAGGAGTATTGTGATGACAAGCACATAGAGCATTGTAATGACAAGGTTATGTAGCATTTGCTGACAAAGGCATGGAGCATTGTGATGACAGGTGTCATGGAGCACTGTGATGACAAGCGTCACGGAGCATTGTGAATACAGTGGTCATGGAGCATGGGGATGACAAGGGCATGGTTCAATGTGATGACAAGCGTCATGGAGCATTGGGCTGAAAATGTTCATGGAGTAATGTGCTGACAGGGTTCATGGAGCATTGTGATGACTTGGGAATTGAGCATTTTGATGACAAGAATTCCGGATCATTGTGTTGTCAGGTGTCATGGAGTGTTGAGGTGACAGTGGTCATGGTGCATTGTGATGATATTGGCCATGGAGTATTGTGATGAGTAGGTCGTGGAGCATTGTGATTACAGGTGTCTTGATGCATTGTGATGAAAAGGGCATGTATCATTGTGAAGAAAAAGGCATTGAGCCTTGTCATGACAGTGTTCAAGAAGCATACTTACGACAAGTGTCAGGTAGCATTGTGATGACAAGTGTATTGAGCATTTGATGACAAAGGTCATAGAGCATTATGATGAGAAGACCATGGATAATTGTGATGATGAGTGTCATGGGGTGTTGTGATGATAAGTCTTATGGAACATTGTGATCACAAGGGTTTGGAGCATTATGATGACAGATGTCATGGAGAATTTAGATTTCATTGTGATGAAAATAGCATGAAACATTATGATGATGGGCATGGTGCATTGTGATGACTGGGTTCATGGAGCATTGAGATGAAAAGGGGAATGGAGCATTGTGATTACCGGGGTCTTGGAGCATTGTGATGACGAGGGCATGGAGCATGGTGATGAGAAGGCCATGGAAAATTCTGATGACATGCATCATGGAGCACTGTGATGACAAGGGCATGGAGCCTTGTGATTACAGGGGTCTTGGGGAATTGTGATGACAAGGATCATGGAGCCTTGTGATGACATGCCGTTGAACAATGTGATGGCTGGTGTCATGGAGCATTGTTATGACAGAGGTAATGGAGCATTGTGATGAGAAGGGCATTGAGCTTTGGTCTAAAATATTTCATGGATTATTGTAATGAGAGTGGGCATGGAGCATTGGGTTGACAAGGGCACGGAACACTGTGATACATGGTTCATGGAGGATTGTAATGACCAGGACATGGAGCATTGCGATGAGAAGGGCATCGAGCATTGTGATGACAAGTGTCATGGAGCTTTGTGATGACAAGGGCAGGGAGCAATGTGATGAGAGTGTTCATGGAGCATTGTGATGACAATGACATGGAGCATTGTGATGCCAAGGGTCATGGAGATTTGTGATGACAAATAACAGGGAGCATTTCGATGACTATGGTGTGGTGCATTGTGATGAGAAGGGCAGGGAGCATTTTCATTACAGGTTCATGCAGCAATTTGATTAAAATATAATGGAATATTTTGAGGGCAGGTGTTATAGAACATTGTGATGTCAGGGGTCATGGAGTTTTGGGATGAAACGGGTCATGGAGCATTTTGATTACAGGGTTTATGGAACATTGTGATGTCAGGGATTATGGAACATTGTGATGATAAGGGTATGTAGCACTGTGATGACAGGGGTCATGGAACATTATGATTACAGGGGTGAGGGGGTATTGTGATGACTAGTGATGGAACACTGTGATATCTCTGATGAGAGAGCATTTGGATGAGAAGTGCATGGAGCATTGGGATTACAAGGTTTATGAAGCATAGCGATGACAAGGTTGTGGACCGATGTGATGAAAAGCACGTGGCACATTGTGATGACAAGGGTCATGGAGCATTGTTCTGACAAAGGCATGGAGCATTGTGATGAAAAGGGTCACGGAGCATTGTGATGAAAATTTCATGGAGCATTTTGGTTACAAAGGTCACAGAGCCTTGTGATGACACGGGCAAGGAACGTTTTGATGACAAATATTATGAAGCATTGTGATGACTGGAGTCATGGAGCACTGTGATGATAGGGGTCATGGAGCATTGTGATGACATGGGCATGGAGCCTTGTGATGACAAGGGTATGGATCATGGTGATGAGAAGGTCATGGAGTATTGTGAAGACAGATGTCAGGGAGCATTGTGATGACATATGTCATTGTCCATTGCGATGATAATGGCATTGAGCATTTTGATGCCAAATGTAATGGAGGATTGGGATGACAAATAAAATGGAGCATTGTGATGACTAGGGCTTGGAGCACTATGATGACAAGGGCCATTGAGAATTTTCATGACAAGGTCGTGAAGCATTGTGATGACAAGGTCCTGGAGCATTGTGATGAGAAATCCATGGAGCCTTGTGATGACAATCTCATATAGCATACTGATCAAAAGTGGCATGGACCATTGTGATTACAGGGGTCTTGGAACATTGTGATGACAAGGGCATGGATCATTGTGAAGAGAAGGCCAAGGAGCATTCTGAGGACATGCGTCATTGAGCTTTGTGATGACAAGCGCATGGAGCATTGTGATTACAGGGGTCTTGTAGCACTGTGATGAAAAGGGCATGGAATATTGTGATGAAAAATGCATGGAGCCATGCCATGACAGGGTTCAAGGAGCATACAGACAACAAGTGTCATGGAGCATATTGATGACATGTGTATTGAGCATTGTGATGACAAAGGTCATGGAGCATTGTGATGAGAAGGCCATGGAGCATTCTGATGACATGTGTCATGGAGCTTAGTGATGACAAGGGCATGGAGCAATGTGATGCCAAGGGTCATGGATATATGTGATGACAAAGGTCATGGAACATTTTGATGACAAGGGCGTTGTGCATTGTAATGAGAAGTGAAGGGAGCATTGTGATGACATGGTCATGGAGAAATTTGATGAGAAGTGTCAAGGAACATTTTGATGACAGGGGTTATGGAACATTGTGATGTCATGGGTCATCGAACATTGTGATGATAAGTGCATGTAGCATTGTGATGACAGGAGTCATGGAACATTGTGATGACAGAGGTGAAGGAGTATTGTGTCGAATAGTGAAGTAACATTGTGATATCAGTGGTGAGAAAGCATTTTGATGAGAAGTGCATGGAGCATTGTGATGACAAGGTTTATGGAGCATTATGATGACAAGATTGTGGAGCACTGTGATGACAAGATTGTGGAGCACTGTGATGACAAGCGCATGGTGCATTGTGATGACATGTGTCATGGAGCATTTTGCTGACAAGCGCATGGAGCATTGTGAGGACAAGGGTCATGGAGCACTGTGCTGAGAAAGGCATAGAGCATTGTGATGACAAGGGTCAAAGAGAATTGTGATGAAAAGTTCATGGAGCATTGTGGATAAAAAGGTCACAGAGACTGTTGATGACGAGGGCATGGACCATTGTGATGACAAAGGTCATGAAACATTGTGATGACTGGAGTCACGGAGCACTGTGATGACAGGGGTCATGGAGCATTGCGATGAAAAGGGGCATGGAGCATTGTGATGACAAGGGCATGTTTCATTGGTCTCATAATTTTCATGGATTATTGCGATGACTGTTGGAAAGGTGCATTGTGGTGACAAGGGCATGGAGCATTGTGATAAAGAGGTCATGCTGTATTGTGAAGACTGGTTTCATGAAGCATTGTGATGACATGGTTCATGCAGCATTGTGATGACTAGGGAATGGAGTATAGTGATAACAAGAGTCCCGGATCATTGTGTTGTCAGGAGTCATGGAGTGTTGTGATGACAGTGGTCATGGAGCATTGTGATGGTATTGTTCATGGAGCATTGTGATGAGAAGGTCATGGAGCAGTGGGCTGAAAATGTTCATGGAGTATTGTGATGACAGGGGTCATGGAGCATTGTGATGACAAGGGAATGGAGCATGGTGATGACAAGGTACTGGAGCATTGTGATGAGAAGACCATGGAGACTTGTGATGACAAGTCTAATGGAGCATTCTAATGAAAAGGGGCATGGAGCATTGTGATTACAGTGGACTTTGAGCATTGTGATGACAAGGGCATGGAGCATTTTGAGGAGAAGGCCATGGAGAATTCTGATGACATGGGTCATGGAGCTTTGTGCTGACAAGGCCATGGAGCATTGTGATTATAGGGGTCTTGGAGCATTGTGATGAAAAGGCATGGATCATTGTGATGTAAAAGGCATGGAGCCTTGTCATCACAGGGTTCAAGGAGTATACTGACGACAGGTGTCAGGGAGTATTGTGATGACAAGTGTATTGAGCATTGTGATGACAATGATCATGGAGCATTTTGATGAGAAGACCATGGATAACTATGATGATGATCGTCATGGGGTGTTGTGATGATAAGTGTTACGGAACATTGTGATCACAAGGATTTGGAGCATTATGATGACAGAGGTCATGGAGAATTTTGATTTCATTGTAGTGACAATAGCCTGAAGCATTATGATGATGGTCATGGTGCTTTGTGATGACAGGGTTCATGGAACATTGAGATGAAAAGGGGCATGGATCATAGTGATTACAGGGGTCTTGGAGCATTGTGATGACAAGGGCATGGAACATTGAGATGAGAAGGCCATGGAACCTTCTGATACATGCGTCATGGTGCTTTGTTATTACAAGGGCATGGAGAATTTTGATTACAAGTTTCTTGGAGCATTGTGATGACAAGGGTCATGGAGCCTTGTGATGACAAGGCCGTGGAACATTGTGATGGCAGTGGTCATGGTGCATTGTTATGACAGAGGTAATGGAGCCTAGTGATGAGAAGGGCATTGAGCATTGGTTTGAAATATTTCATAGATTATTGTCATGAGAGTGGGCTGGAGCATTGTGATGACAAGGGCACGGAAAAATGTGATACATGGGTCATGGAGGATTGTAATGTCAAGGGCATGGAGCAATGTGATGAGAGGGTACATGGAGCATTGTGATGACAGTGCCATGGAGCATTTTGAGGAAAAGGCCATGGAGCATTCTGATGACATGCCTCATGGAGCTTTTTGATGACAAGGGCATGGAGCATTGTGATTACAGGGGTCTTGGAGCATTGTGATGAAAAGGGCGTGGATCATTGTGATGAAAAAGGCATGGAGCCTTGTCATTACAGGGTTCAAGGAGCATACTGACGACATGTGTCAGGGAGCATTGTGAAGCCAAGTGTATTGAGCATTGTGATGACAAAGATCAGGGAGCATTGTGATCAGAAGACCAAGGAAAATTGTGATGATGATCGTCATGGGGTGTTGTGATGATAAATGTTATGGAACATTGTGATCACAAGGTTTTGGGGCATTATGATGACAGAGATCATGGAGACTTTTGATTTCATTGTAATAACAATAGCCTGAAGCATTATGATGAAGGGCATGGTGCATTGTGATGACAGGGTTCAGGGAGCATTGAGATGAAAAGGGGCATGGAGCATTGTGATTACAGAGGTCTTGTAGCATTGTGATGACAAGGGCATGGAGCATTTGGATGAGAAGGACATGGAACATTCTGATGACATGTGTCATGGTGCTTTGTGATGACAAGGGCATGGAGCATTGTGATTACAGGGGTCTTGGAGCTTTGTGATGACAAGGGTCATGGAGCTTTGTGATGACAAGGCCGTGGAACATTGTGATGGCAGGGGTCAATGAGCATTGTTATGACAGGGGTAATGGAGCATTGTGATTTGAAGGGCATGGAGCATTGTGATTACAAATTTTATGGAGCATTGTGATGACAAATCTGTGGACCATTGGGATAAAAACGCTTGGCACATTGTGATGACAAGTGTCATGGAGCATTTTTCTGACAAAGGCATGGAGCACTGTGATGACAAGGGTCACGGAGCATTTTGAAGAAAAGTTAATGGAGCATTGTGGTTAAAAACGTCACAGAGACTGTTGATGATGAGGTAATGGACCATTGAGATGACAAAGTTCATGAAGCATTGTGATGACTGGAGTCATGGAGCATGGTGATGACAGGGGTCATGGAGCATTGTGATAACAAGGGCATGGAGCATTGTGATGACAAGGGCATGGAGCATTGGTCTAATATGTTTCATGGATTATTGCGATGACATTTGGAATGGCGCATTGTGATGACAAGGGCATGGATTTGTGATGACCAGCTCATGCAGTATTGTGAAGAGAAGTGTCAGGGAGCATTGTGATGACATATGTAATGGCCCATTGTGATGAAAATGGCATGGAGCATTGTGATGCCAAGTTTCATGAACGATTCTGATGACAAAGGTAATGGAGCATTGTGATGACAATGGCTTGGAGCACTGTGATGACAAGGGTCAGGGAGCATTGTGCTGACAAGTGCATGGAGAATTTTGATGACAAGGGTCATGGGGCATTCTGATGACAAGCTTGTGGAGTATTTTTATGACAATGGCATGGAGCATTGTGATGAAAACGGCATGGGGCAATGTGATGAAAAAAGCATGCAGCCTTTTCGTGGCAGGGTTCAAGGAGCATTCTGACGACAAGTGTCAGGGAGCATTGTGATGACAAGTGTATTGAGAATTGTGATGACAAAAGTCATGGAGCATGGTGATGAGAAGGCCATGGATAATTGTGATGATGATCGTCATGGGGTGTTGTGATTATAAGTGTTATGGAACATTGTGATCACAAGGCTTTGGAGCATTACGATGACAGAGGTCATGGAGAATTTTGATTTCATTGTGCTGACAATAGCCTGAAGCATTATGATGATGGGCATGGTCCATTGTGATGACAGAGTTCATGGAGCATTGAGATGAAAAGGGACATGTAGCATTGTGATTACAGGGGTCTTAGAGCATTGTGGTGACAAACGCATAGAGCAATGTAATGACAAGGTCATGTAGAATTTTCCTGACAAAGGCATGGAACATTGTGATGAGAGGTGTCATGGTGAACTGTGACACAATTGTCACGGAGCATTTTGAATACAGGGGTCATGGATCATTAGGATGACAAGTGCATGGATCATTGTGATGACAAGGGTCATGGAGCATTGGGCTGAAAATATTCATGGAGTATTGTGATGACAGGGGTCATGGAGCATTTTGATTACAGGGGTCTTGGAGCACTGTGATGACAAGAGTCCCGGATCATTGTGTTGTCACGTGTCATGGAGTGTTGTGATGACAGGGTTCATGGAGCATTGAGATGAATAGGGGCATGGAGCACTGTGTTTACAGGGGTTTTGGAGCATTGTGATGACAAGGGCAAGGAGCATTTTGATGAGACGGCCATGGAACATTCTCATGACATGTGTTATTGAACTTTGTGATGACAACGGCATGGAGCATTGTGATTAAAGGGGTCTTGGAGCATTGTGATGACAAGTGTCATGGAGCCTTGTGATAACAAGGCCGTGGAACATTGTGATGGCAGGGGTCATGGATCATTGTTATGACAGGGGTAATGGAGCATTGTGATGAGAAGGGCATGCAGCATTGTGATTACAATTTTTATGGAGCACTGTGATGACAAATTTTTGGACCGTTGGGATGAAATGCGCATGGCACATTGTGATGACAATGGTCATGGAGCATTTTAATGACAAAGGCATGGAGCATAGTGATGACAAGGGTCACGGAGCATTGTGATGAAATGTTCATGGAGCATTGTGGATACAAAGGTAACAGAGCCTTGTGATGACGAGGGCATGGACCATTGTAATGACAAATATTATGAAGCACTGTGATGACTGGAGTCACAGGGCATTGTGATGACATGTGTCATGGAGCATTGTGATGACAAGTTCCTGGAGCATTGTGATGAGATGACCATGGAGACTTGTGATGACAAGTCTCATGGAGCATTCTGATGAAAAGGGGCATGGAGCATTGTGGTTACAGGGGTCTTGGAGCATTGTGATGACAAGGGCATGGAGCACTGTGAGGAGAAGGCCATGGAGCATACTGCTGACATGCGTCATAGAGCATTGTGCTGAGAAATGCATAGAGCATTGTGATGACAGGGGATAAAGAGCATTGTGAAGAAAAGTTCATGGAGCATTGTGGTTAAAATGGTCACAGAGACTCTTGATGATGAGGGCATGGGCCATTGTGATGACAAACGTCATGAAGCATTGTGATGACTGGAGTCACGGAGCATTGTGATGACAGGGGTCATGGAGCATTGTGAAAACAAGGGCATGGAGCATTGTGATGACAAGGGCATGGAGCATTGTGATGACAAGGGTCAGGGAGCATTGTGCTGACAAGTGCATGGAGAATTGTGATGACAAGCGTCATGGAGCATTCTGATGACAAGCTTGTGGAGTATTTTGATGACAATGGCATGGAGCATTGTGATGACAAGGGTCACGGAGCATTGTGATGAAAATTTCATGGAGCATTGAGGTTACAATGGACACAGAGCCTTTTGAGGACGCGAGCATGGACCGTTGTGTTGATAAACGTTATGAAGAATTGTGATGACTGGATTCAGGGAGCAATGTGATGACAGGGGTAATGGAGCAGTGTGATGACAAGGGCATGGAGCATTGCGATGACAGGTACAAGGAGCATTGGTCTGACAATTTCATAGATTATTGTGATGACAGTGGACATGGTGCATTGTGATGACAAGGGCATGGAGCATTGTGATGAGAAGGTCATGGAGTATTGTGAAGACAGGTGTCATGGAGCACTGTGATGACAAGGGTCACAGAGCATTGTGAATACAGGGGTCATGGAGCATTGGGATGACAAGGGCATGGATCATTGTGATGAGAAGTTCATGGAGTATTGTAAAGACAGGTGTCAGGGAGCATTGTGATGACATATGTCATGGTCCACTGCGATGACAATGTCAGGGAGCATTGAGATGCCAAATGTAATGGCGGATTGTGATGACAAATATAATGGAGCATTGTGATGACTAGGGCTTGGAGCATTATGATGACAAGGGCCATTGAGAATTTTCATGACAAGGTCGAAGAGCATTGTTATGACAATGTCCTGGAGTTTGGTGTTTAGAAAACCATGGAGCCTTGTGAAGACAAGTCTCATGGAGCATACTGATGAAAAGGGTCATGGAACATGCTGATTACAGGGGTCTTGAAACATTGTGATAACAAGTGCATGGAGCATTGTGATGACAAGGGCATGGAGCATTGGTCTAATACGTTTCATGGATTTTTGTGATGACAGATGGAATGGCGCATTGTGATGACAAGGGCATGGAGCACTATGATGACCAGGTCATGCAGTATTTTGAAGACAGTTGTCAGGGATCATTGTGATGAAATATGTAATGGCCCATTGTGATGAAAATGGCATGGAGCATTGTGATGCCAGTTATCATGGAGGAGTCTGATCACAATTGTCAAAGAGCATTGTGATGACAAGTGTCATGGAGGATTCTGATGACAAATATAATGGAGCATTGTGATGACAAAGGCTTGGAATATTGTGATGACAAGGGTCATGGAGCATTGTGCTGAGAAAGGCATAGAGCATTGTGATGACAAGGGTCAAAGAGCATTGTGATGAAAATTTCATGGAGCATTGTGCATAAAAATGTCACAAAGACTCTTGATGACGAAGGCATGGACTATTGTGATGACAAAGGTCATGAACATTGTGATGACTGGAGTCACGGAGCATTGTGATGACAGGGGTCATGGAGCATTGTGATAAAAAGGGCATGGAGCATTGTGATGACAAGGGCATGGAACATCGGTCTAAAAAGTTTCATGGATTATTGCGATGACAGTTGGAAGGGTGCATTGTGATGACAAGGGCATGGAGCATTGTGTTGACCAGATCATGCAGTATTGTGAAGACAGTTGTCAGGGAGCATTGTGATGACATATGTAATGGCCCATTGTGATGACAATTGCATGGAGCATTGTGATGCCAAGTGTCATGCAGGATTCTGATGACAAATATAATGGAGCATTGTGATGACAATGGCTTGGAGCATTGTGATGACAAGGGTCAGGGTGCATTGAGCTGACAAGTGCATGGAAAATTGTGATGACAAGGGTCATGGAGCATTCTGATGACAAGCTTGTGCATTATTTTGATGACAATGGCATGGAGCATTGTGATGAAAGCGTTATGGGGCTTTGTGATGAAAAAGGCATGGAGACTTTTCGTGACAGGGTTCAAGAAACATTCTGATGACAAGTGTCAGGGAGCATTGTGATGACATGTATATTGAGAACTCTGATGACAAAGGTCATGGAGCATTGTGAAGTAAAGTCCATGTAGTATTGTGATGACAGTCATCATGGAGAGTTGTGATGACAAGTGTTATGGAACACAGTGATCACAAGGATTTGGAGCATTGTGATGACAGAGGTCATGGATCATTTTGATTTGAAGGAGCATGGAGCATTGTGAAAATAAAGGAATGAAGCAATGTGATCCAAAAGTTCATGGAGGATTGTGATGACAATGGAAATGGAGTATTGTGATGGCAAGCGCAAAAAGCATTGTAATGACAAAGTCATGTAGCATTTTGATGACAAAGGCATGGAGCATTGTGATGACATGTGTCATGGAGCACTGTGATGACAAACGTCACGGAGCATTGTGAATACAGGGGTCATGGAGCATTGGGATGACAAGGGCATGGATCACTGTGATGACAAGCGTCATGGAGTATTGGGCTGAAAATATTCATGGAGTATTGTGATGACAGGGGTCATGGAGCATTGTGATGACTAGGGAATGGAGCATTGTGATGACAAGAGTCCCGGATCATTGTGTTGTCAGGTGTCATGGAGTGTTGTGATGACAGTGGTCATGGAGCATTGTGATGATATTGGTCTTGGATCATTGTGATGAGAAGTTCACAGAGCATCGGGCTGAAAATATTCATGGAGTATTGTGATGACAGGGGTCATGGAGCATTGTGATGACAAGGGAATGGAGCATGGTGATGACAAGGTCCTGGAGCATTGTGATGAGAAGACCATGGAGACTTGTGATGACAAGTCTCATGGAGCATTCTGATGATAAGGGACATGGAGCATTGTGATTACAGGGGTCTTGGAGCATTGTGATGACAAGGGCATGGAGCATTTTGAGGAGAAGTCCATGGAACTTTCTGATGGCATGCATCATGGAGATTTGTGATGACAAGGGCATGGAGCATTGTGATTACAGGGGTCTTGGAGCATTGTGATGACAAGGGTCATGGAGCTTTGTGATGCCAAGGCCATGGAACATTGTGATGGCAGGGGTCATGGAGCATTTTTATGACAGAGATAATGGAGCATTGTGATGAGAAGGGCATTGAGCATTGGTCTGAAATGTTTCATGGATTATTGTGATGAGAGTGGGCATGGAGCTTTGTGATGACAAGGGCACGGAACACTGTGATACATGGGTCATGGAGGATTGTAATGACAGAGGCATGGAGCATTGTGATGGGAAGGTCATCGAGCATTGTGATGACAAGTGTCATGGTGCTTTGTGATGACAAGGGCATGGAGTCATGTGATGAGAGGGTTCATGGAGCATTGTGATGACAATGACATGGAGCATTGTGATGCCAAGTGCCATGGAGCTTTGTGATGACAATGGTCATGGAACATTTTGATGACAAGGGTGTGGTGCATTGTGATGAGAAGTGCAGGGAGCATTTTGATGACAGGTTCATGCAGCAATTTGATGAAAAGTGTAATGGAACATTTTGATGACAGGGGTTATAGAACATTGTGATTCCAGGGGTCATGGAACATTGTTCAGATAAGGGGATGTTGCATTGTGATGACAGGGGTCATGGAACATTGTGATAACAGGGGTGAGGTAGGATTGTGATGACTAGTGGTGGAACATTGTGATATCTCATGTGAGAGAGCATTTGGATGAGAAGTGCATGGAGCATTGTGATTACAAGGTTTATGGAGCATAGCGATGACAAGGTTGTGGATCATTGTGATGAAAATCGCATGGCACATTGTGATGACAAGGGTCATGGAGCAGTGTTCTTACAAAGGCATGGAATATTGTGATGACAAGGGTCACGGGGCATTGTGATGAAATGTTCATGGAGCATTGTGGTTACAAAGGTCACAGAGCCTTGTGATGATGCGGGCATGGACCGTTGTGATGACAAACGTTATGAAGCATAGTGATGACTGGAATCACGGAGCATTGTGATGACAGGGATCATGGAGCATTGTGATGAGAAGGGCATGGGGCATTGTTATGACAGGGGCATGGAGCATAGGTCTGACATGTTTCATAGATTATTGTGATGACAGTGGACATAGTGCATTGTGATGACAAGGGCATGGAATATTGTGAAGACAGGTGTCAGGGAGCATTGTGATGACCTATGTCATGGTCCATTGCGATGACAATAGCATGGAGCATTGTGATGCCTATTGAAATGGAGGATGTGATGACAAATATAATGGAGCATTGTGATGACTAGGGCATGGAGCATTATGTTGACAAGGGCCATTGAGAATTTTCATGACAATGTCGTGAAGCATTGTGATGACAAATCCTGGAGCATTGTGATGAGAAAACCATGGAGGCTTGTGATGACAAGTCTCAAGGAGCATACTGATGAAAAGGGGTCTGGAGCATTCTGATTACAGGGGACTTGGAACATTGTGATAACAAGGGCATGGAGCATTTTGATGACCAGGTCATGCAGTATTGTGAAGAGAGTTGTCAGGGAGCAATTTGATGACATACGTAATGGCCCATTGTAATGACAATGGCATGGAGAATTGTGATTCCAATTGTCATAGAGGATTCTGATGACAAAGGTAATGGAGCATTGTGATGACAAGGGCTTGGAGCATTGTGATGACATGTTTCAGGGAGAAATGTGCTGACAAGTGCATGGAGAATTGTGATGACAAGGGTCATGGAGCACTCTGATCACAAGCTTGTTGAGTATTTTGATGACAATTGCATGGAGCATTTTGATGAAAAAGGCATGGAGCCTTTTTGTGACACGGTTCAAGGAGCATTCTGATGACAATGTCACGGAGCATTGTGATGACAAGTGTACTGAGAATTGTGATGACAAATTCATGGAGCATTGTTATAAAAAGTGCATGGAGTATGTGTGATGACAGGCATCATGGAGCTTTGTGATGACATGTGTTATAGAACATAGTGATCACAAGAGTTTGGAGCATTGTGATGAGAGAGGTCATGGATCATTTTGATTTCAAGGAGCAGGGAGCATTGTGATGACAAGGGCATGAAGCAATGTGATCCCAAGTTTCATGGAGGATTGTGATAACAATGGTAAATGAGTATTGTGATGACAAGCGCATAGAGCATTGTAATGACAAGGTCATGTAGCATTTTGCTGACAAAGGCATGGAGCATTGTGATAACATATGTCATGGAGCACAGTGATGACAAGCGTCACGGAGCATTGTGAATACAGGGGTCATGGAGCATTGGGATGACAAGGGCATGTATCATTGTGATGACAAGGGTCATGGAGCATTGGGTTGAAAAATTTCATGGAGTATTGTGATGACAGGTGTCATGGAGCATTGGATTACAGGGGTCTTGGAGCATTGTGATGACAAGTGTTCCGGATCATTGTGTTGTCACGTGTCATGGAGTGTTGTGATGACAGTGGTCATGGAGCATTGTGATGATATTGGTCATGGAGCATTGTGATGAGAAGGTCATCGAGCATTGGGCTGAAAATGTTCATGGAGTATTGGTATGACATGGGTCATGGAGCATTGTGATGACTAGGGAATGGAGCATGGTGATGACAAGTTCCTGGAGCATTGTGATGAGATGACCATGGATACTTGTGATGAGAAATCTCATGGAGCATTCTGATGAAAAAGGGCATGGAGCATTGTGATTACAGGGGTCTTTGATCATTGTGATGACAAGGGTCATTGAGCCTTGTGATGACAAGGCCGTGGAACATTGTGATGGCAGGGGTCATGGAGCATTGTTACGAAAGAAGTAATGGACCATTGTGATGAGAATGGCATTGACCATTAGTCTGAAATATTTCATGGATTATTGTGATGAAAGTGGGCATGGAGCATTGTGATTACAAGGGCACGGTACACTGTGATACTTGGGTCATGGTGGATTGTAATGACAAGGGCATGGAGCATTGTGATGACAAGTGTGATGGAGCTTTGTGATGACAAAGGCATGGGGCAATGTGATGAGAGGGTTCATGGAGAACTGTGATGACAATTACATGGAGCACTGTGATGCCAAGTGTCATGGAGCTTTGTGATGACAAATGTCATGGAGCATTTTGATGTCAAGGGTGTGGTGCATTTTGATGAGAAGGACAGGGAGCATTTTGATGACAGGGTCATGGAGCAATTTAATGAAAAGTGTAATGGAACATTTTGATGACAGGGGTTATAGAACATTGTGATGCCATGGGTCATGGAGCTTTGGGATGAAAAGTGTCATGGAGCATTTTGATGACAGTGGTTATGGAACATTGTGATGTCAGGAGTCATGGAACATTGTGTTGATAAGGGGATGTATCATTGTGATGACAGGGGTCATGGAACACTGTGATTACAGGGGTGAGGGAGGATTGTGATATCTAGTGATAGATCATTGTGATATCCCAAGTGCGAGAGCAATTGGATGAGAAGTGCATGGAGCATTGTGATTACAAGGTTAATGGAGCATAGCGATGACAAGGTTGTGGATCATTGTGATGAAAAGTGCGTGGCACACTGTGATGACAAGTGTCATGGAGCATTGTTCTGACAAAGGCATGGAGCATTGTGATGACAAGGGTCACGGAGAATTGTGATGAAATGTTAATGTAGCATTGTGGTTACAAAGGACACAGAGCCTGGTGATGACGCGGGCATAGACCGCTGTGATGACAAACGTTATGAATCATTGTGATGACTGGAGTCATGGAGCATTGTGAGTACAGGGATCATGGAGCATTGTGATAACCAGGGCATGGAGCATTGTGAGGACAGGGGCATGGAGCATTGGTCTGAGAAGTTTCATAGATTATTGTGATGACAGTGGACATGGTGCATTGTGATGACAAGGGCATGGAGCATTGTGAGGAGAAGGTCATGGAGTATTGTGAAGAGAGGTGTCAGGGAGCATTGTGATGACATATGTCATGGTCCATTGCGATGACAATGGCAGGGAGCACTGTGATGCCAAATGTAATGGAGGATTGTGATGGCAAATATAATGGAGCATTGTGATGACTATGGCTTGCAGCATTATGATGACAAGTGCCATTGAGGATTTTCATGAGAAGGTCGTGAAGAATTGTGATGACAAGGCTCTGGAGCTTTGAGATGAGAAAACCATGGAGCCTTGTGAAGACAAGTCTCATGGAGCATACTGATGAAAGGGGCATGGATCTTTCTGATTACAGGGGTCTTGTAACATTGTGATAACAAGGACATGGAGCATTGTGATGACAATGGCATGGAGCCTTGTGATGAAAACGGCATCGGTCATTGTGATGAAAAAGGCATGGAGCCTCTTCCTTACAGGGTTCAAGGAGAATTCTGATGACAAGTGTCAAGGAGCATTGTGATGACAAGTGTATTGAGAATTGTGATGACAAAGGTCATGGAGAAATGTGATGAAAAGGGCATGGAGTATTGTGATGACAGGTATCATGGAGCATTGTGATGACAAGTGTTATGGAACTTTGTGATCACAAGGTTTTGGAGCATTGTGATGAGAGAGGTCATGGATCATTTTGATTTCAAGGAACATGGAGCATTGTGATGACAAGGGCATTAAGCAATGTGATCCCAAGGTTCATGGAGGATTGTGATGACAATGGAAATGGAGTATTGTGATGACAAGAGCATAGAGCATTGTAATGACAAGGTCATGTAGCATTTTGCTGAGAAAGGCATGGAGCATTGTGATGACAGGTGTCATGGAGCACTGTGATGACAAGTGTCAAGGAGCATTGTGAATACAGGGGTCATGGAGCATTGGGATGGCAAGGGCATGGATCATTGTGATGACAAGCATCATGGAGCATTGCTCTGACAAAGGCATGGAGCCTTGTGATGACAAGGGTCACGGAGCATTGTGATGAAATGTTCATTGAGCGTTGTGGTTACAAAGGTCACAGAGCCTTGTGATGACGCGGGCATGGACCGTTGTGATGAGAAACGTTATGAAGCATTGTGATGACTGGAGTCACGGAGCATTGTGATGACAGGGTTCATGGAGCATTGTGATAACAAGGGCATGGAGCATTGTGATGACAGGGGAAGGGAGCATTGGTCTGACAAGTTTCATAGATTATTGTGATGACAGTGGACATGGTGCATTGTGATGACAAGGGCATGGGGCATTGTGATGAGAAGGTCATGGAGTACTGTGAAGACAGTTGTCAGGGAGCAATGTGATGACATATGTCATGGTCCATTGCGATGGCAATGGCATGGAGCATTATGATGCCAAATGTAATGGAGAATTGTGATGACAAATATAATGGAGCTTTGTGATGATTAGGGCTTGGTGCATTATGATGACAAGGGTCATTGAAAATTTTCATGATAAGTTCGAGAAGCGTTGTGATGACAAGGTCCTGGAGCATTGTGATAACAAAGAATGGAGCCTTGTGATGACAATTCTCATGGAGCATACTGATGAAAAGGGGCATGGACCATTGTGATTACAGGGGTCTTGGAACACTGTGATGACAAGGGCATTGAACATTGTGAGGAGAAGACCAAGGAGCATTCTGATGGCATGCGTCATTGTGCTTTGTGATGACAAGGGCATGGAGCATTGTGATTAAATGGGTCTCGGAGCATTGTGATGACAAGGGCATGGAGCATTGTGGGGAGAAGGCCATGGAACATTCTGATGACATGCGTCATGGAGCTTTGTGATATCAAGGGCATGGAGCATTGTGATTGCAGGGGTTTTGGAGCATTGTGAAGACAAGGGTCATTTAGCCTTGTGATGACAAGGCCATGGAACATTGTGATGGCAGGGGTCATGGAGCATTGTTATGACAGAGATAATGGAGCATTGTGATGAGAATGGCATTGAGCATTGGTCTGAAATGTTTCATGGATTATTGTGATGAGAGTGGGCATGGAGCATTGTGATGACAAGGGCACGGAACACTATGATACATGGGTCATGGAGGATTGTAATGACAAAGGCATGGAGCATTGTGATGGGAAGGGCATCGAGCATTGTGATGACAAGTGTCATGGTGCTTTGTGATGACAAAGGCATGGAGTCATGTGATGAGAGGGTTCATGGAGCATTGTGATGACAATGACATGGAGCATTGTGATGCCAAGGGCCATGGAGCTTTGTGATGACAATGGTCATGGAGCATTTTGATGACAAGCGTGTGGTGCATTGTGATGAGAAGGGCAGGGAGCATTTTGTTGACAGAGTCATGCAGCAATTTGATGAAAAGTGTAATGGAACATTTTGATGACATGGGTTATAGAACATTGTGATGCCAGGGGTCATGGATCTTTGGGATAAAAAGTGTCATGGAGCATTTTGATGACAGGGGTTATGGAACATTGTGATGTCAGGGGTCATGGAATATTTTGCAGATAAGGGGATGTAGCATTGTGATGACAGGGGTCATGGAACATTGTGATAACAGGGGTGAGAGAGGATTGTGATGACTAGTGGTGGAACATTGTGATATCTCATGTGAGAGAGCATTTGGATGAGAAGTTCATGGAGCACTGTGATTACAAGGTTTATGGAACATAGCGATGACAAGGTTGTGGATCATTGTGATGAAAATTGCATGGCACATTGTAATGACAAAAGTCATGGAGCATTGTTCTGACAAAGGCATGGAGCATTTTGATGACAAGGGTCATGGAGCATTGTGATGAAAAGTTCAAGGAGCATTGTGGTTACAAATGTCACAGAGCCTTGTTATGATGCGGGAAAGGACCGTTGTGATGACAAACGTTATGAAGCATTGTGATGACTGGAGTCACGGGGCATTGTGATGACAGGGGTCATGGAGCATTGTGATGACAAGGGCATGGAGCACTGTGATGACAGGGTCATGGAGCATTGGTCTGACAAGTTTCATGGATGATTGTGATGACAGTGGACATGGTGCATTGTGATGACAAGGGCATGGAGCATTGTGATGACAAGGGCATGGACTATTGTGAAGACAGGTGTCAGGGAGCATTGTGATGACATATGTCATGGTCCATTGCGATGACAATGGCATGGAGCATTGTGATGCCAAATGTAATGGAGGATTGTAATGACAAATATAATGGAGCATTGTTATGACTACGGCTTGGAGCATTATGATGACAACGGCCATTGAGAATTTTCATGACAATGTCGTGAAGGATTGTGATGACAAGGTCCTGGAGCAGTGTGATGAGAAAACCATGGAGCCTTGTGATGACAAGTCTCATGGAGCATACTGATGAAAAGGGGCATGGAGCATACTGATTACAGGGGTCTTGGAACATTGTGATAACAAGGGCATGGAGCATTGTGATGACAAGGGCATGGAGCATTGTTCTAATAAGTTTCATGGATTATTGTGATGACAGTTGGAATGGCGCATTGTGATGACAAGGGCATGGAGCATTGTGATGACCAGTTCATGCAGTATTGTGAGAAGAGGTGTCACGGAGCATTGTGATGGCATATGTATTAGCCCATTGTGATGACAATGGCATGGAGCATTGTGATGCCAAGCTTCATGGAGGATTCTGATGACAAAGGTAAAGGAGCATTGTGATGACAATGGCTTGGAGCATAGTGAAGACAAGGTTCAGGGAGCATTGTGCTGACAAGTGCATGGAGAATTGTGATGACAAGGGTCATGGAGCATTCTGATGACAAGCTTGTGGAGTATTTTGATGACAATGGCATGGAGAATTGTGATGAAAACTGCATGGGGCTTTGTGATGAAAAAGGCAAGGAGCCATTTCGTGACAGGGTTCAAGGAGCATTCTGACGACAAGTGTCAGGGAGCATTGTGATGACAAGTGTATTGAGAATTGTGATGACAAAAGTCATGGAGCATTGTGATGAAAAGGGCATGGAGTATTGTGATGACAGGCATCATGGAGCACTGTGATGAAAAGTGTTATGGAACATTGTGATCACAAGGGTTTGGAGCATTGCGATGACAGTGGTCATGGATCATTTTGATTTCAAGGAACATGTAGCATTGTGATGACAAGGGCATGAAGCAATGGGATCCCAAAGTACATGGAGGATAGTGATGACAATGGTAATGCAGTATTGTGATGACAAGCACATAGAGCATTGTAATGACAAGGTCATGTAGCATTTTGCCGACAAAGTCATGGAGCATTGTGATGACAGGTGTCATGGAGCACTGTGATGACAAGCGTCACAGAGCATTGTGAATACAGGGGTCATGGAGCATTGGGATTACAAGGGCATGGATAATTGTGATGACAAGTGTCATGGAGCATTGGGCTGAAAATGTTCATTGAGTATTGTGATGAAAGGGGTCATGGAGCATTGTGATGACTAGGGAATGGAGCATTGTGATGAAAAGAGTCCCGGATCATTGTGTTGTCAGGTGTCATTGAGTGTTGTGATGACAGTGATCATGGAGCATTGTGATGATATTGGTCTTGGAGCATTGTGATGAGAATGTCATGGGGCATTGGGCTGAAAATGTTCATGGAGTATTGTGATGACAGGGGTCATGGGGCATTGTGATCACAAGGGAATGGAGCATGGTGATAACAAGGTCCTGGAGCATTGTGATGATAAGACCATGGAGACTTGTGATGACAAGTCTCATGGAGCATTCTGATGAAAAGGGGCATGGAGCATTGTGATTACATGGGTCTTGGAGCATTGTGATGACAAGGGCATGGAGCATTGTGTGGAGAAGGCCATGGAACATTCTGATGACATGAGTCATGGAGCTTTGTGATGACAAGGCCATGGAGCTTTGTGATTATAGGGGTCTTGGTGCATTGTGATGACAGAGGTAATGGAGAATTGTGATGAGAAGGGAATGGAGCATTGTGATTACAAGATTTATGGAGCATTGCGATGACAAATTTCTGGACCGTTGGGATGAAAAGCGTGTGGCACATTGTGATGACAAGGGTCATCGAGCATTTTTCTGACAAAGGCATGGAGCATTGTGATGACAAGTGTCACGGAGCATTGTGATGAAAAGTTCATGGAGCATTGTGGTTACAAAGTTAACAGAGACTTGTGATGACACGGGTATCGACCACTGTGATGAGAAATGTTATGAAGAATTGTGATGACTGGAGTAACGGAGCATTGTGATGACAGGGGTCATGGAGCAATGTGATGAAAAGGGCATGGAGCATTGTGCTGAGAATGGCATAGAGCATTGTGATGACATGTGTCATGGAGCATTGTAATGACAAGCGTCACGGAGCATTGTGAATACAGGGGTCATGGAGCATTAGGATGACAAGGGCATGGATCATTGTGATGACAAGGGTCATGGAGAATTGGGCTGAAATTGTTCCTGGAGTATTGTGATGACAGGGGTCATGGAGCATTGTGATGACTAGGGAATGGAGCATTGTGATGACAAGAGTCCCAGATCATTGTGTTGTCAGGTGTCATTGAGTGTTGTGATGACAGTGATCATGGAGCATTGTGATGATATTGGTCTTGGAGCATTGTGATGAGAAGGTCATGGGGCATTGGGCTGAAAATGTTCATGGATTATTGTGATGACAGCGGTCATGTTGCATTGTGATTACAAGGGAATGGAGCATGGTGATAACAAGGTCCTGGAGCATTGTGATGAGATGACCAGGGAGACTTGTGATGACAAGTCTCATGGAGCATTCTGATGATAAGGGGCATGGAGCATTGTGATTACAGGGGTCTTGGAGCATTGTGATGACAAGGGCATGGAGCATTGTGGGGAGAAGTCCATGGAACATTCTGATGACATGCGTCATGGAGCTTGGTGATATCAAGGGCATGGAGCATTGTGATTGCATGGGTTTTGGAGCATTGTGAAGACAAGGGTCATGGAACCTTGTGATGACAAGGCCATGGAACATTGTGATGGCAGGAGTCATGGAGCATTGTTATGATAGAGATAATGGAGCATTGTGATGAGTAGGGCATTGAGCATTGGTCTGAAATGTTTCATGGATTATTGTGATGAGAGTGGGCATGGAGCATTGTGATGCCAAGGGCACGGAATACTGTGATACATGGGTCATGGAGGATTGTAATGACAAAGGCATGGATCATTGTGATGGGAAGGGCATCGAGCATTGTGATGACAAGTGTCATGGTGCTTTGTGATGACAAGGGCATGGAGTCATGTGATGAGAGGGTTCATGGAGCATTGTGATGACAATGACATGGAGCATTGTGATGCCAAGGGCCATGGAGCTTTGTGATGACAATGGTCATGGAGCATTTTGATGACAAGGGTGTGGTGCATTGTGATGAGAAGTGCAGGGAGCATTTTGATGACAGGGTCATGCAGCAATTTGATGAAAAGTGTAATGGAACATTTTGATGACAGGGGTTATAGAACATTGTGATGTCAGGGGTAATGGAACATTGTGCAGATAAGGGGATGTAGCATTGTGATGACAGGGGTCATGGAACATTGTGATAACAGGGGTGAGAGAGGATTGTGATGACTAGTGGTGGAACATTGTGATATCACATGTGAGAGAGCATTTGGATGAGAAGTTCATGGAGCACTGTGATTACAAGGTTTATGGAGCATAGCGATGACAAGGTTGTGGATCATTGTGATGAAAATTGCATGGCACATTGTGATGACAAAAGTCATGGAGCATTGTTCTGACAAAGGCATGGAGCATTGTGATGACAAGGGTCACGGAGCATTGTGATGAAAAGTTCAAGGAGCATTGTGGTTACAAATGTCACAGAGCCTTGTTATGATGCGGGAAAGGACCGTTGTGATGACAAACGTTATGAAGCATTGTGATGACTGGAGTCATGGGGCATTGTGATGACAGGGGTCATGGAGCATTGTGATGACAAGGGCATGGAGCACTGTGATGACAGGGTCATGGAGCATTGGTCTGACGAGTTTCATGGATGATTGTGATGAGAGTGTACATGGTGCATTGTGATGACAAGGGCATGGAGCATTGTGATGACAAGGGCATGGAGTATTGTGAAGACAGGTGTCAGGGAGCATTGTGATGACATATGTCATGGTCCATTGCGATGACAATGCCATGGAGCATTGTGATGCCAAATGTAATGGAGGATTGTAATGACAAATATAATGGAGCATTGTTATGACTACGGCTTGGAGCATTATGATGACAAGGGCCATTGAGAATTTTCATGACAATGTCGTGAAGGATTGTGATGACAAGGTCCTGGAGCAGTGTGATGAGAAAACCATGGAGCCTTGTGATGACAAGTCTCATGGAGCATACTGATGAAAAGGGGCATGGAGCATACTGATTACAGGGGTCTTGGAACATTGTGATAACAAGGGCACGGAGCATTGTGATGACAAGGGCATGGAGCATTGTTCTAATAAGTTTCATGGATTATTGTGATGACAGATGGAATGGCGCATTGTGATGACAAGGGCATGGAGCATTGTGATGACCAGTTCATGCAGTATTGTGAGAAGAGGTGTCACGGAGCATTGTGATGGCATATGTATTAGCCCATTGTGATGACAATGGCATGGAGCATTGTGATGCCAAGCTTCATGGAGGATTCTGATGACAAAGGTAAAGGAGCATTGTGATGACAATGGCTTGGAGCATAGTGAAGACAAGGTTCAGGGAGCATTGTGCTGACAAGTGCATGGAGAATTGTGATGACAAGGGTCATGGAGCATTCTGATTACAAGCTTGTGGAGTATTTTGATGACAATGGCATGGAGAATTGTGATGAAAACTGCATGGGGCTTTGTGATGAAAAAGGCAAGGAGCCATTTCGTGACAGGGTTCAAGGAGCATTCTGACGACAAGTGTCAGGGAGCATTGTGATGACAAGTGTATTGAGAATTGTGATGACAAAAGTCATGGAGCATTGTGATGAAAAGGGCATGGAGTATTGTGATGACAGGCATCATGGAGCACTGTGATGAAATGTGTTATGGAACATTGTGATCACAAGGGTTTGGAGCATTGCGATGACAGTGGTCATGGATCATTTTGATTTCAAGGAACATGGAGCATTGTGATGACAAGGGCATGAAGCAATGGGATCCCAAAGTACATGGAGCATAGTGATGACAATCGTAATGCAGTATTGTGATGACAAGCACATAGAGCATTGTAATGACAAGGTCATGTAGCATTTTGCCGACAAAGTCATGGAGCATTGTGATGACAGGTGTCATGGAGCACTGTGATGACAAGCGTCACAGAGCATTGTGAATACAGGGGTCATGGAGCATTGGGATTACAAGGGCATGGATAATTGTGATGACAAGTGTCATGGAGCATTGGGCTGAAAATGTTCATTGAGTATTGTGATGAAAGGGGTCATGGAGCATTGTGATGACTAGGGAATGGAGCATTGTGATGAAAAGAGTCCCGGATCATTGTGTTGTCAGGTGTCATTGAGTGTTGTGATGACAGTGATCATGGAGCATTGTGATGATATTGGTCTTGGAGCATTGTGATGAGAATGTCATGGGGCATTGGGCTGAAAATGTTCATGGAGTATTGTGATGACCGGGGTCATGGAGCATTGTGATCACAAGGGAATGGAGCATGGTGATGACAAGGTCCTGGAGCATTGTGATGATAAGACCATGGAGACTTGTGATGACAAGTCTCATGGAGCATTCTGATGAAAAGGGGCATGGAGCATTGTGATTACATGGGTCTTGGAGCATTGTGATGACAAGGGCATGGAGCATTGTGTGGAGAAGGCCATGGAACATTCTGATGACATGAGTCATGGAGCTTTGTGATGACAAGGGCATGGAGCTTTGTGATTATAGGGGTCTTGGTGCATTGTGATGACAGAGGTAATGGAGAATTGTGATGAGAAGGGAATGGAGCATTGTGATTACAAGATTTATAGAGCATTGCGATGACAAATTTCTGGACCGTTGGGATGAAAAGCGTGTGGCACATTGTGATGACAAGGGTCATGGAGCATTTTTCTGACAAAGGCATTGAGCATTGTGATGACAAGTGTCACGGAGCATTGTGATGAAAAGTTCATGGAGCATTGTGGTTACAAAGTTAACAGAGACTTGTGATGACACGGGTATCGACCATTGTGATGACAAATGTTATGAAGAATTGTGATGACTGGAGTAACGGAGCATTGTGATGACAGGGGTCATGGAGCAATGTGATGAAAAGGGCATGGAGCATTGTGCTGAGAATGGCATAGAGCATTGTGATGACATGTGTCATGGAGCATTGTAATGACAAGCGTCACGGAGCATTGTGAATACAGGGGTCATGGAGCATTAGGATGACAAGGGCATGGATCATTGTGATGACAAGGATCATGGAGAATTGGGCTGAAATTTTTCCTGGAGTATTGTGATGACAGGGGTCATGGAGCATTGTAATGACTAGGGAATGGAGCATTGTGATGACAAGAGTCCCAGATCATTGTGTTGTCAGGTGTCATTGAGTGTTGTGATGACAGTGATCATGGAGCATTGTGATGATATTGGTCTTGGAGCATTGTGATGAGAAGGTCATGGGGCATTGGGCTGAAAATATTCATGGATTATTGTGATGACAGTGGTCATGGAGCTTTGTGATTACAAGGGAATGGAGCATGGTGATAACAAGGTCCTGGAGCATTGTGATGAGATGACCAGGGAGACTTGTGATGACAATTTTCATGGAGCATCCTGATGAAAAGGGGCATGGAGCATTGTGATTACAGGGGTCTTGGAGCATTGTGATGTCTAGGGCATGGAGCATTGTGAGGAGAAGGCCATGGAACATTCTGATTACATGCGTCATGGAGCATTGTGATGAAAAGGTCATGGAGCATTGTGATTACAGGGGTCTTGGAGCATTGTGATGACAAGGGTCATGGAGCCTTGTGATGACAAGGCCGTGGAACATTGTGATGGCAGGTGTCATGGAGCATTGTTATGACAGAGATAATGGAGCATTGTGATGAGAAGGGCATTGAGCATTGGTCTGAAATATTTCATGGATTGTTGTGATGAGAGTGGGCATGGAGCATTGTGATGACAAGGGCACGGAACACTGTGATACATCGGTCATGGAGGATTGTAATGACAAGGGCATGGAGCATTGTGATGAGAAGGGCATCGAGCATTGTGATGACAAGTGTCATGGTGCATTGTGATGACAAGAGCATGGAGCCATGTGATGAGAGTGTTCATGGAGCATTGTGATGACAATGACATGGAGCATTTTGATGATGAGGGTGTGGTGCATTGTGATGAGAAGTGCAGGGACCATTTTGATGACAGGGTCATGCAGCAATTTGATGAAAAGTGTAAGGGAACATTTTGATGACAGGGGTTATAGAACATTGTGATGCCAGGGGTCATGGATCTTTGGGATAAAATGTGTCATGGAGCATTTTGATGAGAGGGGTTATGGAACATTGTGATGTCAGAGGTCATGGAACATTGTGCAGATAAGGGGATGTAGCATTGTGATGACAGTGGTCATGGAACATTGTGAAAACAGGGGTGAGGGAATATTGTGATGACTAGTGATGGAATATTGTGATATCTCATGTGAGAGAGCATTTGGATGAGAAGTTCATGGAGCATTGTGATTACAAGGTTTATGGAGCATAGCGATGACAAGGTTGTGGATCATTGTGATGAAAAGTGCATGGTACATTGTGATGAAAAGGGTTATGGAGCATTGTTCTGACAAAGGCATGGAGCATTGTGATGACAAGTGTCATGGAGCATTGTGATGAAAAGTTCATGGAGCATTGTGGTTAAAATGGTCACAGAGCCTTGTGATGACGCGGGCATGGACCGTTGTGATGACAAAAGTTATGAAGCATTGTGATTACTGGAGTCACGGAGCATTGTGATGACAAGGGCATGGAGCACTGTGATGACAGGGGCATGGAGCAATGGTCTGACAAGTTTCATAGATGATTGTGATGACAGTGGACATGGTGCATTGTGATGACAAGGGCATGGAGCATTATGATGACAAGGTCATGGAGTATTGTGAAGACAGGTGTCAGGGAGCATTGTGATGACATATGTCATGGTCCATTGCGATGACAATGGCATGGAGCATTGTGATGCCAAATGTAATGGAGGATTGTAATGACAAATATAATGGAGCATTGTTATGACTACGGCTTGGAGCATTATGATGACAAGGGCCATTGAGAATTTTCATGACAATGTCGTGAAGCATTGTGGTGACAAGGTTCTGGAGCACTGTGATGAGAAAACCATGGAGCCTTGTGATGACAAGTCTCATGGAGCATACTGATGAAAAGGGGCATGGAGCATTCTGATTACAGGGGTCTTGGAACATTGTGATAACAAGGGCATGGAGCATTGTGATTCCAAGGGCATGGAGCTTTGGTCTAATAAGTTTCATGGATTATTGTGATGACAGTTGGAATGGCCCATTGTGATGACAACGCATGGAGCATTGTGATGACCAGGTCATGCAGTATTGTGAGAAGAGTTGTCACGGAGCATTGTGATGATATATGTTTAAGCCCATTGTGATGACAATGGCATGGAGCATTGTGATGACAAGTGTATTGAGAATAGTGATGACAAAGGTCATGGAGCATTGTGATGAAAAGGGCATGGAGTATTGTGATGACAGGCATCATGGAGCGTTGTGATGACAAGTGTTATGGAACATTGTGATCACAAGTGTTTGGAGCATTGCGATGACAGAGGTCATGGATCATTTTGATTTCAAGGAGCATGTAGCATTGTGATGACAAGGGCATGAAGCAATGTGATCCCAAGGTTCATGGAGGATAGTGATGACAATGGTAATGGAGTATTGTGATGACAAGTGCATAGAGTATTGTAATGAGAAGGTCATGTAGCATTTTGATGACAAAGGCATGGAGCATTGTGATGACAGGTGTCATGGAGCACTGTGATGACAAGCGTCACGGAGCATTGTGAATACAGGGGTCATGTAGCATTGGGATGACAAGGGCATGGATCATTGTGATGACAAGCGTCATGGAGTATTGGGCTGAAAATATTCATGGAGTATTGTGATGACAGTGGTCATGGAGCATTGTGATGACTAGGGAATGGAGCATTGTGATGACAAGAGTCCCGGATCATTGTGTTGTCAGGTGTCGTGGAGTGTTGTGATGACAGTGATCATGGAGAATTTTGATGATATTGGTCTTGGAGCATTGTGATGAGAAGGTCATGGGGCACTGGGCTGAAAATGTTCATGGAGTATTGTGATGACAGGGGTCATGGAGCATTGTGATGACAAGTGAATGGAGCATGGTGATAACAAGGTCCTGGAGCATTGTGATGAGATGACCATGGAGACTTCTGATGAGAAGTCTCATTGAGCATTCTGATGAAAATGGGCATGGAGCATTGTGATTACAGGGGTCTTGGAACATTGTGATGACAAGGGCATGGAGCATTGTGAGGAGAAGGCCATGGAACATTCTGATGACATGCGTCATGGAGCTTTGTGATGACAAGGGCATGGAGCATTGTGATGAAAAGTTCATGGAGCATTTTGGTTAAAAAGGTCACAGAGCCTTGTGATGACGCGGGCATGGACCGTTGTGATGACAAACGTTATGAAGCATAGTGATGACTGGAGTCACGGGGCATTTTGATGACAGGGGTCATGGAGCATTGTGATGACAAGGGCATGGAGCATTGTGATGACAGGTGCATGGAGCATTGGTCTGACAAGTTTCATAGATTATTGTGATGACAGTGGACATGGTGCATTGTGATGACTAGGGCATGGAGCATTGTGAAGACAAGGGCATGGAGTAATGTGAAGACAGGTGTCAGGGAGCATTGTAATGACTTATGTCATGGTCCATTGCGATGACAATAGCATGGAGCATTGTGATGCCAAATGTAATGGAGGATGTGATGACAAATATAATGGAGCATTGTGATGACTAGGGCTTGGAGCATTATGTTGACAAGGGCCATTGAGAATTTTTATGACAATATCGTGAAGCATTGTGATGACAAGTCCTGGAGCATTGTGATGAGAAAACCATGGAGGCTTGTGGTGACAAATCTCAAGGAGCATACTGATGAAAAGGGGTCTGGAGCATTCTGATTACAGGGGACTTGGAACATTGTGATACAAGGGCATGGAGCATTGTGATGACAAGGGCATGCAGTATTGTGAAGAGAGGTGTCAGGGAGCATTGTGATGACATATGTAATGGCCCATTGTGATGACAAAGGCATGGAGCATTGTGATGCCAAGTGTCATGGAGAATTCTAATGACAAAGGTAATGGAGCATTGTGATGACAAGTGTTTGGAGCATTGTGATGACAAGGGTCAGGGAGCATTGTGCTGACAAGTGCATGGATAATTGTGATGACAACAGACATGGAGCATTCTGATGACAAACTTGTGGAGTATTTTGATGACAATGGCATGGAGCATTGTGATGAAAATGGTATGGGGCATTGTGATGAAAAAGGAATGGAGCCTTTTGGTGACAGGTTTCAAGGAGCACTCTAACGACAATGTCAGGGAGCAATGTGATGACAAGTGTATTGAAAATTGTGATGACAAAGGTCATGGAGCATTGTGATGAAAAGGGCATGGAGTATTGTGATGACAGGCATCATGGAGCTTTGTGATGACATGTGTTACGGAACATTGTGATCACCAGGGTTTGGAGCGTTGTGATGACAGAGGTCATGGATCATTTTGATTTCAAGGAGCAGGGAGCATTGTGTTGACAAGGGCATGAAGCAATGTGATCCCAAGTTTCATGGAGGATTGTGATGACAATGGTAAAGGAGTATTGTGATGACAAGTGCAAAGAGCATTGTAATGACAAGGTCATGTAGCATTTTGCTGACAAAGGCATGGAGCATTGTGATGACAAGTTTCATGGAGCACTGTGATGACAAGCGTCACGGAGCATTGTGAATACAGGGGTCATGGAGCATTGGGATGACAAGGGCATGGATTATTATGATGACAAGTGTCATGGAGCCTTGGGCTGAAAATGTTCATGGAGTACTGTGATGACAGGGGTCATGTAGAATTTTGATTTCATTGTGCTGACATTAGCCGGAAACATTATGATGATGGGCATGATGCATTGTGATGACAGGGTTCATGGAGCATTGAGATGAAGAGGGGCATGGAGCATTGTGATTACAGGCGTCTTGGAGCATTGTTATGATAAGGGCATTGAGCATTTTGAAGAGAAGTACATGGAACATTCTGATGACGTGTCATGGAGCTTTGTGAAGACAAGGGCATAGAAATTTGTGATGGCAGGGGTCATAGAGTATTGTTATGACAGGGGTAATGCAGCATTGTGATGAGAAGGGCATGGAGCATTGTGATTACAAGGTTCATGGAGCATTGCGATGACAAATTTGTGGACCGTTGGGATGAAAATTATGTGGCACATTGTGATGACAAGTGTCATGGAGCATTTTTTTGACAACGGTATGGAGCATTGTGATGACAAGGGTCACGGAGCATTGTGATGAAAAGTTCATGGAGCATTGTGGTTACAAAGGTAACAGAGCCTTGTGATGACGTGGGTATCGCCCATCGTGATGACACATGTTATGAAGAATTGTGATGACTGGAGTCATGGAGCATTGTGATGACAGGGGTCATGTAGCATTGTGATGAAAAGGGCATGGAACATTGTACTGAGAAAGGCATAGAGCATTGTGATGACATGTGTCATGGAGCACTGTGATGACAAGCGTCACGGACCATTGAGAATACAGGGGTCATGGAGCATTAGAATGACAAGGTCATGGATCATTGTGATAACAAGGGTCATGGAGAATTGGGCTGAAAATGTTCCTGGAGTATTGTGATGACAGGTGTCATGGGGCATTGTGATTACAGGGGTCTTGGAGCTTTATGATGACAGAGGTCCCGGATCATTGGGTTGTCAGCTGTAATGGAGTGTTGTGATGACAGTTGTCATGGAGCATTGTGATGAGAAGGTCATGGAGCAGTGCGCTGAAAATGTTCATGGAGTATTGTGATGACAGGGGTCATGGAGCATTGTGATGACAACGGAATGGAGCATGGTGATGACAAGTTCCTGGAGCATTGTGATGAGATGACCATGGAGACTTGTGATGACAAGTCTCATGGAGCATTCTGATGAAAAAGGGCATGGAGCATTGTGATTACAGGGGTCTTGGAGCATTGTGATGACAAGGGCATGGAGCATTGTGAGGAGAAGGCCATGGAACATACTGATTACATGCGTCATGGAGCATTGTGATGACAAGGGCATGGAGAATTGTGATTACAGGGGTTTTGGAGCATTGTGATGACAAGGGTCATGGAGCATTGTGATGACAAGGCCGTGGAACATTGTGATGGCAGGGGTCATGAAGCATTGTTATGACAGAGATAATGGAGCATTGTGATGAGAAGGGCATTGAGCATTGGTCTGAAATGTTTCATGGATTATTGTGATGAGAGTGGGCATGGAGCATTGTGATGACAAGGGCACGGAACACTGTGATACATGGGTCATGGAGGATTGTAATGACAAAGGCATGGAGCATTTTGATGGGAAGTGCATCGAGCATTGTGATGACAAGTGTCATGGTGCTTTGTGATGACAAGGGCATGGAGCCATGTGATGAGAGGTTTCATGGAGCATTGGGATGACAATGACATGGAGCATTGTGATGCCAAGGGCCATGGAGCTTTATGATGACAATGGTCATGGAGCATTTTGATGACAAGAGTGTGGTGCATTGTGATGAGAAGGGCAGGGAGCATTTTGATGACAGGGTCATGCAGCAATTTGATGAAAAGTGTAATGGAACATTTTGATGACAGTGGTTATAGAACATTGTGATGCCAGGGGTCATGGATCTTTGGGATAAAAAGGGTCATGGAGCATTTTGATGACAGGGGTTATGGAAGATTGTGATGTCAGGGGTCATGGAACATTGTGCAGATAAGGGGATGTAGCATTGTGATGACAGGGGTCATGGAACATTGTGATAACAGGGGTGAGGGAGGATTGTGATGAGTAGTGGTGGAACATTGTGATATCTCATGTGAGAGAGCATTTGGATGAGAAGTTTATGGAGCATTGTGATTACAAGGTTTATGGAGCATAGCGATGACAAGGTTGTGGATCATTGTGATGAAAAGTGCATGGCACATTGTGATGAAAAGGGTCATGGAGCATTGTTCTGACAAAGGCATGGAGCATTGTGATGACAAGGGTCACGGAGCATTGTGATGAAAAGTTCATGGAGCATTGTGGTTAAAATGGTCACAGAGCCTTGTGATGATGTGGGCATGGACCGTTGTGATGACAAACGTTATGAAGCATTGTGATGACTGGAGTCACGGGGCATTGTGATGACAGGGGTCATGGAGCATTGTGATGACAAGGGCATGGAGCACTGTGATGACAGGGGCATGGAGCATTGGTCTGACAAGTTTCATAGATGATTGTGATGACAGTGGACATGGTGCATTGTGATGACAAGGGCATGGAGCATTGTGATGACAAGGGCATGGTGTATTGTGAAGACAGGTGTCAGGGAGCATTGTGATGACATATGTCATGGTCCATTGCGATGACAATGGCATGGAGCATTGTGATGCCAAATGTAATGGAGGATTGTAATGACAAATATAATGTAGCATTGTGATGACTACGGCTTGGAGCATTATGATGACAAGGGCCAATGAGAATTTTCATGACAATGTCGTGAAGCATTGTGATGAAAAGGTCCTGGAGCACTGTGATGAGAAAACCATGGAGCCTTGTGATGACAAGTCTCATGGAGCATACTGATGAAAAGGGGCATGGAGCATTCTGATTACAGGGGTCTTGGAACATTGTGATAACAAGGGCATGGAGCATTGTGATGACAAGGGCATGGAGCATTGGTCTAATAAGTTTCATGGATTATTGTGATGACAGTTGGAATGGCGCATTGTGATGACAAGGGCATGGAGCATTGTGATGACCAGGTCATGCAGTATTGTGAAAAGAGGTGTCACGGAGCATTGTGATTACATATGTATTGGCCGATTGTGATGACAATGGCATGGAGCATTGTGATGACAAATGTCATGGAGGATTCTGATGACAAAGGTAAAGGAGCATTGTGATGACAATGGCTTGGAGCATAGTGATGACAAGGTTCAGGGAGCATTGTGCTGACAAGTGCATGGAGAATTGTGATGACAAGGGTCATGGAGCATTCTGATGAAAAGCTTGTGGAGTATTTTGATGACAATGGCATGGAGCATTGTGATGAAAACGGCATGGGTCTTTGTGATGAAAAATGCATGCAGCCTTTTCATGACAGGGTTCAATGAGCATTCTGACGAAAACTGTCATGGAGCATTGTGATGACAAGTGTATTGAGAATTGTGATGACAAAGGTCATGGAGCATTGTGATGAAAAGGGCATGGAGTACTGTGATGACAGGCATCATGGAGCGTTGTGATGACAAGTGTTATGGAACATTGTGATCACAAGTGTTTGGAGCATTGCGATGACAGAGGTCATGGATCATTTTGATTTCAAGGAGCATGTAGCATTTTGATGACAAGGGCATGAAGCAATGTGATCCCAAGGTTCATGGAGGATAGTGATGACAATGGTAATGGAGTATTGTGATGACAAGTGCATAGAGTATTGTAATGAGAAGGTCATGTAGCATTTTGATGACAAAGGCATGGAGCATTGTGATGACAGGTGTCATGGAGCACTGTGATGACAAGCGTCACGGAGCATTGTGAATACAGGGGTCATGTAGCATTGGGATGACAAGGGCATGGATCATTGTGATGACAAGCGTCATGGAGTATTGGGCTGAAAATATTCATGGAGTATTGTGATGACAGTGGTCATGGAGCATTGTGATGACTAGGGAATGGAGCATTGTGATGACAAGAGTCCCGGATCATTGTGTTGTCAGGTGTCATGGAGTGTTGTGATGACAGTGGTCATGGAGCATTTTAATGATATTGGTCTTGGAGCATTGTGATGAGAAGTTCACAGAGTATTGGGCTGAAAATATTCATGGAGTATTGTGATGACAGGGGTCATGGAGCATTGTGATGACAAGGGAATGGAGCATGGTGATGACAAGGTCCTGGAGCATTGTGATGAGAAGACCATGGAGACTTGTGATGACAAGTCTCATGGAGCATTCTGATGATAAGGGACATGGAGCATTGTGATTACAGGGGTCTTGGAGCATTGTGATGACAAGGGCATGGAGCATTGTGAGGAGAAGTCCATGGAACATTCTGATGACATGCGTCATGGAGCTTTGTGATATCAAGGGCAGGGAGCATTGTGATTACAGGTGTTTTGGAGCATTGTGAAGACAAGTGTCATGGAGCCTTGTGATGACAAGGCCATGGAACCTTGTGATGGCAGGGGTCAAGGAGCATTGTTATGACAGAGATAATGGAGCATTGTGATGAGAAGGGCATTGAGCAATGGTCTGAAATATTTCATGGATTATTGTGATGAGCGTGGGCATGGAGCATTGTGATGACAAGGCCACGGAACACTGTGATACATGGGCCATGGAGGATTGTAATGACAAAGGCATGGAGCATTGTGATGGGAAGGGCATCGAGCATTGTGATGACAAGTGTCATGGTGCTTTGTGATGACAAGGGCATGGAGTCATGTGATGAGAGGGTTCATGGAGCATTGTGATGACAATGACATGGAGCACTGTGATGCCAAGTGCCATGGAGCTTTGTGATGACAATGGTCATGGAGCATTTTGATGACCAGGGTGTGGTGCATTGTGATGAGAAGTGCAGGGAGCATTTTGATGACAGGGTCATGCAGCAATTTGATGAAAAGTGTAATGGAACATTTTGATGACAGGGGTTATAGAACATTGTGATGCCAGGGGTCATGGAACATTGTGCAGATAAGGGGATGTTGCATTGTGATGACAGGGGTCATGGAACATTGTGATAACAGGGGTGAGGGAGGATTGTGATGACTAGTGGTGGAACATTGTGATATCTCATGTGAGAGCATTTGGATGAGAAGTGCATGGAGCATTGTGATTACAAGGTTTATGGAGCATAGCGATGACAAGGTTGTGGATCATTGTGATGAAAATCGCATGGCACATTGTGATGACAAGGGTCATGAAGCAATGTTCTTACAAAGGCATGGAGTATTGTGATGACAAGGGTCACGGGGCATTGTGATGAAATGTTCATGGAGCATTGTGGTTACAAAGGTCACAGAGCCTTGTGATGATGCGGGCATGGACCGTTGTGATGACAAACGTTATGAAGCATAGTGATGACTGGAATCAAGGAGCATTGTGATGACAGGGATCATGGAGCATTGTGATGACAAGGGCATGGAGCATTGTTATGACAGGGGCATGGAGCATAGGTCTGACATGTTTCATAGATTATTGTGATGACAGTGGACATAGTGCATTGTGATGACAAGGGCATGGAGTATTGTGAAGACAGGTGTCAGGGAGCATTGTGATGACCTATGTCATGGTCCATTGCGATGACAATAGCATGGAGCATTGTGATGCCAATTGAAATGGAGGATGTGATGACAAATATAATGGAGCATTGGGATGACTAGGGCATGGAGCATTATGTTGACAAGGGCCATTGAGAATTTCCATGACAATGTCGTGAAGCATTGTGATGACAAGTCCTGGAGCATTGTGATGAGAAAACCATGGAGGCTTGTGATGACAAGTCTCAAGGAGCATACTGATGAAAAGGGGTCTGGAGCATTCTGATTACAGGGGACTTGGAACATTGTGATAACAAGGGCATGGAGCTTTGTGATCACCAGGTCATGCAGTATTGTGAAGAGAGGTGTCAGGGAGCATTGTGATGACATACCTAATGGCCCATTGTAATGACAATGGCATGGAGAATTGTGATTCCAATTGTCATAGAGGATTCTGATGACAAAGGTAATGGAGCATTGTGATGACAAGGGCTTGGAGCATTGTGATGACAGGTTTCAGGGAGCATTGTGCTGACAAGTGCATGGAGAATTGTGATGACAAGGGTCATGGAGCATTCTGATCACAAGCTTGTGGAGTATTTTGATGACAATTGCATGGAGCATTTTGATGAAAAAGGCATGGAGCCTTTTTGTGACAGGGTTCAAGGAGCATTCTGACGACAATGTCACGGAGCATTGTGATGACAAGTGTACTGAGAACTGTGATGACAAATTCATGGAGCATTGTTATAAAAAGGGCATGGAGTATGTGTGATGACAGGCATCATGGAGCTTTGTGATGACAAGTGTTATAGAACATAGTGATCACAAGAGTTTGGAGCATTGTGATGAGAGAGGTCATGGATCATTTTGATTTTAAGGAGCAGGGAGCATTGTGATGACAAGGGCATGAAGCAATGTGATCCCAAGTTTCATGGAGGATTGTGATAACAATGTTAAAGAGTATTGTGATGACAAGCGCATAGAGCATTGTAATGACAAGGTCATGTAGCATTTTGCTGAGAAAGGCATCGAGCATTGTGATAACATGTTTCATGGAGCACAGTGATGACAAGCGTCATGGAGCATTGTGAATACAGGGGTCATGGAGCATTGGGATGACAAGGGCATGTATCATTGTGATGACAAGGGTCATGGAGCATTGGGTTGAAAAATTTCATGGAGTATTGTGATGACAGGGGTCATGGAGCATTGTGATTACAGGGGTCTTGGAGCATTGTGATGACAAGGGTTCCGGATCATTGTGTTGTCACGTGTCATGGAGTGTTGTGTTGACAGTGGTCATGGAGCATTGTGATGATATTGGTCATGGAGCATTGTGATGAGAAGGTCATGGAGCATTGGGCTGAAAATATTCATGGAGTATTGTTATGACATGGGTCATGGAGCATTGTGATGACTAGGGAATGGAGCTTGGTGATGACAAGGTCCTGGAGCATTGTGATGAGATGACCATGGAGACTTGTGATGAGAAATCTCATGGAGCATTCTGATGAAAAAGGGCATGGAGCATTGTGATTACAGGGTTCTTTGATCATTGTGATGACAAGGGTCATGGAGCCTTGTGATGACAAGGCCGTGGAACATTGTGATGGCAGTGTTCATGGAGCATTGTTACGACAGAAGTAATGGACCATTGTGATGAGAATGGCATTGACCATTAGTCTGAAATATTTCATGGATTATTGTGATGAGAGTGGGCATGGAGCATTGTGATGAGAAGGGCACGGTACACTGTGATACTTGGGTCATGGTGGATTGTAATGACAAGGGCATGGTGCATTGTGATGACAAGTGTGATGGAGCTTTGTGATGACAAAGGCATGGGGAAATGTGATGAGAGGGTTCATGGAGAATTGTGATGACAATTACATGGAGCATTGTGATGCCAAGTGTCATGGAGCTTTGTGATGACAAATGTCATGGAGCATTTTGATGTCAAGAGTGTGGTGCATTTTGATGAGAAGGGCAGGGAGCATTTTGATGACAGGGTCATGGAGCAATTTAATGAAAAGTGTAATGGAACATTTTGATGACAGGGGTTATAGAACATTGTGATGCCATGGGTCATGGAGCTTTGGCATGAAAAGTGTCATGGAGCATTTTGATGACAGTGGTTATGGAACATTGTGATGTCAGGAGTCATGGAACATTGTGTTGATAAGGGGATGTAGCATTGTGATGACAGGGGTCATGGAACACTGTGATTACAGGGGTGAGGGAGGATTGTGATATCTAGTGATAGATCATTGTGATATCCCAAGTGCGAGAGCAATTGGATGAGAAGTGCATGGAGCATTGTGATTACAATGTTAATGGAACATAGCGATGACAAGGTTGTGGATCATTGTGATGAAAAGTGCGTGGCACGCTGTGATGACAAGTGTCATGGAGCATTGTTCTGACAAAGGCATGGAGCATTGTGATGACAAGGGTCACGGAGAATTGTGATGAAATGTTAATGTAGCATTGTGGTTACAAAGGACACAGAGCCTGGTGATGACGTGGGCATAGACCGCTGTGATGACAAACGTTATGAATCATTGTGATGACTGGAGTCATGGAGCATTGTGAGTACAGGGATCATGGAGCATTGTGATAACCAGGGCATGGAGCATTGTGAGGACAGGGGCATGGAGCATTGGTCTGAGAAGTTTCATAGATTATTGTGATGACAGTGGACATGGTGCATTGTGATGACAAGGACATGGAGCATTGTGAGGAGAAGGTCATGGAGTATTGTGAAGAGAGGTGTCAGGGAGCATTGTGATGACATATGTCATGGTCCATTGCGATGACAATGGCAGGGAGCACTGTGATGTCAAATGTAATGGAGGATTGTGATGGCAAATATAATGGAGCATTGTGATGACTAGGGCTTGCAGCATTATGATGACAAGTGCCATTGAGGATTTTCATGAGAAGGTCGTGAAGAATTGTGATGACAAGGCCCTGGAGCTTTGTGATGAGAAAACCATGGAGCCTTGTGAAGACAAGTCTCATGGAGCATACTGATGAAAGGGGCATGGATCTTTCTGATTACAGGGGTCTTGGAACATTGTGATAACAAGGACATGGAGCATTGTGATGACAATGGCATGGAGCATTGTGATGAAAACGGCATCGGTCATTGTGATGAAAAAGGCATGGAGCATCTTCCTTACAGGGTTCTAGGAGAATTCTGATGACAAGTGTCAGGGAGCATTGTGATGACAAGTGTATTGAGAATTGTGATGACAAAGGTCATGGAGAAATGTGATGAAAAGGGCATGGAGTATTGTGATGACAGGCATCATGGAGCATTGTGATGACAAGTGTTATGGAACTTTGTGATAACAAGGTTTTGGAGCATTGTGATGAGAGAAGTCATGGATCATTTTGATTTCAAGGAACATGGAGCATTGTGATGACAAGGGCATTAAGCAATGTGATCCCAAGGTTCATGGAGGATTGTGATGACAATGGAAATGGAGTATTGTGATGACAAGAGCATAGAGCATTGTAATGACAAGGTCATGTAGCATTTTGCTGAGAAAGGCATGGAGCATTGTGATGACAGGTGTCATGGAGCACTGTGATGACAAGTGTCAAGGAGCATTGTGAATACAGGGGTCATGGAGCATTGGGATGGCAAGGGCATGGATCATTGTGATGACAAGCATCATGGAGCATTGCTCTGACAAAGGCATGGAGCCTTGTGATGACAAGGGTCACGGAGCATTGTGATGAATAGTTCATTGAGCGTTGTGGTTACAAAGGTCACAGAGCCTTGTGATGACGCAGGCATGGACCGTTGTGATGAGAAACGTTATGAAGCATTGTGATGACTGGAGTGACGGAGCATTGTGATGACAGGGGTCATGGAGCATTGTGATAACAAGGGCATGGAGCATTGTAATGACAGGGGAAGGGAGCATTGGTCTGACAAGTTTCATAGATTATTGTGATGACAGTGGACATGGTGCATTGTGATGACAAGGGCATGGAGCATTGTGATGAGAAGGTCATGGAGTACTGTGAAGACAGTTGTCAGGGAGCAATGTGATGACATATGTCATGGTCCATTGCGATGGCAATGACATGGAGCATTATGATGCCAAATGTAATGGAGAATTGTGATGACAAATATAATGGAGCTTTGTGATGATTAGGGCTTGGTGCATTATGATGACAAGGGTCATTGAAAATTTTCATGATAAGTTCGAGAAGCGTTGTGATGACAAGGTCCTGGAGGATTGTGTTGATAAAGAATGGAGCCTTGTGATGACAATTCTCATGGAGCATACTGATGAAAAGGGGCATGGACCATTGTGATTACAGGGGTCGTGGAACACTGTGATGACAAGGGCATTGAACATTGTGAGGAGAAGACCAAGGAGCATTCTGATGGCATGCGTCATTGTGCTTTGTGATGACAAGGGCATGGAGCATTGTGATTACATGGGTCTTGGAGCATTGTGATGAAAAGGGCATGGATCATTGTGATGAAAATGGCATGGAGCCTTGTCATGACAGGGTTCAAGGAGCATACAGACAACAAGTATCAGGGAGCATTTTGATGACAAGTGTATTGAGCATTGTGGTGACAGAAGTCATGGAGCATTGTGATGAGAAGGCCATTGATAATTGTGATGACGAGCGTCATGGGGCATTGTGATGACAAGAGTTTTGGAATATTGTGATCACAAGGGTTTGGAGCATTGTTATGACAGAGGTCATGGAACATTTTGATTTCATTGTGATGACAATAGCAAGAAGCATTATGATGATGGGCATGGTGCATTGTGATGACAGGGTTCATGGATCATTAAGATGAAAAGGGGCATAGAGCATTGTGATTAAATGGTTATTGGAGCGTTGTGATGAGAAGGGTCATGGAGCTTTGTGATGACAAGGCCAAGGAACATCGTGATGGCAGGGGTCATGGAGCATTTTTATGACTGGGGTAATGGAGCATTGTGATGGCAAGGGCATGGGGCATTGTGATGAGAAGGCCATGAAGCATTCTGATGACGTGTCATGGAGCTTCGTGAAGACAAGTGCATGGAGCAATGTGTTGCCAAGGGTCATGGATCTTTTTGATGACGAAGGTCATGGAGCATTTTGATGGCAAGGGCGTTGTGCATTGTGATGAGAAAGGCTGGGAGCATTCTGATGACAGGGTCATGGAGCAATTTGATGAAAAGTGTCATGGAACAATTTGATGACAGGTGTTATGGAACATTGTGATGTCAGGGGTCATCGAACATTGTGATGATAAGTGCATGTAGCACTGTGATGACACGAGTCATGGAACATTGTGATGACAGGGTTGAGGGAGTACTATGACAATTAGTGATGTAGCATTGTGATATCAGTGGTGAGAGAGCATTTTGATGAGAAGTGCATGGAGCATTGTGATGACATATTTTAAGCAGCATTGTGATGAGAAGTGTGTGGTGCATTGTGATGACATGTGTCATGGAGCATTGTGCTGACAAGCGCATGGAGCATTGTGATGACAAGTGTATTGAGAATTGTGATGACAAAGGTCATGGAACATTGTGATGAAAAGGGCATGGAATATTGTGATGACAGGCATCATGGAGCGTTGTGATGACAAGTGTTATGGAACATTGTGATCACTAGGGTTTGGAGAAAAGTGATGAGAGAGGTCATGGATCATTTTGATTTCAAGGAGCATGGACCATTGTGATGACAAGGGCATGAAGCAATGTGATCCCAAGGTTCATTGAGGATTGTGATGACAATGGTTATGGAGTATTGTGATGACAAGCGCATAGAGCATTGTAATGACAAGGTCATGTAGCATTTTGCTGACAAAGGCATGGAGCATTGTGATGACATGTGTCATGGAGCACTGTGATGACAAGCGTCACGGAGCATTGTGAATACAGGGGTCATGGAGCATTGGGATGACAAGGGCATGGATCATTGTGGTGACAAGTTTCATGGAGAACTGGGCTGAAAATGTGCATGGAGTGTTGTGATGACAGGGGTCATGGAGCATTGTGATGACTAGGGAATGGAGCATTGTGATGACAAGAGTCCTGGATCATTGTGTTGTCGGCTGTCATGGAATGTTTTGATGACAGTGGTCATGGAGCATGCTGATGATATTGGCCATGGAGCATTGTGATGAGTTGGTCGTGGAGCACTGTGATGAAAATGTTCATGGATTATTGTGATGACAGGGGTCATGGAGCATTGTGATGACAAGGGCATGGAGCATTGTGATGAGAAGCTCATGGAGTACTGTGAAGACAGGTGTCAGGGAGAATTGTGATGACAAGGGCATGGAGCATTTTGATGAGAAGGACATGGAACATTCTGATGGCATGTGTCATGGAGCTTTGTGATGACAAGGGCATGGAGCATTGTGATTACAGGTGTCTTGGAGCATTGTGATGACAAGTGTCATGGAGCCTTGTGATGACAAGGCCGTGGAATATTGTGATGGCAGGTGTCAAGGAGCATTGTTATGACAGGCGTAGTGGAGCATTGTGTTGAGAAGGGCATGGAGCATTGTGATTACAAGGTTTATGGAGCATTACCATGACAAATTTTTGGATCGTTTTGATTAAAATCACGTAGCACATTGTGATGTCAAGGGTCATGGAGCATTTTGATGACAAGTGTCACGGAGAACTGTGATGAAATGTTCATGGAGCATTGTGGTTATAAATGTCACAGAGCCTTGTGATGATGCTGGCATGGACCATTGTGATGAAAAATGTTATGAAGCATTGTGATGACTGGAGTCACGGAGCATTGTGATGACAGGGGTCATGGAGCATTGTGATGACAAGGGCAAGGAGCATTGTGGTGACAGGGGCATGGAGCATTGGTCTGAAAAGTTTCATAGAGTATTGTGATGACATTGGACATGGTGCATTGTGATGACAAGGGCATGGATCATTATGATGAGAAGGTCATGGAGTATTCTGAAGACAGGTGTTAGGGAGCATTGTGATGACATATGTCATGGTCCATTGCAATCACAATGGCAGGGAGCATTGTGATGCCAAATGTAATGGAGGATTTTGATGACAAATATAATGGAGCATTGTGATGACTAGGGCTTGGAGCATTATGATGACAAGGGCCATTGAGAATGTTCAGAACAAGTTCGTGAAGAATTGTGATGACAAGGTCCTGGAGCATTGTGATGAGAAATCCATAGAGACTTGTGATGATAAATCTCATGGAGCATACTGATGAAAAGGGGCATGGAGCATACTGATTACAGGGGTCTTGGAACATTGTGATAACAAGGGCATGGAGCATTGAGATGACAAGGGCATGGAGCATTGGTCTAATAAGTTTCATGGATTATTGTGATGACAGTTGGAATAGCGCATTGTGATGACAAGGGCATGGAGCATTGTGATGACCAGTTCATGCAGTATTGTGAGAAGAGGTGTCACGGAGCATTGTGATGACATATGTATTAGTCCATTGTGATGACAATGGCATGGAGCATTCTGAGGAGAAGGCCAAGGAGCATTCTGAAGGCATGTTTCATTGAGCTTTGTGATGACAAAGGCATGGAGCATTGTGTTTACAGGGGTCTTGGAGCATTGTGAGGAAAAGGGCATGGATCATTGTGATGAAAAAGGCATGGAGCCTTGTCATGACAGGGTTCAAGGAGCATACAGACAACAAGTGTCAGGGAGCATTTGGATGACAAGTGTATTGAGCATTGTGATGACAAATGTCATGGAGCATTGTGATAAGAAGACCATGGATAATTGTGATGACAAGTGTCATGGGGCACTGTGATGACAAGTGTTATGGAATATTGTGATCAGAAGGGTTTGGAGCATTGTTATGACAGAGGTCATGGAGCATTTTGATTTCATTGTGATGACAATAGCATGAAGCATTATGATGATGGGCATGGTGCATTGTGATGACAGGGTTCATGGATCATTGAGATGAAAAATGGGCATGGAGCATTGTGATTACAGGGTTCTTGGAGCATTGTGATGAGAAGGGTCATGGAGGCTTGTGATGACAAGGCCACGGAACATCGTGATGGCAGGGGTCATGGAGCATTTTTATGACAGTGGTAATGGAGCATTGTGATGGCAAGCGCATGGAGCATTGTGATGAGAAGGCCATGGAGCATTCTGATGACATGTGTCATGGAGCTTTGTGATGACAAGGGCATGGAGCAATGTGATGAGAGTGTTCATGGAGCATTGTGATGACAATGACATGGAGCATTGTGATGCCAAGGGTCATGGATCTTTGTGATGACAAAGGTCATGTAGTATTTTGATGAGAAGTGCGTTGTGCAATGTGATGAGAAGGGCAGGGAGCATTGTGATGACAGGGTCATGGAGCAATTTGAAGAAAAGGCTTATGGAACATTTTGATGACAGGTGTTATGGAATATTGTGATGTCAGGGGTCATGGAGCATTTTGATTAAAAGGAAATGGAGCATTTTGATGACAGGGGTTATGGAGCATTGTGATGTCAGGGGTCATCGAACATTGTGATGATAAGTGCATGTAGCATTGTGATGACAGGAGTCATGGAAAACTGTGATAACAGGGGTGAGGGAGTATTGTAACGAATAGGGATGTAACATTGTGATATCTGTGGTGAGAGAGCATTTTGATGACAAGTTTTATGGAGCATTGTGGTGACAAGATTGTGGAGCACTGTGATGACAAGCGCATGGTTCATTGTGATGACATGTGTCATGTAGCATCGTGCTGACAAGCACATAGAGCATTGTGATGACAAGGGTCATGTAGCATTGTGCTGAGAAAGGCATAGGGAATTGTGATGACAAGGATCAAAGAGCATTGTGATGAAAAGTTCATGGAGCATTGTGATGACAAGGGTCATAGAGCACTGTGATGACAAGGGCATGGATCATTGATCTAATAAGTTTCATGGATTATTGTGATGACTGTTGGAATGGTGCACTGTGGTGACAAGGGCATGGAGCATTGTGATGACCAGGTCATGGAGTATTGTGAAGACTGGTGTCAAGGAGCACTGTGTTGACATATGTAGTGACCCATTGTGATGACAATGGCATGGAGCATTGTGATGCCAAGTGTCATGGAGGATTCTGATGACAAAGGTAATGGTGCATTGTAATGACAATGGCTTGGAGCATTGTGATGACAAGGGTCAGGGAGCATTGTGCTGACAAGTGCATGGAGAACTGTGATGAAAATGGTCATGGAGCATTCTCATGACAAGCTTGTGGAGTATTTTGATTACAGTGGCGTGGAGCATTGTGATGAAAACGGCATGGGGCATTGTGATGAAAAAGGCATGGAGCATTTTCGTGACAGGGTTCAAGGAGCATTTTGATGATAAGTGTCAGGGAGCATTCTAATGACAAGTGTATTGAGAATTGTGATGACAATGGTCATGGAGCATTGTGATAAAAGTGCATGGAATATTGTGATGACAGGCATCATGGAGCGTTGTGATGACAAGTGTTATGGAACATTTTGATCACAAGGGTTTGGAGCATTGTGATGACAGAGGTCATGGATCATTTTGATTTCAAGGAGCATGGAGCATTGTGATTACAAGGGCATGAAGCAATGTGATCCCAAGGTTCATGGAGGATTGTGATGACAATGGTAATGGAGTATTGTGATGACAAGCGCATAGAGCATTGTAATGACAAGGTCATGTAGCATTTTGCTGACAAAGGCATGGAGCATTGTGATGACAGGTGTCATGGAGCACTGTGATGACAAGCGTCACGGAGCATTGTGAATACAGGGGTCATGGAGCATTGGGATGACAAGGTCATGGATCACTGTGATGACAAGGTTCATGGAGCATTGGGCTGAAAATGTTCATGGAGTATTGTGATGACAGGGGTCATGGAGCATTGTGATGACAGAGGTCATGGAGAATTTTGATTTCATTGTGCTGACAATAGCCGCAAGCATTATGATGATGGGCATGGTGCATTGTGATGACAGGGTTCATGGAGCATTGAGATGAAAATTGGCATGGAGCATTGTGATTACAGGGGTCTTGGAGCACTGTAATGACAAGGACATTGAGCATTTTTATGAGAAGGACATGGAACATTCTGATGGCATGTGTCATGGAGCTTTGTGATGACAAGGGCATGGAGCATTGTGATTACAGGGGTCTTGGAGCATTGTGATGACAAGTGTCATGGAGCCTTGTGATGACAAGGCCGTGGAATATTGTGATGGCAGGGGCCATGGAGCATTGTCATGACAGGGGAAATGGAGCATTGTGATGAGAAGTGCATGGAGCATTGTGATTACAAGGTTTATGGAGCATTACAATGACAAATTTGTGGACCGTTGTGATGAAAATCGCGTAGCACATTGTGATGACAAGGGTCATGGAGCATTTTTCTGACAAACGCATGGAGCATTTTGATGACAAGTGTCACGGAGCATTGTGATGAAAAGTTCATGGAGCATTGTGGTTATAAAGGTCACAGAGCCTTGTGATGACGCGGGCATGGACCATTGTGATGACAAATGTTATGAAGCATTGTGATGACTGGAGTCACCGAGCATTGTGATGACAGTGGTCATGGAGCATTGTGATGACAAGGGCATGGCGCATTGTGGTTACAGGGGCATGGAGCATTTGTCTGACAAGTTTCATAGATTATTGTGATGACATTGGACATGGTGCATTGTAATGTCAAGGGCATGGAGCATTGTGATGAGAAGGGCATCGAGCATTGTGATGACAAGTGTCATGGAGCTTTGTGATGACAAGGGCATGGAGCAATGTGATGAGAGTGTTCATGGAGCATTGTGATGACAATGACATGGAGCATTGTGATGCCAAGGGTCATGGAGCTTTGTGATGACAAGTCATGGAGCATTTTGATGACAAGGTCATGGTGCATTGCAATGAGAAGGGCAGGGAGCATTTTGATGACCGGGTCATGCAGCAATTTGATAAAAAGTGTAATGGAACATTTTGATGGCAGGGTTTATAGACCATTGTGATGTCAGGGGACTTGGAGCTTTGGGATGGAAAGGGTCAGGGAGCATTTTGATGACAGGTGTTATGGAACATTGTGATGGCAGGGGTCATGGAACTTTGTGATGATAAGGGGATGTAGCATTGTGATGACAGTGTCATGGAACCTTGTGATTACAGGCGTGAGGGAGTATTGTGAAGACTAGTGATGGAACATTGTGATATCTCTGGTGACAGAGCATTTTGATGAGAAGTGCATGGACCATTGTGATTACAACGTTTATGGAGCATGGCAATGACAAGTTTGTGGTCGGCTGTGATGAAATGCGCGTGGCACATTGTGATGACAATGGTCATGGAGCATTGTTCTGACAAAGACATGGAGCACTGTGATGACAAGTGTCACAGAGAATTGTGATGAAAATTTCATGGAGCATTGTGGTTACAAAGGTCACAGAGCCTTGTGATGACACGGGCATGGACCATTGTGATGACAAACGTTATGAAGCATTGTGATGACTGGAGTCACGGAGCATTGTGATGACAGGGGTCATGGACGATTGTGATGACACGGGCATGGAGCATTGGTCTGAGAAGTTTCATAGATTATTGTGATGAGAGTGGACATGGTGCATTGTGATGACTAGGGCATGGAGCATTGTGATGAGAAGGTCATGGAGTATTGTGAAGACAGGTGTCAGGGAGCATTGTGATGACATATGTCATGGGCCATTGCGATGAAAATGGCAGGGAGCATTGTGATGCCAAATGTAATGGAGAATTGTGATGACAAATATAATAGAGCATTGTGATGATTAGGTCTTGGAGCATTATGATGACAAGGGCCCTTGAAAATTTTCATGACAAGGTCGTGAAGCATTGTGATGACAATGTCCTGGAGCATTGTGATGACAAAACCATGGATCCTTGTGATGACAAGTCTCATGGAGCATACTGAAGAAAAGGGGCATAGAGCATTTTGATTACAGGGGTCTTGGAACATTGTGATGACAAGGGCATGGAGCATAGTGAGTAGAAGACAAAGTAGAATCCTGATGGCAAGCGTCATTGAGTTTTGTGATGACAAGGGCATGGAGCATTGTGATTACATGGGTCTTGGATCATTGTGATGAAAAGGGCATGGATCATTGTGATGAGAAGGTCATGGAGTATTGTGAAGACAGGTGTCAGGGAGCATTGTGATGACATATGTCATGGTCCATTGCAATGAGAATGGCAGGGAGCACTGTGATTCCAAATGTAATGGAGGATTTTGATGACAAATATAATGGAGCATTGTGATGACTAGGGCTTGGAGCATTATGATGACAAGGGCCATTGAGAATTTTCAGAACAAGGTCGTGAAGCATTGTGATGACAAGGTCCTGGAGCATTGTGATGAGAAATCCATAGAGACTTGTGATGACAAATCTCATGGAGCATACTGATGAAAAGGGGCATGGACCATTGTGATTACAGGGGTCTTGGAAAATTGTGATGACATGGGCATGGAGCATTGTGAGGAGAAGCCCAAGGAGCATTCTGAAGACATATTTCATTGAGCTTTGTGATGACAAGGGCATGGAGCATTGTGTTTAAAGGGTTCTTGGAGCATTGTGAGGAAAAGGGCATGGATCATTGTGATGAAAAAGGCATGGAGCCTTGTCATGACAGGGTTCAAGGAGCATACAGACAACAAGTGTCAGGGAGCATTTTGATGACAAGTGTATTGAGCATTGTGATGACAAAGGTCATGGAGCATTGTGATGAGAAGACCATGGATAATTGTGATGAAGAGTGTCATGGGGCACTGTGATGACAAGTGTTATGGAATATTGTGATCACAAGGGTTTGGAGCATTGTGATGACAGAGGTCATGGAGCATTTTGATTTCAAGGAGCATGGAGCATTGTGATTACAAGGGCATGAAGCAATGTGATCCCAAGGTTCATGGAGGATTGTGATGACAATGGTAATGGAGTATTGTGATGACAAGCGCATAGAGCATTGTAATGACAAGGTCATGTAGCATTTTGCTGACAAAGGCATGGAGCATTGTGATGACAGGTGTCATGGAGCACTGTGATGACAAGCGTCACGGAGCATTGTGAATACAGGGGTCATGGAGCATTGGGATGACAAGGTCATGGATCACTGTGATGACAAGGTTCATGGAGCATTGGGCTGAAAATGTTCATGGAGTATTGTGATGACAGGGGTCATGGAGCATTGTGATGACAGAGGTCATGGAGAATTTTGATTTCATTGTGCTGACAATAGCCGCAAGCATTATGATGATGGGCATGGTGCATTGTGATGACAGGGTTCATGGAGCATTGAGATGAAAATTGGCATGGAGCATTGTGATTACAGGGGTCTTGGAGCACTGTAATGACAAGGACATTGAGCATTTTTATGAGAAGGACATGGAACATTCTGATGGCATGTGTCATGGAGCTTTGTGATGACAAGGGCATGGAGCATTGTGATTACAGGGGTCTTGGAGCATTGTGATGACAAGTGTCATGGAGCCTTGTGATGACAAGGCCGTGGAATATTGTGATGGCAGGGGCCATGGAGCATTGTCATGACAGGGGAAATGGAGCATTGTGATGAGAAGTGCATGGAGCATTGTGATTACAAGGTTTATGGAGCATTACAATGACAAATTTGTGGACCGTTGTGATGAAAATCGCGTAGCACATTGTGATGACAAGGGTCATGGAGCATTTTTCTGACAAACGCATGGAGCATTTTGATGACAAGTGTCACGGAGCATTGTGATGAAAAGTTCATGGAGCATTGTGGTTATAAAGGTCACAGAGCCTTGTGATGACGCGGGCATGGACCATTGTGATGACAAATGTTATGAAGCATTGTGATGACTGGAGTCACCGAGCATTGTGATGACAGTGGTCATGGAGCATTGTGATGACAAGGGCATGGCGCATTGTGGTTACAGGGGCATGGAGCATTTGTCTGACAAGTTTCATAGATTATTGTGATGACATTGGACATGGTGCATTGTAATGTCAAGGGCATGGAGCATTGTGATGAGAAGGGCATCGAGCATTGTGATGACAAGTGTCATGGAGCTTTGTGATGACAAGGGCATGGAGCAATGTGATGAGAGTGTTCATGGAGCATTGTGATGACAATGACATGGAGCATTGTGATGCCAAGGGTCATGGAGCTTTGTGATGACAAGTCATGGAGCATTTTGATGACAAGGTCATGGTGCATTGCAATGAGAAGGGCAGGGAGCATTTTGATGACCGGGTCATGCAGCAATTTGATAAAAAGTGTAATGGAACATTTTGATGGCAGGGTTTATAGACCATTGTGATGTCAGGGGACTTGGAGCTTTGGGATGGAAAGGGTCAGGGAGCATTTTGATGACAGGTGTTATGGAACATTGTGATGGCAGGGGTCATGGAACTTTGTGATGATAAGGGGATGTAGCATTGTGATGACAGTGTCATGGAACCTTGTGATTACAGGCGTGAGGGAGTATTGTGAAGACTAGTGATGGAACATTGTGATATCTCTGGTGACAGAGCATTTTGATGAGAAGTGCATGGACCATTGTGATTACAACGTTTATGGAGCATGGCAATGACAAGTTTGTGGTCGGCTGTGATGAAATGCGCGTGGCACATTGTGATGACAATGGTCATGGAGCATTGTTCTGACAAAGACATGGAGCACTGTGATGACAAGTGTCACAGAGAATTGTGATGAAAATTTCATGGAGCATTGTGGTTACAAAGGTCACAGAGCCTTGTGATGACACGGGCATGGACCATTGTGATGACAAACGTTATGAAGCATTGTGATGACTGGAGTCACGGAGCATTGTGATGACAGGGGTCATGGACGATTGTGATGACACGGGCATGGAGCATTGGTCTGAGAAGTTTCATAGATTATTGTGATGAGAGTGGACATGGTGCATTGTGATGACTAGGGCATGGAGCATTGTGATGAGAAGGTCATGGAGTATTGTGAAGACAGGTGTCAGGGAGCATTGTGATGACATATGTCATGGGCCATTGCGATGAAAATGGCAGGGAGCATTGTGATGCCAAATGTAATGGAGAATTGTGATGACAAATATAATAGAGCATTGTGATGATTAGGTCTTGGAGCATTATGATGACAAGGGCCCTTGAAAATTTTCATGACAAGGTCGTGAAGCATTGTGATGACAATGTCCTGGAGCATTGTGATGACAAAACCATGGATCCTTGTGATGACAAGTCTCATGGAGCATACTGAAGAAAAGGGGCATAGAGCATTTTGATTACAGGGGTCTTGGAACATTGTGATGACAAGGGCATGGAGCATAGTGAGTAGAAGACAAAGTAGAATCCTGATGGCAAGCGTCATTGAGTTTTGTGATGACAAGGGCATGGAGCATTGTGATTACATGGGTCTTGGATCATTGTGATGAAAAGGGCATGGATCATTGTGATGAGAAGGTCATGGAGTATTGTGAAGACAGGTGTCAGGGAGCATTGTGATGACATATGTCATGGTCCATTGCAATGAGAATGGCAGAGAGCACTGTGATGCCAAATGTAATGGAGGATTTTGATGACAAATATAATGGAGCATTGTGATGACTAGGGCTTGGAGCATTATGATGACAAGGGCCATTGAGAATTTTCAGAACAAGGTCGTGAAGCATTGTGATGACAAGGTCCTGGAGCATTGTGATGAGAAATCCATAGAGACTTGTGATGACAAATCTCATGGAGCATACTGATGAAAAGGGGCATGGACCATTGTGATTACAGGGGTCTTGGAAAATTGTGATGACATGGGCATGGAGCATTGTGAGGAGAAGCCCAAGGAGCATTCTGAAGACATATTTCATTGAGCTTTGTGATGACAAGGGCATGGAGCATTGTGTTTAAAGGGTTCTTGGAGCATTGTGAGGAAAAGGGCATGGATCATTGTGATGAAAAAGGCATGGAGCCTTGTCATGACAGGGTTCAAGGAGCATACAGACAACAAGTGTCAGGGAGCATTTTGATGACAAGTGTATTGAGCATTGTGATGACAAAGGTCATGGAGCATTGTGATGAGAAGACCATGGATAATTGTGATGAAGAGTGTCATGGGGCACTGTGATGACAAGTGTTATGGAATATTGTGATCACAAGGGTTTGGAGCATTGTGATGACAGAGGTCATGGAGCATTTTGATTTCAAGGAGCATGGAGCATTGTGATTACAAGGGCATGAAGCAATGTGATCCCAAGGTTCATGGAGGATTGTGATGACAATGGTAATGGAGTATTGTGATGACAAGCGCATAGAGCATTGTAATGACAAGGTCATGTAGCATTTTGCTGACAAAGGCATGGAGCATTGTGATGACAGGTGTCATGGAGCACTGTGATGACAAGCGTCACGGAGCATTGTGAATACAGGGGTCATGGAGCATTGGGATGACAAGGTCATGGATCACTGTGATGACAAGGTTCATGGAGCATTGGGCTGAAAATGTTCATGGAGTATTGTGATGACAGGGGTCATGGAGCATTGTGATGACAGAGGTCATGGAGAATTTTGATTTCATTGTGCTGACAATAGCCGCAAGCATTATGATGATGGGCATGGTGCATTGTGATGACAGGGTTCATGGAGCATTGAGATGAAAATTGGCATGGAGCATTGTGATTACAGGGGTCTTGGAGCACTGTAATGACAAGGACATTGAGCATTTTTATGAGAAGGACATGGAACATTCTGATGGCATGTGTCATGGAGCTTTGTGATGACAAGGGCATGGAGCATTGTGATTACAGGGGTCTTGGAGCATTGTGATGACAAGTGTCATGGAGCCTTGTGATGACAAGGCCGTGGAATATTGTGATGGCAGGGGCCATGGAGCATTGTCATGACAGGGGAAATGGAGCATTGTGATGAGAAGTGCATGGAGCATTGTGATTACAAGGTTTATGGAGCATTACAATGACAAATTTGTGGACCGTTGTGATGAAAATCGCGTAGCACATTGTGATGACAAGGGTCATGGAGCATTTTTCTGACAAACGCATGGAGCATTTTGATGACAAGTGTCACGGAGCATTGTGATGAAAAGTTCATGGAGCATTGTGGTTATAAAGGTCACAGAGCCTTGTGATGACGCGGGCATGGACCATTGTGATGACAAATGTTATGAAGCATTGTGATGACTGGAGTCACCGAGCATTGTGATGACAGTGGTCATGGAGCATTGTGATGACAAGGGCATGGCGCATTGTGGTTACAGGGGCATGGAGCATTTGTCTGACAAGTTTCATAGATTATTGTGATGACATTGGACATGGTGCATTGTAATGTCAAGGGCATGGAGCATTGTGATGAGAAGGGCATCGAGCATTGTGATGACAAGTGTCATGGAGCTTTGTGATGACAAGGGCATGGAGCAATGTGATGAGAGTGTTCATGGAGCATTGTGATGACAATGACATGGAGCATTGTGATGCCAAGGGTCATGGAGCTTTGTGATGACAAGTCATGGAGCATTTTGATGACAAGGTCATGGTGCATTGCAATGAGAAGGGCAGGGAGCATTTTGATGACCGGGTCATGCAGCAATTTGATAAAAAGTGTAATGGAACATTTTGATGGCAGGGTTTATAGACCATTGTGATGTCAGGGGACTTGGAGCTTTGGGATGGAAAGGGTCAGGGAGCATTTTGATGACAGGTGTTATGGAACATTGTGATGGCAGGGGTCATGGAACTTTGTGATGATAAGGGGATGTAGCATTGTGATGACAGTGTCATGGAACCTTGTGATTACAGGCGTGAGGGAGTATTGTGAAGACTAGTGATGGAACATTGTGATATCTCTGGTGACAGAGCATTTTGATGAGAAGTGCATGGACCATTGTGATTACAACGTTTATGGAGCATGGCAATGACAAGTTTGTGGTCGGCTGTGATGAAATGCGCGTGGCACATTGTGATGACAATGGTCATGGAGCATTGTTCTGACAAAGACATGGAGCACTGTGATGACAAGTGTCACAGAGAATTGTGATGAAAATTTCATGGAGCATTGTGGTTACAAAGGTCACAGAGCCTTGTGATGACACGGGCATGGACCATTGTGATGACAAACGTTATGAAGCATTGTGATGACTGGAGTCACGGAGCATTGTGATGACAGGGGTCATGGACGATTGTGATGACACGGGCATGGAGCATTGGTCTGAGAAGTTTCATAGATTATTGTGATGAGAGTGGACATGGTGCATTGTGATGACTAGGGCATGGAGCATTGTGATGAGAAGGTCATGGAGTATTGTGAAGACAGGTGTCAGGGAGCATTGTGATGACATATGTCATGGGCCATTGCGATGAAAATGGCAGGGAGCATTGTGATGCCAAATGTAATGGAGAATTGTGATGACAAATATAATAGAGCATTGTGATGATTAGGTCTTGGAGCATTATGATGACAAGGGCCCTTGAAAATTTTCATGACAAGGTCGTGAAGCATTGTGATGACAATGTCCTGGAGCATTGTGATGACAAAACCATGGATCCTTGTGATGACAAGTCTCATGGAGCATACTGAAGAAAAGGGGCATAGAGCATTTTGATTACAGGGGTCTTGGAACATTGTGATGACAAGGGCATGGAGCATAGTGAGTAGAAGACAAAGTAGAATCCTGATGGCAAGCGTCATTGAGTTTTGTGATGACAAGGGCATGGAGCATTGTGATTACATGGGTCTTGGATCATTGTGATGAAAAGGGCATGGATCATTGTGATGAGAAGGTCATGGAGTATTGTGAAGACAGGTGTCAGGGAGCATTGTGATGACATATGTCATGGTCCATTGCAATGAGAATGGCAGAGAGCACTGTGATGCCAAATGTAATGGAGGATTTTGATGACAAATATAATGGAGCATTGTGATGACTAGGGCTTGGAGCATTATGATGACAAGGGCCATTGAGAATTTTCAGAACAAGGTCGTGAAGCATTGTGATGACAAGGTCCTGGAGCATTGTGATGAGAAATCCATAGAGACTTGTGATGACAAATCTCATGGAGCATACTGATGAAAAGGGGCATGGACCATTGTGATTACAGGGGTCTTGGAAAATTGTGATGACATGGGCATGGAGCATTGTGAGGAGAAGCCCAAGGAGCATTCTGAAGACATATTTCATTGAGCTTTGTGATGACAAGGGCATGGAGCATTGTGTTTAAAGGGTTCTTGGAGCATTGTGAGGAAAAGGGCATGGATCATTGTGATGAAAAAGGCATGGAGCCTTGTCATGACAGGGTTCAAGGAGCATACAGACAACAAGTGTCAGGGAGCATTTTGATGACAAGTGTATTGAGCATTGTGATGACAAAGGTCATGGAGCATTGTGATGAGAAGACCATGGATAATTGTGATGAAGAGTGTCATGGGGCACTGTGATGACAAGTGTTATGGAATATTGTGATCACAAGGGTTTGGAGCATTGTGATGACAGAGGTCATGGAGCATTTTGATTTCAAGGAGCATGGAGCATTGTGATTACAAGGGCATGAAGCAATGTGATCCCAAGGTTCATGGAGGATTGTGATGACAATGGTAATGGAGTATTGTGATGACAAGCGCATAGAGCATTGTAATGACAAGGTCATGTAGCATTTTGCTGACAAAGGCATGGAGCATTGTGATGACAGGTGTCATGGAGCACTGTGATGACAAGCGTCACGGAGCATTGTGAATACAGGGGTCATGGAGCATTGGGATGACAAGGTCATGGATCACTGTGATGACAAGGTTCATGGAGCATTGGGCTGAAAATGTTCATGGAGTATTGTGATGACAGGGGTCATGGAGCATTGTGATGACAGAGGTCATGGAGAATTTTGATTTCATTGTGCTGACAATAGCCGCAAGCATTATGATGATGGGCATGGTGCATTGTGATGACAGGGTTCATGGAGCATTGAGATGAAAATTGGCATGGAGCATTGTGATTACAGGGGTCTTGGAGCACTGTAATGACAAGGACATTGAGCATTTTTATGAGAAGGACATGGAACATTCTGATGGCATGTGTCATGGAGCTTTGTGATGACAAGGGCATGGAGCATTGTGATTACAGGGGTCTTGGAGCATTGTGATGACAAGTGTCATGGAGCCTTGTGATGACAAGGCCGTGGAATATTGTGATGGCAGGGGCCATGGAGCATTGTCATGACAGGGGAAATGGAGCATTGTGATGAGAAGTGCATGGAGCATTGTGATTACAAGGTTTATGGAGCATTACAATGACAAATTTGTGGACCGTTGTGATGAAAATCGCGTAGCACATTGTGATGACAAGGGTCATGGAGCATTTTTCTGACAAACGCATGGAGCATTTTGATGACAAGTGTCACGGAGCATTGTGATGAAAAGTTCATGGAGCATTGTGGTTATAAAGGTCACAGAGCCTTGTGATGACGCGGGCATGGACCATTGTGATGACAAATGTTATGAAGCATTGTGATGACTGGAGTCACCGAGCATTGTGATGACAGTGGTCATGGAGCATTGTGATGACAAGGGCATGGCGCATTGTGGTTACAGGGGCATGGAGCATTTGTCTGACAAGTTTCATAGATTATTGTGATGACATTGGACATGGTGCATTGTAATGTCAAGGGCATGGAGCATTGTGATGAGAAGGGCATCGAGCATTGTGATGACAAGTGTCATGGAGCTTTGTGATGACAAGGGCATGGAGCAATGTGATGAGAGTGTTCATGGAGCATTGTGATGACAATGACATGGAGCATTGTGATGCCAAGGGTCATGGAGCTTTGTGATGACAAGTCATGGAGCATTTTGATGACAAGGTCATGGTGCATTGCAATGAGAAGGGCAGGGAGCATTTTGATGACCGGGTCATGCAGCAATTTGATAAAAAGTGTAATGGAACATTTTGATGGCAGGGTTTATAGACCATTGTGATGTCAGGGGACTTGGAGCTTTGGGATGGAAAGGGTCAGGGAGCATTTTGATGACAGGTGTTATGGAACATTGTGATGGCAGGGGTCATGGAACTTTGTGATGATAAGGGGATGTAGCATTGTGATGACAGTGTCATGGAACCTTGTGATTACAGGCGTGAGGGAGTATTGTGAAGACTAGTGATGGAACATTGTGATATCTCTGGTGACAGAGCATTTTGATGAGAAGTGCATGGACCATTGTGATTACAACGTTTATGGAGCATGGCAATGACAAGTTTGTGGTCGGCTGTGATGAAATGCGCGTGGCACATTGTGATGACAATGGTCATGGAGCATTGTTCTGACAAAGACATGGAGCACTGTGATGACAAGTGTCACAGAGAATTGTGATGAAAATTTCATGGAGCATTGTGGTTACAAAGGTCACAGAGCCTTGTGATGACACGGGCATGGACCATTGTGATGACAAACGTTATGAAGCATTGTGATGACTGGAGTCACGGAGCATTGTGATGACAGGGGTCATGGACGATTGTGATGACACGGGCATGGAGCATTGGTCTGAGAAGTTTCATAGATTATTGTGATGAGAGTGGACATGGTGCATTGTGATGACTAGGGCATGGAGCATTGTGATGAGAAGGTCATGGAGTATTGTGAAGACAGGTGTCAGGGAGCATTGTGATGACATATGTCATGGGCCATTGCGATGAAAATGGCAGGGAGCATTGTGATGCCAAATGTAATGGAGAATTGTGATGACAAATATAATAGAGCATTGTGATGATTAGGTCTTGGAGCATTATGATGACAAGGGCCCTTGAAAATTTTCATGACAAGGTCGTGAAGCATTGTGATGACAATGTCCTGGAGCATTGTGATGACAAAACCATGGATCCTTGTGATGACAAGTCTCATGGAGCATACTGAAGAAAAGGGGCATAGAGCATTTTGATTACAGGGGTCTTGGAACATTGTGATGACAAGGGCATGGAGCATAGTGAGTAGAAGACAAAGTAGAATCCTGATGGCAAGCGTCATTGAGTTTTGTGATGACAAGGGCATGGAGCATTGTGATTACATGGGTCTTGGATCATTGTGATGAAAAGGGCATGGATCATTGTGATGAGAAGGTCATGGAGTATTGTGAAGACAGGTGTCAGGGAGCATTGTGATGACATATGTCATGGTCCATTGCAATGAGAATGGCAGAGAGCACTGTGATTCCAAATGTAATGGAGGATTTTGATGACAAATATAATGGAGCATTGTGATGACTAGGGCTTGGAGCATTATGATGACAAGGGCCATTGAGAATTTTCAGAACAAGGTCGTGAAGCATTGTGATGACAAGGTCCTGGAGCATTGTGATGAGAAATCCATAGAGACTTGTGATGACAAATCTCATGGAGCATACTGATGAAAAGGGGCATGGACCATTGTGATTACAGGGGTCTTGGAAAATTGTGATGACATGGGCATGGAGCATTGTGAGGAGAAGCCCAAGGAGCATTCTGAAGACATATTTCATTGAGCTTTGTGATGACAAGGGCATGGAGCATTGTGTTTAAAGGGTTCTTGGAGCATTGTGAGGAAAAGGGCATGGATCATTGTGATGAAAAAGGCATGGAGCCTTGTCATGACAGGGTTCAAGGAGCATACAGACAACAAGTGTCAGGGAGCATTTTGATGACAAGTGTATTGAGCATTGTGATGACAAAGGTCATGGAGCATTGTGATGAGAAGACCATGGATAATTGTGATGAAGAGTGTCATGGGGCACTGTGATGACAAGTGTTATGGAATATTGTGATCACAAGGGTTTGGAGCATTGTGATGACAGAGGTCATGGAGCATTTTGATTTCAAGGAGCATGGAGCATTGTGATTACAAGGGCATGAAGCAATGTTATCCCAAGGTTCATGGAGGATTGTGATGACAATGGTAATGGAGTATTGTGATGACAAGCGCATAGAGCATTGTAATGAAAAGGTCATGTAGCATTTTGCTGACAAAGGCATGGAGCATTGTGATGACAGGTGTCATGGAGCACTGTGATGACAAGCGTCACGGAGCATTGTGAATACAGGGGTCATGGAGCATTGGGATGACAAGGTCATGGATCACTGTGATGACAAGGTTCATGGAGCATTGGGCTGAAAATGTTCATGGAGTATTGTGATGACAGGGGTCATGGAGCATTGTGATGACAGAGGTCATGGAGAATTTTGATTTCATTGTGCTGACAATAGCCGCAAGCATTATGATGATGGGCATGGTGCATTGTGATGACAGGGTTCATGGAGCATTGAGATGAAAATTGGCATGGAGCATTGTGATTACAGGGGTCTTGGAGCACTGTAATGACAAGGACATTGAGCATTTTTATGAGAAGGACATGGAACATTCTGATGGCATGTGTCATGGAGCTTTGTGATGACAAGGGCATGGAGCATTGTGATTACAGGGGTCTTGGAGCATTGTGATGACAAGTGTCATGGAGCCTTGTGATGACAAGGCCGTGGAATATTGTGATGGCAGGGGCCATGGAGCATTGTCATGACAGGGGAAATGGAGCATTGTGATGAGAAGTGCATGGAGCATTGTGATTACAAGGTTTATGGAGCATTACAATGACAAATTTGTGGACCGTTGTGATGAAAATCGCGTAGCACATTGTGATGACAAGGGTCATGGAGCATTTTTCTGACAAACGCATGGAGCATTTTGATGACAAGTGTCACGGAGCATTGTGATGAAAAGTTCATGGAGCATTGTGGTTATAAAGGTCACAGAGCCTTGTGATGACGCGGGCATGGACCATTGTGATGACAAATGTTATGAAGCATTGTGATGACTGGAGTCACCGAGCATTGTGATGACAGTGGTCATGGAGCATTGTGATGACAAGGGCATGGCGCATTGTGGTTACAGGGGCATGGAGCATTTGTCTGACAAGTTTCATAGATTATTGTGATGACATTGGACATGGTGCATTGTAATGTCAAGGGCATGGAGCATTGTGATGAGAAGGGCATCGAGCATTGTGATGACAAGTGTCATGGAGCTTTGTGATGACAAGGGCATGGAGCAATGTGATGAGAGTGTTCATGGAGCATTGTGATGACAATGACATGGAGCATTGTGATGCCAAGGGTCATGGAGCTTTGTGATGACAAGTCATGGAGCATTTTGATGACAAGGTCATGGTGCATTGCAATGAGAAGGGCAGGGAGCATTTTGATGACCGGGTCATGCAGCAATTTGATAAAAAGTGTAATGGAACATTTTGATGGCAGGGTTTATAGACCATTGTGATGTCAGGGGACTTGGAGCTTTGGGATGGAAAGGGTCAGGGAGCATTTTGATGACAGGTGTTATGGAACATTGTGATGGCAGGGGTCATGGAACTTTGTGATGATAAGGGGATGTAGCATTGTGATGACAGTGTCATGGAACCTTGTGATTACAGGCGTGAGGGAGTATTGTGAAGACTAGTGATGGAACATTGTGATATCTCTGGTGACAGAGCATTTTGATGAGAAGTGCATGGACCATTGTGATTACAACGTTTATGGAGCATGGCAATGACAAGTTTGTGGTCGGCTGTGATGAAATGCGCGTGGCACATTGTGATGACAATGGTCATGGAGCATTGTTCTGACAAAGACATGGAGCACTGTGATGACAAGTGTCACAGAGAATTGTGATGAAAATTTCATGGAGCATTGTGGTTACAAAGGTCACAGAGCCTTGTGATGACACGGGCATGGACCATTGTGATGACAAACGTTATGAAGCATTGTGATGACTGGAGTCACGGAGCATTGTGATGACAGGGGTCATGGACGATTGTGATGACACGGGCATGGAGCATTGGTCTGAGAAGTTTCATAGATTATTGTGATGAGAGTGGACATGGTGCATTGTGATGACTAGGGCATGGAGCATTGTGATGAGAAGGTCATGGAGTATTGTGAAGACAGGTGTCAGGGAGCATTGTGATGACATATGTCATGGGCCATTGCGATGAAAATGGCAGGGAGCATTGTGATGCCAAATGTAATGGAGAATTGTGATGACAAATATAATAGAGCATTGTGATGATTAGGTCTTGGAGCATTATGATGACAAGGGCCCTTGAAAATTTTCATGACAAGGTCGTGAAGCATTGTGATGACAATGTCCTGGAGCATTGTGATGACAAAACCATGGATCCTTGTGATGACAAGTCTCATGGAGCATACTGAAGAAAAGGGGCATAGAGCATTTTGATTACAGGGGTCTTGGAACATTGTGATGACAAGGGCATGGAGCATAGTGAGTAGAAGACAAAGTAGAATCCTGATGGCAAGCGTCATTGAGTTTTGTGATGACAAGGGCATGGAGCATTGTGATTACATGGGTCTTGGATCATTGTGATGAAAAGGGCATGGATCATTGTGATGAGAAGGTCATGGAGTATTGTGAAGACAGGTGTCAGGGAGCATTGTGATGACATATGTCATGGTCCATTGCAATGAGAATGGCAGAGAGCATTGTGATGCCAAATGTAATGGAGGATTTTGATGACAAATATAATGGAGCATTGTGATGACTAGGGCTTGGAGCATTATGATGACAAGGGCCATTGAGAATTTTCAGAACAAGGTCGTGAAGCATTGTGATGACAAGGTCCTGGAGCATTGTGATGAGAAATCCATAGAGACTTGTGATGACAAATCTCATGGAGCATACTGATGAAAAGGGGCATGGACCATTGTGATTACAGGGGTCTTGGAAAATTGTGATGACATGGGCATGGAGCATTGTGAGGAGAAGCCCAAGGAGCATTCTGAAGACATATTTCATTGAGCTTTGTGATGACAAGGGCATGGAGCATTGTGTTTAAAGGGTTCTTGGAGCATTGTGAGGAAAAGGGCATGGATCATTGTGATGAAAAAGGCATGGAGCCTTGTCATGACAGGGTTCAAGGAGCATACAGACAACAAGTGTCAGGGAGCATTTTGATGACAAGTGTATTGAGCATTGTGATGACAAAGGTCATGGAGCATTGTGATGAGAAGACCATGGATAATTGTGATGAAGAGTGTCATGGGGCACTGTGATGACAAGTGTTATGGAATATTGTGATCACAAGGGTTTGGAGCATTGTTATGACAGAGGTCATGGAGCATTTTGATTTCAAGGAGCATGGAGCATTGTGATTACAAGGGCATGAAGCAATGTTATCCCAAGGTTCATGGAGGATTGTGATGACAATGGTAATGGAGTATTGTGATGACAAGCGCATAGAGCATTGTAATGAAAAGGTCATGTAGCATTTTGCTGACAAAGGCATGGAGCATTGTGATGACAGGTGTCATGGAGCACTGTGATGACAAGCGTCACGGAGCATTGTGAATACAGGGGTCATGGAGCATTGGGATGACAAGGTCATGGATCACTGTGATGACAAGGTTCATGGAGCATTGGGCTGAAAATGTTCATGGAGTATTGTGATGACAGGGGTCATGGAGCATTGTGATGACAGAGGTCATGGAGAATTTTGATTTCATTGTGCTGACAATAGCCGCAAGCATTATGATGATGGGCATGGTGCATTGTGATGACAGGGTTCATGGAGCATTGAGATGAAAATTGGCATGGAGCATTGTGATTACAGGGGTCTTGGAGCACTGTAATGACAAGGACATTGAGCATTTTTATGAGAAGGACATGGAACATTCTGATGGCATGTGTCATGGAGCTTTGTGATGACAAGGGCATGGAGCATTGTGATTACAGGGGTCTTGGAGCATTGTGATGACAAGTGTCATGGAGCCTTGTGATGACAAGGCCGTGGAATATTGTGATGGCAGGGGCCATGGAGCATTGTCATGACAGGGGAAATGGAGCATTGTGATGAGAAGTGCATGGAGCATTGTGATTACAAGGTTTATGGAGCATTACAATGACAAATTTGTGGACCGTTGTGATGAAAATCGCGTAGCACATTGTGATGACAAGGGTCATGGAGCATTTTTCTGACAAACGCATGGAGCATTTTGATGACAAGTGTCACGGAGCATTGTGATGAAAAGTTCATGGAGCATTGTGGTTATAAAGGTCACAGAGCCTTGTGATGACGCGGGCATGGACCATTGTGATGACAAATGTTATGAAGCATTGTGATGACTGGAGTCACCGAGCATTGTGATGACAGTGGTCATGGAGCATTGTGATGACAAGGGCATGGCGCATTGTGGTTACAGGGGCATGGAGCATTTGTCTGACAAGTTTCATAGATTATTGTGATGACATTGGACATGGTGCATTGTAATGTCAAGGGCATGGAGCATTGTGATGAGAAGGGCATCGAGCATTGTGATGACAAGTGTCATGGAGCTTTGTGATGACAAGGGCATGGAGCAATGTGATGAGAGTGTTCATGGAGCATTGTGATGACAATGACATGGAGCATTGTGATGCCAAGGGTCATGGAGCTTTGTGATGACAAGTCATGGAGCATTTTGATGACAAGGTCATGGTGCATTGCAATGAGAAGGGCAGGGAGCATTTTGATGACCGGGTCATGCAGCAATTTGATAAAAAGTGTAATGGAACATTTTGATGGCAGGGTTTATAGACCATTGTGATGTCAGGGGACTTGGAGCTTTGGGATGGAAAGGGTCAGGGAGCATTTTGATGACAGGTGTTATGGAACATTGTGATGGCAGGGGTCATGGAACTTTGTGATGATAAGGGGATGTAGCATTGTGATGACAGTGTCATGGAACCTTGTGATTACAGGCGTGAGGGAGTATTGTGAAGACTAGTGATGGAACATTGTGATATCTCTGGTGACAGAGCATTTTGATGAGAAGTGCATGGACCATTGTGATTACAACGTTTATGGAGCATGGCAATGACAAGTTTGTGGTCGGCTGTGATGAAATGCGCGTGGCACATTGTGATGACAATGGTCATGGAGCATTGTTCTGACAAAGACATGGAGCACTGTGATGACAAGTGTCACAGAGAATTGTGATGAAAATTTCATGGAGCATTGTGGTTACAAAGGTCACAGAGCCTTGTGATGACACGGGCATGGACCATTGTGATGACAAACGTTATGAAGCATTGTGATGACTGGAGTCACGGAGCATTGTGATGACAGGGGTCATGGACGATTGTGATGACACGGGCATGGAGCATTGGTCTGAGAAGTTTCATAGATTATTGTGATGAGAGTGGACATGGTGCATTGTGATGACTAGGGCATGGAGCATTGTGATGAGAAGGTCATGGAGTATTGTGAAGACAGGTGTCAGGGAGCATTGTGATGACATATGTCATGGGCCATTGCGATGAAAATGGCAGGGAGCATTGTGATGCCAAATGTAATGGAGAATTGTGATGACAAATATAATAGAGCATTGTGATGATTAGGTCTTGGAGCATTATGATGACAAGGGCCCTTGAAAATTTTCATGACAAGGTCGTGAAGCATTGTGATGACAATGTCCTGGAGCATTGTGATGACAAAACCATGGATCCTTGTGATGACAAGTCTCATGGAGCATACTGAAGAAAAGGGGCATAGAGCATTTTGATTACAGGGGTCTTGGAACATTGTGATGACAAGGGCATGGAGCATAGTGAGTAGAAGACAAAGTAGAATCCTGATGGCAAGCGTCATTGAGTTTTGTGATGACAAGGGCATGGAGCATTGTGATTACATGGGTCTTGGATCATTGTGATGAAAAGGGCATGGATCATTGTGATGAGAAGGTCATGGAGTATTGTGAAGACAGGTGTCAGGGAGCATTGTGATGACATATGTCATGGTCCATTGCAATGAGAATGGCAGAGAGCATTGTGATGCCAAATGTAATGGAGGATTTTGATGACAAATATAATGGAGCATTGTGATGACTAGGGCTTGGAGCATTATGATGACAAGGGCCATTGAGAATTTTCAGAACAAGGTCGTGAAGCATTGTGATGACAAGGTCCTGGAGCATTGTGATGAGAAATCCATAGAGACTTGTGATGACAAATCTCATGGAGCATACTGATGAAAAGGGGCATGGACCATTGTGATTACAGGGGTCTTGGAAAATTGTGATGACATGGGCATGGAGCATTGTGAGGAGAAGCCCAAGGAGCATTCTGAAGACATATTTCATTGAGCTTTGTGATGACAAGGGCATGGAGCATTGTGTTTAAAGGGTTCTTGGAGCATTGTGAGGAAAAGGGCATGGATCATTGTGATGAAAAAGGCATGGAGCCTTGTCATGACAGGGTTCAAGGAGCATACAGACAACAAGTGTCAGGGAGCATTTTGATGACAAGTGTATTGAGCATTGTGATGACAAAGGTCATGGAGCATTGTGATGAGAAGACCATGGATAATTGTGATGAAGAGTGTCATGGGGCACTGTGATGACAAGTGTTATGGAATATTGTGATCACAAGGGTTTGGAGCATTGTTATGACAGAGGTCATGGAGCATTTTGATTTCAAGGAGCATGGAGCATTGTGATTACAAGGGCATGAAGCAATGTTATCCCAAGGTTCATGGAGGATTGTGATGACAATGGTAATGGAGTATTGTGATGACAAGCGCATAGAGCATTGTAATGAAAAGGTCATGTAGCATTTTGCTGACAAAGGCATGGAGCATTGTGATGACAGGTGTCATGGAGCACTGTGATGACAAGCGTCACGGAGCATTGTGAATACAGGGGTCATGGAGCATTGGGATGACAAGGTCATGGATCACTGTGATGACAAGGTTCATGGAGCATTGGGCTGAAAATGTTCATGGAGTATTGTGATGACAGGGGTCATGGAGCATTGTGATGACAGAGGTCATGGAGAATTTTGATTTCATTGTGCTGACAATAGCCGCAAGCATTATGATGATGGGCATGGTGCATTGTGATGACAGGGTTCATGGAGCATTGAGATGAAAATTGGCATGGAGCATTGTGATTACAGGGGTCTTGGAGCACTGTAATGACAAGGACATTGAGCATTTTTATGAGAAGGACATGGAACATTCTGATGGCATGTGTCATGGAGCTTTGTGATGACAAGGGCATGGAGCATTGTGATTACAGGGGTCTTGGAGAATTGTGATGACAAGTGTCATGGAGCCTTGTGATGACAAGGCCGTGGAATATTGTGATGGCAGGGGCCATGGAGCATTGTCATGACAGGGGAAATGGAGCAGTGTGATGAGAAGTGCATGGAGCATTGTGATTACAAGGTTTATGGAGCATTACAATGACAAATTTGTGGACCGTTGTGATGAAAATCGCGTAGCACATTGTGATGACAAGGGTCATGGAGCATTTTTCTGACAAACGCATGGAGCATTTTGATGACAAGTGTCACGGAGCATTGTGATGAAAAGTTCATGGAGCATTGTGGTTATAAAGGTCACAGAGCCTTGTGATGACGCGGGCATGGACCATTGTGATGACAAATGTTATGAAGCATTGTGATGACTGGAGTCACCGAGCATTGTGATGACAGTGGTCATGGAGCATTGTGATGACAAGGGCATGGTGCATTGTGGTTACAGGGGCATGGAGCATTTGTCTGACAAGTTTCATAGATTATTGTGATGACATTGGACATGGTGCATTGTAATGTCAAGGGCATGGAGCATTGTGATGAGAAGGGCATCGAGCATTGTGATGACAAGTGTCATGGAGCTTTGTGATGACAAGGGCATGGAGCAATGTGATGAGAGTGTTCATGGAGCATTGTGATGACAATGACATGGAGCATTGTGATGCCAAGGGTCATGGAGCTTTGTGATGACAAGTCATGGAGCATTTTGATGACAAGGTCATGGTGCATTGCAATGAGAAGGGCAGGGAGCATTTTGATGACCGGGTCATGCAGCAATTTGATAAAAAGTGTAATGGAACATTTTGATGGCAGGGTTTATAGACCATTGTGATGTCAGGGGACTTGGAGCTTTGGGATGGAAAGGGTCAGGGAGCATTTTGATAACAGGTGTTATGGAACATTGTGATGGCAGGGGTCATGGAACTTTGTGATGATAAGGGGATGTAGCATTGTGATGACAGTGTCATGGAACCTTGTGATTACAGGCGTGAGGGAGTATTGTGAAGACTAGTTATGGAACATTGTGATATCTCTGGTGACAGAGCATTTTGATGAGAAGTGCATGGACCATTGTGATTACAACGTTTATGGAGCATGGCAATGACAAGTTTGTGGTCGGCTGTGATGAAATGCGCGTGGCACATTGTGATGACAATGGTCATGGAGCATTGTTCTGACAAAGACATGGAGCACTGTGATGACAAGTGTCACAGAGAATTGTGATGAAAATTTCATGGAGCATTGTGGTTACAAAGGTCACAGAGCCTTGTGATGACACGGGCATGGACCATTGTGATGACAAACGTTATGAAGCATTGTGATGACTGGAGTCACGGAGCATTGTGATGACAGGGGTCATGGATGATTGTGATGACACGGGCATGGAGCATTGGTCTGAGAAGTTTCATAGATTATTGTGATGAGAGTGGACATGGTGCATTGTGATGACTAGGGCATGGAGCATTGTGATGAGAAGGTCATGGAGTATTGTGAAGACAGGTGTCAGGGAGCATTGTGATGACATATGTCATGGGCCATTGCGATGAAAATGGCAGGGAGCATTGTGATGCCAAATGTAATGGAGAATTGTGATGACAAATATAATAGAGCATTGTGATGATTAGGTCTTGGAGCATTATGATGACAAGGGCCCTTGAAAATTTTCATGACAAGGTCGTGAAGCATTGTGATGACAATGTCCTGGAGCATTGTGATGACAAAACCATGGATCCTTGTGATGACAAGTCTCATGGAGCATACTGAAGAAAAGGGGCATAGAGCATTTTGATTACAGGGGTCTTGGAACATTGTGATGACAAGGGCATGGAGCATAGTGAGTAGAAGACAAAGTAGAATCCTGATGGCAAGCGTCATTGAGTTTTGTGATGACAAGGGCATGGAGCATTGTGATTACATGGGTCTTGGATCATTGTGATGAAAAGGGCATGGATCATTGTGATGAGAAGGTCATGGAGTATTGTGAAGACAGGTGTCAGGGAGCATTGTGATGACATATGTCATGGTCCATTGCAATGAGAATGGCAGAGAGCATTGTGATGCCAAATGTAATGGAGGATTTTGATGACAAATATAATGGAGCATTGTGATGACTAGGGCTTGGAGCATTATGATGACAAGGGCCATTGAGAATTTTCAGAACAAGGTCGTGAAGCATTGTGATGACAAGGTCCTGGAGCATTGTGATGAGAAATCCATAGAGACTTGTGATGACAAATCTCATGGAGCATACTGATGAAAAGGGGCATGGACCATTGTGATTACAGGGGTCTTGGAACATTGTGATGACATGGGCATGGAGCATTTTGAGGAGAAGGCCAACAGCATTCTGAAGACATGCGTCCTTTAGCTTTGTGATGACTAGGGCATGGAGCATTGTGATTACATGGGTCTTGGAGCATTGTGATGAAAAAGCGTCATGGAGCCTTGTGATTACAAGGCCATGGAACATCGTGATGGATGGCGTCATGGAGCACTGTTATGACAGGGGTAATGGAGCATTGTGATGAGAAGGGCATGGAGCATTGTGATTACAAGTTTTATGGAGCATTGCAATGAGAAAATTGTGGACCGTTGTGATGAAAAGTGCGTGGCAAATTGTGATGAAAAGGGTCATGGAGCATTTTTTTGACAAAAGCATGGAGCATTGTGATGACAAGGGTAACGGAGTATTGTGATGAAATGTTCATGGAGCATTGTGGTTACAAACGACACAGAGCCTTGTGATGACGTGGGCATGGAGCATTGTGATGACAAATGTTATGAAGCATTGTGATGACTGGAGTCACGGAGCATTGTGATGACAGGGGTCATGGTGCATTGTGATGACAAGGGCATGGAGCATTGTGATGACAGGGGCATGGAGCATTGTGATGAGAAGGTCATGGAGTACTGTGAAGACAGTTGTCAGGGAGCATTGTGATGACATATGTTATGGTCCATTGCGATGACAATAGCAGGGAGCCTTGTGATGCCAAATGTAATGGAGGATTGTGTTGACAAATATAATGGAGCACTGTGATGTCTAGGGCTTGGAGCATTATGATGACAAGGGCCATTGAGAATTTTCAGGACAAGGTCGTGAAGCATTGTGATAACAATGTCCTGGAGCATTGTGATGAGAAAAACATGGAGCCTTGTGATGAGAAATCTCATGGAGCATACTGATGAAAATGGACATGGACCATTGTGATTACAGGCGTCTTGGAACATTGTGATGACATGTGCATAGAGCATTGTGAGGAGAAGGCCAACAGCATTCTGAAGACATGCGTCCTTTAGCTTTGTGATGACTAGGGCATGGAGCATTGTTATTACATGGGTCTTGGAGCATTGTGATGAAAAAGCATGGAGCCTTGTCATGACAGGGTTCAAGGAGCATACAGACAACAAGTGTCAGGGAGCATTTTGATGAGAAGTGTATTGAGCATCGTGATGATAAAGGTCATGGAGCATTGAGATGAGAAGACCATGGATAACTGTGATGACGAGCGTCATGGTGCATTGTGATGACAAGTGTTTTGGAATATTGTGATCACAAGCGTTTGGAGCATTGTTATGACAGAGATCATGGAGCATTTTGATTTCATTATGATGACAATAGCATGAAGCATTATGATGATGGTCATGGTGCATTGTGATGACAGGGCTCATGAAACATTGAGATGAAAATGGGCATGGATCATTGTTGTTACAGGGTTCTTGGAGCATTGTGATGAGAAGGGTCATGGAGCCTTGTGATGACAAGGCCATGGAACATCGTGATGGCAGGGGTCATGGATCATTGGTAGGACAGGGATAATGGAGCATTGTGATGGCAGGGCAAGGAGCATTGTGATGAGAAGGCCATGGAGCATTCTGATGATATGTGTCATGGAGGTTTGTGATGACAAGGACATGAAGCAATGTGATGAGAACCTTAATGGAGCATTGTGATGACAATGACATGGAGCATTGTGATGACAAGGGTTATGGATCTTTGTGATGACAAAGTCATGGAGCATTTTGATGACAAGGGTGTTGTGCATTGTGATGAGAAGGGTAGGAAGCATTGTGATGACAGGGTCATGGAGCAATTTGATGAAAAGTGTCAAGGAACATTTTGATGACAGTGGTTATGGAACATTGTGATGCCAGGGGTCATCGAACATTGTGATGATAAGTGCATGTAGCATTGTGATGACAGGAGTCATGGCAAATTTTGATGACAGGGGTGAGGGAATATTGTGACGTATATGATGTAACATTGTGACATCAGTGGTGAGAGAGCATTTTGGTGAGAAGTCCATGGAGCATTGTGATGAAAAGGTTCATGGAGCATTGTGATGTCAAGATTGGGGAGCACTGTGATGACAAGCGCATGGTGCATTGGGATGACATGTGTCATGGAGCATTGTGCTGACAAGCGCATGGAGCATTGTGATGACAAGGGTCATGGAGCATTGTGCTGAGAAAGGCATAGAGCATTGTGATGACAAAGGTCAAAGAGCATTGTGATGAAAAGTTCATGGAGCATTGTGGTTAAAAAGGTCACAGAGACTGTTGATGACGAGGTCATGGATCATTGTGATGACAAAGGTCATGAAGCATTGTGATAACTGGAGTCATGGAGCATTGTGATGAAAGGGGTCATGGAGCATTGTGTTATCAAGGGCATGGAGTATTGTGATGACAAGTGCATGGAATATTGGTCTAATAAGTTTCATGGATTATTGTGATGACAGTTGGAATGCCGCATTTTGATGACAACGGCATGGAGCATTGTGATGACCAGGTCATGCAGTATTGGGAAGACAGGTGTCAGGGAGCATTGTGATGACATATGTAATGGCCCATTGTGATGAAAATGGCATGGAGCATTGTGATGCCAAGTGTCATGGAGGATTCTGATGACAAAGGTAATGGAGCATTGTGATGACAATGGCTTGGAGCATTGTGATGAAAAGGGTCAGGGAGCATTGTGCGGACAAGTGCATGGAGAATTGTGATGACAAGGGTCATGGAGCATTCTGATGACAAGCTTGTGGAGTATTTGATGGCAATGGCATGGAGCATTGTGATGAAAACGGCATGGGGCATTGTGATGAAAAAGGCATGGAGCCTTTTCGTGACAGGTTTCAAGGAGCATTCTGATGACAAGTGTCAGGGAGCGTTGTGATGACAAGTGTATTGAGAATTGTGATGACAAAGGTCATGGAGCATTGTGATGAAAAGGGCATGGAGTATTGTGAGGACAGGCATCATGCAGCGTTGTGATGACAAGTGTTATGGAACATTGTGATCACAAGGTTTTGGAACATTGTGATGACAGAGGTCATGGATCATTTTGATTTCAAGGATCATGGAGCATTGTGATGACAAGGGCATGAAGCAATGTGATCCCAAGGTTCATGGATGATTGTGATGACAACGGTAATGGAGTATTGTGATGACAAGCACATAGAGCATTATAATGACAAGGTCATGTAGCATTTTGCTGACAAAGGCATGGAGCATTGTGATGACAAGTGTCATGGCACACTGTGATAACAAGTGTCACAGAGCATTGTGAATACAGGGGTCATGTAGCATTGGGATGACAAGGGCAAAGATCATTGTGATGACAATTGTCATGGAGCATTGGGCTGAAAATGTTCATGGAGTATTGTGATGACAGGGGTCATGGAGCATTGTGATGACAGAGGTCAAGGAGAATTTTGATTTCATTGTGCTGAGAATAGCCGGAAGCATTATGATGATTGGCATGATGCATTGTGATGAGAGGGTTCATGGAGCATTGAGATGAAAATGAGCATGGAGCATTGTGATTACAGGGCTCTTGGAGCATTTTGATGACAAGGGCATGGAGCATTGTGTGGAGAAGGACATGGAACATTCTGATGACATGTGTCATGGAGCTTTGTGATGACAAGGGCATGGAGCATTGGGCTTACAGGAGTCTTGGAGCATTGTGATGACAAGTGTCATGGAGCCTTGTAAAGACAAGGCCGTGGAACATTGTGATGGCAGTGGTATTGGAGCATTGTTATGACCGGGGTAATGGAGCAATGTGATGAGAAGGGAATGGAGCATTGTGATTTCAAGGTTTATGGAGCATTGCGATGACAAATTTGTGGACCGTTCGGATGAAAAGCGTGTCGCACATTGTGATGACAAGAGTCATGGAGCATTTTTCTGAAAAAGGCATGGAGCATTGTGATGACAAGTGTCACGGAGCATTGTGATGAAAAGTTCATGGAGCATTGTGTTTACAAAAGTCACAGAGCCTTGTGATGACATGGGTATCGACCATTGTGATGACAAATGTTATGAAGAATTGTGATGACTGGAGTCACGGAGCATTGTGATGACAGGGGTCATGGAGCATTGTGATGAAAAGGGTATGTAGCATTTTGCTGACAAAGGCATGGAGCATTGTGATGACAAGTTTCATGGAGCACTGTGATGACAAGCGTCACGGAGCATTGTGAATACAGGGGTCATGTAGCATTGGGATGACAAGGGCATGGATAATTGTGATGACAAGTGTCATGGAGCCTTGGGCTGAAAATGTTCATGGAGTACTGTGATGACAGGGGTCATGTAGAATTTTGATTTCATTGTGCTGACAATAGCCGGAAGCATTATGATGATTGGCATGATGCATTGTGATGACAGGGTTCATGGAGCATTGAGATGAAGAGGGGCATGGAGCATTGTGATTAAAGGGGTCTTGGAGCATTGTGAAGACAAGGGCATTGAGCATTTTGATGAGAAGTACATGGAACATTCTGATGACGTGTCATGGAGCTTTGTGATGACAAGGGCATAGAAAATTGTGATGGCAGGGGTCATGGAGCATTGTGATGACTAGGGAATGGAGCAGTGTGATGACAAGAGTCCCGGATCATTGTGTTATCAGGTGTCATGGTGTGTTGTGATGACAGTGGTCTTGGAGCATTGTGATGATATTGGTCTTGGAGCATTGTGATGAGAAGGTCATGGAGCATTGGGCTGAAAATATTCATGGAGTATTGTGATGACTGGTGTCACGCAGCATTGTGATGACAAGGGAATGGAGCATGGTGATGACAAGGTCCTGGAGCATTGTGATGAGACCATGGAGACTTGTGATGACAAGTCTCATGTAGCATTCTGATGATAAGGAGCATGGAGCATTGTGATTACAGGGGTCTTGGAGCATTGTGATGACAAGGGCATGGAGCATTGTGAGAAGGCCATGGAACATTCTGATGACATGCGTCATGGAGCTTTGTGATAACAAGGGCATGTAGCATTGTGATTACAGGGGTTTTGGAGCATTGTGATGACAAGGGTCATGGAGCCTTGTGATGACAATGCCGTGGAACATTGTGATGGCAGGGGTCATGGAGCATTGTTATGACAGAGATAATGGAGCACTGTGATGAGAAAGGCATTGAGAATTGGTCTGAAATGTTTCATGGATTATTGTGATGACAGTTGGAATGGCACATTGTGATGACAAGTGCATGGAGCATAGTGATGCCAAGTGTCATGGAGGATTCTGATGACAAATGTAATGGAGCATTGTGATGACAATGGCTTGGAGCATTGTGATGAAAAGGGTCAGGGAGCATTGTGCTCACAAGTGCATGGAGAATTGTGATGACAAAGGTCATGGAACATTCTGATGACAAGCTTGTGGAGTATTTTGATGACAATCGCATGGAGCATTGTGATGAAAACGGCATGGGGCATTGTGATGAAAAAGGCATGGAGCCTTTTCGTGACAGGTTTCAAGGAGGATTCTGACGACAAGTTTCAGGAAGCATTGTAATGACAAGTGTATTTAGAATTGTGATGACAATGGTCATGGAGCATTGTGATGAAAAGGCCATGGAGTATTGTGATGACAGGCATCATGGAGCGTTGTGATGACAAGTGTTATGGAACATTGTGATGACAAGGGTTTGGAGCATTGTGATGACAGAGGTCATGGATCATTTTGATTTCAAGGAGCATGGAGCACTGTGATGACAAGGGCATGAAGCAATGTGATCCCAAGGTTCATGGAGGATTGTGATGACAATGGTAATGGAGTACTGTGATGACAAGCGCATAGAGCATTGTAATGACAAGGTCATGTAGCATTTGCTGACAAAGGCATGGAGCATTGTGATGACAGGTGTCATGGAGCACTGTGATGACAAGCGTCACGGAGCTTTGTGAATAAAGGGGTCATGGAGCATTGGGATGACAAGGGCATGGTTCAATGTGATGACAAGGGTCATGGAGCATTGGGCTGAAAATGTTCATGGAGTATTGTGATGACAGGGGTTATGGAGCATTATGATGACTAGGGAATGGAGCATTTTCATGACAAGATTTCCGGATCATTGTGTTGTCAAGTGTCATGGAGTGTTATGATGACAGTGGTCATGGAGCATTGTGATGATATTGGGAATGGAGCATTGTGATGAGAAGGTTGTGGAGCATTGTGATTACAGGGGTCTTGGAGCATTGTGATGACAAGGGCATGGAGCATTGTGAGGAGAAGGCCATGGAACATTCTAATGACATGCATCATGGAGCACTGTGATGACTAGGGCATGGAGCATTGTGATTACAGGGGTCTTGGGGCATTGTGATGACAAGGGTCATGGAGCCTTGTGATGACATGCCGTTGAACAATGTGATGGCAGGTGTCATGGAGCATTGTTATGACAGAGGTAATGGAGCATTGTGATGAGAAGGGCATTGAGCTTTGGTCTAAAATGTTTCATGGATTATTGTGATGAGAATGGGCATGGAGCATTGGGATGACAAGGGCACGGAACACTGTGATGCATGTTTCATGGAGGATTGTAATGACAAGGGCATGGAGCATTGTGATGAGAAGGGAATCGAGCATTGTGATGACAAGTGTCATGGAGCTTTGTGATGACAAGGGCATGGAGCAATGTGATGAGAGTGTTCATGGAGCTTTGTGATGACAATGACATGGAGCATTGTGATGACAATGATCATGGAGATTTGTGATAACAAATAACAGGGAGCATTTCGATGACAATGGTGTGGTGCATTGTGATGAGAAGGGCAGGGAGCATTTTGATGACAGGGTCATGCAGCAATTTGATGAAAATGTAATGGAATATTTTGAGGGCAGGGGTTATAGAACATTGTGCTGCCAGGGATCATTTAGTTTTGGGATGAAAAGGGTCATGGTGCATTTTGATGATAGGGGTTATGGAACATTGTGATGTCTGGGGTCATGGAACACTGTGATGATAAGGGTATGTAGCACTGTGATGACATGGGTCATGGAACATTATGATTACAGGGGTGAGGGGTATTGTGATGACTAGTGATGGAACACTGTGATATCTCTGGTGAGAGAGCATTTGGATGAGAAGTGCATGGAGCATTGTGATTACAAGGTTTATGGAGCATAGCGATTACAAGGTTGTGGACCGAAGTGATGAAAAGCACGTGGCACATTGTGATGACAAGTGTCATGTAGCATTGTTCTGACAAAGGCATGGAGCATTGTGATGACAAAGGTCACGGAGCGTTGTGATGAAAAGTTCATGGAGCATTGTGGTTACAAAGGTCACAGAGCCTTGTGATGACACGGGCAAGGACCGTTTTGATGACAAACGTTATGAATCATTGTGATGAATGGAGTCACGGAGCATTGTGATGATAGGGGTCATGGAGCATTGTGATGACAAGGGCATGGAGCATTGTGGTGACAGGGGCATGGAGCATTGGTCTGACAAGTTTCATAGATTATTGTGATGACAGTGGACATGGTGCATTGTAATGACAAGTGTATGGATCATGGTGATGAGAAGGTCATGGAGTATTGTGAAGACAGGTGTCAGGGAACATTGTGATGACATATGTCATGGTCCATTACGATGATAATGACATGCAGCATTGTGATGCTAAATGTAATGGAGGATTTTGATGACAAATAAAATGGAGCATTGTGATGACTAGGGCTTGGAGCAATATAATGACAAGGGCTATTCAGAATTTTCATCACAAGGTCGTGAAGCATTGTGATGAATGGAGTCATGGAGCATTGTGATGACAAGGGCATGGAACATTGGTCTAATAAGTTTCATGGATTATTGCGATGACAGTTGGAATGGTGTAGTGTGATGACAAGGGCATGGAACATTGTGAGGACCAAGTCATGCAGTATTGTGAAGACAGGTGTTAGGGAGCATTGTGATGAGATATGTAATGGCCCATTGTGATGACAATGGCATAGCGCATTGTGATGCCAAGTGTCATGGAGGATTCTGATGACAAAGGTAATGGAGCATTGTGATGACAATGGCTTGGAGCATTGTGATGACAATGGTCAGGGAGCATTGTGCTGACAAGTGCATGGAGAATTGTGATGACAAGGGTCATGGAGCATTCTGATGACAAGCTTGTGGAGTATTTTGATGGCAATGGCATGGAGCATTGTGATGAAAACGGCATGGGGCATACTGATGAAAAAGGCATGGAGCCTTTTCGTGACAGGGTTCAAGGAGCATTCTGATGACAAGATTCAGGAAGCATTGTAATGACAAGTGTATTGAGAATTGTGATGACAATGGTCATGGAGCATTGTGATGAAAAGGCCATGGAGTATTGTAATGAGAGGCATCATGGAGCGTTGTGATGACAAGTTTTATGGAACATTGTGATTACAAGGGTTTGGAGCATTGTGATGACAGAGGTCATGGATCATTTTGATTTCAAGAAGCATGGAGCACTGTGATGACAAGGGCATGAAGCAATGTGATCCCAAGGTTCATGGAGGATTGTGATGACAATGGTAATGGAGTACTGTGATGACAAGCGCATAGAGCATTGTAATGACAAGGTCATGTAGCATTTGCTGACAAAGGCATGGAGCATTGTGATGAGAGGTGTCATGGAGCACTGTGATGAGAAGCGTCACGGAGCTTTGTGAATACAAGTGTCATGGAGCATTGGGATGACAAGGGCATGGTTCAATGTGATGACAAGGGTCATGGATCATTGGGCTGAAAATGTTCATGGAATATTGTGATGACAGGGGTCATGGAGCATTGTGATGACTAGGGAATGGAGCATTGTGATGACAAGAGTTCCGGATCATTGTGTTGTCAGGTGTCATGGAGTGTTGTGATGACAGTGGTCATGGAGCACTGTGATGATATTGGCCATGGAGCATTGTGATGAGAAGGTTGTGGAGCATTGTGATTACAGGTGTCTTGATGCATTGTGATGTAATGGGCATGTATCTTTGTGATGAAAAGGGCATTGAGCCTTGTCCTGACAGGGTTCAAGAAGCATACTGACGACAAGTGTCAGGGAGCATTGTGATGACAAGTGTATTGAGCATTTGATGACAAAGGTCATGGAGCATTGTGATGAGAAGACCATGGATAATTGTGATGATGAGCGTCATGGGGTGTTGTGATGATAAGTCTTATGCAACATTGTGATCACAAAGGTTTGGAGCATTATGATGACAGAGTTCATGGAGAATTTAGATTTCATTGTGATGAAAATAGCCTGAAACATTATGATGATGGGCATGGTGCATTGTGATGACAGTGTTCATGGAGCATTGAGATGAAAAGGGGCATGGAGCATTGTGATTACTGGGGTCTTGAGCATTGTGATTACAAGGGCATGGAGCATTGTGATGAGAAGGCCATGGAACATTCTGATGACATGCGTCATGGAGCACTGTGATGACAAGGGCATGGAGCATTGTGATTACAGGGGTCTTGGAGCATTGTGATGACAAGGGTCATGGAGCCTTGTGATGACATGCCGTTGAACAATGTGATGGCAGGTGTCATGGAGCATTGTTATGACAGAGGTAATGGAGCATTGTGATGAGAAGGGCATTGAGCTTTGGTCTAAAATGTTTCATGGATTATTGTGATGAGAGTGCGCATGGAGCATTGGGATGACAAGGGCACGGAACACTGTAATGCATGTTTCATGGGGGATTGTAATGACAAGGGCATGGAGCATTGTGATGAGAATGGCATCGAGCATTGTGATGACAAGTGTCATGGAGCTTTGTGATGACAAGGGCATGGAGCAATGTGATGAGAGTGTTCATGGAGCATTGTAATGACAATGACACGGAGCATTGTGATGCCAATGGTCATGGAGATTTGTGATGACAGATAACAGGGAGCATTTCGATGACAATGGTGTGGTGCATTGTGATGAGAAGGGAAGGGAGCATTTTGATGACAGGGTCATGCAGCAATTTGATGAAAATGTAATGGAATATTTTGAGGGCAGTTGGTTTAGAACATTGTGATCTCAGGGGTCATGGAGTTTTGGGATGAAAAGGGTCATGGTGCATTTTGATGACAGGGGTTATGGAACATTGTGATGTCAGGGGTCATGGAATATTGTGATGATAAGGGTATGTAGCACTGTGATGACAGGGGTCATGGAACATTATGATTACAGGGGTGAGGGTTATTGTGATGACTAGTGATGGAACACTGTGTTATCTCTGGTGAGAGAGCATTTGGATGAGAAGTGCATGGAGCATTGTGATTACAAGGTTTATGAAGCATAGTGATTACAAGGTTGTGGACCGATATGATGAAAAGCACGTGGCACATTGTGATGACAAGTGTCATGGAGCATTGTTCTGACAAAGGCATGAAGCATTGTGATGACAAGGGTCACGGAGCGTTGTGATGAAAAGTTCAAGGAGCATTGTGGTTACAAAGGTCACAGAGCCTTGTGATGACACGGGCAAGGACCGTTTTGATGACAAACGTTATGAAGCACTGTGATGACTGGATTCATGGAGCATTGTGATGATAGGGGTCATGGAGCATTGTGAGGACAAGGGCATGGAGCATTGTGCTGACAGGGGCATGGAGCATTGGTCTGACAAGTTTCATAGATTATTGTGATGACAGTGGACATGGTGCACTGTAATGACAAGTGTATGGATCATGGTGATGAGAAGGTCATGGAGTATTGTGAAGACAGGTGTCAGGGAGCATTGTGATGACATATGTCATGGTCCATTGTGATGATAATTGCATGGAGTATTGTGATGCTAAATGTAATGGAGGATTGTGATGACAAATAAAATGGAGCATTGTGATGACTAGGGCTTGGAGCACTATGATGACAAGGGCTATTGAGAATCTTCTTCACAAATTTGTGAAGCATTGTGATGACAAGTTCCTGGAGCATTGTGATTAGAAATCCATGGAGCCTTGTGATGACAAGTCTCATATACCATACTGATGAAAAGGGGCATGGACCACTGTGATTACAGAGGTCTTGGAACATTGTGATGACAAGGGCATGGAGCACTGTGATTACAGAGGTCTTGGAACATTGTGATGACAAGGGCATGGAGCACTGTGAAGAGAAGGCCAAGGAGCATTCTGAGGACATGCGTCATTGAGCTTTGTGATGACCAGCACATGGAGCATTTTGATTACAGGGGTCTTGTAGCAGTGTGATGAAAAGGGCATGGAACATTGTGGTGAAAAATGCATGGAGCCTTGTCATGACAGGGTTCAAGGAGCATACAGAAAACAAGTGTCATGGAGCATATTGATGACAAGTGTATTGAGCATTGTGATGAAAAAGGTCATGGGGCATTGTGATGAGAAGGCCATGGAGCATTCTGATGACATGTGTCATGGAGCTTAGTGATGACAAGGGCATGGAGCAATGTGATGCCAAGGGTCATGGAGGATTCTGATGACTAATGTAATGGTGAATTGTGATGACAATGGCTTGGAGCATTGAGATGACAAGGGTCAGGGAGCATTTTGATGACGGGGGTTACGGAACATTGTGATGACAGGAGTCATGGAACATTGTGATGACAGGGGTGAGGGAGTATTGTGACGAATAGTGAAGTAACATTGTGATATCAGTGGTGAGAGAGCATTTTGATGAGAAGTTCATGGAGCATTGTGATGACAATGTTTATGGAGCATTGTGATGACAATATTGTGGAGCACTGTGATGACAAGCGCATGGTGCATTGTGATGACATGTGTCATGGAGCATTGGTCTGACAAGTTTCCTAGATTATTGTGATGACAGTGGACATGGTTCATTGTGATGACAAGGGCATGGAGCATTGTGATGACAAGGGCATGGAGTATTGGGAAGACAGGTGTCAGGGAGCATTGTGATGACATATGTCATGGTCCATTGCGATTACAAAGGCATGGAGCATTGTGATGCCAAATGTAATGGAGGATTGTGACGACAAATATAATGGAGCATTGTGATGACCAGGGCTTGGAGCATTATGTTGACAAGGGCCATTGAGAATTTTCATGACAATGTCGTGAAGCATTGTGATGATAAGGTCCTGGAGCACTGTGATGAGAAATTCATGGAGCCTTGTGATGACAAATCTCATGGAGCATACTGATGAAAAGGGGCAAGGAGCATTCTGATTACAGGCGTTATTGAACATTATGATAACTATGGCATGGAGCATTGTGATGACAAAGGCATGGAACATTGGTCTAATAATTTTCATGGATTATTGTGATGACAGTTGGAATGGTGCATTGTGATGACAAGGGCATGGAGCATTGTGATGACCAGGTTATGCATTATTGTGAAGAGAGGTGCCATGGAGCATTGTGATGACATATGTAATGGCTCATTGTGATGACAATGTCATGGAGCATTGTGATGCCAAGTGTCATGGAGGATTCTGATGACAAAGGTAATGGAGCTTTGTGATGAAAATGTCTTGAAGCATTGTGATGACAAGGGTCAGGAAGCATTGTTCTGACAAGTGCATGGAGAATTGTGATGACAATGGTCATGGAACTTTCTGATGACAAGCTTGTGGAGTATTTTGATGACAATGGCATGGAGCATTGTGATGAAAATGGCATGCGGTTTTGTGATGAAAAATGCATGGAGCCTTTTTCTGACAGGTTTCAAGGAGCATTATGACGACAAGTGTCAGGGAACATTGTGATGACAAGTGTATTGAGAATTGTGATGACAAAGGTCATGAAGCACTGTGATGAAAAGGGCATGGATTATTGTGATGACAGGCATCATGTAGCGTTGTGATGACAACTGTTATGGAACATTGTGATCACAAGTGTTTGTAGCATTGTGATGACAGAGGTCATGGATCATTTTGATTTCAAGGAGCATGGAGCTTTGGGATGACAAGGGCATGAAGCAATGTGATCCTAGGTTCATGGAGGATTGTGATGACAATGGTAATGGAGTACTGTGATGACAAGCGCATAGAGCATTGTAATGACAAGGTCATGTAGCATTTTGCTGACAAAGTCATGGAGCATTGTGATGACAGGTGTCATGGAGCATTGTGATGACAAGCGTCACAGAGCATTGTGAATACAGGGGTCATGGAGCATTGGGATGAGAAGGGCATGGATGATTGTGATGAAAAGTGTCATGGAGCATTGGGCTGAAAATGTTCATGGAGCATTGTGATGACTAGGGAATGGAGCATTGTGATGACAAGAGTCCCGGATCATTGTGTTGTCAGGTGTCATGGAGTGTTGTGATGACAGTGGTCATGGAGCATTTTGATGATATTTGACATGGAGCACTGTGATGAGAATTTCATGGAGCATTGGGCTGAAAATGTTCATGGAGTATTGTGATGACAGGGGTCATGGAGCATTGTGATGACAAGGGAATGGAACATGGTGATGACAAGGTCCTGGAGCACTGTGATGATAAGAGCATGGAGATTTGTGATGACACGTCTCATGGAGCATTCTAATGAAAAGGGGCATGGAGCATTGTGATTACAGGGGTCTTGGAGCATTCTGATGACATGTGTCATGGAGCTTTGTGATGACAAGGGCATGGAGCACTGTGATTACAGGGGTCTTGGAGCATTGTGATGAAAAGGGCATGGATCATTGTGATGAAAAGGCATGGAGCCTTGTCATGACAGGGTTCAAGGAGCATACTGACGACATGTGTCAGGGAGCATTGTGATGACAAGTGTACTGAGAATTGTGATGACAAAGGTCAGGGAGCATTGTGATGAGAAGACCATGGATAATTGTGATGATGAGCGTCATAGGGTGTTGTGATGATAAGTGTTATGGAACTTTGTGATCACAAGGTTTTGGAGCATTATGATGACAGTGGTCTTGGATAATTTTGATTTCATTGTGATGACAATAGCCTGAAGCATTATGATGATGGGCCTGGTGCATTTTGATGACAGGCTTCATGGAGCATTGAGATGAAAAGGAGCATGGAGCATTGTGATTACAGGTGTCTCGGAGCACTGTCATGACAAGGGCATGTAGCATTGTGATGAGAAGTCCATGGAACATTCTGATGGCATGCGTCATGGAGCTTTGCAATGACAAGGGCATGGAGCATTATGATTACAGCAGTTTGGAGCATTGTGATGACAAGGATCATGGAGATTTGTGATGACAAGGCCATGGAACATTGTGATGGCAGGGGTCATGGAGAATTGTTACGACATACGTGATGGATCATTGTGATGAGAAGGGCATTGTGCACTGGCCTGAAATATTTCATGGATTACTGTGATGAGAAGGGCATTGAGCATTGTGATGACAAGTGTCATGGGGTTTTGTGATGACAAGGGCATGGAGCAATGTGATGAGAAGGTTCATGGAGCATTGTGATGACAACTGCATGGAGCATTGTGATGCCAAGGGTCATGGAGCTTTGTGATGACAAAGGTCATGGAGCATTGTGATGAGAAGTGTGTGGTGCATTGTGATGAGAAAGGCAGGGAGCATTTTGATGACAGGGTCATGCAGCAATTTGATGAAAAATGTAATGGAACATTTTGATGACAGGGGTTATAGAACATTGTGATGCCAGGGGTCATGGAGCTTTGGGATGAAAACTGTCATGGAGCATTTTGATGACAGTGGTTATGGATCATTGTGATGTCAGGGGTCATAGAACATTGTGCTGATAAGAGGATGTAGCATTGTGATGACAGGATTCATGGAACATTGTGATAACAGGGGTGAGGGAAGATTGTGATGATTAGTGATGGAACATTGTGATATCTCATGTGAGAGAGAATTTGGATGAGAAGTGCATGGAGCATTGTGCTTACAAGGTTTATGGAGCATAACGATGACAAGGTTGTGGATCATTGTGATGAAAAGCGTGTGGCACACTGAGATGACAAGTGTCATGGAGCATTGTTCTGACAAAGGCATGGAACATTGTAATGACAAGGGTCACGCAGCATTGTGATGAAAAGTTCATGGAGCATTGTGGTTACAAATGTCACAGAGCCTTGTCATGACGCGGGCATGGACCGTTGTGATGACAAACGTTATGAAGCATTGTGATGACTGGAGTCAAGGAGCATTGTGATGACAAGGGTCATGCAGCATTGTGATGACAAGGGCATGGAGCATTGTGATGACAGGGGCATGGAGCATTGGTCTGACAAGTTTCATAGATTATTGTGATGACATTGGACATGGTGCATTGTGATGACAAGGGCATGGAGCCTTTTGATTTGAAGGCCATGGAACATTCTGATGACATGTGTCATGGAGCTTTGTGATGACAAGGGCATGGAGCATTGTGATTACAGGGGTCTTGGAGCATTGTGATGACAAGCGTCATGGAGCCTTGTGATGACAAGGCCGTGGAACATTGTGATGGCAGGGGTCATGGAGCTTTGTTATGACAGGGGTCATGGAGCATTGGTCTGACAAGTTTCCTAGACTATTGTGATGACAGTGGACATGGTGCATTTTGATTACAAGGGCATGGAGCATTGTTATGACAGGGGTCATGGAGCATTGTGATGACAAGGGCATGGAGGATTGTGATGACAATGGTAAAGGAGTATTGTGATGACATGCGCATAGAGCATTGTAATGACAAGGTCATGTAGCATTTTGCTGACAAAGGCATGGAGCATTGTGATGACAGGTGTCATGGAGCACTGTGAATACAGGGGTCATGGAGCATTGGGATGACAAGGGCATGGATCATTGTGATGACAATAGTCATGGAGCATTTGGCTGAAAATGTTCATGGAGTATTGTGATGACTGGGGTCATGGAGCATTGTGGTGAGTAGGGAATGGAGCATTGTGATGACAAGAGTCCCGGATCATTGTGTTGTCAGGTGTCATGGAGTGTTGTGATGACAGTGGTCATGGAGCATTTTGATGATATTTGTCATGGAGCATTGTGATGAGAATTTCATGGAGCATTGGGTTGAAAATGTTCATGGAGTTTTGTGATGAAAGGGGTCATGGAGCGTTGTGATGACAAGGGAATGGAGCATGGTTATGACAATGTCCTAGAGCATTGTGATGAGAAGACCATGGAGACTTGTGATGATAAGTCTCATGGAGCATTCTGATGAAAAGGGGCATGGAGCATTGTGATTACATGGGTCTTGGAGCATTGTGATGACAAGGGCATAGAGCATTTTGAGGAGAAGGCAATGGAGCATTCTGATGACATGTGTCATGGAGCATTGTGATGAAAAGGGCATGAAGTATTGTGATGACAGGGGTCATGGAGCCTTGTGATGACAAGGCCGTGGAACACTGTGATGGCAGGGGTCATGGAGCATTGTTATGACAGAGGTAATGGAACATTGTGATGACAAGCGTCACGGAACATTGTGAATACAGGGTTCATGGAGCATTGGGATGACAAGGGCATGAATGATTGTGATGACAAGGGTCATGGAGGATTGGGCTGAAAATGTTCATGGAGTATTTTGATGACAGGGGTCATGGAGCATTGTGCTGAAAAGGGGATGTAGCATTGTGATGACAGGGGTCATGGGACATTGTGAAAACAGGGTTAAGGGAGGATTGTGATGACCAGTGATGGAACATTGTGATATCCCATGTGAGAGAGCATTTGGATGAGAAGTGCATGGAGAATTGTGATTACAAGGTTTATGGAGCATAGCAATGACAAGGTTGTGTATCATTGTGATGAAATGCACATGGCACAATGTGATGACAAGGGTTATGGAGCATTGTTCTGACAAAGGCATGGAGCATTGTGATGAGAAGTGTCACGGAGCATTGTGATGAAAAGTTCATGGAACATTGTGGTTACAAATGTCACAGAGCCTTGTGATGACGCGGGCATAGACCATTGTGATGACAAACTTTATGAAGCACTGTGATGACTGGAGTCATGGAGAATTGTGATGACAGGGGTCATGGAGCATTGTGATGAAAAGGGCATGGAGCATTGTGATGAAAGGGGCATGGAGAATTGGTCTGACAAGTTTTATAGATTATTGTGATGACAGTGGGCATGTAGCATTGTGATGACAAGGACATGGAGCATTGTGATGACAAGGGCATGGAGTATTGTGAAGACGTGTCAGGGAGCATTGTGATGACATATGTAATGGTCCATTGTGATGACAATGGCATGGAGCATTGGTCTAATAAGTTTCATGGATTATTGTGATGACAGTTGAAATGGCGCATTGTGATGACAAGGGCATGTAGCATTTTGATGACCAGGTCATGCAGTATTGTGAAGAGAGGTGTCAGGGAACATTGTGATGACATATGTAATGGCCCATTGTGATGACAATGGCATGGAGCATTGTGATGCCAAGTGTCATGGAGCATTCTGAGGACAAAGGTAATGGAGCAATGTGATGACAATGGCTTGGAGCATTGTGATGACAAGGGTCAGGGAGCATTGTGCTGACAAGTGCATGGAGATTTGTGATGACAAGGGTCATGGAACATTCTGATAAAAGGCTTGTGGAGTATTTTGATGACAATGGCATGGTGCATTGTGATGAAAATGGCATGGGGCTTTGTGATGAAAAAAGCATGGAGCCTTTTCGTGACAGGGTTCAAGGAGCATTCTGATGACAAGTGTCAGGGGGCATTGTGATGACAAGTGTATTGAGAATTGTGATGACAAAGGTCATGGAGCATTGTGATGAAAATGGCATGGAGTATTGTGATGACAGGCATCATACACCGTTGTGATGACAAGTGTTATGGAACACTGGGTTCACAAGTGTTTGCAGCATTGCGATGACAGATGTCATGGATCATTTTGATTTCAAGGAGCATGGTGCATTGTGATGACAAGGGCATGAAGCAATGTGATCCCAAGTTTCATGGAGGATTGTGATGAAAATGGTAATGGAGTATTGTGATGACAAGCGCATAGAGCGTTGTAATGAAAAGGCCATGTATCATTTTGCTGACAAAGGCATGGAGCATTGTGATGACAGGTGTCATGGAGCATTCTGATGAAAAAGGGCATGGAGCATTGTGATTACAGGGGTCTTGGACAATTGTGATGACAAGGGTCATGGAGCCTTCTCATGACAAGCCCGTGGAACATTGTGATGGCAGGGGTCATGGAGCATTGTTAAGACAGAGGTAATGGATCATTGTGATGATAACGGTAAGGAGCATTGTGATGACCAGGTCATGAAGTATTGTGAAAAGAGGTGTCAGAGAGCATTGTGATGACATATGTAAAGGCCCATTGTGATGACAATGGCATGGAGCATTGTGATGCCAAGTGTCATGGAGGAATCTGATGACAAAGGTAATGGAGCATTGTGATGACAATGGCTTGGAGCATAGTGATGACAAGTGTCAGGGAGCATTGTGCTGACAAGTGCAAGGAGAATTGTGATGCCAAGTGTTATGGAACATTGTGATCACAAGGGTTTGGAGCATTGCGATGACAGAGGTCATGGATCATTTTGATTTCAAGGAGCATGGAGCATTGTGATGACAAGGGCATGAAGCAATGTTATCCCAAGGTTCATGGAGGATAGTGATGACAATGGTAATGGAGTATTGTGATGACAAGCACATAGAGCATTGTAATGACAAGGTCATGTAGCATTTTGCTGAAAAAGGCATAGAGGATTGTGATGACTGGTGTCATGGAGCCCTGTGATGACAAGCATCACAGAGCATTGTGAATACAGTGGTCATGGAGCATTGGGATGACAAGGGCATGGATCATTGTGATGACAGGTGTCATGGAGCACTGTGATGACAAGCATCACAGAGCATTTTGAATACAGGGTTCATGGAGCATTGGGATGACATATGGCATGGTCCATTGAGATGACAATGGCAGGGAGCATTGTGATGCCAAATGCAATGGAGGATTGTGATGACAAATATAATGGAGCATTGTGATGACTAGGGCTTGGAGCATTATGATGACAAAACCATGGAGCCATGTGATGACAAGTCTCATGGAGCATACTGATGAAAAAGGGCATGCAGCATTGTGATTACAGGGGTCTTGGAACTTTGTGACGACAAGGGCATGGAGCATTGTGAGGAGAAGTCCAAGAAGCATTCTGATGGCATACATCATTGAGCTTTGTGGTGACAAGGGCATGCAGCATCGTGATTACATGGGTCTTGGAGCATTGTGATGAAAAGGGCATGGATCATTGTGATGAAAAAGGCATGGAGCCTTGTCATGACAGGGTAAAAGGAGCATACAGTCAACAAGTGTCAGGGAGCAGTTTGATGACAAGTGTATTGAGCATTGTGATGACGAAGGTCATGGAGCATTGTGATGAGAAGACCATGGATAATTGTGATGACGAGCGTCATGGGGCACTGTGATGACAAGTGTTATGGAATATTGTGATGACAAGGGTTTGGAGCATTTTTATGACAGAGGTCATGGAGCATTTTGATTTCATTGTGATGACAATAGCATGAAGCATTATGATGATGGGCATGGTGCATTGTGATGACAGGTTTCATGGATCATTGAGATGAAAAGGGGCATAGAGCATTGTGATTACAGTGTTCTTGGAGCATTGTGATGAGAAGGGTCATGGAGGCCTGTGATGAATAGGCCATGGAACATCGTGATGGCAGGTGTCATGGAGCATTGTTATGACAGGGATAATGGAGCATTGTGATGGTAAGGGCATGGAGCATTGTGATGAGAAGGTCAAGTAGCATTCTGATGACATGTGTCATGGAGCTATGTGAAGTCAAGGGCATGGAGCAATGTGATGAGGGCGTTCATGGAGCATTGTGATGACAATGACATGGGATATTGTGATGCCAAGGGTCATGGATCATTGTGATTACAATGGTCATGGAGCATTTTGAAGGCAAGGGCGTTGTGCATTGTGATGAGTACGGCAGGGAGCATTGTGATGACAGGGTCATGGAGCAATTTGATTAAAAGTGTCATGGAACATTTTGATGAGAGGTGTTATGGAACATTGTGATGTCATGGGTCATCGAACATTGTGATGATAAGTGCATGTAGCATTGTGATGACTGGAGTTATGGAACATTGTGATGACAGAGGTGAGAGAGTATTGTGACAAATAGTGATGTAGCATTGTGATATCAGTGTTGAGAGAGCATTTTGATGAGAAGTGCATGGAGCAATGTGATGACAAATTTTATGGAGCATTGTGATGACAAGATGGTGGAGCACTGTGATGATAAGCGCATGGTGCATTGTGATGACATGTTTCATGGAACATTGTGCTGACAAGCACATGGAGCATTGTGATGACCAGGGTCATGGAGCATTGTGCTGAGAAGGGCATAGAGCATTGTGATGACAAGGGTCAAAGAGCATTGTGATGAAAAGTTCATGGAGCATTGTGGTTAAAAATGTCACAGAGACTGTTGAAGATGAGGGCATGGACCATTGTGATGACAAAGGTAATGAAGCACGGTCATGACTGGAGTCACGGAGCACTGTGATGACAGGGGTCATGGAGCATGGTGATAAAAAGGTCATGGAGCATTGTGATGAAAAGGGCATGGAGTATTGTGATGACAGGCATCATGGAGCATTGTGAGGACAAGTGTTATGGAACACTGTGATCACAAGGGTTTGGAGCATTGTGATGAGAGAGGTCATGGATCATTTTGATTTCAAGGCACATGGAGCACTGTGATGACAAGGGCATGAAGCAATGTGATCCCAAGTTTCAAGGAGGATTGTGATGACAATGGTAATGGAGTTTTGAGATGACAAGCACATAGAGCATTGTATTGACAAGGTCATATAGCATTTTGCTGACAAAGGCATGGAGCATTGTGATGACAGGTGTCATGGAGCACTGTGATGACAAGCGTCAAGGAGCATTGTGAATACAGGGGTCATGGAGCATTGGGATGACAAGGGCATGGATCATTGTGATGAAAAGTTTCATGGAGCATTGGGCTGAAAATGTTCATGGACTATTGTGATGACAGGGGTCATGGAGCATAGTGATGATTAGGGAATGGAGCATTGTGATGACAAGAGTCCCGGATCATTGTGTTGTCAGGTGTTATGGATGGTTGTGATGACAGTGGTCATGGAGCATTGTGATGATATTTGTCATGGAGCATTGTGATGAGAATGTCATGTAGCATTCGGCTGGAAATGTTAATGGATTATTGTAATGACAGGGTTCATGGAGCATTGTGATGACAAGGGAATAGAGCATGATGATGACAAGGTCCTGGAGCATTGTGATGAGATGACCATGGAGACTTGTGATGACAAGTCTCATGGAGCATTCTGATGAAAAAGGGCATGGAGCATTGTGATTACAGGGTTCTTGGAGCATTGTTTGACAAGGGCATGGAGCATTGTGAGGAGAAGGCCATGGAGAATTCCGATGACATGCGTCATGGAGCTTTGTGCTGACAAGGCCATGGAGCATTGTGATAACAGGTGTCTTGGAGCATTGTGATGAAAAGGCATGGATCATTGTGATGTAAAAGGCATGGAGCCTTGTCATCACAGGGTTCAAGGAGCATACTGACGACAGGTGTCAGGGAGTATTGTAATGACAAGTGTATTGAGCATTGTGATGACAATGATCATGGAGCATTGTGATGAGAACACCATGGCCAACTGTGATGATGATCGTCATGGCGTGTTGTGATGATAAGAGTTATAGAACATTGTGATCACAAGGGTTTGGAGCATTATGATGACAGAAGTCATGGAGAATTTTGATTTCATTGTATTGACAATAGCCTGAAGCATTATGAAGATGGGCACGGTGCATTGTGATGACAGGGTTCTTGGAGCATTGAGATGAAAAGTGGCATGGAGCATTGTGATTACAGGGGTCTTGGAGCATTGTGATGACAAGGGCATGGAGCATTGTGATGAGAAGGCCATGGAACCTTCTGATGACATGCGTCATGGAGCTTTGTTATGACAAGGGCATGGAGAATTTTGATTACATGTTTCTTGGAGCATTGTGATGACAAGGGTCATGGAGCCTTGTGATGACAAGGCCGTGGAACATTGTGATGGCAGTGGTCGTGGTGCATTGTTATGACAGAGGTAATGGAGCATTGTGATGAGAAGGGCATTGAGCATTGGTTTGAAATATTTCATATTTTATTGTGATGAGAGTGGACTGGAGCATTGTGATGAAAATGGCACGGAACACTGTGATACATGGGTCATGGAGGATTGTAATGACAAGTTCATGGAGCAATGTGATGAGAGGGTACATGGAGCATTGTGATGACAATGCCATGGAGCACAGTGAGGAAAAGGCCATGGAGCATTCTGATGACATGCGTCATGGAGCTTTTGATGACAAGTGCATGGAGCATTGTGATTACAGGTGTCTTGGAACATTGTGATGAAAAGGGCATGGATCATTATGATGAAAAAGGCATGGAGCCTTGTCATGACAGTGTTCAAGGAGCATACTGACGACAAGTGTCAGGGAGCATTGTGAAGACAAGTGTATTGAGCATTGTGATGAAAAAGATCAGGGAGCATTGGGATCAGGAGACCAAGGATAATTGTGATGATGATCGTCATGGGGTGTGGTGATGAGAAATGTTATGGAACATTGTGATCACAACGGTTTGGAGCATTATGATGACAGAGGTCATGGAGACTTTTGATTTCATTGTAATGACAATAGCCTGAAGCATTATGATGATGGGCGTGGTGCATTGTGATGACAGGGTTCATGGAGCATTGAGATGAAAAGTGGCATGGAGCATTGTAATTACAGGGGTCTTGTAGCATTGTGATGACAAGCGCATAGAGCATTGTAATGACAAGATCATGTAGAATTTTGCAGAGAAATGCATGGAGCACTGTGATGACAGGTGTCATGGAGCACTGTGATGACATGTGTCACGGAGCATTGTGAATACAGGGGTCATGGATCATTGTGATGACAAGGGTCATGGAGCATTGGGCGGAAAATGTTCATGGAGTATTGTGATGACAGGGGTCATGGAGCATTGTGATGACAGAGGTCATGGAGAATTTTGATTTCATTGTGCTGAAAATAGCCGGAAGCATTATGATGATGGGCATGATGCATTGTGATGAGAGGGTTCATGGAGCATTGAGATGAAAAGGGGCATGGAGCATTTTGATTACAGGGGTCTTGGAGCATTGTGATGACAAGAGCATGGAGCATTTTGATGAGAAGTCCATGGAACATTCTGATGACATGTGTCATGGAGCTTTGTGATGACAAGGGCATGGAGCTTTGTGATTACACGTGTCTTGCAGTATTGTGATGACAGGTGTCATTGAGCCTTGTGATAACAAGGCCGTGGAACATTGTGATGGCAGGGGTCAAGGAGCATTGTTATGACAGGTGTAATGGAGCACTGTGATGAGAAGGGCATGGAGCACTGTGATTACAAGTTTTATGGAGCATTGCGATGACAAATTTGTTGACCTTTGGGATAAAAATCACGTGGCACATTGTGATGACAAGGGTCATGGAGCATTTTTCTGACAAAGGCATGGAGCATTGTGATGACAAGTTTCACAGTGCATTGTGATGAAAAGTTCATGAATCATTGTGGTTAAAAAGGTCACAAAGCCTTGTGATGACGCAGGAATGGACCATTGTTATGACAAATATTATGAAGCACTGTGATGACTGGAGTCAAGGAGCATTGTGATGACAGGGTCATGGAGCATTGTGATGAGCAGGGCATGGAGCATTTTGCTGAGTAAGGCGTAGATCACTGTGATGTCAAGGGTCAAAGAGCATTGTGATGAAAAGTTCATGGAGCATTGTGGTAAAAATGGTCACAGAGACTGTTGATGATGAGGGACTGGACCATTGTGATGACAAAGGTCATGAATCATTGTGATGAGTGGAGTCACGGAGCATGGTGATGACAGGGGTCATGGAGCATTGTGATAACAAGGGCATGGAGTATTGTGCTGACAAGGGCATGGAGCATTGGTCTAATATGTTTCATGGATTATTGCGATGACATTTGGTATGGCACATTGTGATGACAAGGGCATGGAGCATTGTGATGACCAGGTCATGCATTATTGTGAAGAGAAGTGTCAGGGAGCATTGTGATGACATATGTAATGGCCCATTGTGATGAAAATGGCATGGAGCATTGTGGTGCCAAGTGTCATGGAAGATTCTGATGACAATGGTAATGGAGCATTGTGATGACAATGGCTTGGAGCATTGTGATGAGAAGGGTCAGGGAGCATTGTGCTGACAAGTGCATGGAGAATTGTGATGACAAGGGTCATGGAGCATTCTGATGACAAGCTTGTGGAGTATTTTGATGACAATGGCATGGAGCATTGTGATGAAAACGGCATGGGGCAATGTGATGAAAACGGCATGTAGCCTTTTCGTTGCAGGGTTCAAGGAGCATTCTGACGACAAGTGTCAGGGAGCATTGTGATGACAAGTGTATTGAGAATTGTGATGACAAAGGTCATGGAGCATGGTGATGAGAAGGCCATGGATAATAGTGATGATGATCGTCATGGGGTGTTGTGATTATAAGTGTTATGGAACATTGTGATCACAAGGTTTTGGAGCATTATGATGACAGAGGTCATGGAGCATTTTGATTTCATTGTGATCACAATAGCCAGAAGCATTATGATGATGGGCATGGGGCATCGTGATGACAGAGTTCATGGAGCATTGAGATGAAAAGGGGCATGGAGCACTGTGATTACAGGGGTCTTGGAGCATTGTGATGACAAGTGCATAGAGCATTGAAATGACAAAGTCATGTAGAATTTTCCTGACAAAGGCATGGAGCATTGTGATGACAGGTGTCATGGAGAACTGTGATGACAAGTGTCACGGAGCATTGTGAATACAGGGGTCATGAAGCATTGGGATGACAAGTGCATGGATCATTGTGATGACAAGTGTCATGGAGCATTGGGCTGAAAATGTTCATGGAGTGTTGTGATCACAGGGGTCATGGAGCATTGTGATGACAGAGGTCATGAATAATTTTTATTTCATTGTGATGACAATAGCCTGAATCATTATGATGATCAGCATGATGCATTGTGATGACAGGGTTCATGGAGCATTGAGATGAAAAGGGGCATGGAGCACTGTGTTTACAGGGGTTTTGGAGCATTGTGATGACAAGGGCATGGAGGATTTTGATGAGAAGGCCAAGGAACAATCTGATGACATGTGTCATGGAGCTTGGTGATGACAACGGCATGGAGCGTTGTGATTAAAGGGGTCTTGGAGCATTGTGATGACAAGTCTCATGGAGCCTTGTGATGAGAAGGCCGTGGAACATTGTGATGGCAGGGGTCATGGAGCATTGTTATGACAGGGGTAATGGAGCATTGTGATGAGAAGGACATGCAGCATTGTGATTACAATTTTTATGGAGCATTGTGATGACAAATTTTTGGACCGTTGGGATGAAAAGCGCGTGGCACATTGTGATGACAATGGTCATGGAGCATTTTACTGACAAAGGCATGGAGCATGGTGATGACAAGGGTCACGGAGCATTGTGATGAAATGTTCATGGAGCATTGTGGATACAAAGGTAACAGATCCTTGTGATGACGCGGGCATGGACCATTGTGATGACAAATATTATGAAGCATTGTGATGACTGGAGTCACAGAGCATTGTGATGACAGGTGTCATGGAGCATTGTGATGACAAGGTCCTGGAGCATTGTGATGAGATGACCATGGAGACTTGTGATGACAAGTCTCATGGAGCATTCTGATGAAAAGGGGCATGGAGCATTGTGATTACAGGGGTCTTGGAGCATTGTGATGACAAGGGCATGGAGCATTGTGAGGTGAAGGCCATGGAGCATTCTAATGACATACGTCATGCAGCATTGTGCTGAGAAAGGCATAGAGCATTGTGATGACAGGGGATAAAGAGCATTGTGAAGAAAAGTTCATGGAGCATTGTGGTTAAAAAGGTCACAGAGACTGTTGATGATGAGGGCATGGACCACTGTGATGACAAAGGTCATGAAGCATTGTGATGACTGGAGTCACGGAGCATTGTGATGACAGGGGTCATTAAGCATTGTGCTAACAAGGGCATGGAGCATTGTGATGACAAGGGCATGGAGCATTGTGATGACCAGGTAATGCAGTATTGTGAAGACAGGTGTCAGGGAGCATTGTGATGACATATGTAATGGCCCATTGTGATGACAATGGCATGGAGCATTGTGATGCAAAGTGTCATGGAGGATTCTGAAGACAAAGGTAATGAAGCATTGTGATGACAATGGCTTGGAGCATTGTGATGACAAGGGTCAGGGGGCATTGTGCTGACAAGTGCATGGAGAATTGTGATGACAAGGGTCATGGAGCATTCTGGTGACAAGCTTGTGGAGTATTTTGATGACAATGGCATGGAGCATTGTGATGAAAACCGCATGGGGCTTTGTGATGAAAAAGGCATGGAGACTTTTCGTGACAGGGTTCAATGAGCATTCTGATGACAAATGTCAGGGAGCATTGTGATGACAATGTATTGAGAATTGTGATGACAAAGGTCATGGAACATTGTGATGAAAAGGGCATGGAGTATTGTGATGACAAGCATCATGGAGCGTTGTGATGACAAGTGCTATGGAACAATGTGATCACAAGGATTTGGAGCATTGTGATGACAGAGGTCATGGATCATTTTGATTTCAAGGAGCATGGAGCATTGTGATGACAAGGGCATGAAGCAATGGGATCCTGAGTTTCATGGAGGATTGTGATGACAATGGAAATGGAGTATTGTGATGACAAGAGCATAGAGCATTGTGATGACAAGGTCATGTAGCATTTTGCTGACAAAGGCATGGAACATTGTGATGACAGGTGTCATGGAGCACTGTGATGACAAGCGTCACGGAGCATTGTGAATACAGGGGTCATGGAGCATTGGCAAGACAAGGGCATGATTCATTGTGATGACAAGTGTCATGGAGCACTGGGCTGAAAATGTTCATAGATTGTTGTGATGACAGGGTCATGGAGCATTTTGTTGACTAGGGAATGGAACATTGTGATGACAAGAGTCCCGGATCATTGTGTTGTCAGGTGTCATGGAGTGTTTTGATGACAGTGGTCATGGAGCATTGTGATGATATTGGCCATGGAACACTGTGATGAGTACGTCGTGGAGCATTGGGCTGAAAATGTTCATGGATTATTGTGAAGACAGGGGTCATGGAGCATTTTGATGACAAGGGAATGGATCATGGTGATGACAAGGTCCTAGAGCATTGTGATGAGAAGACCATGGAGACTTATGATGATAAGGCTCATGGAGCATTCTGATGAAAAGGGGCATGGAGCATTGTGATGAGAAGTCCATGAAGCATTTTGATGACAAGAGCATGGAGCATTGTGATGAGAAGTCCATGAAGCATTCTGATGACATGTGTCATGGAGCTTTTTGATGACAAGGGCATGGAGCATTGTGATGACATGTGTCATGGAGCATTGTGATGACAACGGAATGGAGCATGGTGATGACAAGGTCCTGGGGCATTGTGATGAGAAGACCATGGAGACTTCTGATGAGAAGTCTCATGGAGCATTCTGATGAAAAGGAGCATGGAGCATTGTGATTACAGGTGTCTTGGAGCATTGTGATGACTAGGGCATGGATCACTGTGATGAGAAGGCCATGGAGCATTCTGATGACATGCGTCATGGAGTTTTGTGATGACAAGGGCATGGAGCATTTGTGATTACAGGGATCTTGGAGCATTGTGATGAAAAGTGCATGGATCATTGTTATGAAAAAGGCATGGAGCCTTGTCATGACAGGGTTCATGGAGCATTCTGACGACAAGTGTCAGGAAGCATTGTGATGACAAGTGTATTGAGCATTATGATGACAAAGATCATGGAGCATTGTGATGAGAAGACCATGGATAATTGTGATGATGAGCGTCATGGGGTTTTGTGATGATAAGTGTTATGGAACCTTGTGATCACAAGGGTTTGTAACATTATGATGACAGAGGTCATGGAGAATATTGATTTCATTGTGATGACAATAGCCTGTAGCATTATGATGATGGGAATGGTGCATTGTGATGACAGTGTTCATGGAGCATTGAGATGAATAGGGGCATGGAGCATTGTGATTACAATGGTCCTCGAGCATTGTGATGACAAGGGCATGGAGCACTGTGATGAGAAGGCCATAGAACTTTCTGATGACATGCGTCATGGAGCTTTGTGATGACAAGGGCATGGAGCATTGTGCTTTCAGGGGTCTGGAGCATTGTGATGACAAGTGTCATGGAACCTTGTGATGACTAGGCCGTGGAACATTTTGATGGCAAGGGTCATGGTGCATTTTTATGACACGTGTAATGGAGCATTTTGATGAGAAGGGCATGGAACATTGGTCTGAAATATTTCATGGATTATTGTGATGAGATTGGGCATGGAGCATTGTGATGACAAGGGCACGGAACACTGTGATACATGGGTCATGGAGGATTGTAATGACAAGGGCATGGAGCATTGTGATGAGAAGGGTGTCGAGCATTGTGATGACAAGTGTCATGGAGCTTTGTGATGACAAGTGCATGGAGCAATGTGATGAGAGGGTTCATGGAGCATTGTGATGACAATGACATGGAGCATTGTGATGCCAAGGGTCATGGAGCTTTGTGATGACAAGTCATGGAGCACTTTGATGACAAGGGCATGGTACATTGTGCTGAGAAATGTAGGGAGCATTTTGATGACCAGGTCATGCAGCAATTTGATAAAAAGTGTAAGGGAACATTTTGATGGCAGTGGTTATAGAACATTGTGATGTCAGGTGTCTTGGAGCTTTGGGATGAAAAGGGTCATGGAGCATTTTGATGACAGGGGTTATGGAACATTGTGATGATAAGAGGATGTAGCATTGTGATGACAGGGTCCTGGAACATTGTGATTACAGGGATGAGGGAGCATTGTGATGACTCTAGATGGAACATTGTGATATCTCTGGTGAGAGAGCATTTTGATGTGAAGTGCATGGACCATTGTGATTACAAGATTTATGAAGCATAGCAATGACAAAGTTGTGGACCGTTGTGATGAAATGCGCGTGGCACATTGTGATGACTATGTTCATTGAGCATTGTTCTGAAAAAGAAATGGAGCTTTGTGATGACAAGGGCATGGAGCATTGTGATTACATGGGTCATGGAGCATTTTGATGACAATGGCGTCGAGCATTTTGATGAGAAAGCCATGGATAATTGTGATGATGCGCGTCATGGAGCACAGTAATGACAAGGGGTATGGAGCATTGTGATGACAGTGGCCATGGAGAAATGTGATGACAAGTGTCATGGAGCATTCTGATGACAAGCTTGTGGAGTATTGTGACGACAATGGCTTGGAGCATTGTGATGAAAAGGGCATGGAGCATTGTGATGAAAAATGCATGAAGCCATTTCATGACAGGTTTCAAGGAGCATTCTGATGAAAAGTGTCAGGGAACAATTTGATGACATGTTTATTGATAATTGTGATGAAAAAGATCATGGAGCATTATGACGAAAAGGGCATAGAGTATTGTGATGACAGGCATCATGGAGCGTTGTGATGACAAGTGTTATGGAACATTGTGATCACAAGTGTTTGGAGCATTGTGATGATAGAAGTCATGGATCATTTTGTTTTCAAGGAGCATGGAGCATTGTGATGACAAGGGCATGAAGCAATGTGATCCCAAGGTTCATGGATGATTGTGATGACAATGCTAAGGGAGTATTGTGATGACAAGCAAATGGAGCATTTTGATGTCAAGGTCATGTAGCATTTTGCTGACACAGGCATGAGCATTGTGATGATAAGGGTCATAGATCACTTTGATGAGAAGCATCACGGATCATTGTGATTACAGGGGTCATGGAGCATTGGGATGGCAAGGTCATGGATCTTTGTGATGACAAGTGTCATGGAGAATTGGGCGGAAAATATTTATGGAGCATTGTGATGACTAGGGAATGGAGCATTGTGATGACTAGAGTCCCGGATCACTGTGTTGTCAGGGGTCATGGAGCATTGTGATGACAGTGGTCATGGAGCATTGTGATGATAGGGATCATGAAGCATTGTGATGAGAAGTTCCTGGAGAATTGGCGTGAAAATGTTCAGGAAGTATTGTGAGGACAGGGGTCATGGAGCATTGTGATGACAAGGGAATGGAGAACTGTGATGAAAGGTTCCTGGAGCACTGTGATGAGGAGACCATGTAGCCTCGTAATAAGAAGTCTCATGGAGCATTCTGATGAAAAGGGGCATGGAGTATTGTGATTACAGGGGTCTTGGAGCATTGTGATGACAAGGGCATGGAGCATTGTGATTACTGGTGTCTAGGAGCATTGTGATGAAATTGGCATGGATCAGTGTTATGAAAATGGTATGGAGCCTTTTCATGACAGGGTTCCAGGAGCATACTGATGAGAAGTGTCAGGGAGCATTGTGATGACATGTGTATAGAGCATTGTGATGACAAAGGTCATGGAGCACTGTGATGAGAAGACCATGGATAACTGTGATGATGAGCTTCATGGGGCATTGTGATGATAAGTGTTAAGGAACATTGTGATCACAAGGATTTGGAGCATTGTGATGAGATAGATCATCGAATATTTTGATTTCATTGTGATGACAATAGCCTGAAGCATTATGATGATGGTCATGGTGCATTTTGATGACAGGGTTCATGGAGCATTGAGATGCAAAGGGGCATGGAGCATTGTGATTAGAGGGTTCATGGAGCATTGTGATGACAATGGCATGGAGCATTGAGATGCCAATTGTCATGGAGCTTTGTGATGACAAATGTCATGGAGCATTTTGATGACAAGGGCGTGGTACATTGTGATGAGAAGGGCAGGGAGAATTGTGATGACAGGGTCATAGAGCAATTTGATGAAAAATGTCATGGAATATTTTAATGACAGGGGTTATGGAACATTGTGATGTCAGGGTTCATGGAGCATTTTGATGAAAATGATCATGGAGAATTATGATGACAGGGGTTATGGAACATTGTGATGTCAGGGGTCATTGAGCATTTTGAGGAAAAGTGTTATGGAGCATTATGATGACAGGGGTTATGGAACATTTTGATGTCAGGGGTCACCGAACTTTGTGATGATATGTGCATGTAGCATTTCAAAGACAAAAGTCATGGAACATTGTGATGACAGGGGTGAGGGGGTATTGTGATGAATAGTGCTGTAACATTGTGATATAATTGGTGAGAAAGCATTTTAATGAGAAGTGCATGGAGAATTGTGATGACAAGTTTTATGGAGCATAGTGGTGACAAGATTGTGGAGCACTGTGATGAGAAGCGCAGGGTGCATTGTGATGACATGGGTCATGGAGCATTGTGCTGAGAAAGGCATAGAACATTGTGATGACAAGGGTCAAAGAGCATTGTGATGAAAAGTTATTGGACCATTATGGTTAAATATGTCACAGAGACTGTTGATGACGAGGGCATGGACCACTGTGATGAAAAAGGTCATGAATCATTGTGATGAATGGTGGCATGGAGCATTGTGATGACAGGCGTCATGGAGCATTGTGATAACAAGGACATGGAGCATTGTAATGACAAGGGAATGGAGCATTGGTCTAATAAGTTTCATGGATTATTGTGATGACTGTTGTAATGGCACATTGTGATGACCAGGTCATGCAGTATTATGAAGACAGGTGTCAGGGAGCATTGTGATGACATATGTAATGGCCCATAGTGATGACAATGGCATGGAGCATTGTGATGCCAAGTGTCATGGAAGATTCTGATGACAAAGGTAATGGAGCATTGTGATGACAATGGCTTGGAGCATTGTGATGACAAGGGTCAGGGAGAATTTTGCTGACAGGTGCAGGGAGAATTGTGATGAAAACGGTCATGAACTATTCTGATGACAAGCTTGTGGAGTATTTTGATGACAATGGCATGGAACATTGTGATGAAAAAGGCATGTGGCATTGTGATGACAAGTGTATTGAGAATTGTGATGACAAATGTCATGGAGCATTGTGATGAGTAGGGCATGGAGTATTGTGATGACAGGCATCATGGACCGTTGTGATGACAAGTGTTATTAAACATTGTGATCACAAGGGTTTGGAGCATTGTGATGACAGAGGTCATGGATCATTTTGATTTCAAGGAGCATGGATCATTGTGATGAAAAGGGCATGAAGCAATGTGATCCCAAGGTTCATGGAGGACTGTGATGACAATGGTAATGGAGTATTGTGATGAAAAGAGAATAGAGCATTGCAATGACAAGGTCAGGTAGCATTTTGCCGACAAAGGCATGGAGCATTGTGATGACAGGTGTCATGGAGCAATGTGATGACAAGCGTCACGGAGCATTGTGAATACAGGGGTCATGGAGCATTGGGATGACAAGGGCATGGATCTTTGTGATGGCAAGTGTCATGGAGCATTGGGCTGAAAATGTTCATGGAGTATTTTGATGACCGGGATCATGGAGCATTTTGATGACAAGTTCCTGGAGCACTTTGATGAGAAGACAATGGAGACTTGTGATGGCAAGTCTCATGGAGCATTCTGATGAAAAGGGACATGTAGCATTGTGATTACAGGGGTCTTGGAGCATTGTGATGACAAGGGCATGGAGCATTGTGAAGAGAAGGCCATGGAGCATTCTGATGACATGCGTCATTGAGCTTTGTGATGACAAGGGCATGGAGCATTGTGATTACAGGGGTCTTGGATCATTGTGATTAAAAGGGCATGGATCATTGTGATGAAAAAGGCATGGTGACGTGTCATGACAGGGTTAATGGAGCATACTGATGACAAGTGTCAGGGAGCATTGTGATGACAAGTGTATTGAGCATTGTGATAACAAAGGTCATGGAGCATTGTGGTGAGGAGACCATGGATAATTGTGATGATGAGAGTCACTGGGTTTTGTGATGATAAGTGTCATGGAACATTGTGATCACAAGGGATTGGAGCATTGTGATGACAGAGGTCATGGAGCATATAGATTTCATTGTGATGATAATAGCCTGAAGCATTATCATGATGGGCCTGATGCATTGTGATGACAGTGTTCATGGAGCATTGAGATGAAAAGTGGCATGGATCACTGTGATTACAGGGTTCTTGGAGCATTGTGATGTCAAGGGCATGGAACATTTTGATGAGAAGGACATGGAACATACTGATGGCATGTGTCATGGAGCTTTGTGATGACAAGGGCATGGAGCATTGTGATTACAGGGGTCTTGGAGCATTGTGATGGCAAGTGTCATGGAGCCTTGTGATGACAAGGCCGTGGAATATTGTGATGGCAGGGGTCATGGAACATTGTTATGATAGGGATAATGGAGCATTGTGATGAGAAGGACATGGAGCATTGTGAATACAAGGCTTATGGAGCATTACCATGACAATTTTGTGGATCGTTGTGATGAAAAGCGCGTAGCATATTGTGATGACAAGGGTCATGGAGCATTTTTCTGAGAAAGGCATGGAGCATTTTGATGACAATGGTCACGAAGCATTGTGATGAAAAGTTCATGGAGCATTGTGGTTATAAAGGTCACAGAGCCTTGTGATAACGCGGTCATGGACCATTGTGATGACAAATGTTATAAAGCACTGTGATGACTAGAGTCATGGAGCATTGTGATGACAGTGGACATGGAGCATTGTGATAACAAGGGCATAGAGCATTTTGGTGACAGGGGCATGGAGCATTGGTCTGACAAGTTTCATAGATTATTGTGATGACAGTGGACATGGTGCATTGTGATGACAAGGGCATGGATCATTGTGATGAGAAGGTCATGCAGTATTGTGAAGACAGCTCTCAGGGAGCATTGTGATGACATATGTAATGGCCCATTGTGATGACAATGGCATGGAGCATTGTGATGCCAAGTGTCATGGATGATTCTGATGACAAATGTAATGGAGCATTGTGATGACAGTGGCTTGGAGCATTGTGATGACAAGGGTTAAGGAGCATTGTGCTGACCAGAGCATGGAGAATTGTGATGACAAGGGTCATGGAGCAATCTGATTACAAACTTGTGGAGTATTATGATGACAATGGCATGGAGAATTGTGATGAAAACGGCATGGGGCATTGTGATGAAAAAGGCATGGGGCCTTTTCATGACAGAGTTCAAGGAGCATTCTGACGACAAGTGTCATGGAGCATTGTGATGACAAGTGGATTGAGAATTGTGATGACCAAGGTCATGGAGCTTTGTGATGAAAAGGGCATGGAGTATTGTGATGACAGGCATCATGTTGCGTTGTGATGACAAGTGATATGGAGCATTGTGATCACAAGGCTTTGGTGCATTTTGATGACAGATTTCATGGATCATTTTGATATCAAGGAGCATGGAGCATTGTGATGACAAGGGCATAAAGCAATGTGATCCCAAGGTTCATGGAGGATTGTGATGACAATGGTAATGGAGTCTTGTGATGACAAACGCATAGAGCATTGTAATTACAAGGTCATTTAGCCTTTTGCTGACAAAGTCATCTAGCATTGTGATGACAGGTGTCATGGAGCACTGTGATGACAAGCATCACGGAGGATTGTGAACACAGGGGTCATGGAGCATTGGGTTGAAAAGGGCATGCATCATTGTGATGACAATTATCATGGAGCATTGGGCTGAAAATATTCATGAAGTATTGTAATGACAGGGGACATGGAGAATTGTGATGACATAGGTCATGGAGAATTTTGATTTCATTGTGCTGACAATAACCGGAAGCATTATAATGATGGGCATGATGCATTGTGATGACAGGGTTCATGGAGCATTGAGATGAAAAGGGGCATGGAGCATTGTGATTACAGGGGTCTTGAGCATTGTGATGACAAGGGCATGGAGCATTGTGATGAGAAATCCATGGAACATTCTGATGACATGTGTCATGGAGCTTTGTGATGACAAGGGCATGGAGCATTGTGATTACAGGGGTCTTGGATCATTGTGATGACAAGTGTCATGGAGCCTTGTGATTACAAGTCCGTGGAACATTGTGATGGCAGGGGTCATGGAGCATTGTGATGAGAAGGGCATGGAGCATTGTGATTACATGGGCACGGAACACTGTGATACATGGGTCATGCAGGATTTTAATGACTAGGGCATGGAGCATTGTGATGACAAATGCATCGAGCATTGTGATGACAAGTGTCATGGAGCTTTCTGATGACAAGGGCATGGAGCAATGTGATGAGAGGGTTCATGGAGCATTGTGATGACAATGACATGGAGCATTGTGATGCCAAGGGTCATGGAGCTTTGTGATGACAAGTCATGGAGCATTTTGATGACAAGGGAATGGTGCATTGTGATGAGAAGTGCAGGGAGCATTTTGATGACCGGGTCATGCAGCATTTTGATAAAAAGTGTAATGGAATATTTTGATGGCATGGGTTATAGAACATTGTGATGTCAGGGTTCTTGGAGCTTTGGGATGAAAAGGGTCATGGAGCATTTTGATGACAGGGGTTATGGAACATTGTTATGTCAGGGGTCATGAAATATTGTGATGATAAAGGGATGTAGCATTGTGATGACCGGGTCATGGAACATTGTGATTCCAGGGGTGAGGGTGTATTGTGATGACTAGTGATGGAACATTGTGATATCTATGGTGAGATAGCATTTTGATAAGAAGTTCATGGACCATTGTGATAACAAACTTTATGGAGCATTGCAATCATAAGGTTGTGGACAGTTGTGATGAAATGTGCGTGGCACATTGTGATGACAATGGTCATGGAGCATTGTTCTGACAAAGAAATGGAGCACTGTGATGACAAGGGTCCCAGAGAATGGTGAGGAAATGTTCATGGAGCATTGTGGTTACAAATGTCACAGAGCCTTGTGATGACGCGGACATGGACCATTGTGATGACAAACGTTATGAAGCATTGTGATGACTGGAGTCACGGATCATTGGGATGACAGGGGTCATGGAGCATTGTGATGACCAGTGCATGGAGCATTGTGATGACAGGGGAATGGGGCATTGGTATGAAAAATTTCATAGATTATTGTGATGACCATGGGCATGGTGCATTGTGATGACAAGGGCATGGAGCATTGTGATGAGAAAGTCATGGAATACTGTGAAGAGAGATGTCAGGGAGCATTGTGATGACATATGTCATGGTCCATTGCGATGACAATGGCATGGAGCATTGTGATGCCAAATGTAATGGAGGATTGTGATGACAAATATAAAGGAGCATTGTGATGATTAGGGCTTGCAGCATTATGATGACAAGGGCCATTGAGAATTTTCATGACAAGGTCGTGAAGCATTGTGATGACAAGATCCTGGAGCATTGTGATGACAAAGCTATGGAGCCTTGTGATGACAAGTCTCATGGAGCATACTGATGAAAAGGGGCATGGAGCATTGTGATTACAGGGGTCATGGAACATTGTGATGACAAGCGCATGGAACATTGTGAGGAGAAGACCAAGGAGCATTCTAATGGCATGCGTCAATGAGATTTATGATGACAAGAGCATGGAGCATTTTGATTACATGGGTCTTGGAGCATTGTGATGAAAAGGGCATGGATCATTGTGATGAAAAAGGCATGGAGCCTTGTCATGACAGAGTTCAAGGAGCATACAGGCAACAAGTGTCAGGGAGCATTTTGATGACAAGTGTATTGAGCATTGTGATGACAAAGGTCATGGAGCATTGTGATTAGAAGACCAATGATAATTGTGATGACGATCGTCAAGGGATATTGTGATGACAAGTGTTATGGAATATTGTGATCACAAGGGATTGGAGCATTGTTATGACAGAGGTCATGGTGCATTTTGATTTCATTGTGATGACAATAGCATGAAGCATTATGATGATAGGCATGGTGCATTGTGATGACAGGGTTAATGGATCATTGAGATGAAAAAGGGCATGGAGCATTGTGATTAGAGGGTTCTTGGAGTGTTGTGATGAGAAGGGTCATGGAGCCTTGTGATGACAAGGCCATGGAATATCGTGATGGCAGGGGCATGGAGCATTGTTATGAGAGGGGTAATGGAGCATTGTGATGGCAAGGGCATGGATCATTGTGATGAGAAGGCCATGTAGCATTCTGATGACATGTGTCATGGAGCATTGTGATGACAATAACATGGAGCATTGTGATGCCATGGTTCAGGGCTCTCTGAGATGTCAAAGGTCATGGAGCATTTTGATGGCAAGGGCGTTGTGCATTGTGATGAGAAGGGAAGGGAGAATTGTGATGAAAGGTTCATGGAGCAATTTGTTGAAAATTTTCATGGAATATTTTGATGACAGGTGTAATGGAACATTGTGATGTCAGGGGTCATCGAACATTTGATGATAAGTGCATGTAGCATTGTGATGACAGGAGTCATGGAACATTGTGATGACAGGTGGGAGGGAGTATTGTGACAAATAGTGATGTAGCATTGTGATATCAGTGGTGAGAGAACATTTTGATTAGAAGTGCATGGAGGATTATGATGACAATGTTTATGGAGCATTGTGATGACAAGATTGTAGAGCACTGTGATGACAAGCGCATGGTTCATTGTGATGACATGTGTCATGAAGCATTGTGCTGACAAGCGCAAGGAGCATTGTGATGACAAGGGTCATGGAGCATTGTGCTGAGAAAGGCATAGAGCATTGTGATGACAAGGGTCAAAGAGCATTGTATGAAAATTTCATGGGGCATTGTGGTTAAAATTGTCACAGAGACTGTTGATGACGAGGGCATGGACCATTGTGATGACAAAGGTCATGAAGCATTGTGATGACTGGAGTCACGGAGGATTGTGATGACAGGGGTCAGGGAGCATTGTGATAACAAGGGCATGGAGCACTGTGATGACAAGGGCATGGGACATTAGTCTAATAAGTTCCATGGATTGTTGCGATGACAGTTCGAATGGCACATTGTTATGACAAGGGCATGGAGCATTGTGATGACCAGGTTATGCAGTATTGTGAAGAGAGGTGTCAGGGAGCATTGTGATGACATATGTAATGGCCCATTGTGATGACAATGGCATGGAGAATTGTGATGACCAGGTCATGCAGTATTGTGAAGAGAGGTGTCAGGGAGCATTGTGATGACGTATGTAATGGCCCATTGTGATGACAATGGCATGGAGCATTGTGATGCCAAGTGTCATGGAGGATTCTGATGACAAAGGTTATGGAACATTGTGATGACAATGGCTTGGAGCATTGTGATGACATGGGACAGGGAGCATTGTGCTGACAATTGCATGGATAATTGTGATGACAAGGGTCATGGAGCATTCTGATGACAAGCTTGAGGAGTATTTTGATGACAATGGCATGGAGCATTGTGATGAAAATGGCATGGGGCATTGTGAAGAAAAAGGCATGGAGCCTTTTCGTTGCAGGTTTCAAGGAGCATTCTGATGACAATGTCAGGGAGCATTGTGATGACATGTATATTGAGAATTGTGATGACAAAGGTTATGGAGCATTGTGATGAAAAGGGCATGGAGTATTGTGATGACAGGCATCATGGAGCGTTGTGATGACAAGTGTTATGGAAGATTGTGATCACAAGGGTATGGAGCATTGTGATGACAGAGGTCATGGATCATATTGATTTAAAGGAGCATGGAGCATTGTGATGACAAGAGCATGAAGCAATGTGATCCCAAGGTTCATGGAGGATTGGGATGACAATGGAAATGGAGTATTGTGATGACAAGTGCATAGAGCATTGTAATGACAAGGTCATGTAGCATTTTGCTGACAACGGCATGGAGCATTGTGATGACATGTTTCATGGAGCACTGTGATGACAAGCGTCACAGAGCATTGTGAATACAAGGGCCATGGAGCATTGGGATGACAAGGGCATGGATCATTGTGATGACAAGGGTCATGGAGCACTGGGCTGAAAATGTTCATGGAGTGTTGTGATGACATGGGTCATGGAGCATAGTGATGAGTAGGGAATGGAGCATTGTGATGACAAGAGTCCCGGATCATTGTGTTGTCAGGAGTCATGGAGTGTTGTGATGACAGTGGTCATGGAGCATTGTGAAGATATTGGCCATGGAGTATTGTGATGTGTAGGTCGTGGAGCATTGGGCTGAATATGTTAATGGATTATTGTGATGACAGGGGTCATGGACCATTGTGGTGACAGGGGAATGAAGAATGGTGATGACAATATCCTGGATCTTTGTGATGAGATGACCATGGAGACTTGTGATGAGAAGTCTCATGGAGCATTCTGATGAAAAGGGGCATGGAGCATTGTGATTACAGGGTTTTGGAGCATTTTGATGACTAGCGCATGGAGCATTGTGATTAGAAGTCCATGGGGCATTCTGATGACATGCTTCATGGAGATTTGTGATGACAAGCACATGGAGCATTGTGATGACAGTGATCTTGGAGCATTGTGATGAAAAGGGAATGGATCATTGTGATGAAAAACTCATGGAGCCTTGTCATGACAGGGTTCAAGGAGCATACTGACATCAAGTGTCAGGGAGCATTGTGATGACAAGTGTATTGAGCATTGTGATGACAAAGGTCATGGAGCATTGTGATGAGAATACCATGTATAATTGTGATGATGAGCGTCATGGGGATTTGTGATGATAAGTGTTATGGAACATTGTGATCACAAGGGTTTGGAGCATTATGATGACAGAGGTCATGGAGAAATTTGATTTAATTGTGATGACAATAGCCTGAAGCATTATGATGATGGACATGGTGCATTGTGATGACAGGGTTCATGGAGCATTGAGATGCAAAGTGGCATGGAACATTGTGATTACAGTGGTCTTGGATCATTGTGATGTCAAGGGTCAGCGAGCCTTGTGATGACAAGGCCGTGGAACATTGTGATGGCAGGGGTCATGGAGCATTTTATGACAGAGGTAATGGAGCATTGTGATGAGAACTGCATTGAGCATTGGCCCGAAAGTTTTCATGGATTATTGTGATGAGAGTGGGCCTGGAGCACTGTTATGACAAGGGCAAGGAACACTGTGATACATGGGTCATGGAGGATTGTGATGAAAAGGGCATGGAGCATTTTGATGAGAAGGGCATCGAGCATTGTGATGACAAGTGTCATGGAGCATTGTGATGACAAGGGCATGGAGCAATGGGATGAGAGCGTTCAGGGAGCATTGTGATGACAATGCCATGGAGCATTGTGATGCCAAGGGTCATGGAGCTTTGTGATGACAACAGTCATGGAGCATTTTGATGACAAGCGTGTGGTGCATTGTGATGAGAAGGAAAGGGAGCATTTTGATGACAGGTTCATGCTACAATTTGATGAAAAGTGTCATGTAACATTTTGACGACAGGGGTTACAGAACATTGTGATGCCATGGGTCATGGAGCTTTGGGATGAAATGTGTCATGGAGCATTGTGATGACAGTGGTTATGGAATATTGTGATGTCACGGGTCATGGAACATTGTGATTACAGGGTTGAGGGAGGATTGTGATGACTAGTGATGGAACATTGTGATATCTCAGGTGAGAGAGCATTTGGATGAGAAGTGCATGGACCATTGTGATTACAAGGTTTATGGAGCATATCGATGACAAGGCTGTGGATCATTGTGATGAAAAGCGCATGGCACATTGTGATGACAAGGGTCATGGAACATTGTTCTGACAAAGGCATGGAGCATTGTGATGACAAGTGTCACGGAGCATTGTGATGAAAACTTCATGGAGCATTGTGGTTACAAAAGTCACAGAGCCTTGTGATGACGCGGGCATGGACCGTTGTGATGACAAACGTTATGAAGCATTGTGATGACTGGAGTCAGGGAGCATTGTGATGTCAAATGTAATTTAGCATTGTGATGACAATGGCTTGGAGCATTGTGATGACAAGGTTCAGGGAGCATTTTGCTGACAAGTGCATGGAGAATTGTGATGAAAAAGGTCATGGAACATTCTGATGACAATCTTGTGGAATATTTTGATGACAATTGCATGGAGCATTGTGATGAAAACGGCATGGGGCATTGTGATGAGAAAAGCATGGAGCCTTTTCGTGACAGGTTTCAAGGAGCATTCTGACGGCAAGTTTCAGGAAGCATTGTAATGACAAGTGTATTAGAATTGTGATGACAAAGGTTATGGAGCATTGTGATGAAAAGGCCGTGGAGTACTGTGATGACAGGCATCATAGAGCGTTGTGATGACAAGTGTTATGGAACATTGTGATGCCAAGTGTTTGGAGCACTGTGATGACAGAGGTCATGGATCATTTTGATTTCAAGGAGCATGGAGCATTGTGATGACAAGGGTATGAAGCAATGTGATCCCAAGGTTCATGGAGGATTGTGATGACAATTGTAAAGGAGTACTGTGATGACAAGCGCATAGAGCATTGTAATGACAAGGTCATGTAGCATTTGCTGACAAAGGCATGGAGCATTGTGATGACAGGTGTCATGGAGCACTGTGATGACAAGCGTCACGGAGCATTGTGAATACAGTGGTCATGGAGCACTGGGATGACAAGGGCATGGTTCAATGTGATGACAAGGGTCATGGAGCATTGGGCTGAAAATGTTCATGGAGTATTGTGATGACAGGGGTCATGGAGCATTGTGATGACAAGAATACAGGATCATTGTGTTGTCATGTGTCATGGAGTGTTGAGATGACAGTGGTCATGGTGCATTGTGATGATATTGGCCATGGAGAATTGTGATGAGTAGGTCGTGGAGCATTGTGATTACAGTTGTCTTGATGCATTGTGATGAAAAGGGCATGTATCATTGTGAAGAAAAAGGCATTGAGCCTTGTCATGACAGTGTTCAAGAAGCATACTTACGACAAGTGTCAGGTAGCATTGTGATGACAAGTGTATTGAGCATTTGATGACAAAGGTCATAGAGCATTGTGAGGAGAAGACCATGGATAATTGTGATGATGAGCGTCATGGGGTGTTGTGATGATAAGTCCTATGGAACACTGTGATCACAAGGGTTTGGAGCATTATGATGACAGATGTCATGGAGAATTTAGATTTCATTGTGATGACAATAGCATGAAGCATTATGATGATGGGCATGGTGCATTGTGATGACTGGGTTCATGGAGCATTGAGATGAAAAGGGGAATGGAGCATTGTGATTACTGGGGTCTTGGAGCATTGTGATGACTAGGGCATGGACCATGGTGATGAGAAGGCCATGGAAATTTCTGATGACATGCATCATGGAGCACTGTGATGACAAGGGCATGGAGCATTGTGATTACAGGGGTCTTGGGGAATTGTGATGAAAAGGATCATGGAGCCTTGTGATGACATGCCGTTGAACAATGTGATGGCAGGTGTCATGGAGTATTGTTATGACAGAGGTAATGGAGCATTGTGATGAGAAGGGCATTGAGCTTTGGTCTAAAATATTTCATGGATTATTGTAATGAGAGTGGGCATGGAGCATTGGGATGACAAGTGCACGGAACACTGTGATACATGGTTCATGGAGAATTGTAATGACCAGGACATGGAGCATTGCAATGAGAAGGGCATTGAGCATTGTGATGACAAGTGTCATGGAGCTTTGTGATGACAAGGGCATGGAGCAATGTGATGAGAGTGTTCATGGAGCTTTGTGATGACAATGACATGGAGCATTGTGATGCCAAGGGTCATGGAGATTTCTGATGACAAATAACAGGGAGCATTTCGATGACTATGGTGGTGCATTGTGATGAGAAGGGCAGGGAGCATTTTGATTACAGGTTCATGCAGCAATTTGATTAAAATATAATGGAATATTTTGAGGGCAGGGGTTATAGAACATTGTGATGTCAGGGGTCATGGAGCTTTGGGATGAAAAGGGTCATGGAGCATTTTGATTACAGGGGTTATGGAACATTGTGATGTCAGTGATCATGGAACATTGTGATGATAAGGGTATGTAGCACTGTGATGACGGGGGTCATGGAACATTATGATTTCAGGGGTGAGGGAGTATTGTGATGACTAGTGATCGAACATTGTGATATCTCTGGTGAGAGAGCATTTGGATGAGAAGTGCATGGAGCATTGGGATTACAAGGTTTATGAAGCATAGCGATGACAAGGTTGTGGACTGATGTGATGAAAAGCACGAGGCACATTGTGATGACAAGTGTCATGGAGCATTGTTCTGACAAAGGCATGGAGCTTTGTGATGACAAGGGTCACGGAGCATTGTGATGAAAAGTTCATGGAGCATTTTGGTTACAAATGTCACAGAGCCTTGTGATGACACGGGCAAGGACCGTTTTGATGACAAACATTATGAAGAATTGTGATGACTGGAGTCACGGAGCACTGTGATGATAGGGGTCATGGAGCATTGTGATGACATGGGCATGGAGCATTGTGATGACAGGGGCTTGGAGCATTGGTCTGACAAGTTTCATAGATTATTGTGATGACAGTGGACATGGTGCATTGTGATGACAAGGGTATGGATCATGGTGATGAGAAGGTCATGGAGTATTGTGAAGACAGGTGTCAGGGAGCATTGTGATGACATATATCATGGTCCATTGCGATGATAATGACATTGAGCATTGTGATGTCAAACGTAATGGAGGATTGGGATGACAAATAAAATGGAGCATTGTGATGACTAGGGCTTGGAGCACTATGATGACAAGGGCCATTGAGAATTTACATGACAAGGTCGTGAAGCATTGTGATGACAAGGTCCTGGAGAATTGTGATGAGAAATCCATGGAGCCTTGTGATGACAATCTCATATAGCATACTGATCAAAAGGGGCATGGACCATTGTGATTACAGGGGTCTTGGAACATTGTGATGACAAGGGCATGGATCATTGTGAAGAGAAGGCCAAGGAGCATTCTGAGGACATGCGTCATTGAGCTTTGTGATGACAAGCGCATGGAGCATTGTGAATACAGGGGTCTTGTAGCATTGTGATGAAAAGGGCATGGAATATTGTGATGAAAAATGCATGGAGCCTTGCCATGACAGGGTTCAAGGAGCATACAGAAAACAAGTGTCATGGTGCATATTGATGACAAGTGTATTGAGCATTGTGATGACAAAGGTCATGGAGCATTGTGATGAGAAGGCCATGGAGCATTCTGATGACATGTGTCATGGAGCTTAGTGATGACAAGGGCATGGAGCAATGTGATGCCAAGGGTCATGGATATTTGTGATGACAAAGGTCATGGAACATTTTGATGACAAGGGCGTTGTGCATTGTAATGAGAAGTGCAGGGAGCATTGTGATGACATGGTCATGGAGAAATTTGATGAAAAGTGTCAAGGAATATTTTGATGACAGTGGTTATGGAACATTGTGATGTCATGGGTCATCGAATATTGTGATGATAAGTGCATGTAGCATTGTGATGACAGGAGTCATGGAATATTGTGATGACAGAGGTGAAGGAGTATTGTGTCGAATAGTGAAGTAACATTGTGATATCAGTGGTGAGAAAGCATTTTGATGAGAAGTGCATGGAGCATTGTGATGACATGGTTTATGGAGCATTGTGATGACAAGATTGTGGAGCACTGTGATGACAAGCGCATGGTGCATTGTGATGACATGTGTCATGGAGCATTGTGCTGACAAGCGCATGGAGCATTGTGAGGATAAGGGTCATGGAGCATTGTGCTGAGAAAGGCATAGAGCATTGTGATGACAAGGGTAAAAGAGAATTGTGATGAAAAGTTCATGGAGCATTGTGGTTAAAAAGGTCACAGAGACTGTTGATGATGAGGGCATGGACCATTGTGATGACAAAGGTCATGAAGCTTTGTGATGACTGGAGTCACGGAGCATGGTGATGGCATGGGTCATGGAGCATTGTGATAACAAGGGCATGGAGCATTGTGATGACAAGGGCATGGAGCATTGTTCTAATATGTTTCATGGATTATTGCGATGACATTTGGAATGGCACATTGTGATGACAAGGGCATGGAGCATTGTGATGACCATGTCATGCAGTATTGTGAAGAGAAGTGTCAGGGAGCATTGTGATGACATATGTAATGGCCCATTGTGATGAAAATGGCATGGATCATTGTGATGCCAAGTTCCATGAAAGATTCTGATGACAAAGGTAATGGAGCATTGTTATGACAATGGCTTGGAGCATTGTGATGACAAGGGTCAGGGAGCATTGTGCTGACAAGTGCATGGAGAATTGTGATGACAAGGGTCATGGAGCATTCTGATGACAAGCTTGTGGAGTATTTTGATGACAATGGCATGGAGCATTGTGATGAAAACGGCATGGGGCAATGTGATGAAAAAAGCATGCAGCCTTTTCGTCACAGGTTTCAAGGAGCATTCTGACGACAAGTGTCAGGGAGCATTGTGATGACAAGTGTATTGAGGATTGTGATGACAAAGGTCATGGAGCATGGTGATGAGAAGGCCATGGATAATTGTGATGATGATCGTCATGGGGTGTTGTGATTATTAGTGTTATGGAACATTGTGATCACAAGCCTTTGGAGCATTACAATGACAGAGGTCACAGAGAATTTTGATTTCATTGTGATGACAATAGCCTGAAGCATTATGATGATGGGCATGGTGCACTGTGATGACAGAGTTCATGGAGCATTGAGATGAAAAGGGGCATGTAGCATTGTGATTACAGGGGTCTTGGAGCATTTTGGTGACAAACGCATAGAGCATTGTAATGAAAAGGTCATGTAGAATTTTCCTGACAAAGGCATGGGGCATTGTGATGACAGGTTTCATGGAGAATTGTGACACAACTGTCACGGAGCATTTTGAATACAGGGGTCATGGATCATTAGGATGACAAGTGCATGGATCATTGTGATGACAAGTGTCATGGAGCATTGGGCTGAAAATATTCATGGAGTATTGTGATGACAGGTGTCATGGAGCATTTTGATTACAGGGGTCTTGGAGCACAGTGATGACAAGAGTCCCGGATCATTGTGTTGTCACGTGTCATGGAGTGTTTTGATGACAGGGTTCATGGAGCATTGAGATGAATAGGGGCATGGAGCACTGAGTTTACAGTGGTTTTGGAGCATTTTGATGACAAGGGCAAGGAGCATTTTGATGAGACGGCCATGGAACATTCTCATGACATGTGTCATGGAGCTTTGTGATGACAACGGCATGGAGCATTGTGATTAAAGGGGTCTTGGAGCATAGTGATGACAAGTGTCATGGAGCCTTGTGATGACAAGGCCGTGGAACATTGTGATGGCAGGTGTCATGGAGCATTGTTATGACAGGGGTAATGGAGCATTGTTATGAGAAGGGCATGCAGCATTGTGATTACAATTTTTATGGAGCCTTGTGATGACAAATTTTTGGACAGTTGGGATGAAAAGCGCGTGGCACATTGTGATGACAATGGTCATGGAGCATTTTAATGACAAAGGCATGGAGCATTGTGATGACAAGTGTCACGGAGCATTGTGATGAAATGTTCATGGAGCATTGTGGATACAAAGGTAACAGAGCCTTGTGATGACGTGGGCATGGACCTTTGTAATGACAAATATTATGAAGCACTGTGATGACTGGAGTCACAGAGCATTGTGATGACAGGTGTCATGGAGCATTGTGATGACAAGGTCCTGGAGCATTGTGATGAGATGACCATGGAGACTTGTGATGACAAGTCTCATGGAGCATTCTGATGAAAAGGTGCATGGAGCATTGTGATTACAGGGGTCTTGGAGCATTGTGATGACAAGGGCATGGAGCATTGTGAGGAGAAGGCCATGGAGCATTCTGATGACATGCGTCATAGAGCATTGTGCTGAGAAAGGCATAGATATTTGTGATGACAGGGGAAAAAGAGCATTGTGAAGATAAGTTCATGGAGCATTGTAGTTAAAAAGGTCACAGAGACTCTTGATGATGAGGGCATGGGCCATTGTGATGACAAACGTCATGAAGCACTGTGATGACTGGAGTCACGGAGCATTGTGATGACAGGGGTCATGGAGCATTGTGATAACAAGGGCATGGAGCATTGTGATGACAAGGGCATGGAGCATTGTGATGACCATGTGATGCAGTATTGTGAAGACAGTTGTCAGGGAGCATTGTGCTGACATATATAATGGCCCATTGTGATGACAATGGCATTGAGAATTGTGATGACAAGGGTCAGGGAGCATTGTGCTGACAAGTGCGTGGAGAATTGTGATGACAAGGGTCATGGAGTATTCTGATGACAAGCTTGTGGAGTATTTTGATGACAATGGCATGGAGCATTGTGATGAAAACGGCATGGGGCATTGTGATGAAAATGGCATGGAGACTTTTCGTGACAGGGTTCAAGGAGCATTCTGACAACAAATGTCAGGGAGCATTGTGATGACAAGTGTATTGAGAATTGTGATGACAAAGGTCATGGAGCATTGTGATGAAAAGGGCATGGATTATTGTGATGACAGGCATCATGGAGCTTTGTGATGACAAGTGTTATAGAACATAGTGATCACAAGTGTTTGGATCATTGTGATGAGAGAGGTCATGGATCATTTTGATTTCAAGGAGCAGGGAGCATTGTGATGACAAGCGCATAGAGCATTGTAATGACAAGGTCATGTAGCATTTTGCTGACAAAGGCATGGAGCATTGTGATAACATGTGTCATGGAGCACAGTGATGACAAGCATCACGGAGCATTGTGAATAGAGGGGTCATGGAGCATTGGGATGACAAGGGCATGTATCATTGTGATGACAAGGGTCATGGAGCATTGGGTTGAAAAATTTCATGGAGTATTGTGATGACAGGGGTCATGGAGCATTGTGATTACAGGGGTCTTGGAGCATTGTGATGACAAGAGTTCCAGATCATTGTGTTGTCACGTGTCATGGAGTGTTGTGATGACAGTGGTCATGGAGCATTGTGATGATATTGGTCATGGAGCATTGTGATGAGAAGGTCATGGAGCATTGGGCTGCAAATGTTCATGGAGTATTGGTATGACATGGGTCATGGAGCATTGTGATGACTAGGGAATGGAGCATGGTGATGACAAGGTCCTGGAGCATTGTGATGAGATGACCATGGATACTTGTGATGAGAAATCTCATGGAGCATTCTGATGAAAAGGGGCATGGAGCATTGTGATTACAGGGGTCTTTGATCATTGTGATGACATGGGTCATGGAGCCTTGTGATGACAAGGCCGTGGAACATTGCGATCGCAGGGGTCATGGAGCATTTTTACGACAGAAGTAATGGACCATTGTGATGAGAATGGCATTGACCATTACTCTGAAATATTTCATGGATTATTGTGATGAGAGTGGGCATGGAGCATTGTGATTACAAGGGCACGGTACACTGTGATACTTGGGTCATGGAGGATTGTAATGACAAGGGCATGGAGCATTGTGATGACAAGTGTGATGGAGCTTTGTGATGACAAGGGCATGGGGCAATGTGATGAGAGGGTTCATGGAGCATTGTGATGACAATGATGTGGAGCATTGTGATGCCAATTGTCATGGACCTTTGTGATGACAAATGTCATGGAGCATTTTGATGTCAAGGGTGTGGTGCATTGTGATGAGAAGGGCAGGGAGCATTTTGATGACAGGGTCATGGAGCAATTTAATGAAAAGTGTAATGGAATATTTTGATGACAGTGGTTATAGAACATTGTGATGCCAGGGGTCATGGAGCTTTGGGATGAAAAAGGTCATCGAGCATTTTGATGACAGTGTTTATGGAACATTGTGATGTCAGGAGTCATGGAACATTGTGTTGATAAGGGGATGTAGCATTGTGATGACAGGGGTCATGGAACACTGTGATTACAGGGGTGAGGGAGGATTGTGATATCTAGTGATAGATCATTGTGATATCCCAGGTGCGAGAGCATTTGGATGAGAAGTGCATGGAGCATTGTGATTACAAGGTTAATGGAGCATAGCGATGACAAGGTTGTGGATCATTGTGATGAAAACCGTGTGGCACATTGTGATGACAAGGGTCATGGAGCATTGTTCTGACAAAGGCATGGATTATTGTGATGACAAGGGTCACGGAGCATTGTGATGAAAAGTTCATGGAGCATTGTGGTTACAAAGGACACAGAGCCTTGTGATGACGCGGGCATGGACCGTTGTGATGACAAACGTTATCAAGCATTGTGATGACTGGAGTCACGGAGCATTGTGATGACAGGGGTCATGGATCACTGTGATAACCAGGTCATGGAGCATTGTGATGACAGGGGAATGGAGCATTGGTCTGACAAGTTTCATAGATTATTGTGATGAGAGTGGACATGTTGCATTGTGATGACAAGGGCATGGGGCATTGAGATGAGAAGGTCATGGAGTATTTTGGAGACAGGTGTCACGGGGCATTGTGATGTAATATGTCATGGTCCATTGCGATGACAATGGCAGGGAACATTGTGATGCCAAATGTAATGGAGGATTATGATGACAAATATAATGGAGCATTGTGATGACTAGGGCTTGGAGCATTATGATGAGAAAACCATGGAGCCTTGTGATGACAAGTCTCATGGAGCATACTGATGAAAAAGGGCATGGAGCATTGTGATTACAGTGGTCTTAGAACTTTGTGATGACAAGGGCATGGAGCATTGTGAGGAGAAGACCAAGGAGCATTCTGATGGCATGCATCATTGAGCTTTGTGATGACAATGGCATGGAGCATCGTGATTACATGGGTTGTGGAGCATTGTGATAAAAAGGGCATGGATCATTGTGATGAAAAAGGCATGGAGCCCTGTCATGACAGGGTAAAAGGAGCATACAGACAACAAGTGTCAGGGAGCATTTGTATGACAAGTGTATTGAGCATTGTGATGACAAAGGTCATGGAGCATTGTGATGAGAAGACCATGGATAATTGTGATGACGAGCGTCATGGGGCATTGTGATGACAAGTGTTATGGAATATTGGGATCACGAGGGTTTGGAGCATTGTTATGACAGAGGTCATGGAGCATTTTCATTTCATTGTTATGACAATAGCAGGAAGCATTATGATGATGGGCATGGTGCATTGTGATGACAGGGTTCATGGTTCATTGAGATGCAAAGGGGCATGGAGCATTTTGAATACAGGGGTCTTGGAGCATTGTGATGACAAGGGCATGGAGCATTGTGATGAGAAAGCCATGGAACATTCTGATGACATGTGTCATGGAGCTTTGTGACGAAAAGGGCATGGAGCATTGTGATTACAGGGGCCTTGGATCATTGTGATGACAAGGGTCATGGAGCCTTGTGATGACAAGGCCGTGGAACATTGTGTTGGCAGGGGTAATCAGCATTGTTATGACAGAGGTAATGGGGCATTCTGATGAGAAGGGCATTGAGCATTGGCCTGAAATGTTTCATGGATTATTATGATGAGAGTGGGCATGGAGCATTGTGATGACAAGGGCACGGAACACTGTGATACATGGGTCATGGAGGATTGTGATGAAATGGGCATGGAGGATTTTGATGAGAAGGGCATCGAGCATTGTGATGACAAGTGTCATGGAGCTTTGTGATGACAAGGGTATGGAGCAATGGGATGAGAGGTTTCATGGAGCATTTTGATGACAATGATATGGAACATTGTGATGCCAAGGGTCATGGAGCTTTGTGATGACAAAGGTCATGGAGCATTTTGATGACAAGTGTGTGGTGCATTGTCATGAGCAGGGCAGGGAGCATTTTGATGACAGGGTCATGCAGCAATTTGATAAAAAGTGTAATGGAACATTTTGATGACAGGGGTTATAGAACATTGTGATGCCAGGGGTCATGGAGATTTGGGATGAAAAGTGTCATTGAGCATTTTGATGACAGTGGTTATGGAACATTGTGATGTCAGTGGTCATGGAACATTGTGCTTATAAGGGGATGTAGCATTGTGATGACAGTGGTCATGGAACACTGTGATTACAGGGGTGAGGGGGCATTGTGATAACTAGTGATGGAACATTGTGATATCTCAGGTGAGAGAGCATTTGGATGAGAAGTTCATGGAGCATTGTGATTACAATGTTTATGGACCATAGCGATGACAAAGTTGTGGATCATTGTGATGAAAAGTGCATGGCACACTGTGATGACAAGTGTTATGGAGCATTGTTCTGACAAAGGCATGGAGCATTGTGATTAAAGGGGTCACGGAGCATTGTGATGAAAAGGGCATGGATCATTGTGATGAAAAAGGCATGGAGCCTTGTCATGACAGGTTTCAAGGAGCATACTGAAGACAAGTGTCAGGGAGCATTGTGATGACAAGTGTATTGAGCATTGTGATGACAAAAATCATAGAGCACTGTGATGAGAAGGCCATGGATAATTGTGATGATGAGCGTCATGGGGTGTTGTGATGATAAGTGTTATGGAACTTTGTGATCACAAGGGTTCGGAGTATTATGATGACAGAAGTCATGGAGCATTTTGATTTCATTGTGATGACAATAGCCTGAAGCATTATGATGATGGGCATGGTGCATTGTGATGACAGGGTTCATGGAGCATTGATATGAAAAGGGGCATGGAGCATTGTGATTACAATGGTCTTGGAGCATTGTGATGACAAGGGCAAGGAGCATTGAGATGAGAAGGCCATGGAACATTCTGATGACATGCGTCATGGAGCTTTGTGATGACAAGGGCATGGAACATTGTGATTTCAGGCGTCTTGAGCATGGTGATGTCAATTGTCATGGAACCATGTGATGACTAGGCCGTGGAACATTGTGATGGCGGGGGTCATGGTGCATTGTTATGAAAGGGGTAATGGAGCATTGTGATGAGAAGGACATGGAATATTGGTCTGAAATGTTTCATGAATTATTGTGATGAGAGTGGGCATGGAGCATTGTGATGACAAGAGTACGGAACACTATAATACATGGGTCATGCAGGAATGTAATGACAGGGCATGGAGCATTGTGATGAGAAGGGCATAGAGCATTGTGATGACATGTGTCATGGAGCTTTGTGATGACAAGGGCATGGAGCAATGTTATGAGAGGGATCATGGAGCATTGTGATGACAATGACATGGAGCATTGTGATGACAAGAGTCCCAGATCATTGTGCTGTCAGGAGTCATGGAATGTTGTGATGACAGTGGTCATGGAGCACTGTGATGATATTGGCCATGGAGCATTGTGATGTGTAGGTCGTGGAGCATTGGGCTGAATATATTAATGGATTATTGTGATGACAGGGGTCATGGAGCACTGTGATGACAAGGGAATGGAGAATGGTGATGACAAGGTCGTGGAGCATTGTGATGAGATGACCATGGAGACTTGTGATGACAAGTCTCTTGGAGAATTCTGACGAAAAGGGGCATGGAGCATTGTGATTACAGGGGTCTTGGAGCATTGTGATGACTAGGGCATGGAGCATTGTGATGAGAAAGCCATGGAGCATTCTGATGACATGCTTCATGGAGTTTTGTGATGACAAGCACATGGAGCATTGTGATTACAGTGATCTTGGAGCATTGTGATGAAAAGGGCACGGATCACTGTGATGAAAAAGGCATGGAGCCTTGTCATGGCAGGGTTCAAGGAGCATACAGACATAAAGTGTCAGGGAGCATTTTGATGACAAGTGTATTGAGCCTTGTGATGACAAAGGTCATGGAGCATTGTGATGAGAATACCATGGATAATTGTGATGATGAGCGTCATGGGGATTTGTGATGATAAGTGTTATGGAACATTGTGATCACAAGGGTTTGGAGCATTATGATGACAGAGGTCATGGATAATTTTGATTTCATTGTGATGACAATAGCCTGAAGCATTATGATGATGGGCATGGTGCATTGTGATGACAGGGTTCATGGAGCATTGAGATGCAAAGGGGCATGGAGCATTTTGAATACAGGGTTCTTGGAGCATTGTGATGACAAGGGCATGTAGCATTGTGAGGAGAAGGCCATGGAACATTCTGATGACATGTGTCATGGAGCTTTGTGACGAAAAGGGCATGGAGCATTGTGATTACAGGGGCCTTGGAGCATTGTGATGACAATGGTCATGGAGCCTTGTGATGACAAGGCCGTGGAACATTGTGTTGGCAGGGGTAATCAGCATTGTTATGACAGAGGTAATGGGGCATTCTGATGAGAAGGGCATTGAGCATTGGCCTGAAATGTTTCATGGATTATTATGATGAGAGTGGGCATGGAGCATTGTGATGACAAGGGCACGGAACACTGTGATACATGGGTCATGGAGGATTGTGATGAAAAGTGCATGGAGCATTTTGATGAGAAGGGCATCGAGCATTGTGATGACAAGTGTCATGGAGCTTTGTGATGACAAGGGCATGGAGCAATGGGATGAGAGGTTTCATGGAGCATTTTGATGACAATGATATGGAACATTGTGATGCCAAGGGTGATGGAGCTTTGTGATGACAACGGTCATGGAGCATTTTGATGACAAGTGTGTGGTGCATTGTGATGAGAAGGAGAGGGAGCATTTTGATGACAGGGTCATGCAGCAATTTGATGAAAATTGTAATGTAACATTTTGATGACGTGTTACAGAACATTGTGATGCCATGGGTCAAGGAGCTTTGGGCTGAAAAGTGTCATGGAGCATTTTGATGACAGTGGTTATGGAATATTGTGATGTCAGGGGTCATGGAACATTTTGATTACAGGGTTGAGGGAGGATTGTGATGACTAGTGATGGAACATTGTGATATCTCAGGTGAGAGAGCATTTGGATGAGAAGTGCATGGAGCATTGCAAATAAAAGATTTATGGAGCATAGCGATGACAAAGTTGTGGATCATTGTGATGAAAAACGCGTGGCACACTGTGATGACAAGTGTCATGGAACATTGTTCTGACAAAGGCATGGAGCATTGTGATGACAAGGGTCACGGAGCATTGTGATGAAAAGTTCATGGAGCATTGTGGTTACAAAGGTCACAGAGCCTTGTGATGATGCGGGCATGGACCATTGTGATGACAAACGTTATGAAGCACTGTGATGACTGGAGTCACGGAGCATTAAGTTGACAGGGGTCATGGAGCATTGTGATGACAGGGACATGGAGCGTTGTGGTGACACTTTTCAGAGATTATTGTGATGACAGTGGACATGGTGCATTGTGATGACCAGGGCATGGAGCATTGTGATGAGAAGGTCATGGAGTATTTTGAAGAGAGTTGTCAGAGAGCATTGTGATGACATATGTAATGGCCCATTGTGATGACAATGGCATGGAGCATTGTGATGCCAAGTGTCATGGAGCATTGTGATGACAAAGGTAATGGAGCATTCTGATTACAGGGGTCTTGGAACCTTGTGATAACAAGGGCATGGAGTATTGTGATGACAAGGGCATGGAGTACTGTGATGACAGGCATCATGGAGCGTTGTGGTGACAAGTGTTATGGAACATTGTGATCACAAGATTTAGGAGCATTGCGATGACAGAGGTCATGGATCATTTTGATTTCAAGGAGCATGGAGCATTGTGATGACTAGGGCATGAAGCAATGTGATCCCAAGGTTCTTGGAGGATTGTGATGACAATTGTAATGGATTATTGTGATGACAAGCGCATAGAGCATTGTAATGACAAGGTCATGTAGCATTTTGATGACAAAGGCATGGAGCTTTGTGATGACTGGTGTCATGGAGCACTGTGATGACAAGCATCACGGAGCATTGTGAATACAGAGGTCATGGAGCATAGGGATGACAAGGGCAAGGATCATTGTGATGACAAGGGTCATGGATCATTGGGCTGAAAATGTTCATGGAGTACTGTGATAACAGGGGTCATGGAGCATTGTGATTACAGGGGTCTTGGAGCATTGTGATGACAAGAGTCCCGGATCACTGTGTTGTCAGGTGTCATGGAGTGTTGTGATGACAGTGGTCATGGAGCATTTTGATGATATTTGCCATGGAGCATTGTGATTAGATGGTCATGGAGCAGTTGGCTGAAAATGTTCTTGGAGTATTGTTATGCCAGGTGTCATGGAGCATTGTGATGACAATGGAAATGAGCATGGTGATTACTAGGTACTGGAGCATTGTGATGAGTTGACCATGTAGACTTGTGATGACAAGTCTCACGGAGCATTCTGATGAAAAGAGGCATGGAGCATTGTGATTACAGGGGTCTTGGAGCTTTGTCATGACAAGGGCATGGAGCACTCTGAGGAGAATTCCATGGAACATTCTGATGACATGCGTCATGGAGCTTTGTGATGACAAGGGCATGGAGCAATGTGATTACAGGGGTCTTGGAGCATTGTGATGACAAGGGTCATGGAGCCTTGTGATGACAAGGCCGTGGAGCATTGTGATGGCAGGGGTCATGGAGCATTGTTATGACAGAGGTAATGGATCATTGTGATGAGAAGGGCATTGAACATTGGTCTGAAATGTTTCATGGATTATTGTGATGAGAGTGGGCATGGAGCATTGTGATGACAAGGGCACGGTACACTGTGATACATGGGTCATGTGGGATTGTAATGACAAGGGCATGGAGCATTCTGATGACAAGCTTATGGAGTATTTTGATGACAATGGCATGGAGCATTGTGATGAAAACGGCATGGGGCATTGCGATGAAAAAGGCATGGAGCCTTTTCGTGACAGGTTTCAAGGAGCATACTGATCACAAGTGTCAGGGAGCATTGTGATGACAAGTGTATTGAGAATTGTTATGACAAAATTCATGGAGCATTGTGATGAAAAGATCATGGAGTATTGTGATGACAGACATCATGGAGCGTTGTGATGACAAGTGTTATGGAACATTGTGATCACAAGAGTTTGGAGCATTGTGATTTCAATGGTCATGGAGCATTGTGAAGATATTGGCCATGGAGCATTGTGATGAGTAGATCGTGGAGCACTGGGCTGAAAATATTCATGGATTATTGTGATGACAGAGGTCATGGTGCATTGTGATGACAAGGCAATGGAGCATGGTGATGACAAGGTCCTGGAGCATAGAGATGAGAAGAGCATGGAGACTTGTGATGACAAGTCTCATGGAGCATTCTGATGAAAAGGGGCATGGAGCATTGTGATTACATGGGTCTTGGAGCATTGTGATGACTAGGGCATGGAGCATTGTGATGAGAAGGTCATGGAGCATTGTGATGATATGCGTCATGGAGTTTTGTCATGACAAGGTCATGGAGCATTGTGATTACAGGGATCTTGGAGCATTGTGATGAAGACGGCATGGATCATTGGGAGGAAAAAGGCATGGATCCTTGTCATGACAGGGTTCAAGGAGCATACTGACGACAAGTGTCAGGGAGCATTGTGATGATAAGTGTATTGAGCATTGTGATGACAAAGATCATGGAGCATTGTGATGAGAAGACCATGGATAATTGTGATGATGAGCGTCATGGGGTGTTGTGATGATAAGTGTTATGGAACATTGTGATCACAAGGGTTTGGAGCATTATGATGACCGAGGTCATGGAGAATATTGATTTCATTGTGATGACAATAGCCTGAAGCATTATGATGATGGGCATGGTGCATTGTGATGACAGGTTTCATGGAGCATTAAGATGAAAAGGGACATGGAGCATTGTGTTTACAGGGGTCTTGGAGCATTGTGATGACAAGGGCATGGAGCATTGTGATGAGAAGGCTATGGAACATTCTGATGACATGCGTCATGGAGCTTTGTGATGACAAGGGCATGGAGCATTGTGATTACAGGGGTCTTCATCATTGTGATGACAAGTGTCATAGAACCTTGTGATGACTAGGCCGTGGAACATTGTGATGACAGGTGTCATGGTGCATTGTTATGACAGGGGTAATGGAGCATGGTGATGAGAACGGCATGGAACATTGTTCTGAAATGTTTCATGGATTATTGTGATGAGAGTTTGCATGGAGCATTGTGATGACAAGGGTACGGAACACTATGTTACATGTGTCATGCAGGATTGTAATGACAAGAGCATGCACCATTGAGATGAGAAGTGCATCGAGCATTGTGATGACAAGTGTCATGGAGCTTTGTGATGACAAGGGCATTGAGCAATGTGATGAGAGGTTTCATGGATCATTGTGATGACAATGACATGGAGCATTGTGAGGCCAAGGGTCATGGAGCTTTGTGATGACAAGTCATGGAGCATTTTGATGACAAGGGCATGGTGCATTGTGATGAGAAGGGCAGGGAGCATTTTGATGACCATGTCATGCAGCAATTTGATGAATAGTGTAATGGAACATTTTGATTGCAGGGGTTATAGATCATTGTGATGTCAGGCGTCTTGCAGCTTTGGGATGAAAAGGGTCATGGAGCATTTTGATGACAGGGGTCATGGAACATTGTGATGATAAGGGGATGTAGCAGTGTGATGACAGGTCCATGGAACATTGTGATTACAGTGGTGAGGGAGAATTGTGATGACTAGTGATAGAACACTGTGATATCTCTGGTGAGAGAGCACTTTGATGAGAAGTGCATTGACCATTGTGATTACAAGGTTTATGGACAAGGTTGTGGACCACTGTGATGAAATGTGCGTGGCACATTTTGAAGACAATGGTCATGAAACATTGTTCTGACAAAGACATGGAGCATTCTGATGACAAGTGTCACAGAGAATTATGATGAAAAGTTCATGGAGCATTGTGGTTTCAAAGGTCACAGAGCCTTGTAATCACGCGGGCATGGACCATTGTGATGACAAACGTTATGAAGCTTTGAGATGACTGGAGTCACGGAGCATTGTGATGACAAGGGTCATGGAGCATTGTGCTGAGAAAGGCATAGAGCACTGTGATGACAAGGGTCAAAGAGCATTGTGATGAAAAGTTCATGGAGCATTGTGGTTAAAATGGTCACATAGACTGTTGATGGCGAGGGCATAAACCATTGTGATGAAAAATGTCATGAAGCATTGTGATGACTGGAGTCACAGAGCGTTGTGATGACAGGGGTCATGGAGCATTGTGATAACAAGGGCAAGGAGCATTGTGATGACAAGGACATGGAACATTGGTCTAAAGTTTCATGGATTATTGTGATGACAGTTGGAATGGCACACTGTGATGACAAGGGCATGGAGCAATGTGATGACCAGGTCATGCAGTATTGTAAAGACAGGTGTCAGGGAGCATTGTGATGACATATGTAATGGCCCATTGTGATGACAATGGCATGGAGCATTGTGATGCAAAGTGTCATGGAGGATTCTGAAGACAAAGGTAATGGAGCATTGTGATGACAATGGCTTGGAGCATTGTGATGACAAGGGTCAGGGAGCATTGTGCTGACAAGTGCATGGAGAATTGTGATGACAATGGCATGGAACATTCTGATGACAAACTTGTGGACTATTTTGATGACAATGGAATGGAGCATTGTGATGAAAACGGCATGGGGAATTGTGATGAAAGGGGCATGGAGACTTTTCGTGACAGGATTCAAGGAACATTCTGATGACAAGTGTCAGGGAGCATTTTGATGACAAGTGTATTGAGAATTGTGATGACAAAGGTCATGGAGCATTGCGATGAAAAGGGCATGGAGTATTGTGATGACAGGCATCATGGAGCGTTGTGATGACAAGTGTTATGGAACACTGTGATCACAAGGGTTTGGAGCATTGTGATGACAGAGGTCATGGATCATTTTGATTTCAAGGAGCATGGAGCATTATGATGACAAGGGCATGAATCAACCTGATCCCAATATTCATGGAGGATTTTGATGACAATGGAAATGGAGTATTGTGATGAAAAGCGCAGAGAGCATTGTAATGACAAGGTCATGTAGCATTTTGCTGACAAAGGCATGGAGCATTGTGATGACATGTGTCATGGAGCACTGTGATGACAAGCGTCAGGGAGCATTGTGAATACAGGGGTCATGGAGCATTGGGATGACAAGGGCATGGATCATTGTGATGACAAGGGTCTTGGAGCACTGGGCTGAAAATGTTCATGGAGTTTTTTGATTACAGGGGTCATGGAGCATTGTGATGACTAGGGAATGGAGCATTGTGATGACAAGAGTCCCGAATCATTGTGTTCTCAGGTGACATGGTGTGTTGTGATGACAGTGGTCATGGAGCATTGTGATGATATTGGCCATGGAGCATTGTGATGAGTAGGTCGTGGAGCATTGGGCTGAATATGTTAATGGATTATTGTGATGACAGGGGTCATGGAGCATTGTGATTACAAGGGAATGGAGCATGGTGATGACAAGGTCCTGGAGCATTGTGATTAGAAGACCATGGAGACTTGTGATGACAAGTCTCATAGAGCATTCTGATGAAAAGGGGCATGGAGCATTGTGATTACTGGGGTCTTGGAGCACTGTGATGACTAGGGCATGGAGCATTGTGATGAGAAGGCCATGGAGCATTCTGGTGACATGCGTCATGGAGTTTTTTGAGGACAACCATGGAGCATTGTGATTACAGGTGTCTTCGAACATTGTGAGGACAAGGGCAAGGAGCATTGTGAGGAGAAGACCAAGTAGCATTCTGATGGCATGCGTCATTGAGCTTTGTGATGACAAGGGCATGGAGCATTGAGATTACATGGGTCTTGGAGCATTGTGATGAAAAGGACATGGATCATTGTGATGCAAAAGGCATGGAGCCTTGTCATGACAGGATTCAAGGAGGATAGAGACAACAAGTGTCAGGGAGCATTTTGATGACAAGTGTATAGAGCATTGTGATAACAAAGGTCATGGAGCATTGTGATGAGAAGACCATTGATAATTGTGATGACGAGAGTCATGGGACATTGTGATGAAAAGTGATATTGTATATTGTAATCACAAGTGTTTGGAGCATTGTTATGAGAGAGGTCATGGAGCATTTTGATTTCATTGTGATGACAATAGCATGAAGCATTATGATGATGGGCATGGTGCATTGTGATGACAGGGTTCATGGATCATTGAGATGAAAAGAGGCATAGAGGATTGTGATTACAGGGTTATTGGAGCACTGTGATGAGAGGGGTCATGGAGCTTTGTGATGACAGGACCATGGAACATCGTGATGGCAGGGGTCATGGAGCATTGTTATCACAGGGGTAATTGAGCCTTGTGATGGCAAGGGCATGCAGCATTGTGATGAGAAGGCCATGGAACATTCTGATGACATGTTTCATGGAGCTTTGTGAAGACAAGGGCATGGAGCAATGTGATGAGAGCGTTCATGGAGCATTGTGATGACAATGAAATGGAGCATTGTGATGCTAAGTGTCATGGATCTTTGTGATGACAATGGTCATGGAGCATTTTGATGGCAAGGGCGTTGTGCAATGTGATGAGAAGGGCAGGGAGCATTGTGATGACAAATTTTAAGGAGAATTGTGATGACAAGATTGTGGAGCATTCTGATGACAAGCACATGGTGCATTGTGATGACATGTGTCATTGTGCATTGTGCTGACAAGCACATTAAGCATTGTGATGACAAGTCTCATGGAACATTCTGATGAAAAGTGGCATGGAGCATTGTGATTACAGGGGTCTTGGAGCATTGTGATAAGAAGGGCATGGAGCATTGTGATGAGAAGGCCATGAAGCATGCTGATGACTTGTGTCATGGAGCTTTTTAATGACAAAGGCATGGAGCATTGTGATTACAGGGATCTTGGAGCATTGTGATGAATAGGGCATGGATCACTGTGATGAAAAAGGCATGGAAACTTGTCATGACAGGGTTCAAGGAGCATACTGACGACAAGTGTCAGGGAGCATTGTGATGACAAGTGTATTGAGCATTGTGATGACAATGATCATGGAGAATTGTGATGAGAAGACCGTGGATAATTGTGATGATGAGTGTCATGGGGTGTTGAGATGATAAGTGTTATTGAACATTGTGATCACAAGGATTTGGAGCATTATAATGAGAGAGGTCATGGAGAATATTGATTTCATTGTGATGACAACAGCCTGAAGCATTATGATGATGGGCATGGTGTATTGTGATGACAGGGTTCATGGAGCATTGAGATGAAAAGGGTCATGGAGCACTGTGATTACAAGGGTCTTGGAGCATTGTGATGACATGGGAATGGAGCATTGTGATGAGAAGGCCATGGAACTTTCTGATGACATGCGTCATGGAGTTTTGTGATGACAAGGACATGCAGCATTTTGATTTCAGGGGTCTTGAGCATTGTGATGACAAGTGTCATGGAACCTTGTGATGACTAGGTAGTGGAACATTGTGATGCCAAGAGTCATGGTGCATTGTTATGACAGGGTTAATGGAGCATTTTGATGAGAAGGGTATGGAACATTGGTCTGAAATGTTTCATGGATTATTGTGATGAGAGTGGGCATGGAGCATTGTGAGAACAAGGGCACGGAACACTGTGATACATGGGTCATGCAGGATTGTAATGAAAAAGGCATGGAGCATTGTTATGAGAAGGGCATCGAGCATTGTGATGACAAGTGTCATGGAGCTTTGTGATGACAAGGACATGGAGCAATGTGATGAGAGGGTTCAGGGAGCATTGTGATGACAGTGACATGGAGCATTGTGATGCCATGGGACATGGAGCTTTGTGATGACAAGTCATGGAGCATTTTGATGACAAGGGCATGGTGCATTGTGATGAGACGGGCAGGGAGCATTTTGATGAACGGGTCATGCAGCAATTTGATAAGAATTGTAATGGAATATTGTGATGGCAGTGTTTATAGAACATTATGATGTCAGGGGTCTTGGATCTTTGGGATGAAAAGGGTCATGGAGCATTTTGCTGACAGGGGTTATGGAACATTGTGATGTCAGGGGTCATGGAACATTGTGCAGATAAGTGGATGTAGCACTGTGATGACAGGGTCATGGAACATTGTGATTCCAGGTGTGAGGGAGTATTGTGATGACTAGTGATGGAACATTGTGATATCTCTGGTGAGAGAGCATTTTGATGAGAAGTCCATGGACCATTGTGATTACAAGGTTTATGGAGCATTGCAATGAAAATTTTGTGGTCGGCTGTGATGAAATGCGTGTGGCACATTGTGATGACAATGGTCATAGACCATTGTTCTGACAAAGACATGGAGCATTGTGATGACAAGGGTCACAGAGAATTGTGATGAAATGTTCATGGAACATTGTGGTTACAAAAGTCACAGAGACTTGTGATGACGCGGGCATGGACAATTGTGATGACAAACGTTATGAATCATTGTGATGACTGGAGTCACTGAGCATTGTGATGACAGGGGTCATGGAGCATTGTGATGACAAGGGCATGAAGCATTGTGTTGACAGGGGCATGGAGCATTGGTCTGACAAGTTTCATGGATTATTGTGATGACATTGGGCATGGTGCATTGTGATGACAAGGGCATGGAGCATTGTGATGAGAAGGTCAAGGATTATTGTGAAGAGAAGTGTCAGGAAGCATTGTGATGACATATGTCATGGTCCATTGTGATGACAATGGCATGGAGCATTGTGAAGCCAAATATAATGGAGAAATGTGAGGACAAATATAATGGAGCATTTTGATGATTAGGGCTTGGAGCATTATGATGACAAGGGCCATTAAAAATTTTCATGACAAGGTCGAGAAGCATTGTGATGACAAGGTCCTGGAGCATTGTGATGACAAAACCATGGAGCCTTGTGATAACAAGTCTCATGGAGCATACTGATTAAAAGGGGCATGGAGCAATGTGATTACAGGAGTCTTGGAACATTGTGATGACAAGGGCACGGCACATTGTGAGGAGAAGACCAAGGAGCATTCTGATGGCATGCGTCCTTGTGTTTTGTGATGACAAGGTCAAGGAGCATTGTTATTACATGGGTCTTGGAGCACTGTGATGGAAAGGGCATGGAACATTGTGATGAAAAAGGCATGGAGCCTTGTCATGACAGGGTTCAAGGAACATACTGACAAGTGTCATGGAGCATTGTGATGACAGGGGTCAGAAAGAATTGTGATAACAAGAGCATGGAGCATTGTGATGACAAGAGCATGGAACAATGGTCTAATACGTTTCATGGATTATTGCGATGACAGTTGGAATGGCGCATTGTGATGACAAGGGCATGGAGCATTGTGATGACCAGGTCATGCAGTATTGTGAAGACAGGTGTCAGGGAGCATTCTGATGACATATGTAGTGGCCCGCTCTGATGACAATGGCATGGAGCATAGTGATGCCAAGTGTCATGGAGGATTCTGATGACAAAAGTAATGGAGCATTGTGATGACAAGGGCATGGAGCTTTGTGATGACATGTGCATGGAGCATTGTGATGACAAGTGCATGGAGCATTGCAATGTCAAGTGGATGGAGAATTGTGATGACAAGAGCATGTAACATTTTGATGAGAAGTGTCATGTAGCACTGTGATGACAAGGACGTGGAGAATTGTGATGACAAGGGACATGGAGCATTTTGATAACCAGGGCATGGTGCATTGTGATGACAGGGGTCATGGAGCATTATTATGAGAACGGCCATGGTGCATTCTGACATAAGATATCACTTATGAAGGGAATGTAAACATGGCTACATATGAACTGAATTAGGGAAGAGAACAGAGTCTCAGATTTAGAAAACAATCTAACGCTTGCTTAAGGGGAAAGAGAGGTGGGGAGATGCACAAAACATAAGATTGATATTAGCACAGGTACCGTTCCATAATCCAAAAACAGAAGAGACAAGCCCTACTCCTTCCTCAGTGAACGGAACTCAACATCCCTATTCCCCTCAGAGAAATATATCTGACTAGTAAGAATTTTAAAACCTATGTATTGATATGTCTCCGTAAGGGAACCAAGTGTGTCTAGAACGACATAAACATGGCAGTGAGAATCAGCTCAAACCCACTATAAAAATGAATTTCAAAACAAAACATAAAAACAGTAAAATTCTTACACAATACCTTCAGGGGTTCTGATGAAACCTGGAATGACCGTATCTACAATGACAGCTGGATGTGGCATAAGGCTGGTCACTTGGGACTGAGAGGATTGGTGAGATTGGGTAAAAAAATGCAGACCCTTTAAAGCAATAATGCCTGCCACCCATTCCATGGTTCCCATCTCTCCAGTTAGAAGGGAATATCACTACAGTTATAACGTGTATGGGAACCTAGAGAATGGAAACCATCTGATGGTGAAAGGTTTCTAAAACTCTACTACTTTTTTCTCTCCTTGTGCTCCAGTTTGACATTCCAACTGCTTTACTATCAATCTCCCAACTTGGAAAGTCAGCCCCTATATCCTCCTGGTACGAACAGTTGGCAAATTGTGCAGAGGATATAAGGGAAGAGAGAGAACCAATGAGAGAGTAGCTGTAGGCATTTGGACGGCCACATGTCTCTCTAATTTTCCATCACAAAGAGAAATTAACCAAAGTCTCAGCCTGCCCCCCAGAACCAGTATAAGTCCAGAAGCAAAACTGTTGATTTGTGGTCAGATCACAAAAACGCGAGTTGAAAAATGGAGCTAAGGGCCACAGCAATTCACTAACCTGCAGAGTTATAAAGGACTACTCTCTTCGAAAAATCTGTTGAGGGAAAGCCACGAGGCAGAAGGGAAAATGAGGCAGAATGGCATGAAATAGATTTCAAGAGGTACATTGTAATCGCCTTTAAACACAGGAAAAGCATTACAACGTCGAAAATTATGGAAATTGCCATTAAGGGCATATGGGTTTTCACGTGCATATATGCAGGAGAAAACGCATATGCCCTTTTTGGACAAGCAAGCAAGCGGGCAATGCAAATCTGCACTACAAAGAAGTATCACTTCCTACCGGTCAAAAGGGACATCCACAAAATGTGTAAAAAACAGAAAGGCAAGACAGGCACTGGAGAACAGGGAGCCTGGTTATGCTGATGGGCGGGATGTAAATTGCCAGCTGCCTCTCTGGAGGAGTGCATTGTGTTCCCTAAAACAAGTAAACAACAGAGCTACAGAGCCAAGGGTACTTCCAGTCTAGGGAATATACCTTGGGAAAACTGAAAATAAATAAGACAGATCCACACCAAAATTCAGGGCTGCACTGCTTACAAAAACCTCAACTTGGGTACACATTAAATATCCCAGGAAAGACAAAAATGGTTCAAGAAATTGTGGTACTTACATATGATGGAATATCCCTCAGCCATGAAATCAATGTCATAAGACCACTAGCAGCAAAATGAGTGGATTCAGGTACGATAATTCTAACTGAAATAAGTCACACAGAAAAAGAAACTTATCATAAGATATCACTTATGAAGATCCTGTAAACATGGCTACACATGAACTGAGTTAGGAAAGAAAAGAGAGACTCACATTAAAAAAAAAAAAAACGCTTATGCTTGCTTAAGGGAGAAGGAGAGGTGGGGTGATGCATAAAATCAGAGTTTGATATTAGTACAGGTACCGTTTCAAAAACCAAATACGAAATCGACAAAACCTACACCTTCCTCAGTGAAAGGGACTCAAAACCCATATTCAACACAGAGTAATATATATTAAAAGTATGAATCTTAAAACCTATGTATTGATATGTCTCCATAAGGGAATCAAGTGTGTCTAGACTGGCATAAACATGACAGTGAGAATCAGCTCAAACCCACTATAAAAAGGAATTTGAAAAACAAAAAACAGGGAAATTCTTTATAATTCCTTCAGGGTCTATGATGAAACCAGGAATGACCCTATCTACAATGACAGCTGCATGTGGCATAAGGCTGGACACATAGGACTGAGAGGATTGGTGAGATTGGGTGAGCAAATGCAGACCCTTTAAAGCAATAATGCATGGCACCCATTCCATGGGTCCCAACTCTCCAGGTTGAAGGGAATATTACTACAGCTATAACATGTATGGGAAACCTAGAGAATGGACACACTGTGAATACGAATATTCTCTAAAACTCAACGTATAGTCCCTCTCCTGGTGCTCCGGTTTGACTTTCCAACTGCTTTACTATCAATCTCCCAACCTGGAGAGACCGCACCTTTAACCTCCTGTTTCACACAGGTTGCCAATTTCGCAGAGGATGAATGGGAAGAGGGAGAACCAATGAGAGAGTAGCTGTTAGGCATTTGGACGGGCATATGTCACTCTTATTTCCCGGGAGGAAGAAGAATTGACCAAAGTCTCCGCCACCCACCGGGAACCAGGATATGTCCTGAACCAAAATATTGGACTTGCGTACAGCTCAGAAAAAAACAGTTAAAAAACGGAGCTCAGGGGCACAGCAATTCACAAACTGGCAGAGTAATAAAGGACAACTATCGTCCAAAAACCTGTTGAGCGAAGGACACGAGGCGGACTTGAAAGCCAGGCAGAATTGCCGGAAACGGATTTCAAGAGTTACGTTGGAATCACCTTTAAAGCACAGGAAGAGGGGCACAACTTCGAAAATGATGCACTAGGCCAAAAAGGGCTTATGCATTTTCTCCTGAGTATATTCAGGAGAAAACGCATACAGTTTTTTTGGCCAAGCAAGCAAGCGTTCATGCAAGTCTGCACTACAAAGAAATATCACTTCCCACCAGTCCACAGGAACATCGAAAAAATGGGTAAAAACCAGAAATTCAAGACAGTCCCTGGAGAACAGCGAGCCTTGTTATGCTGATGGGCGGGATGTATATTGCCAACTGCCTCTCTGGAGGAGTGCATTGTGTTCCCTAAAACAAGTAAACAGCAGAGCTACAGAGCCAAGGGCACTTCCAGTCTAGGGAATATACCTTGGGAAAACTGAAAATCAATAAGACAGAGCCACCAAAAATTTAGGCCTGCACTGCTTACAAGAACGTCAACTTGGGTACACCTTAAATATCCCAGGAAATATAAAAATGGTTCAAAAAATTGTGGTACTTACATACAATGGAATATCCCTCAGACATGAAATCAATGTCATAAGACCAGTAGCAGCAAAATGAGTGGATTCAGGTATGATGATTCTAACTGAAATAAGTCACACAGAAAAAGAAACTTATCATAAGATATCACTTATGAAGATCCTGTAAACATGGCTACACATGAACTGAGTTAGGAAAGAGAACAGAGTCTCACATTTAGAAAACACTCTTATGCCTGCTTAAGGAGGAAGGAGAGGTGGGGTGATGCATAAAACCAGAGTTTGATATAAGCACAGGTACTGTTCCAAAAACAACTATGGAAGACACAAGACCTACACCTTGCTCAGTGAAAGGGACTCGAAACCCCATATTTCCCGCAGAGGAATATATCTGACTAGTAAGAATCTTAAAACCTATGTATTGATATGTCTCCGTAAGGGAATCAAGTGTGTCTAGACTGGCATAAACCTGGCAGTGAAAATCAGCTCAAACCAACTATAAAAAGGAATTTCAAAAACAAAACCAAAAAACAGGGAAATTCTTTACAATTCCTTCAGGGATTCTGATGAAACCTGGAATGACCCTATCTACAACGACAGCTGGAAGTGGCAAAAGGCTGGACACATGGGACTGAGAGGATTGGTGAGATTGGGTGCGCAAACGCCGACCCTTTAAAGCAATAATGCGTGGCACCCATTCCATGGGTCCCAACTCTCCAGGTTGAAGGGAATATTACTACAGCTATAACATGTACGGGAAACCTAGAGAATGGACACACTATGAATACGAAAGGTTTCTAAATCTCAACGAATAGTCCCTCTCCTGGTGCTCAAGTTTGACATTACAACTGCTTTACTATCAATCTCCCAACTTGGAGAGACAGCACCTTTAACTTCCTGGTTCGCACAGGTTGCCAATCTGGCAAAGAATGAAAGGGAAGAGGGAGAAACAATGAGAGAGTAGCTGTTATGCATTTGGACGGGCACATGTCACTCTAATTTCCCGGGAGGAAGAAGAATTGACAAAAGTCTCAACCACCCACTGGGAACCAGTATAGTTCAAGAAACAAAATATTGCACTTGAGTTCAGCTCACAAAAAACGAGTAAAAAATGGAGCTCAGGGGCACAGCAATTCACAAACTGGCAGAGTAATAAAGTGCAACTATCGTCCAAAAATATTTTGAGGGATGGCAGCGAGGCGGACTTGAAAGTGAGGCAGAATAGCAGGAATCAGATTTCAAGAGGTACGTAGGAATCGCCTGTAAAGCAAAGAAATAGGTGCACAACTTAGACAATGATGCACTTGGCCAAAAAGGGCGTATGCGTTTTCTCCTGAATATATTCAGGACAAAACGCATACGCCCTTTTTGGCCAAGCAAGCAAGCGGGCAATGCAAATCTGCACTACAAAGAAGTATCACTTCCCACCGATCAAAAGCGACATCCACAAAATGGGTAAAAACGGAAAGGCAAGACAGGCCCTGGAGAACAGGGAGCCTTGTTATGCTGATGGGCGGGATGTAAACTGCCAACTGCCTCTCTGGAGGAGTGCATTGTGTTCCCTAAAACAAGTAAACAACAGAGCTACAGAGCCAAGGGCACTTCCAGTCTAGGGAATATACCTTGGGAAAACTGAAAATCAATAAGACAGAGCCACCCAAAATTTTAGGGCTGAACTGCTTACAAGAACCTCAACTTGGGTTCACCTTAAGTATCCCAGGAAAGATAAAAATTGTTCAAAAAATTGTGGTACTTATGTATGATGGAATATCCCTCAGCCATGAAATCAATGTCATAATACCAGTAGCAGCAAAATGAGTGGATTCAGGTACGATATTTCTAACTGAAATAACTCACACAGAAAAAGAAACTTATCATAAGATAATACTTATGAAGATCCTGTAAACATGGCTACACATGAACTGAGTTAGGAAAGAGAAGAGAGTCTCACATTTAGAAAACACTCTTATGCCTGCTTAAGGGGGAAGGAGAGGTTGGGTGATGCATAAAACCAGAGTTTGATATAAGCACAAGTACCGTTCAAAAAACCAACTATGGAATAGACAAGACCTACACCTTCCTCAGTGAAAGGGACTCAAAACCCCATATTTCCCGCAGAGGAATATATCTGACTAGTAATAATCTTAAAACCTATGTATTGATAGGTCTCTTTTAGGGAATCAAGTGCGTGTAGACAGGCATAAACTTGGCAGCGAGAATCAGCTCAAACCCACTATAAAAATGAATTTGAAAAACAAAAAAAAGGAAATTCTTTAAAATTCCTTCAGGGTCTCTGATAAAACCTGGAATGACCCTATCTACAATGACAGCTGCATGTGGCATAAGGCTGGACACATGGGACTGAGAGAATGGGTGAGATTCGTGAGCAAATGCAGACACTGTAAAGCAATAACGCATGGCATCCATTTCATGGGTCCCAACTCTCCAGGTTGAAGGGAATATTACTACAGCTATAACATGTATGGGAATCCTAGAGAATGGACACACTGTGAATATGAAAGGTTTCTAAAACTCAACGAATAGTCCCTCTACTGGTGCTCCAGTTTCACTTTCTAACTGCTTTACTATCAATCTCCCAACTTGGAGAGACAGCACCTTTAACCTCCTGGTTCGCACAGGTTGCTAATTTGCAAAGAATGAAAGGGAAAAGGGAGAACCAATGAGAGAGTAGCTGTTAGGCATTTGAACGGGCACATGTCACTCTTATTTCCCGGGAGGAAGAAGAATTTACCAAAGTCTCAGCCACCCACCCGGAACCAGTATAGGTCCTAAACCAAAATATGGGACTTTTGTTCAGCTCACAAAAAAACGAGTTAAAAAATGGAGCTGTAGGGCAGAGCAATTCACAAAATGGCAGAGTAATAAAGGACAACTATCATCGAAAAATCTGTTGAGGGAAGGCAACGAGGCGGACTTGAAAGGGAGGCAGAATAGCAGGAAACAGATTTCAAGAGGTACGTTGGAATTGCCTTTAAAGCACAGGAAGAGGGGCACAACTTCGACAATGATGCACATGGCCAAAAAGTGTGTATGCGTTTTCTCCTGAGTATATTCAGGAGAAAATGCATACGCCCTTTTTGCCAAGCAAGCAAGCGGACAATGTAAGCCTGCACTACAAATAAGTGTCACTTCCCACGGGTCCAAAGGGACATCCACAAAAAGGGTATAAACCAGAAATTCAAGACAGGCCCTTGAGAACAGGGGGCCTTGTTATTCAGAAGGGCGGGATGTAAATTACAAACTGCCTCTCTGGAGGAGTGCATTGTGTTCCCTAAAACAAGGAAACAACAGAGCTACAGAGCCAAGGACACTTACAGTCTAGGGAATATACGTTGGGAAAACTGAAAATCAATAAGACAGAACCACCCCGAAATTTAGGGCTGCACTGCTTACAAGAACCTCAACTTGGGTACACCTTAAATATCCCAGGAAATATAAAAATGGTTCAAAAATTGTGTTACTTACGTACAATGGAATATCCATCAGCCATGAAATCAATGTCATAAGACCAGTAGCAGCTAAATGAGCGGATACAGGTACGATGATTCTAGGTGAAATAAGTCACACAGAAAAATAAACGTATCATAAGATATCACTTATGAAGTTCCTGTAAACATGGCTACACATGTACTGAGTTAGGAAAGAGAACAGAGTCTCACATTTAGAAAACACTCTTATGCCTGCTTAAGGGGGAAGGAGAGGTGGGGTGATGCATAAACCCAGAGTTTGATATAAGCACCGGTACCGTTCCAAAAACCAACTATGGAATAGACCAGACCTAAACGTTCCTCAGTGAAAGGGACTCAAAACCCCATATTTCCCGCAGAGGAATATATCTGACTAGTAAGAATCTTAAAACCTATGTATTGATATGTCTCCGTAAGGGAATCAAGTGTTTCTAGACTGGCATAATCATGGCAGTGAGAATCAGCTCAAACACACTATAAAAAGAATTTCTAAAACAAAACAAAAAAACAGTGAAATTCTTTACAATTCCTTCAGGGTCTCTGATGAAACTTGGAATGACCCTATCTAGAACGACAGCTGGAGGTGGGATAAGGCTGGACACATGGGACTGAGAGGATTGGTGAGATTCGTGAGCAAATGCAGACCCTTTAAAGCAATAATGCATGGAACCCATTCCATGGGTCCCAACTCTCCAGGTTGTAGGGAATATTACTACATCTATAACATGTATGGGAAACCTAGAGAATGGACACTCTGTGAATACGAAATGTCTCTAAAGCTCAACGAACAGTCCCTCTCCTGGTGCTCCGGTTTGACTTTCCAAGTGCTTTACTATCAATCTCCCAACCTGGAGAGACAGCACCTTTAACCTCCTGTTTTGCACAGGTTGCCAATTTGGCAAAGGATGAAACGGAAGAGGGAGAACCATATAGAGAGTAGCTGTTAGGCATTTGGACGGGCACATGTCACTCTTATTTCCCGGGAGGAAGAAGAATTAACCAAAGACTCAGCCAATGACTGGGAACCAGTATAGGTCCTGAACCAAAATATGGGACTGGCGTTAAGCTCACAAAAAACGAGTTAAAAAAAGGAGCTATAGGGCAGTGCAATTCACCAACTGGCAGAGTAATAAAGGACAACTGTCATCCAAAAATCTGTTGAGGGAAGGCAACGAGGCAGACTTGAAAGTGAGACAGAATAGCAGGAAACGGATTTCAAGAGGTTCGTTGGAATCGCCTTTAAAGCACAGGAAGAGGGGCACAACTTCGACAATGATGCACTTGTCCAAAAAGGGCTTATGCGTTTTTTCCTGAGTATATTCAGGAGAAAACACATACGCTCTTTTGGCCAAGCAAGCAAGCGGACACTGTAAGTCTGCACTACAAAGAAGTATCACTTCCCACCTGTCCAAAGGGACATCCACAAAAAGGGTAAAAACCAGAAATTCAAGACAGGCCCTGGAGAACAGGGAGCCTTGTTATGCTGATGGGCGGGATATAAATTGCCAACTGCCTCTCTGGAGGAGTGCATTGTGTTCCCTAAAACAAGTAAACAACAGAGCTACAGAGCCAAGGACACTTCCAGTCTAGGGAATATACCTTGGGAAAACTGAAAATCAATAAGACAGAGCCACCGCAAAATTTAGGGCTGCACTGCTTACAAGAACCTCAACTTGGGTACACATTAAATATCGCAGGAAATATAAAAATGGTTCAAAAAATTGTGGTACTTACGTACGATGGAATATGCCTCAGCCATGAAATCAATGTCATAAGACCAGTAGCAGCAAAATGAGTGGATTCAGTTATGATGATTCTAAGTGAAATAAGTCACACAGAAAAAGAAACGTATCATAAGATATCACTTATGAAGATCCTGTAAACGTGGCTACACATGAACTGAGTTAGGAAAGAGAAAAGAGTCTCACATTTAGAAAACACTCTTATGCCTGCTTAAGGGGGAAGGAGAGGTGGGGTGATGCATAAAACCAGAGTTTGATATAAGCACAGGTACCGTTCCAAAAACCAAGTATGGAATAGACATGACCTACACCTTCCTCAGTGAAAGGCACTCAAAACCCCATATTTCCTGCAGAAGAATATATCTGACTAGTAAGCATCTTAAAACTTATGTATTGATATGTCTCCATAAGGGAATCAAGTGTGTCTAGACTGGCATAAAGATGGCAGCGAGAATCAGCTCAAACCCACTATGAAAAGGAATTTCAAAAACAAAACAGAGAAACAGTGGATTTCTTTACAATTCCTTCAGGGTCTCTGATGAAACTTGGAATGACCCTATCTAGAACGACAGCTGGAGGTGTCATAAGGCTGGACACATGGGACTGAGAGGATTGGTGAGATTCGTGAGCAAATGCAGACCCTTTAAAGCAATAATGCATGGAACCCATTCCATGGGTCCCAACCCTCCAGGTTGAAGGGAGTATTACTACAGCTATAACATGTACGGCAAACCTAGATAATGGACACTGTGAATACGAAAGATTTCTAAAACTCAACGAATATTCCCTCTCCTGATGCTCCGGTTTGACTTTCCAACTGCTTTACTATCAATCTCCCAACTTGGAGAGACAGCCCCTTTAACCTCCTGGTTCGCACAGGTTGCCAATTTGGCAGAGGATCAAAGGGAAGAGGGAGAACAAATGAGAGAGTAGCTGTTAGGCATTTGGACAGGCACATGCCACTCTAATTGCCCGGCAGGAAGAATAATTATCCAAAGTCTCAGGCACTCACCGGGATCCAGTATAGGTCCTGAACCAAAAATTTGGACTTGCTTTCAGCTCACAAAAAACGAGTTGAAAAATGGAGCTCAGGGGCAGAGCAATTCACAAACTGGCAGAGTAATAAAGGCCAACTATGTTCCAGAAATATGTTGAGGGAAGGCAGTGAAGCAAACCCGAAAATCAGGCCGAATAGCAGGAAACATATTTCAAGAGGTACGTTGGAATCGTCTGTAAAGCAGAGGAAGAGGGGCACAACTTCGACAACGATGCAATTGGCCAAAAAGGGCGTATGCATTTTCTCCTGAATATATGCAGGAGAAAACGCATACGCACTTTTTGGCCAAGCAAGAAAGCGGGCAATGCAAATCTGCACTACAAAGAAGTATCACTTCCCACCAGTCAAAAGGGACATCCACAAAATGGGTAAAAACCAGAAAGGCAAGACAGGCCTTGGAGAACAGGGAGCCTTGTTATGCTGATGGGCGGGATGTAAGTTGTCAAATGCCTCTCTGGAGGAGTCCATTGTGTTCCCTAAAACAAGTAAACAACAGAGCTACAGATCCAAGGGCACTTCCAGTCTAGGGAATATACCTTGGGCAAACTGAAAATCAATAAGACAGAGCCAGTCCACAATTTAGGGCTGCACTGCTTACAAGAACCTCAACTTGGGTACACCTTAAGTATCCCAGGAAAGATAAAAATGGTTCAAAAAATTGTGGTACTTACGTATGATGGAATATCCCTCAGCCATGAAATCAATGTCATAAGACCAGTAGCAGCAAAATGAGTGGATTCAGGTACGATGATTCTAAGTGAAATAAGTCACACAGAAAAAGAAACCTATCATAAGATATCACTTATGAAGTTCCTGTAAACATGGCTACACATGTACTGAGTTAGGAAAGAGAACAGAGTCTCACATTTAGAAAACACTCTTTTGCCTGCTTAAGGGGGAAGGAGAGGTGGGGAGATGCATAAACCCAGAGTTTGATATAAGCACAGTTACCGTTCCAAAAACAAACTATGGAATAGACCAGACCTAAATGTTCCTCAGTGAAAGGGACTCAAAACCCCATATTTCCCGCAGAGGAATATATCTGACTAGTAAGAATCTTAAAACCTATGTATTAATATGTCTCCGTAAGTGAATCAAGTGTTTCTAGACTGGCATAATCATGGCAGCGAGAATCAGCTCAAACACACTATAAAAAGGAATTTCTAAAACAAAACAAAAAAACAGGGAAATTCTTTACAATTCCTTCAGGGTCTCTGATGAAACTTGGAATGACCCTATCTAGAACGACAGCTGGAGGTGGCATAAGGCTGGACACATGGGACTGAGAGGATTGGTGAGATTCGTGAGCAAATGCAGACCCTTTAAAGCAATAATGCATGGAACCCATTCCATGGGTCCCAACTCTCCAGATTGTAGGGAATATTACTACAGGTATAACATGTATGGGAAACTTAGAGAATGGACACTCTGTGAATACGAAATGTCTCTAAAGCTCAACGAACAGTCCCTCTCCTGGTGCTCCGGTTTGACTTTCCAACTGCTTTACTATCAATCTCCCAACCCGGAGAGACAGCACCTTTAACCTCCTGTTTTGCACAGGTTGCCAATTTGGCAAAGGATGAAACGGAAGAGGGAGAACCATATAGAGAGTAGCTGTTAGGCATTTGGACGGGCACATGTCAATCTTATTTCCCGGGAGGAAGAAGAATTAACCAAAGACTCAGCCAACGACTGGGAACCAGTATAGGTCCTGAACCAAAATATGGGACTGGCGTTAAGCTCACAAAAAACGAGTTAAAAAAAGGAGCTATAGGGCAGAGCAATTCACCAAGTGGCAGAGTAATAAAGGACAACTGTCATCCAAAAATCTGTTGAGGGAAGGCAACGAGGCGGACTTGAAAGTGAGACAGAATAGCAGGAAACGGATTTCAAGAGGTACGTTGGAATCGCCTTTAAAGCACAGGAAGAGGGGCACAACTTCGACAATGATGCACTTGTCCAAAAAGGGCTTATGCGTTTTTTCCTGAGTATATTCAGGAGAAAACACATACGCTCTTTTGGCCAAGCAAGCAAGCGGACACTGTAAGTCTGCACTACAAAGAAGTATCACTTCCCACCTGTCCAAAGGGACATCCACAAAAAGGGTAAAAACCAGAAATTCAAGACAGGCCCTGGAGAACAGGGAGCCTTGTTATGCTGATGGGCGGGATGTAAATTGCCAACTGCCTCTCTGGAGGAGTGCATTGTGTTCCCTAAAACAAGTAAACAACAGAGCTACAGAGCCAAGGACACTTCCAGTCTAGGGAATATACCTTGGGAAAACTGAAAATCAATAAGACAGAGCCACCGCAAAATTTAGGGCTGCACTGCTTACAAGAACCTCAACTTGGGTACACATTAAATATCGCAGGAAATATAAAAATGGTTCAAAAAATTGTGGTACTTACGTACGATGGAATATGCCTCAGCCATGAAATCAATGTCATAAGACCAGTAGCAGCAAAATGAGTGGATTCAGTTATGATGATTCTAAGTGAAATAAGTCACACAGAAAAAGAAACGTATCATAAGATATCACTTATGAAGATCCTGTAAACGTGGCTACACATGAACTGAGTTAGGAAAGAGGAAAGAGTCTCACATTTAGAAAACACTCTTATGCCTGCTTAAGGGGGAAGGAGAGGTGGGGTGATGCATAAAACCAGAGTTTGATATAAGCACAGGTACCGTTCCAAAAACCAAGTATGGAATAGACATGACCTACACCTTCCTCAGTGAAAGGCACTCAAAACCCCATATTTCCTGCAGAAGAATATATCTGACTAGTAAGAATCTTAAAACCTATGTATTGATATGTCTCCGTAAGGGAATCAAGTGTGTCTAGACTGGCATAAAGATGGCAGCGAGAATCAGCTCAAACCCACTATGAAAAGGAATTTCAAAAACAAAACAGAGAAACAGTGGAATTCTTTACAATTCCTTCAGGGTCTCTGATGAAACTTGTAATGACCCTATCTAGAACGACAGCTGGAGGTGGCATAAGCCTGGACACATGGGACTGAGAGGATTGGTGAGATTCGTGAGCAAATGCAGACCCTTTAAAGCAATAATGCATGGCACCCATTCCATGGGTCCCAACCATCCAGGTTGAAGGGAATATTACTACAGCTATAACATGTACGGCAAACCTAGATAATGGACACTGTGAATACGAAAGCTTTCTAAAACTCAACGAATAGTCCCTCTCCTGATGCTCCGCTTTGACTTTCCAACTGCTTTACTATCAATCTCCCAACTGGGGAGACAGCACCTTTAACCTCCTTGTTTGCACAGGTTGCCAATTTGGCATAGGATGAAAGGGTATAGGGAGAACCAATGAGAGAGTAACTGTTAGGCTTTTGGATGGGCACATGTCCCTCTTATTTCCCCAGAGGAAGAAGAATTAACCAAAATCTCAGCCAACCACCGGGAACCAGTATAAGTCCTGAACCAAAATATTTGATTTTCGTTCAGCTCACAAAAAACTAGTTACAAAATGGAGCAAAGGGGCACAGCAATTCACAAACTGGCAGAGTAATAAAGGGCAACTATCATCCAAAAATCTGTTGAGGGAAGGCATGGAGGCGAACTTTAAAGGGAGGCAGAATAGCAGGAAACACATTTCACGAGGTAATTTCGAATCACCTTTAAATCACAGGAATAGGGGCACAACTTCGACAATGATGCACCTGGCCAAAAAGGGCGTAGGAGTTTTCTCCTGAATATATTCAGGAGAAAACGCATACACACTTTTTGGCCAAGCAAGCAAGCGGGCAATGCAAAACTGCACTACAAAGAAGTACCACTTCCCACGAGTCAAAAGGGACATCCACAAAATGGGTAAAAACCAGAAAGGCAAGACAGGCCCTGGAGAACAGGGAGCCTTGTTATGCAGATGGGCCTGAAGTAAATAGCCAACTGCCTCTCTAGAGGAGTGCACTGTGTTCCCTAAAACAAGTAAATAACAGAGCTACAGAGCCAAGGGCACTTCGAGTCTAGGGAATATACCTTGGGAAAACTGAAAATCAATAAGACAGAGCCACCCCAAAATTTAGGGCTGCACTGCTTACAAGAACCTCAACTTGCGTACACCTTAACTATTCCAGGAAAGATAAAAATGGTTCAAAAAATTGTGGTACTTACGTATGATGGAATATCCCTCAGCCATGAAATCAATGTCATAAGACCAGTAGCAGCAAAATGAGTGGATTCAGGTATGATGATTCTAAGTGAAATAAGTCACACAGAAAAAGAAACATATCATAAGGTATAACTTATGAAGATCCTGTAAACATGGCTACACATGAACTGAGTTAGGAAAGAGAACAGTCTCACATTTAGAAAACACTCTTATGCCTTCTTAAGGGGGAAGGAGAGGTGGGGTGATGCATAAAACCAGAGTTTGATATAAGCACAGGTACCGTTCCAAAAACCAACTATGGAATAGACAAGACCTACACCTTCCTCAGTGAAAGGGACTCAAAATCCCATATTTCCCACAGAGGATTATATCTGACTATTAAGAATCTTAAAACCTGTGTATTGATATGTCTCCATAAGGCAAACAAGTGTGTCTAGACTGGCATAATCATGGCAGCGAGAATCAGCTCAAACCCACTATAAAAAGGAATTTCAAAAACAAACCAAAAAAAACAGGGACATTCTTTACAATTCCATCAGGTCTCTGATGAAACCTGGAATGACACTATCTACAACGACAGCTGGATGTGGCATAAGGCTGGACACATGGGACTGAGAGGATTGGCGAGATTGGGTGAGCAAATGCAGACACTTTAAAGCAATAATGCATGGCACCCATTCCATGGGTCCCAACTCTCCAGGTTGAAGGGAATATTACTACAGCTATAACATGTATGGGAAACCTAGAGAATGACACACTGTGAATACAAAAGGTTTCTAAATCTCAATGAATAGTCCCTCTCCTGGTGCTCCAATTTGACTTTCCAACTGCTTTACTATCAATCTCCCAACTTGGAGAGACAGCACCTTTAACCTCCTGGTTCGCACAGGTTGCCAATTTGGCATAGGATGAAAGGGAAGAGGGAGAACCAATGAGAGAATAGCTGTTAGGCATTTGGACGGGCACATGTCACTCTTATTTCTCGGGAGGAAGAAGAATTAACCAAAGTCTCAGCCAACCACCGGGAACCAGTATAGGTCCTGAACCAAAATATTGGACTTGCGTTCAGCTCACAAAAAACGAGTTACAAAATGGAGCTTAGGGGCACAGCAATTCACAAACAGGCAGAGTAATAAAGGGCAACTATCGTCCAAAAATCGGTTGAGGGAAGGCAGTGAGGCGAACTTGAAAGGGAGGCAGAATAGCAGGAAACACATTTCAAGAGGTACGTTGGAATCACCTTTAAAGCACAGGAAGAGGGACACAACTTCGACAATGATGCACTTGGCCAAAAAGGGCATATGCGTTTTGTCCTTAATATATTCAGGAGAAAACGCATACGCCCTTTTTGGCCAAGCAAGCAAGCGGGCAATACAAATCTGGTCTACAAAGAAGTATCACTTCCCACAAGTCAAAAGCGATATACGCAAAATGTTTAAAAAACAGAAATGCAAGACAGGCCCTGGAGAACTGGGAGCCTTGCTATGCTGATGGGCGGGATGTAAATTGCCAACTGCCTCCCTGGTGGAGTGCATTGTGTTCCCTAAAACAAGTAAACAACAGAGCTACAGAGCCAAGGGGACTTCGAGTCTAGGGAATATACCTTGGGAAATCTGAAAATCAATAAGACAGAGCCACCCCAAAATTTAGGCCTCCACTGCTTACAAGAACCTCAACTTGGGTACAACTAAAATATCCCAGGAAATATAAAAATGGTTAAAAAAATTGTGGTACTTACGTATGATGGAATATCCCTCAGCCATGAAATCAATGTCATAAGTCCAGTAGCAGCAAAATGAGTGGATTCAGGTACGATGATTCTAAGTGAAATAAGTCACACAGAAAAAGAAACTTATCATAAGATATCACTTATGAAGATCCTGTAAACATGGCTACACATGAACTGAGTTAGGAAAGAGAAGAGAGTCTCACATTTAGAAAACACTCTTATGCCTGCTTAAGGAGGAAGGAGAGGTGGGGTGATGCATAATACAGAGTTTGATATAAGCACAGTTACCGTTCCAAAAACCAACTATGGAATAGAGAAGACCTACAACTTCCTCACTGAAAGGGACTCAAAACCCCATATTTTCCGCAGAGGTATATATCTGACTAGTAATAATCTTAAAACCTATGTATTGATATGTCTCCATAAGGGAATCAAGTGTGTCTAGACTGGAATAAACATGGCAGTGAGAATCAGCTCAAACCCACTATGAAAAGGAATTTGAAAAACAAAAAAAAAGGGAAATTCTATACAATTCCTTCAGGGTATCTGATGAAACCTGGAATGACCCTATCTACAATGACAGCTGGATGTGGCATAAGGCTGGACACATGGGACTGAGAGGGTTGGTGAGATTGGGTGAGCAAAAGCATACCCTTTATAGCAGTAATGCATGGCACCCGTTTCATGGGTCCCAACTCTGCAGGTTGAAGGGAATATTAGTATAGCTATAACATGTATGGGAAACCTAGAGAATGGACACACTGTTAATATGAAAGGTTTCTAAAACTCAACGAATAGTCCCTCTCCTTGTGCTCCAGTTTGACTTTCCAACTGCTTTACTATTAATCTCCCAACTTGGAGACACAGAACCTTTAACCTCCTGGTTCGCACAGGTTGCCAATTTGGCAAAGGATGAAAGGGAAGAGGTAGAACCAATGAGAGAGTAGCTGTCAGGCATTTGGACGGGCACATGTCACTCTTATTTCCCGTGAGGAAGAAGAATTAACCAAAGACTCAGCCACCCACCGAAAGCCAGTATAGGTTCTGAAAAAAAATATTGAACTTGCGTTCAGCTCACAAAAAACGAGTTACTAAATGGAGATCAGGGGCACAGCAATTCACAAACTGGCAGAGTAATAAAGGGCAACTATCGTCCAAAAATCCGTTGAGGGAAGGCAACGAGGTGGACTTATACGCGAGGCAGAATAGCAGGAAACAGATTTCAAGAGGTACGTTGGAATCACCTTTAACGCACAGGAATAGGGGCACAACTTCGACAATGATGCACTTGGCCAAAAAGGGCGTATGCGTTTTCTCCTGAATATATTCAGGAGAAAACGCATACGCCCTTTTTGGCCAAGCAAGCAAGCGCGCAATGCAAATCTGCACTACAAAGTAGTATCACTTCCCACCGGTAATTAGGGGCATCCACAAAATGGGTAAAAACCAGAAAGGCAAGACAGGCCCTGGAGAACAGGGAGCCTTTTTATGCGGATGGGCGGGATGTAAATTGCAAACTGCCTCTCTAGAGGAGTGCATTGTGTTCCCTAAAACAAATAAACAACAGAGCTACAGAGCCAAGGGCACTTCGAGTCTAGGGAATATACCTTGGGAAAACTGAAAATCAATAAGACAGAGCCACCCCAAAATTTAGGGCTGCACTGCTTACAAGAATCTCAAATTGAGTATTCTCTAAATATCCCAGGATAGATAAAAATGATTCAAAAAATTTTGGTACTTATGTACGATGGATTATCTCTCAGCCATGAAATCAATGTCATAATGCCAGTAACAGGAAAATGAACGGATTCAGGTACGATGATTCTAAGTGAAATAAGTCACACTGAAAAACAAACTTATCATAAGATAGCACTTATGAATTTTCTGTAACATGGCTACACATGAACTGAGTTAGGAAAGGGAACAGCGTCTCACATTTAGAAAACACACTTATGCCTGCTTAAGGAGGAAGGAGAGGTGGGGTGATGCATAGAACCAGAGTTTGATATTAGTACAAGTACCATTCCAAAATCAAAATACGGAATAGACAAGACCTACACCTTCATCTGTGAAAGGGACGCAAAACACAATATTCTGCGCAGAGGTATATATCTGACTAATAAGAATCTTAAAACTTATGTATTGATATGTCACCGTAAGGGAATCAAGTGTGTCTAAACTGGCATAAACATGGCAGTGAGAATCAGCTGAAACCCAGTACAAAAAGAAATTTCAAATACAAAACAAAAAAAAACAGGGAAAATCTTTACAATTCCTTCATGGGCTCTGATGAAACCTGGAATGACCCTACCTACAACGAGAGCTGGATGTGGCATAAAGCTGGACACTTGAGACTGAGAGGTTTGGTGAGACTGGGTGAGCAAATGCAGACCCTTTAAAGCAATAATATGTGGCACCCATTCCATGTGTCCAAACTCTCCTTGTGTAAGGGAATATAACTACAGCCATAACATTTACGGGAAACCTAGAGAATGGACACACTGTGAATACGAAAGGTTTCTAAAACTCAACTTAGAGTCCCTCTCCTTGTGCTCCAGTTTGACCTTCCAACGGATTTACTATCAATCTCCCAACTTGGAGCGATAGCCCGTAAAACCTCCTGGTTCGCACAGGTTGCCAATTTGGCAGAGGATGAAAGGGAAGAGGGAGAACCAATGAGAGAGTAGCTGTTAGCCATTTGGACAGGTACATGTCACTTTAATTGCCCGGCAGGAAGTAGAATTAACCAATGTCTCAGCCACCCCCCGGGAACCAGTATAGGTTTTGAACCATAATTTTGGATTTGCTGTCAGCTCACAAAAACGAGTTGAAAAATGGAGCTCAGGGGCACAGCAATTTACAAACTGGCAGAGTAATAGAGGACAACTATCGTCCAAAAATCTTTTGAGGGAAGGCAGAGAGGCGGACTTTAAAACGAGGCAGAATAGCAGGAAACAGATTTCAAGAGGTACGTTGGAATCACCTTTCTAACACAGGAAGAGGGGCACAACTTCGACAATGATGCACTTGGCCAAAAAGGGTGTATGCGTTTTCTCCTGAGTATATTCAGGAGAAAATGCATACGCCATTTTTGGCCAAGCAAGCAAGCAGCAATGCAAATCTGCACTACAAAGAAGTATCCCTTCCCACCGGTCAAAAGGGACATCCGCAAAATGTGTAAAAACCAGAAAGGAAAGACAGGCCCTGGAGATCAGGGAGCCTTGTTATGCTGATGGGCGGGATGTAAGTTGCCAAATGCCTCTCTGAAGGAGTGCATTGTGTTCCCTAAAACAAGTAAACAACAGAGCTACACAGTCAAGGGCAGTTCCAGTCTAGGGAATATACCTTGGGAAAACTGAAAATCAATAAGACAGAGCCACCCTAAACTTTAGCGCTGCACTGCTTACAAGAACCTCAACTTGGGTACACCTTAAGTATCCCAGGAAAGACAAAAATGGTTCAAGATATTGTGGTACTTACGTACGATGGAATATCGCTCAGCCATGAAATCAATATCATAAGGCCAGTAGCAGCAAAAAGAGTGGATTCAGGTACGATGATTCTAAGTGAAATAAGTCACACAGAAAAAGAAACTTATCATAAGATATCACTTATGAAGGTCCTGTAAACATGGCTACACATGAACTGAGTTAGGAAAGATTACAGAGTAACTAATCTTATCATAAGTTATCACTCATAGCGGGAATGTACACATGACTACACATGAACTGAATTACAAACACAACAGAGTCACACATTTAGAAAACATCTTCTGCCTGCTTAATGGGAAAGCCGAGGTGGGGTGATGCATAAAACCACAGTTTTAAATTAGCACAGATACCGTTATATAAACCATGTATGTAATAGACAACACCTACTCCCGGCACAATAAACTGGACTCAACACCCCCTATTCATTGCAGAGGAATATGTCTGACTCTAAGTATTTTAAAACATATGTATTCTCATGTCTCCATAAAGGAATCATGTGTGTGTATAACGGCATGAACACAGCACTGAAATTCAGATAAACCCACTTATAAAAATAAATTTCAAAAGCAAAATGCAAAAACAGAGAGAAAGTCTTAAATATTACGTTCAGGGCCTGTGATGCAAGCTAGATTGACCACCTTTACACCCACAGCTGGATGAGACATAAGACTGGACTCTTGGGGCTGACAAGATTGCTGAGGTTGTGTGAACAAAAGAATACCACTTAGAGCAATACTGTGTGCTACCCATTCTAGTGGTCCCAACTCTCCAGGTTTAAGGGAATCTTCCTACAGTTAAAACATGCATGGGAAACCCAGTGGATGGTACACTGTGTAATTGGGAAAGTTTTCTAAAAGGTAACTCATTTTTCCTTTTGTCGTGCTCGGCTTCGCCATTCCATCTTCATTACTCAAAATCTCCCCACTTGGAGTGTCATTGCCTTTACCTTCCCGTTATGCACAGTTTGCAAACTGTGCAGAGGATGAACAGGAAGAGGGGAAATAAATGAGAGATTAGCTGTAGGTGTTTGGATGGGTACATGTCACTCTAGTTTCCCATCAGGAAGAATAATTAACCAAAGGCTCATCCTGAAGCCCCGGAACAGGACTAGGGCCTAAAGCCATCCTGCGGTATTGCAGCCAGCTCACAAAGAGGCGAGTTGAAAAATGGAAATCAGGGGCACAGCAATTCACAAACTTGCAGAATTATAAAGGACAACTATCATCCAGAAATATATTGAGGAAAGGCAGTGAAGAGGATTTGAATGCAAGGCAGAATTGAAGGAAACAGATTTCAAGAGGTAGATTGGAGTCATCTTTAAAGCACATGAAAAGCGACAGAATTTCGACAATGTTGCCCTTGGCTGAAAAGGGATTATGTGTATTTTCTTGAATATATTTGGGAAAAAATGCATATGCCCTTTTTGGCTAAGCAAGCCATCAGGCATTGCAAATCCACACTACAGAGAAGTGTTCCTTACCTCCAGTCAAATGGGCCATCCACAAATAGTGTAAATTCCACAAATGCAGGACAGGCCATGGAGAAAAGGGAGCCTGGTTACGCCGATGGACAGGATGTAAATTGCCAACAGCCTCTTTGGAGAACTGTATGTTGTTTTGTATAACAGAGCTACAGAGTATAGCACACTTCCACTCATGGGCGTGTATTTTGGGAAAACTAAAAATCCACAACACACAGCCAGCCCAAAATTTAGGGCTGCTCTGTTTACAAGAACCTCGACTTCGGTACACTTTATATATCCCAGGAAAGGAAAAAAAAAATGGATATAGATGTTGTGGTACTTATATACAAAGGAAAGTCACTCAGACATAAAATCAATGTCATAAGGCCAATAGCAGCTTAATGAGTGGCTTTAGGTACGATGATGCTAAGTGAAATGAGCCACAAAGAAAAAGAAACTTATTGTAATATATCACTTATAGAGGAAATGTAAACATGGCTACACATGAACTGAATTTCAAAAGAGAACAGAGTTACACATTTAGAAAACACACTTATGCCTCCTTAAGGGGAAAGGTGACGTGGGGTGATGTGTAAAAGCAGAGTTTGAAATTAGCACAGATCCTATTCCATATACCAAATAGTTAATAGACAAGACCTACTCCTTTCTCAATGAACTGGACACAAAACACCCTATTCACTGAAGAGGAATATATCTGACTGGTAATAACCTTGAAACCTATGTATTTATATGTCTCCATAATGGAATCAAGTGTATGTAGATTGGCATAAACACAGATCAATGGAACAGGACAGAAAGCCCAGAGATAAACCTACATACCTATGGCTATCTCATCTATGACAAAGGAGCTAAGGATATACAATGGAGAAAAGACAGTCTCTTCAGTAATTGCTGCTGGAAAAACTGGACCCCTACACATAAAAGAATGAAATTAGAACACTCCATAACACCATACACAAAAATAGACTCTAAATTGATTAGAGATCTAAATATAAGACCAGACACTATAAAACACTTAGAGGAAACCATAGGCAGAACACTCTATGACATAAATCACAGCAAGATCCTTTTGGACCCACCTCCTAGAGAAATGGAAATAAAAACAGAAATCAACAAATGGGACCTAATGAAACTTAAAAGCTTTTACACAGTACAGGAAAACTTAAACAAGATGCAAAAACAACCCTCAGAATGGGAGAAAATATTTTCAAATGAAGCAATTGACAAAGGATTAATCTCCAAACTTTACAAGCACCTCATGTAGCTCAGTATCACAAAAACAAACAACCCAATCTAAAAACGGGCAGAAGACCTAAATAGACATTTCTCCAAAGAAGATATACAGATTACCAAGAAACACATGAAAGGATGCTGAACATCACTAATCATTAGAGAAATGCAAATCAAAACTACCCTGAGGTATCACCTCACAGCAGTCAGAGTGGCAATCATCAAAAAAATCTACAAAACAATAAATGCTGGAGAGGCCTTTATTGGAGAAAAGGGAACACACTTGCACTGTGGGTGGGAATGTAAATTGATATGAGCACTAGGGAGAACAGTACGGTGGTTCCTTTAAATAACTAACAATAGAAGTACCATACGACACAACAATCCAACTACTGGGCATTTGCCTTGTGAAAACCATAATTCAAAAAGAGTTATGTACAAAAATGTTCATTGCAGCTCTATTTGCATTAGCCAGGACATGGAAGCAACCTAAGTGTCCATCGACAGATGAATGGATAAAGAAGATCTGGCACATATATACCATCAAATATTACTCAACCATAAAAAGAAGCAAAACTGAGTTATTTGTACTGAGGTGGATGGACTTAGAATCTGTCCTACACAGTGAAGTAAGTCAGAAAGGGAAAAACAAATACTGTATGTTAACAGAGATATATGGAATCTAATGAAGAAAAAAAAAGATTTTGAAGAACCTAGTGGCAGGACAGGATTAAGGACACAGACATAGAGAAAGGACTTGAGGACACCGGAAGGGGGATGGGTAAGCTGGGACGAAGTGAGAGAGTGGCATGGACATAAATACATTACCAAATGTAACACCGATAGCTACTGGGAAGCAGCCACATAGAACAGGGAGATCAGCTTGGTGCTTTGTGACCTCATAAAGGGGTGGGATATGGAGTGTGGGAGGGAGATGCAAGAGGGAGGGGATTTGGTGATATTTGTATATGTATAGCTGATTCACTTTGTTATACGGCAGAAACGAACACTCCATTTTAAAGCAATTATACTTCAATAAACGTGTAAAAGGAAAAAAAAAAGCCCAAGGATAAACCTACCCACTTATGGTCAACTAATCTATGACAAAGGAGGCAAGACTATACAATGGAGATAAGACAGTCTCTTCAATCATTGGTGCTGGGAAATATGGAGAGCTACATGTAAAAGAATGAAATTAGAACACTCCCCAACACCATACATAAAATATATACTTAAAATCAATTAGAGACCTTAATGTAAGACCAGACAGTATAAAACTCTGAGAGGAAAACTTACGAAGGATACTCTGACGTAAATCACAGAAAGATCTTTTTTGATCCACCTCCTATAGTAATGAAATAAAAAAGAAAACTAAATAGATGGGACGTAATGAAACGTAAAAGCTTTTGCAAAGCAAAGGAAACTACAAACAAGACGAAAAGACAACCCTCAGAATGGCAGAAAATATTTGCAAACGAATCAATGGACAAATGATTTATCTCCAATATATATAAACAGCTCATGCAGCTCAACAGTAATAAAACAAACAACCCAATACAAAAATGGAAGATCTAAATAGACATTTCTTCCAAGAAGACATAGAGATGGCCAGTACGCACATGAAAATCTGCTGAACATCACTAATTATTAGAGAAATGGAAATCGAAACTACAATGAGGTATCACGTCACACCTGTTAGAATGGGCATCACCAGAAAATCTACAAACAACAAATGCTGGAGAGGGTGTGGAGAAAATGAACCTTCTTCCACTATTGTTGGGAATGTAAATCGATACAGTCTCTATGGAGAACAGTATGGAGGTTCCTTAAAAAAACTAAAAATAGAATTACCATATAATACAGCAATCCCACTACTGGGCATATACCCAGAGAAAACCATAAATCAAAAAGACACATTCACCACAATGTTCACTGCAGCACTATTTACAATAGACAGGTAATGAAAGCAACCTAAGTGCCCACAGACAGACGAATGGATAAACACGTGGTACATATATACAACGGAATATTACTCAGCCATACATAGGAATGAAATTGGGTCATTTGTAGAGACCTCAATGGATCTAGAGACTGTCATACAGAGTGAAGTAAGTCAGAAAGAGAAAAACAAATATTGTATATTAATGCATATATGTGGAACCTAGAAAAATGGTACAGATGAACCAGTTTGCAGGGCAGAGATAGAGACAGATGTAGAGAACAAACATATGGACACCAAGGAGGGAACGCCATGTGAGGGTGGTGGTGGGATTGATTGGGAGACTGGGATTCACATGTGCACACTTATATGTATAAAATGCATATCCAATAAGAACCTGCTGTATAAAAGAAATAAATTTAAAAAAATTAAAAATAAATAAATAACATTTAATAAACTAAAACAAAAAATGTTTTTCCCTTCATATAGACGTCTTTATATTAATGCATTATTTCCATGTTTATATCTCCAAATTAAAAAAAAAGAGGAATAACCCTGTCCTGTCTGAGCGAAGAACAGACGCCCTCAGGCGACCTACACGCAGAGGCGGGGCCAAATCCAAAGCTGAGACCCAGGAGCTGTGAGAACAAAGAAGAGACAGGGAAACCTCTCCCAGCAGCCTCAGAAGCAGCGGATTAAAGCTCCACAATCAACTTGATGTACCCTGCATCAGTGGAATACATGAATAGACAACAAATCATCCCAAATTGAGGAGCCAGGAGTCAATGCTGTGCCTCTGAGGTGGGAGAGCCAACTTCAGGACACTGGTCCACAAGAGACCTCCCAGCTCCACATAATATCAAACGGCGAAAATCTTCCAGAGATCTCCATCTCAACACCAGCACCCAGCTTCACTCAACTACCAGCAAGCTACAGTGCTGGACACCGTATGCCAAACAACTAGCAAGACAGGAACACAATGCCACCCATTAGCAGAGAGGTGGCCTAAAATCATAAAAAGTCCACAGACACCCCAAAACACACCACCAGACGTGGACCTGCCCACCAGAAAGACAAGATCCAGCCTCATCCACCAGAACACAGGCACTAGTCCCCTCCACCAGGAAGCCTACACAACCCACTAAACCAACCTTAGCCACTGGGGACAGACACCAAAAACAACGGGAACTACGAACCTGCAGCCTGCAAAACGGAGACCCCAAACACAGTAACATAAGCAAAATGAGAAGACAGAAAAACACACAACAGGAGAAGGAGCAAGATAAAAACCCACCAGACCTAACAAATGAAGAGGTAATAGGCAGTCTACCTGGAAAAGAATTCAGAATAATGATGGTAAAGATGATCCAAGATTCTATTTCCCAGATCCAAAATCTTGGAAATAGAATAGACAAGATGCAAGAAACAGTTAACAAGGACCTAGAAGAACTAAAGATGAATCAAGCATCGATTAAAAACACAATAAATGAAATAAAAAATACTCTAGATGGGATCAATAGCAGAATAACTGAGGCAGAAGAACGGATAAGTGAGGTGGAAGATAAAATAGTGGCAATAACTGCTGCAGAGCAAAATAAAGAAAAAAGAATGAAAAGAACAGAGAACAGTCTCAGAGACCTCTGGGACAACATTAAACACACCAACATTCGAATTATAGGGGTTCCAGAAGAAGAAGAGAAAAAGAAAGGGACTGAGAAAATATTTGAAGAGATTATAGTTGAAAACTTCCCTAATATGGGAAAGGAAATAGTTAATCAAGTCCAGGAGGCACAGAGAGTCCCATACAGAATAAATCCAAGGAGAAATACGCCAAGACACATATTAATCAAACTGTCAAAAATTAAACACAAAGAAATCATATTAAAAGCAGCAAGGCAAAAACAACAAATAACACACAAGGGAATCCCCATCAGGATAACAGCTGATCTCTCAGCAGAAACTCTACAAGCCAGAAGGGAGTGGCAGGACATAATTAAAGTGATGAAGGAGAAAAACCTGCAACCAAGATTACTCTACCCAGCAAGGATCTCATTCAGATTTGATGGAGAAATTAAAACGTTTATAGACAAGCAAAAGCTGAGAGAGTTCAGCACCACCAAACCAGCTTTACAACAAATGCTAAAGGAACTTCTCTAGGCAAGAAACACAACAGAAGGAAAAGACCTACAATAACGAACCCAAAACAATTAAGAAAATGGGAATAGGAATATACATATCGATAATTACCTTAAATGTAAATGGACTAAATGCTCCCACCAAAAGACACAGATTGGCTGAATGGATACAAAAACAAGACCCATATATATGCTGTCTACAAGAGACCCACTTCAGACCTAGAGACACATACAGACTGAAAGTAAGGGGATGGAAAAAGATATTCCATGCAAATGGAAATCAAAAGAAAGCTGGAGTAGAAATTCTCATATCAGACAAAATAGACTTAAAAATAAAGACTACTAGAAGAGACAAAGAAGGACACTACATAATGATCAAGGGATCGATCCAAGAAGAACATATAACAATTGTAAATATTTATGCACCCAACATAGGAGCACCTCAATACATAAGGCAAATACTAACAGCCATAAAAGGAGAAATCAACAGTAACACGATCATAGTAGGGGACTTTAACACCCCACTTTCACCAGTGGACAGATCATCCAAAATGAAATTAAATAAGGAAACACAAGCTTTAAATGATACATTAAACAAGATGGACTTAAATGATATTTATAGGACATTCCATCCAAAAACAACAGAATACACATTTTTCTCAAGTGCTCATGGAACATTCTCCAGGATAGATCATATCTTGGGTCACAAATCAAGCCTTGGCAAATTTAAGAAAATTGAAATTGTATCAGGTATCTTTTCCGACCACAATGCTATGAGACTAGATATCAATTACAGGAAAAAAGCTGTAAAAAATACAAACACATGGAGGCTAAACAATACACTACTTAATAACAAAGTGATCACTGAAGAAATCAAAGGGGAAATTAAAAAATACCTAGAAACAAATGACAATGGAGACACGACGACCCAAAACCTATGGGATGCAGCAAAAGCAGTTCTAGGAGGGAAGTTTACAGCAATACAATCCCACCTTAAGAAACAGGAAACATCTCGAATAAACAACCTAACCTTGCACCTAAAGCAATTAGAGAAATAAGAACAAAAACATCCCAAAGTTAGCAGAAGGAAAGAAATCATAAAAATCAGATCAGAAATAAATGAAAAAGAAATGAAGGAAATGATAGCTAAGATCAATAAAACTAAAAGCTGGTTCTTTGAGAAGATAAACAAAATTGATAAACCATTAGCCAGACTCATCAAGAAAAAAAGGGAGAAGACTCAAATCAATAGAATTAGAGATGAAAAAGGAGAAGTAACAACTGACACTGCAGAAATACAAAAAATCATGAGAGATTACTAAAAGCAACTCTATGCCAATAAAATGGACAACCTGGAAGAAATGGACAAATTCTTAGAAATGCACAACCTGCCAAGACTGAATCAGGAAGAAATAGAAAATATGAACAGACCAATCACAAGCACTGAAATTGAAACTGTGATTAAAAATCTTCCAACAAACAAAAGCCCAGGACCAGATGGCTTCACAGGTGAATTCTATCACGCATTTAGAGAAGAGCTAACACCTATCCTTCTCAAACTCTTCCAAAATATAGCAGACGGAGGAACACTCCCAAACTCATTCTATGAGGCCACCATCACCTTGATACCAAAACCAGACAAGGATGTCACAAAGAAAGAAAACTATAGGCCAATATCACTGATGAACATAGATGCAAAAATCCTCAACAAAATACTAGCAAACAGAATCCAACAGCACATTAAAAGGATCATACACCATGATCAAGTGGAGTTTATTCCAGGAATGCAAGGATTCTTCAATATACGCAAATCAATCAATGTGATACACCATATTAACAAATTGAAGGAGAAAAACCATATGATCATCTCAATAGATGCAGAGAAAGCTTTCGACAAAATTCAGCACCCATTTATGATAAAAACCCTGCAGAAAGTAGGCATAGAGGGAACTTTCCTCAACATAATAAAGGCCATATATGACAAACCAACAGCCAGCATTGTCCTCAACGGTGAAAAACTGAAACCATTTCCACTAAGATCAGGAACAAGACAAGGTTGCCCACTCTCACCACTCTTATTCAACATAGTTTTGGAAGTTTTAGCCACAGCAATCAGAGAAGAAAAGGAAATAAAAGGAATCCAAATCTGAAAAGAAGAAGTAAAGCTGTCACTGTTTGCAGATGACATGATACTATACATAGAGAATCCTAAAGATGCTACCAGAAAACTACTAGAGCTAATCAATCAATTTGGTAAAGTTGCAGGATACAAAATTAATGCACAGAAATCTCTGGCATTCCTATATACTAATGATGAAAAATCTGAAAGTGAAATCAAGGAAACACTCCCATTTACCATTGCAACAAAAAGAATAAAATATCTAGGAATAAACCTACCTAAGGAGACAAAAGACCTGTATGCAGAAAATTATAAGACACTGATGAAAGAAATTAAAGATGATACAAATAGATGGAGAGATGTACCATGTTCTTGGATTGGAAGAATCAACATTGTGAAAATGACTCTACTACCCAAAGCAATCTACAGATTCAATGCAATCCGTATCAAACTACCACTGGCATTTTTCACAGAACTGGGGCAAAAAATTTCGCAATTTGTATGGAAACACAAAAGACCCCGAATAGCCAAAGCAATCTTGAGAACGAAAAATGGAGCTGGAGGAATCAGGCTCCCTGACTTCAGACTATACTACAAAGCTACAGTAATCAAGACAGTATGGTACTGGCACAAAAACAGAAAGATAGATCAATGGAACAGGATAGAAAGCCCAGAGATAAACCCACGGACATATGGTCACCTTATCTTTGATAAAGGAGGCAGGAATATACAGTGGAGAAAGGACAGTCTCTTCAATAAGTGGTGCTGGGAAAACTGGATAGGGACATGTAAAAGTATGAGATTAGATCACTCCCTAACACCATACACAAAAATAAGCTCAAAATGGATTAAAGACCTAAATGTAAGGCCAGACACTATCAAACTCTTAGAGGAACACATAGGCAGAACACTCTATGACATAAATCACAGCAAGATCCTTTTTGACCCACCTCCTAGAGAAATGGAAATAAAGACAAAAATAAACACATGGGACCTAATGAAACTTAAAAGCTTTTGCACAGCAAAGGAAACCATAAACAAGACCAAAAGACAACCCTCAGAATGGGACAAAATATTTGTAAATGAAGCAACTGACAAAGGATTAATCTCCAAAATTTATAAGCAGCTCATGCAGCTCAATAACAAAAAAACAAACAACCCAATCCAGAAATGGGCAGAAGACCTAAATAGACATTTCTCCACAGAAGATATACAGACTGCCAACAAACACATGAAAGGATGCTCAACATCTTTACTCATTAGAGAAATGCAAATCAAAACTACAATGAGATATCATCTCACACCAGTCAGAATGGCCATCATCAAAAAATCTACAAACAATAAATGCTGGAGAGGGTGTGGAAAAAAAGGAACACTCTTGCACTGCTGGTGGGAATGTGAATTGGTACAGCCACTATGGAGAACGGTATGGAGGTTCCTTAAAAAACTACAAATAGAACTACCATATGACCCAGCAATCCCACTACTGGGCATAGACACTGAGAAAACCATAATTCAAAAAGAGACATGTACCAAAATGTTCATAGCAGCCCTATTTACAATAGCCCGGAGATGGAAACAACCTAAGTGTCCATCATCGGATGAATGGGTAAAGAAGATGTGGCACATATATACAATGGAATATTACTCAGCCATAAAAAGAAATGAAATTGAGCTATTTGTAATGAGGTGGATGGACCTAGAGTCTGTCATACAGAGTGAAGTAAGTCAGAAAGAGAAAGACAAATACTCTATGCTGACACATACATATGGAATTTAAGAAAAAAATGTCATGAAGAACATAGGGGTAAGACAGGAATACAGACACAGACCTACTAGAGAATGGACTTGAGGATATGGGGAGGGAGAAGGATAAGCTGTGACAAAGTGAAAGAGCAGCATGGACATATATACACTACCAAACGTAAGGTAGATAGCTAGTGGGAAGCAGCCGCATAGCACAGGGAGATCAGCTCGGTGCTTTGTGACCGCCTGGAGGGGTGGGATAGGGAGGATGGGAGGGAGACGCAAAAGGGAGGGGATATGGGAACATATGTATATGTATAACTGATTAAATTTGTTATAAAGCAAAAAATAAAAAAAATAAAAATTAAAAAAAGAGGAATAAATACAATCTAACTTGAACCAAAAAGAAAAAAAAGAAAGAAAAAAAACAGAACTCACCAGTTATACAGAAGAAAATCGTATCAGGGCACTTGCTCCAGTGGTAAAAAATTCTTAAGTTGGTCTGAGGTGGGAAATCGTCTCCCATGCCATCAGCAGCGCTCTCCCCCACAAGGAGCATCCTCATTGCAAAGCTGGGGGACTGTGTCGAGGCGTCTGTGAGTAAATGTGAGTTGAGCCCCAGTCCTGCTGCAGCTGAACTCTTCCCAACCTTTCCAGGTAAAACACCTGAATATGTACAAGCACTTGCAAGCCTAGAGGAAGGGCTGTGGAGCCACACTAGCGAGAGCACGCCAGCCGACTTGGTGACTGCAGGCCAGTCAGGATGGTCCTGGCCCCAGATGCTCTTCTGGAAGCTTTTCATTTCCCTGCCTGAGATACCCCCCCTGCCACAGCCCCCACTGCTTTTTTACTTCCTCACCTCTGCCTGGGGAGAAATTCCAGTGGCAGGAATGGGTGACACATTCTCTTCTTTAGCAGGTGGCAGCCTGGCAACTCCTGCAGAATGTCCAGCAGTGCCCCACTCACACTGGGCCACCCACAAAGCCATGGCCCGTCCCACCCTCCCACCACCCCAGCCCCGAAACTGCTGACGGGGCAGAAAATATGGCGTCAGTCACAGCTACAGGGGCTCTTGCTGACTGGAGAGGTGTTTATATTGACCTCAACCCAAGCACACCTGTGGGGGCTGCTGGCAGGCAGTATCAGGCTGCCCAAATCAGCCAATCCTCACCCCTCAGGGGCTCACAGTTGCAGAAAATGAACCTTGCTAAACGGGTCAGTCCCAAGGAACAGGTGTGGGCCTTGAGAGTCAGGATAGACAAGGGGCTGCAGCTGCCGCTTGGTTTCTTATCATTTTATCTGGTCCATGAGTGGAAAACAACTTCAAGAAGACCCTATCCTAATGAGAGGAACCGAGGAGTCAGGGAGAGGAGTGATGGTGGGTGGAGACAGAGGCCTGGAGCCCTGGCTGCAGTGGAAGTGTCTGGAAGACCAGGCAGAGAGAGGCTGCACAGAGTGATAGCCAGGGTCACAGACCTGTCAGAGCTGCTGTTTGTTAGTTCAAGTCCTGCTCTGAGGTGTTCTGTGTCAGCTGTGAGCGACAGGTGAGCTGGGGGTTCTCTGCAAGGTGGGCTATGTGCACAGTTCCTGTGTGTCCAGCCCTGCTGGGGTACCTGCCCAGGGGAGCTCCGTATCCACTGAGGGACCTGACTATGAGAGCCCCATGGGCTGCTGGGTAGCTGCACAGGTGATCTCCATACCCTGGGAGGGACTTGAACACGAGAGCCCCGTGGGCTGTGGGGTGCGGTATGCAGACCAGGTGAGCTCCATATCCTGGGATTGGCCTAACCACGAGAACCCCATGGGCTGCTGGAGACCTGCTTAAGGACATCAGGACAGTCAGTGAAGCCACAGAGGATATACATCCAGTAGCTCCTATTTCCTACACCCTGCTGCTCATTCTACCATCCACCAGGCCATGGCATTCTGTATTACACTTCAATGATGCCTTCTTCTGTATTCCATTCATCTCAGAGTCACAAGAATTTTTGGCTTGTGTGTGGCAGGACACAACATGCAACACGAGCAATAATGCTGGGCCGTCCTGCCCCAATGGTTCAAAAATCCCCACACCATCATTGGGGAAATGTCCTCTAAATACCTAAACGTTCTACCTCTGTAAAAGGGAACCCTCCTTCAATATGCAGATGACATTCTGATTGCCAGGCCTACTAAAGACGCCTCTGAACTACCTAGCCAAGAAAGGATAGAAGGTGTCCAAGAAAAAGGCTCAAATATCACAGGCTCAGGTGACTTGCCTGGGCTTCATTCTCACAGATATTTGGAGAAACGCATCCCAGCATAGGGAAGAAGCCATTTGCAGCCTTACCTCTTCTAAAACTAGAAGACAGCTTAGGGGTTCCTGGGGAGGCCAAGGTTTCCTGCATCTGGATCCCTAACTACAGTCTAATAGCTGGGCCTCTACCTGAAACACTGACACGAAAAGATGATGATCCTTTTGTATAGAATCCAGAAGCAGCCTTTCAAGAATGGAAAGAGCAGTCAATTCAGATCCTTTCCCAGGAACTCGCTAATTTAGCTAAACCTTTGACTTTACATACCCGGTCAAAGGTTAATCGCCCTTGGAGACTTAGTGCAAAAACAGGGACCACTTGAAATGGAGCAACACAAGAAAGCCCTTCAGGTATGATAAACTATGGTCACCAAGGGCTTTGCCCACCGACTCATCAGGCCAGTATACTGGGGTATCTAAAAAGCTGGAAATCAGCAGCCCACAAGGCCAGCTCCCTCCTAAGGGAATAGGACCCCACGTGGTGATCCTAACCACCCAACATGTCCTGAAGTTGCAGGGGTCGCTCTGTGGACACACTGACCTCGAGTGAGGAGGCCCTCCAACTCCAACCTCCAGAGAGACAAATGGGGGCAACAGGCCCCCAAGATGACTCGTGTGACCATCACTTGACCTGGAGTTTCTCTCAGAAAACAACAAGACTGTGCCCCGAAAGAGCAGACTACTGCTTGCAGGACTTACTGCACCCAGAGGGGAGCTAATAAGCTTGGCGGGGGAAACGTATATCACGCTTTCACTATAGAAAACCCTACAGACACCACGGTGATGGTGGCCAATATGACCGGCTGGAATGCTGGCTACTTCTAAAGGCCGTTGACTCAGTGGACGTCATGGTCCTGGATCACCACTGACTCTGGACTGTCTGGGTGTTGCACAGGCAGGGCTCTGACACATGGTGCTGTTTGTACATTTATTCAGGGACCTAATTAAAGAAAGCACAGACTACTGGTCAGAGCATCTAGGCTGGCAAAAAACGTCAGCCTAATGTCACTGCACAAATGTGGGGTGGGGTGAAACCTGCCACCACAGCATCTCTGCGCATCTCTTTCCTGGACCCTTAAAGGTCATTAGAATCTATAACACTTCCAATGCTGCTGCTCAGGCGGACGAGAAGTGAGGCAGGAGGCTTTGGGACAATCAACCTCACCTGGAGGCTGGTGGGGAGACGTTTTGCCCCTCCCCCCAGGTATCAGGGCTGCCACCACAGCATGAAGCAGTTACAAAATAGGGGTCTGCACCCTCAACACCCGAAGAATGAGGAACGGAACAAAAAGCAGAGGAGGTGTTCGTCTCTGGCAACGTTCATTAAAAATTCCTGGGAGATAAAAAGAGAATCTGGGCAATAAAATAAAGTCTAACCTGTTTTTCCTTTGTGCTTTGTCTAATTTCACATGCTCCTAGGGTTCCGCATGCAGAGGTCCCACACACAGCACTTCAGACCCGACTACCTAGTGCAGAATGGCTGGGTCGACACCTCAGCTAGCGGAGTCCCATGCAGACTGCACGGCATAGAGCCTGAGCTGCAGCCAACCCAGCCCTCGAGAGCTCCATCCCCTAACTCCCACTGACGCTGCCGGGATCCCTACTCAGCATCCCAGCCCACAGCCCGTGGGGGAGTGCACACTCTCACCTCTCCATTCGGTTTTCAAAATAATGTTTCCGTTGCTTCTGAACCAAACTCAGTCTTGATCTGTTGGCTCCAATGACACTGGGCACGGGGACTCCTGTTGGGGTCCCCTCTGGATGATCAGTAACAGAAATTGAGAACTTTGTAACTTCATTGAACAGATGTGTGAGCCAAACTGTAGTTAACATAGAGCAGTGTATAATGCTCGGGTAAAATAAGATTTTTCTAAGACTTACATTTGATATTTCCATCACTTTACTATAAGCAAGTTCAGTGAAGACGTCTGTCTTATTTGTCAGGTCAACATTAGAGAAATGAAGTGATTTATTTCCATGGATGTACATCGAATACTCTTGGCTGAAGCTTCAATCTTGTTTAGAATGCTTTTCCATTGAAAAGGATACCTCTCTTTCAGCTCCCCCATTTCTGATATGTATAAAATCTTATAATTTATTATTACCAAAGGGGAAAGGTAGGAGAAGGGATAAATTAACAGTTTGGGATTAACACATACACACTGCTATGTATAAAATAGATCATCAACAAGGAACTACTGTATAGCACAGGGAACTACACTGAATATTTTGCAATAACCTATAAGGGGAAATAATCTGAAAAAGAATCGATATTTTTATTGACATCATCTATCAATGACAGATAAAATGTAACCTAAGCAAGGCCGATGGTGAGCGCTTCTTACCCTGAAGATTTCAATCATCTAAAGTTTGGGCTCTGCCTATTTCCCAAGGCCCTTAATGGACATACGTGTAGCCGTAGCTTAAAAATTCCCCAGTTTGGGGTTCAGGGAGGCACTGATTTGGAAAAATCCCTGGTGCTCTCCTTCCATGCACGGGACCCTTCCTACAGCTAAAACATGCCTGTCACACCTAGAGGATGGTACACCGTTTTATCGGAAAGAGTTTGGAAAGGGCACCTCATCTCCTCATCGCCTGGTGCTCGGGTTCACCCCTCCAGCATCTTTCCTAACAATCTCCTCACTTGGGGATATCAGCACCATCAACATCCTGTTGCACACAGTTTGGAATTTGTCCAGACGATGAAGCGGAAGGATGAGAAAAATTTAGAGACAAGTCTTAGTTGTTCAGACAGGCACATGCCACTCTAATTTCCAATCCGGAAGACAAATTCATCAAAGGCTAGAATTGCCCACAGAAAGAGAATAGGGCTAGAGGAAATACAGCTGTTTTGTGTCCAGTTTCCAAAAACACAAGTTGAAAAATGGAACTCAGGGGCACTAAAATTCATGAAACTGCAGAGTTGAAAATATCTATTGTTGAAAAATGTCTTGAGGTAAGTCACAGAAAAGGACTTGTAAGCAAGGGGGAGTGGCAGGAAACAGATTTGAAGAGGTAGAAAGGACTCCCCATTAAAGCACAAGAAAAGGGGCTGAACATCGCCAATGATGCACTTGGCCCAAAAGGGCGTATTCGTTTTTTTCTGAATATATTCAAGTAAAGGCCATTCACACTTTTTATCCAACCAAACAGGTGGGCACTGGAAATCAATACTACAAAATGTATCACTTCACATCAGTCAGAAGGGCCATCCACATAAAGTGTAAACACCAGAAATGCAGGACAGGGTGAGGAGAAAAGGGAGCCCTGTGAGGCTGATAGTGGAAATGTAATGTGCCAACGGCCACTCTGGAGAAGTGTATTGTGTTTGCTAAAACATCTGAAAACTGAGCTACAGAGCATAGGGCACTTGCACTCATGAGCGTATACCTTGGGAAAAACAAAAAATGACAGAAATCAGGCACTCCAACGTTTACCACCTCTCTGTTAAAAAAGGCCTCCACTTGGATATAACCTAAATGTCCCTGGAAGGATAAAATGGATAAAAGAGATGGGGTACTTATGTAGAGTGGAATATTACTCATCCAGAAATCAATGAAATAAGGCCAGTTGTAACAAATCTGGAGGAGTTACATATGATCATTCTAAGTGACACATGTCAGAAAGAAAAAGACACATATCGTAAGATGTCACTTAAAGGTGGAATCAAAAATGGCTACACATGAAATAAACTACAAAACAGAAACATAGTCAAATATGTAGAAAATAGACATAAGGCTGCTAAATGGGAAAGGTGGGGAATGGTGAGGTATTATCCAGGAGGTTGAAATTAGCAAATATACCATTCCAAGTACCGAATTGAATAACTGGCAAGGCCTACACGGTACATCAAAGAACTGCACTCAGTCCACTCAAGTCACTGGAAAATAATACATATGACTCATAAGCATCTGAGAAAGAATTTATTGTTGTCTCACAGTACATGAATCAAGTGGATGTACAGCAGCAAAAAACAGAGCTTTGAAAATCAGCTGTAACCAATATAAAAATAAATTTAAATATATTTATAATGTGAATTGGTACAGCCGCTATGGAGAACGGTATGGAGGTTCCTTAAAAAACTACAAATAGAACTACCATATGACCCAGCAATCCCACTACTGGGCATATACCCTGAGAAAACCATAATTCAAAAAGACACATTCACCACAATGTTCATAGCAGCCCTATTTACAATAGCCCGGAGATGGAAACAACCTAAGTGTCCATCATCAGATGAATGGATAAAGAAGATGTGGCACATATATACAATGGAATATTACTCAGCCATAAAAAGAAATGAAATTGAGCTATTTGTAATGAGGTGGATAGACCTAGAGTCTGTCATACAGAGTGAAGTAAGTCAGAAAGAGAAAGACAAATACTGTATGCTAACACATATATATGGAATTTAAGAAAAAAAAATGTCATGAAGAACCTAGGGGTAAGACAGGAATAAAGACACAGACCTACTAGAGAATGGACTTGAGGATATGGGGAGGGGGAAGGGTCAGCTGTGACAAAGCGAAAGAGCGGCATGGACATATATACACTACCAAACGTGAGGTAGATAGCTAGTGGGAAGCAGCCGCATAGCACAGGGAGATCAGCTCGGTACTTTGTGACCGCCTGGAGGGGTGGGATAGGGAGGGTGGGAGGGAGACGCAAAAGGGAGGGGATATGGAAACATATGTATATGTATAACTGATTAAATTTGTTATAAAGCAAAAAAATAAAATAAAATAAAATTTAAAAAAAGAAGTATAACATATCAAAAAAAATAAAGTCTATTCTGTCTGATATGAGAAAAAAAAATAATTGCATGTAGCATTCTGATGACAGGAGTCATGGAAAACTGTGATAACCGGGGTGAGGGAGTATTGTGTCGAATAGGGATGTAACATTGTGATATCTGTGGTGTGAGAGAGCATTTTGATGACAAGTTTTTCGGAGCATTGTGGTGACAAGATTGTGGAGCACTGTGATGACAAGCGCATGGTTCACTGTGATGGCATGTGTCATGGAGCATCGTGCTGACAAGCGCATGGAGCATTGTGATGACAAGGGTCATGTAACATTGTGCTGAGAAAGGCATAGGGAATTGTGATGACAAGGATCAAAGAGCATTGTGATGAAAAGTTCATGGAGCATTGTGATGACAAGGGTCATGGAGCATTGTGATGACAAGGGCATGGAGCATTGGTCTAATAAGTTTCATGGATTATTGCGATGACTGTTGGAATGGTGCACTGTGGTGACAAGGGTATGGAGCATTGTGATGACCAAGTCATGGAGTATTGTGAAGACTGGTGTCAGGGAGCACTGTGTTGACATATGTAATGACCCATTGTGATGACAATGGCATGGAGTATTGTGATGCCAAGTGTCATGGAGGATTCTGATGACAAAGGTAATGGTGCATTGTAATGACAATGGCTTGGAGCATTGTGATGACAAGGGTCAGGGAGCATTGTGCTGACAAGTGCATGGAGAATTGTGATGACAATGGTCATGGAGCATTCTCATGACAACCTTGTGGAGTATTTTGATTACAGTGGCGTGGAGCATTGTGATGAAAACGGCATAGGGCATTGTGATGAAAAAGGCATGGAGCATTTTCGTGACAGTGTTCAAGGAGAATTTTGATGACAAGTGTCAGGGAGCATTGTGATGACAAGTGTATTGAGAATTGTGATGACAAAGGTCATGGAGCATTCTGATAAAAGTGCATGGAGTATTGTGATGACAGGCATCATGGAGCGTTGTGATGACAAGTGTTATGGAACATTTTGATCACAAGTGTTTGGAGCATTGTGATGACAGAGGTCATGGATCATTTTGATTTCAAGGAGTATGGAGCATTGTGATGACAAAGGAATGAAGCAATGTGATCCCAAGGTTCATGGAGGATTGTGATGACAATGGAAATGGAGTATTGTGATGACAAGCGCACAAAGCATTGTAATGACAAGGTCATGTAGCATTTTGCTGACAAAGGCATGGAGCATTGTGATGACATGTGTCATGGAGCACTGTGATGACAAGCGTCACGGAGCATTGTGAATACAGGGGTCATGGAGCATTGGGATGATAAGGGCATGGATCATTGTGATGACAAGAATCCCGGATCATTGTGTTGTGAGGTGTCATGGAATGTTGTGATGACAGTGGTCATGGAGCATTGTGATGACATTGGCCATGGAGCATTGTGATGAGTAGGTCGTGGAGCATTGGGCTGAAAATGTGCATGGAGTATTGTGATGATAGGGGTCCTGGAGCATTGTGATGACAAGTAAATGAAGCATGGTGATGACAAGGTCCTGGAGCATTGTGATGACAAGACCATGGAGACTTGTGATGACAAGTCTCATGGAGCATTCTGATGAAAAGGGGCATTTAGCATTGTGATTACAGGGGTCTTGGAGCATTGTGAAGACTAGGGCATGGAGCATTGTGATGAGAAGGCCATGGAGCATTCTGATGACATGTGTCCTGGCGTTTTGTGATGACAAGGGCATGGAGCATTGTGATTACAGTTGTCTTGATGCATTGTGATGAAATGGGCATAAAGCCTTGTCATGACAGGGTTCAAGGAGCATACTGACGACAAGTGTCAGGGAGCATTGTGATGACAAGTGTATTGAGCATTTGATGACAAAGGTCATGGAGCATTGTGATGAGAAGACCATGGATAATTGTGATGATGAGCGTCATGGGGTGTTGTGATGAAAAGTGTTATGCAAAATTGTGATCACAAGGGTTTGGAGCATTATGATGACAGAGGACATGCAGAATATTGATTTCATTGTGATGACAATAGCCTGAAGCATTATGATGATGGGCATGGTGCATTGTGATTACAGGGTTCATGGGGCATTGAGATGAAAAGTGGAATGGAGCATTGTGATTACAATGGTCTTGGAGCATTGTGCTGACAAGGGCATGGAACATTGTGATTTGAAGGCCATGGAATATTCTGATGACATGCGTCATGGAGCTTTGTGATGACAAGGGCATGGAGCATTGTGATTTCAGGGGTCTTGAGCATTGTGATGAGAAGTGTCATGGAATCTTGTGATGACTCGGCCATGGAAGATTGTGATGGCAGGGGTCATGGTGCATTGTTATGACAGGAGTAATGAGGCATTGTGATGAGAAGTGTATGGAACTTTGTTCTGAAATGTTTCATGGATTATTGTGATGAGAGTGGGCATGGAGCATTGTGATGACAAGGGCAAGGAACACTGTGATACATGGGTCATGCAGGATTGTAATGACAAGGGCATGGAGCATTGTGATGAGAATGGCATCGAGCATTGTGATGACAAGTGTCATGGAGCTTTGTGATGACAAGGGCATGGAGCAATGTGATGAGAGTGTTCATGGAGCATTGTGATGACAATGACATGGAGCATTGTGATGCCAAGGGTCATGGAGCTTTGTGATGACAAGTCATGGAGCATTTTGATGACAAGGGCATGGTGCATTGTAATGAGAAGGGCAGGGAGCATTTTGATGACCGGGCCATGCAGCAATTTGATAAAAAGTGTAATGGAATATTTTGATGGCAGGGTTTATAGACCATTGTGATGTCAGGGGACTTGGAGCTTTGGGATGGAAAGGGTCAGGGAGCATTTTGATGACAGGGGTTATGGAACATTGTGATATCAGGGGTCATGGAACTTTGTGATGATAAGGGGATGTAGCATTGTGATGACAGTGTCATGGAACCTTGTGATTACAGGGGTGAGGGAGTATTGTAATGACTAGTGATGGAACATTGTGATATCTCTGGTGAGAGAGCATTTTGATGAGAAGTGCATGGACCACTGTTATTACAACGTTTATGGAGCATTGCAATGACAAGTTTGTGGACCGTTGTGATAAAATGCGCGTGGCACATTGTGATGAAAATGGTCATGGAGCATTGTTCTGACAAAGACATGGAGCACTGTGATGACAAGTGTCACAGAGAATTGTGATGAAAATTTCATGGAGCATTGTGGTTACAAAGGTCACAGAGCCTTGTGATGACACGGGCATGGACCATTGTGATGACAAACGTTATGAAGCATTGTGATGACAGGGGTCATGGACGATTGTGATGACAGGGGCATGGAGCATTGGTCTGAGAAATTTCAAAGATTATTGTGATGAGAGTGGACATGGTGCATTGTGATGACAAGGGTATGGAGCATTGTGATGAGAAGGTCATGGAGTAGTGTGAAGACAGGTGTCAGGGAGCATTGAGATGACATATGTCATGGGCCATTGCGATGAAAATGGCATGGAGCATTGTGATGCCAAATGTAATGGAGAATTGTGATGACAAATATAATAGAGCATTGTGATGATTAGGGCTTGGAGCATTATGATGACAAGGGCCATTGGAAATTTTCATGACAAGGTCGTGAAGCATTGTGATGACAATGTCCTGGAGCATTGTGATGACAAAACCATGGATCCTTGTGATGACAAGTCTCATGGAGCATACTGAAGAAAAGGGGCTTGGAGTATTGTGATTACAGGGGTCTTGGAACTTTGTGATGACAAGGGCATGGAGCATAGTGAGTAGAAGACAAAGGAGAATCCTGATGGCAAGCGTCATTGAGTTTTGTGATGACAAGGGCATGGAGCATTGAGAATACATGGGTCTTGGAGCATTGTGATGAAAAGGGCATGGATCATTGTGATGAGAAGGTCATGGAGTATTGTGAAGACAGGTGTCAGGGAGCATTGTGATGACATATGTCATGGTCCATTGCAATGACAATGGCAGGGAGCATTGTGATGCCAAATGTAATGGAGGATTTTGATGACAAATATAATGGAGCATTGTGATGACTAGGGCTTGGAGCATTATGATGACAAGGGTCATTGAGAATTTTCAGAACAAGGTCGTGAAGCATTGTGATGACAAGGTCCTGGAGCATTGTGATGAGAAATCCATAGAGACTTGTGATGACAAATCTCATGGAGCATACTGATGAAATGGGGCATGGACCATTGTGATTACAGGGGTCTTGGAACATTGTGATGACATGGGCATGGAGCATTGTGAGGAGAAGGCCACGGAGCATTCTGAAGACATATTTCGTTGAGCTTTGTGATGACAAGGGCATGGAGCATTGTGTTTAAATGGGTCTTGGAGCATTGTGAGGAAAAGGGCATGGATCATTGTGATGAAAAAGGCATGGAGCCTTGTCATGACAGGGTTCAAGGAGCATACAGACAACAAGTGTCAGGGAGCATTTTGATGACAAGTGTATTGAGCATTGTGATGACAAAGGTCATGGAGCATTGTGATGAGAAGACCATGGATAATTGTGATGACGAGTGTCATGGGGCACTGTGATGACAAGTGTTATGGAATATTGTGATTACAAGGGTTTGGAGCATTGTTATGACAGAGGTCATTGAGCATTTTGATTTCACTGTGATGACAATAGCATGAAGCATTATGATGATGGGCATGGTGCATTGTGATGACAGGGTTCATGGATCATTGAGATGAAAAGGGGCATGGAGCATTGTGATTACTGTGGTCTTGGAACACTGTGATGACAAGGGCATGGAACATTGTGAAGAGAAGGCCATGGAACCTACTGATGACATGCATCATGGAGCTTTGTTATGACAAGGTCATGGAGCATTTTGATTACAGGTGTCTTGGAGCATTGCGAAGACATGGGTAATGGAGCCTTGTGATGACAAGGCCGTGGAACATTGTGATGGCAATGGTCATGGAGCATTGTTATGACAGAGGTAATGGAGCATTGTTATGAGAAGGGAATTGAGCATTGGTCTGAAATATTTCATGGATTATTGTGATGAGATTGGGCATGGAGCATTGTGATGAAAAGGGCAGGGAACACTGTGATACATGGGTCATGGAGGATTGTAATGTCAAGGGCAAGAAGCAATGTGATGAGAGGTTTCATGGAGCACTGTGATGACAATGACATCTAGCGTTGTGAGGAGAAAGCCATGGAGCATTCTGATGTCTTGCATCATGGAGTTTTGTGATGACATGGGCATAGAGCTTTGTGATTACAGGGGTATTGGAGCATTGTGATGAAAAGGGAATGGATCACTGTGATGAAAAAGGCATGGAGCCTTGTCATGACAGGGTTCAAGGAGCATACTGACGACAAGTGTCAGGGAGCATTGTGATGACAAGTGTTTTGAGCATTCTGATGACAAAGATCATGGAGCATTGTGATGAGAAGACCTTGGATAATTGTGATGATGATCGTCATGCGGTGTTGTGATGATAAGTGTTATGAAACATTGTGATCACAAGGGTTTGGAGCATTATGATGACAGAGTTCATGGAGAATTTTGATTTCATTGTGATGACAATAGCCTGAAGCATTATGATGATGGGCATGGTGCATTGTGATGACACGGTTCATGGAGCATTGAGATGAAAAGGGGCATGGAGCATTGTGATTACAGAGTTCTTGGAGCATTGTAATCACAAGCACATAGAGCTGTCTAATGACAAGGTCATGTAGATTTTGCTGACAAATGCATGGAGCATTGAGATTACAGGTGTCATGTAGCTTTGTGATGACAAGTCATGGAGCATTTTGATGACATGGGCATGGTGCATTGTGATGACAAGGGAAGGAAGCATTTTGATGACAGGGTCATGCAGCAATTTGATGAAAAGTGTAATGGAACATTGTGATGGCAGTGGTCATGGAGCATTGTTATGACAGAGGTAATGGAGCATTTTGATGAGAAGGGCATTGAGCATTGGTCTGAAATGTTTCAAGGATTATGGTGATGTGAGTGGGCATGGAGCATTCTGATGACAAGGTCACGGAACACTGTGATACATGGGTCATGGAGGATTGTAATGACCAGGGCATGGCACAGTGTGATGAGAAGGGCCTCGAGCATTGTGATGACAAGTGTCATGGAGCTTTGTAATGACAAGGGCATGGAGCAATGTGATGAGAGCGTTTATGGAGCACTGTGATGACAATGACATGGAGCAATGTGATGCCAATGGTCATGGAGCTTTGTGATCACAAAGGTCATAGAACATTTTGATAACAAGGGTGTGGTGCATTGTGATGAGAAGGGCAGGGAACATTTTGATGACAGGGTCATGAAGCAATTTGATGAAAAGTGTAATGGAACATTTTGATGACAGTGGTTATAGAACATTTTGATGCCAGGGGTCATGGAGCTTTGGGATGAAAAGGGTCATGGAGCATTTTGATGACAGGGTTTATGGAAGATTGTGATATCAGGGGTTATGGAACATTTTGCTGATAAGGGGATGTAGCATTGTGATGACTGGGGTCATGGAACATTTTGTTTACCGGGGTGAGGAAGGATTGTGATAACTGGTGATGGAACATTGTGATATCTCAGGTGAGAGAGCATTTGGATGAGAAGTGCATGGAGCATTGTGATTACAAGGTTTATGGCGGATAGCGATGACAAGGTTGTGGATCATTGTGAGGAAAAGCACGTGGCACATTGTGATGACAAGGGTCATGGCGTATTGTTCGGACAAAGGCATGGAGCATTGTGATGACAAGGGTCACGGAGCATTGTGATGAAAATTTCATGGAGCATTAAGGTTAAAAAGGACACAGAGCCTTTTGAGGACGCGAGCATGGACCGTTGTGTTGACAAACGTTATGAAGAATTGTGATGACTGGATTCAGGTGGCATTGTGATGACAGGGGTAATGGAGCAGTGTGATGACAAGGGCATGGAGCATTGCGATGACAGGGGCATGGAGCATTTGTCTGACAAGTTTCATAGATTATTGTGATGACAGTGGACATGGTGCATTGTGATGACAAGGGCATGGAGCATTGTGATGAGAAGGTCATGGAGTATTGTGAAGACAGGTGTCATGGAGCACTCTGATGACAAGGGTCACGGAGCATTGTGAATACAGGGGTCATGGAGCACTGGGATGACAAGGGCATGGATCATTGTGATGAGAATGTCATGGAATATTGTAAAGACAGGTGTCAGGGAGCATTGTGATGACATATGTCATGGTCCACTGCGATGACAATGTCAGGGAGCACTGAGATGCCAAATGTAATGGAGGATTGTGATGACAAATATAATGGAGCATTGTGATGACTAGGGCTTGGAGCATTATGATGACAAGGGCCATTGAGAATTTTCATGACAAGGTCGAGTAGCATTGTGATGACAAGGTCCTGGAGCTTTTTGATTAGAAAACCCTGGAGCCTTGTGAAGACAATTCTCATGGGGCATACTGATGAAAAGGGGCATGGAACATTCTGATTACAGGGGTCTTGCAACATTGTGATAACAAGTGCATGGAGCATTGTGATGACAAGGGCATGGAGCATTGGTCTAATACGTTTCATGGATTATTGTGATGACAGATGGAATGGCGCATTGTGATGACAAGGGCATGGAGCATTGTGATGACCAGATCATGCAGTATTGTGAAGACAGGTGCCAGGGAGCATTGTGATGACATATGTAATGGCCCATTGTGATGACAATGGCATGGAGCATTGTGATGCCATGTGTCATGGAGGATTCTGATGACAAAGGTAATGGAGCATTGTGATGACAATGGCTTGGAGCATTGTGATGACAAGGGTCAGGGAGCATTGAGCTGACAAGTGCATGGAGAATTGTGATGACAAGGGTCATGGAGCATTCTGATGAAAAGCTTGTGAAGTATTTTGATGACAATGTCATGGAGCATTGTGATGAAAACGGTATTGGGCTTTGTGATGAAAAAGGCATGGAGACTTTTCGTGACAGGTTTCAAGGAACATACTGATGACAAGTGTCAGGGAGCATTGTGATGACATGTATATTGAGAATTGTGATGACAAAGTCATAGAGCATTGTGATGTAAAGTCCATGGAGTATTGTGATGACAGGCATCATGGTGCTTTGTGATGACAAGTGTTATGGAACACTGTAATCACAAGGATTTGGAGCATTGTGATGACAGAGGTCATGGATCATTTTGATTTCAAGGAGCATGGAGCATTGTGATGACAAAGGAATGAAGCAATGTGATCCCAAGGTTCATGGAGGATTGTGATGACAATGGAAATGGAGTATTGTGATGACAAGCACACAAAGAATTGCAAAGACAAGGTCATGTAGCATTTTGCTGACAAAGGCATGGAGCATTGTGATGACATGTGTCATGGAGCACTGTGATGACAAGCGTCACGGAGCATTGTGAATACAGGGGTCATGGAGCATTGGGATGATAAGGGCATGGTTCATTGTGATGACAAGAATCCTGGATCATTGTGTTGTGAGGTGTCATGGAATGTTGTGATGACAGTGGTCATGGAGCATTGTGATGACAGGGGTCATGGAGCATTGTGATGACACGGGCATGGAGCATTGGTCTGAGAAGTTTCATAGATTATTGTGATGAGAGTGGACATGGTGCATTGTGATGACAAGGGCATGGAGCATTGTGATGAGAAGGTCATGGAATAGTGTGAAGACAGGTGTCAGGGAGCATTGTGATGACATATGTCATGGGCCATTGCGATGAAAATGGCATGGAGCATTGTGATGCCAAATGTAATGGAGAATTGTGATGACAAATATAATAGAGCATTGTGATGATTAGGGCTTGGAGCATTATGATGACAAGGGCCATTGGAAATTTTCATGACAAGGTCGTGAAGCATTGTGATGACAATGTCCTGGAGCATTGTGATGACAAAACCATGGATCCTTGTGATGACATGTCTCATGGAGCATACTGAAGAAAAGGGGCTTGGAGCATTGTGATAACAGGGGTCTTGGAACATTGTGATGACAAGTGCATGGAGCATAGTGAGTAGAAGACAAAGGAGAATCCTGATGGCAAGCGTCATTGTGTTTTGTGATGACAAGGGCATGGAGCATTGTGATTACATGGGTCTTGGAGCATTGTGATGAAAAGGGCATGGATCATTGTGATGAAAAAGGCATGGAGCCATGTCATGACAGGGTTCAAGGAGCATACAGACAACAAGTGTCACGGAGCATTGTGATGACAAGTGTATTGAGCATTGTGATGACGAAGGTCATGGACCATTGTGATGAGAAGACCATGGATAATTGTGATAACGAGCGTCATGGGGCATTGTGAAGACAAGTGTTATGGAATATTGTGATCACAAGGGTTTGGAGCATTGTGATGACAGAGGTCATGGAGCATTTTGATTTCATTGTGATGACAATAGCATGAAGCATTATGATGATGGGCATGGTGCATTTTGATAACAGGGTTCATGGATCATTGAGATGAAAAGGGGCATAGAGCATTGTGATTACAGTGTTCATGGAGCATTGTGATGAGAAGGGTCATGGAGCTTTTTGATGACAAGGCCATGGAACATCGTGGGGGCAGGGGTCATGCAGCATTATTATGACTGGGGTAATGGAGCATTGTGATGGCAAGGGCATGGAGCATTTTGATGAGAAGGCCATGGAGCATTCTGATGACTTGTGTCATGGAGCTATGTGAAGACAGGGCATGGAGCAATGTGATGACAAGGACATGGAGCATTGTGATGCCAAGGGTCATGGATCTTTATGATGAAAAATGTCATGGAGCATTTTGATGGCAAGGGTGTTGTGCATTGTGATGAGAAGGGCAGGGAGCATTGTGATGACAGGGTCATGGAGCAATTGGATCAAAAGTGTCATGAAACATTTTGATGACAGAAGTCATGGAACATTGTGATGACAGGGGTGAGGGAGTATTGTGACAAATACTGATGTAGCATTGTGATATCATGGTGAGAGAGCATTTTGATGAGAAGTGCATGGAGCATTGTGATGAGAAATATTTGGAGCATTATGATGACAAGATTGTGGAGCACTGTGATGAAAGGCTCATGGTGCATTGTGATGACATGTGTCATGGAGCATTGTGCTGACAAGCACATGTAGCATAGTAATGACAAGGGTCATGGCGTATTGTGCTGAGAAAGACATAGAGCATTGTGATGACAAGGGTCTAAGAGCATTTTGATGAAAATTTCATGGAGCATTGTGGTTAAAAAGGTCACAGAGACTGTTGATGACGAGGGCATGGACCATTGTGATTACAAAGGTCATGAAGCATTGTGATGACTAGGGTCAGGGAGCATTGTGCTGACAAGTGCATGGAGAATTGTGATGACAAGGGTCATGGAGCATTCTGATGACAAGCTTCTGGAGTATTTTGATGACAATGGCATGGAGCATTGTGATGAAAACAGCATGGGGCATTGTGATGAAAAACGCATGGAGCCTTTTCCTGACAGGGTTTGAGGAGCATTCTGATGACAAGTGTCAGGGAGCACTGTGATGACAAGTGTATTGTGAATTTTGATGACAAAGGTCATGGAGCATTGTGATGAAAAGGGCATGGAGTATTGTGATGACAGGCATCATGGAGCGTTGTGATGACAAGTGTTATGGAACATTGTGATCACAAGTATTTGGAGAATTGTGATGACAGAGGTCATGGATCATTTTGATTTCAAGGAGCAGGGAGCATTTTGATGACAAGGGCATGAAGCAATGTGATCCCAAGGTTCATGGAGGATTGTGATGACAATGAAAATGGAGTATTGTGATGAAAAGCGCATAGAGCATTGTAATGACAAGGTCATATAGCATTTTGCTGACAAAGGCATGGAGCATTGTGATGACATGTGTCATGGAGCACTGTGATGACAAGCGTCATGGAACATTGTGAATACAGGGGTCATGGAGCATTGGGATGACAAGGGCATGGATCATTGTGATGACAAGGGTCATGGAGCACTGAGCTGAAAATGTTCATGGAGTGTTGTGATGACAGGGGTCATGGAGCATTGTCATGACCATGGAATGGAGCAATGTGATGACATGTGTCCCGGATCATTGTGTTGTCAGGTTTCATGGAGTGTTGTGATGACAGAGGTCATGGAGCATTGTGATGATATTGGCCATGGAGCATTGTGATGAGTAGGTCGTGGAGCATTGGGCTGAAAATGCTCTTGGATTATTGTGATGACAGGGGTCATGGAGCATTGTGATGACAAGGGAATGGAGCATGGTGATGACAAGGTCTTGAAGCATTGTGATGAGAAGACCATGGAGACTTGTGAAGACAACTCACATGGAGCATTCTGATGAAAATGGGCATGGAGTATTGTGATTACAGGGGTCTTGGAGCATTGTGATGACAAGGGCATGGAGCATTGTGATGAGAAGGCCATGAAGCATTCTGATGACATGCGTCATGGAGCTTTTTGATGAGAAGGGCATGGAGCATTGTGATTACAGGGATCTTGGAGCATTGTGATGAAAAGGGCACGGATTATTGTGATGAAAAAGGCATGGAGCCTTGTCATGACAGTGTTCAAGGAGCATACTGACGACAAGCGTCAGTTAGCATTGTGATGACAAGTGTATTGAGCATTGTGATGACGAAGATCATGGAGCATTGTGATGAGAAGACCATGGATAATTGTGATGATGAGCGTCATGGGGTTTTGTGATGATAAGTGTTATGGAACATTGTGATCACAAGGGTTTGGAGCATTATGATGACAGAGTTCATGGAGAATATTGATTTCACTGTGATGACAATAGCCTGAAGCATTGTGATGATGGGCAGGGTGCATTGTGATGACAGGGTTCATGGAGCATTGTGATGAAAAGGGGCATGGAGCATTGTGTTTACAGGGGTTTTGGAGCATTGTGAGGACAAGGGCATGGAGCATTGTGATGAGAAGGCCATGGAACATTCTGAGGACATGCGTCATGGAGCTTTGTGATGACAAGGGCATGGAGCATTGTGATTTCAGGGGTCTTCAGCATTGTGATGACAAGTGTCATGGAACCTTGTGATGACTAGGCCGTGTAACATTGTGATGGCAGGGGTCATGGTGGATTGTTATGACAGGGGTAATGGAGCATTGTGATGAGAAGGGCATGGAACATTGGTCTGAAATATTTCGTGTATGATTGTGATGATAGTGGGCATGGAGCCTTCTGATGACAAGGGTACGGAACACTATGATACATGGGTTATGCTGGAATGTAATGACAAGGGCATGGAGCATTGTGATGAGAAGGGCATCGAGCATTGTGATGACAAGTGTCATGGAGCTTTGTGATGACAAGGACATCGAGCAATGTGATTAGAGGGTTCAGGGAGTATTGTGATGACAGTGACATGGTGCATTGTGATGCCAAGTGTCATGGAGCATTGTCATGACAAGTAATCGAGCATTTTGATGACAAGGGCATGTTGCATTGTGATGAGAAGGGCAGGGAGCATTTTGATGACCGGGTCATGCAGCAATTTGATGAAAAGTGTAATGGAATATTTTGATGGCAGGGGTTATAGAACATTGTGATGTCAGGGGATTTGGAGCATTGGGATGAAAAGGGTAATGGAGCAATTTGATGACAGGGGTCATGGAACATTGTGATGATAAGGGGATGTAGCAGTGTGATGACAGGGTCATGGAACATTGTGATTACAGGGGTGAGGGAGTATTGTGATGACTAGTGATGGAACACTGTGATATCTCTCGTGAGAGAGCATTTTGATGAGAAGTGCATGGAGCATTGTGATTACAAGATTTATGGAGCATTGCAATGACAAGGTTGTGAACCGTTGTGATGAAATGTGTGTGGCACATTGTGAAGACAATGGTCAAGGAGCATTGCTCTGACAAAGATATGGAGCATTGTGAAGACAAGGGTCACAGAGAATTGTGATGAAAAGTTCAAGGAGCATTGTGGTTACAAAGGTCACAGAGCCTTGTAATTACGCGGGCATGGAACATTGTAATGACAAATGTTATGAAGCATTGTGATCACTGGAGTCACGGACCATTGTGATGACAGGGGTCATGGAGCATTGTGATGACATGTGTCATGGAGCATTGTGCTGACAAGCGCATGGAGCATTGTGATGACAAGCGTCATGGAGCGTTGTGCTGAGAAAGGCATAGAGCATTGTTATGACAAGGGTCAAAGAGCATTGTGATGAAAAGTGCATGGAGCATTGTGGTTAAAATGGTCACAGAGACTGTTGATGACGAGGGCATGGACCATTGTGATGACAAAGGTCATGAAGCATTGTGATAACTGGAGTCACAGAGCATTGTGATGACAGGGGTCATGGAGGATTGTGATAACAAGGGCATGGAGCACTCTGATGACAAGGGCATGGAACATTAGTCTAATAAGTTCCATAGATTGTTGCGATGACAGTTCGAATGGCACATTGAGATGACAAGGGCATGGAGCATTATGATGACCAGGTCATGCAGTATTATGAAGAGAGGTGTCAGGGAGCATTGTGATGACATATGTAATGGCCCATTGTGATGACAATGGCATGGAGCATTGTGATGTAAGTGTCATGGAGGATTCTGATGACAAAGGTAATGGAGCATTGTGATGACAATGGCTTGGAGCATTGTGATTACAAGGGTCAGGGAGCATTGTGCTGACAAGTGCATGGAGAATTGTGATGACAATGGCATGGAACATTCTGATGACAAGCTTGTGGACTATTTTGATGATAATGGAATGGAGCATTGAGATGAAAACGGCATCGGGAATTGTGATGAAAGGGGCATGGAGCATTGCGGTTACAAAAGTCACAGAGCTTTGTGATGACGCGGGCATGGACCACTGTGATGACAAACGTTATGAAGCACTGAGATGCCTGGAGTCACGGAGCATTGTGATGACAGTGGTCATGGAGCATTGTAATGACATGTGTCATGGAGCATGGTGCTGACAAGCGAATGGAGCATTGTGATGACAAGGGTCATGGATCATTGTGCTGAGAAAGGCATAGAGCATTGTGATGACAAGGGTCAAAGAGCATTGTGATGAAAAGTTCATGGAACATTGTGCTTAAAAAGGTCACAGAGACTGTTGATGACGAGGGCATGGAAAACTGTGATAACAAAGGTCATGAAGCATTGGGATGACTGGAGTTATGGAGCAGTGTGATGACAGGGGTCATGGACATTTGTGATAACAAGGGCATGGAGCATTGTGATGACAAGGGACTGGAGCATTGGTCTAATAAGTTTCATGGATTATTGCGATGACAGTTGGAATGGTGCATTGTGATGACAAGGGCATGGAGCATTGTGATGACTTGGTCATGCAATATTGTTAAGAAAAGTGTCAGGCAGCATTGTGATGACATATGTAATGGCCCATTGGGATGACAATGGCATGGAGCATTGTGATGCCAAGTGTCAAGGAGGATTCTCAAGACAAAGGTAATGGAGCGTTGTGATGACAATGGCTTGGAGCATTGTGATGACAAGGAACAGGGAGCATTGTGCTGACAAGTGCATGGAGAATTGTGATGACAAATGTCATGGAGCATTGTGATGACAAGCTTGGGGAGTATTTTGATGACAATGGCATGGAGCATTGTGATGCTAAAGGCATGGATCACTGTGATGAAAAAGGCATGGAGCCTTTTCGTGGAAGGGTTTAAGGAGCATTCTGATGACAAGTGTCAGGGAGAATTGTGATGACAAGTGTATTGAGAATTGTGATGACAAAGGTCATGGAGCACTGTGATGAAAAGGGCATGGAGTATTGTGATGACAGGCATCATGGAGCGTTGTGATGACAAGTGTTATGGAACATTGTGATCACAAGGGTTTGGAGCATTGTGATGACAGAGGTCATGGATCATTTTGATTTCAAGGAGCATGGAGCATTGTGATGACAAAGGCATGAAGCAATGTGACCCCAAGGTTCATGGAGGATTGTGATGACAATGGAAATGGAGTATTGTGATGACAAGCGCATAGAGCATTGTAATGACAAGGTCATGTAGCATTTTGCTGACAAAGACATGGAGCATTGTGATGACATGTGTCATGGCTCACTGTGATGACAAGCGTCACGGATAATTGTGAATACAGGGGTCATGGAGCACTGGGATGACAAGGGCATGGATCATTGTGAGGACAAGGGTCATGGAGCACTGGGCTGAAAATGTTCATGGAGTGTTGTGATGACAGGGGTCATGGAGCATGGTGATGACTAGTGAATGGAGCATTGTGATGACAAGTGTCCCGGATCATTGTGTTGTCAGGTGTCATGGAGTGTTGTGATGACAGTGGTCATGGAGCATTGTGATGATATTGGCCATGGAGCATTGTGATGAGTAGGTCGTGGAGCAATGGGCTGAAAATGTTCATGGATTATTGTGATGACAGGTGTCATGGAGCATTGTGATGACAAGGGAATGGAGCATGGTGATGGCAAGTTCCTGGAGCACTGTGATGAGAAGACCATGGAGACTTGTGATGACAAGTCTCATGGAGCATTCTGATGAAAAGGGGCATGGAGCATTGTGATTACAGGTGTCTTGGTGCATTGTGATGATGAAGGCATGGAGCATGGTGATGAGAAAGCCAAGGAGCATTCTGATGACCTGCGTCATGGAGTTTTGTGATGACAAGGGCATGGAGCATTGTGATTACAGGGATCTTGGAGCATTGTGATGAAGACGGCATGGATCATTGTGATGAAAAAGGCATGGAGCCTTGTCATGAATGGGTTCAAGGAGCATACTGACGACAAGTGTCAGGGAGTATTGTGATGACAGGTGTATTGAGCATTGTGATGACAAAGATCATGGAGCACTGTGATGAGAATACCATGGATAATTTTGATGATGAGCGTCATTTGGTGTTGTGATGATAAGTGTTATGGAACATTGTGATCACAAGGGTTTGGAGCATTATGATGACAGAGATCATGGAGAATACTGTTTTCATTGTGATGACAATAGACTGAAGCATTATGATGATGGGCATGGTGCATTGTGATGAAAGGGTTCATGGGGCATTGAAATGAATAGTGGCATAGAGCATTGTGATTACAGGGTTCTAGGAGCATTGTGATGAGAAGCGTTAAGGAGCTTTGTGATGACAAGGCCATGGAACATCGTGATGGTAGGGGTCATGGAGCATTGTTATGACTGGTGTAATGGAGCATTGTGATGGCAAGGGCATGGAGCATTGTGATGAGAAGGCCATGGAGCATACTGATGACATATGTCATGGAGCTTTGTGAAGACAATGGCATGGAGCAATGTGATGAGAGCATTCATTTAGCATTGTGATGACAATGACATGGAGCATTGTGATGCCAAGGGTCTTGGATCTTTGTGATGACAAAGGTCATGGAGCATTTTGATGGCAAGGGCGTTGTGCATTGTGATGAGAAGGGCAGGGAACCTTCTGATGACAGGGTCATGGAGCAATTTGATGAAAAGTGTCATGGAACATTTTGATGACAGGTGTTATGGAACATTGTGATGTCAGGGGTCATCGAACATTGTGATGATAAGTGCATGTAGCATTGTGATGACAGGAGACATGGAACATTGTGATGACAAGGGTGAGGGAGTATTGTGACAAATAGTGATGAAGCATTCTGGTATCAGTGGTGAGAGAGCATTTTGATGAGAAGTGAATGGAGCATTGTGATGAAAAATTTTAAGGAGCATTGTGATGACAAGATTGTGGAGCACTGTGATGACAAGCGCATGGCGCATTGTGATGACACGTTTCAAAGAGCATTGTGATGAAAATTTCATGGAGCATTGTGGTTAATAAGGTCACAGAGATTGTTGATGACGAGGGCATGGACCATTGTGATGACAAAGGTCATGAAGCATTGTGATGACTGGAATCATGGAGCACTGTGATGACAGGGGTCATGGAGCATTGTGATAAAAAGGGCATGGAGCTTTGTGATGACAAGGGCATGGAACATTGGTCTAATATGTTTCATGGATTATTGTGATGACACTTGGAATGGCGCAATGTGATGACAATGGCATGGAGCATTGTGAGGACCAGGTCATACAGTATTGTGGAGAGAGGTGTCAGGGAGCATTGTGATGACATATGTAATGGCCCATTGTGATGACAATGGCATGCAGCATTGTGATGACCAACTCATGCAGTATTGTGAAGACAAGTGTCAAGGAGCATTGTGATGACATATGTAATGACCCATTGTGATGACAATGGCATGGAACATTGTGATGCCAAGTGTCATGGAGGATTCTGATGACAAAGGTAATGGAGCATTGTGATCACAATGGCTTAGAGCACTGTGATGACTAGGGTCAGGGAGCATTGTGCTGACAAGTGCATGGAGAATTGTGATGACAAGTGTCATGGAGCATTCTGATGACAAGCTTGTGGAGTATTTTGATGACAATGGCATGGAGCATTGTGATGAAAACGGCATGGGGCATTGTGATGAAAAAGGCATGGAGCCTTTTCGTGACAGGGTTCAAGGAGCATTCTGATGACAAGTGTCAGGGAGCATTGTGATGACAAGTGTATTGAGAATTGTGATGACAAAAGTCATGGAGCATTGAGATGAAAAGGGCATGGAGTATTGTGATGACAGGCATCATGGAGCGTTGTGATAACAAGTGTTATGGAACACTGTGGTCACAAGGGTTTGGAGCATTGTGATGACAGATGTTATGGATCATTTTGATTTCAAAGAGCATGGAGCATTGTGATGACAAGGGCATGAAGCAATGTGATCCCAAGTTTCATGGAGGATTGTGATGACAATGGAAATGGAATATTGTGATGACATGCACATAGAGCATTGTAATGACAATGTCATGTAGCATTTTGCTGACAAAGGCATGGAGCATTGTGATGACAGGTGTCATGGAGCACTGTGATGACAAGCGTCACGGATCATTGTGAATACAGGGGTCATGGAGCATTGGGATGACAAGGTCATGCATCATTGTGATGACAAGGGTCATGGAGCACTGGGCTGAAATTGTTCATGGAGTGTTGTGATGACAGGGGTCATGGAGCATTGTGATGACTAGGGAATGCAGCATTGTGATGACAAGAGTCCCAGATCATTGTGTTGTCAGGTGTCATGGAGTGTTGTGATGACAGTGGTCATGGAGCACTGTGATGATATTGGCAATGGAGCATAGTAATGAGTAGGTCCTGGAGCACTGGGCTGAAAAATTTCATGGTTTATTGTGATGACAGGTGTCATGGAGCATTGTGATGACAAGGGAATGGAGCATGGTGATGACAAGGTCCTGGAGCACTGTGATGAGAAGACCATGGAGACTTGTGATGACAAGTCTCATGGAGCATTCTGATGAAAAGGGGCATGGAGCATCGTGATGGCAGTGGTCTTGGTGCATTGTGATGACGAAGGCATGGAACATTGTGATGAGAAGTCCATGGAACATTCTTATGACAGGCGTCATGGAGTTTTGTGATGACAAGGACATGGAGCATTGTGATTACAGGGATTTTGGAGCATTGTGATGAAGAGGGCATGTATCATTGTGATGACAAGGGCACAGAACACTTTGATACATTGGTCATGCAGGATTGTAATGACAAGGGCATGGAGCACTGTGATGAGGAGGGCATCAATCATTGTAATGACAAGTGTCATGGAGCTTTGTGATGACAAGTGCATGGAGCCAAGTGATGAGAGGGTTCATGGAGCATTGTGATGACAATGACATGCATCATTGTGATGACAATGGAAATGGAGCATTGTGATGACAAGTGTATTGAGAATTGTGATGACAAAGGTCATGGAGCATTGTGATGAAAAGGGCATGGAGTATTGTGATGACAGGCATCATGGAGCGTTGTGATGACAAGTGTTATGGAACACTGTGATCACTAGGGTTTGGAGCATTGTGGTGACAGAGGTCATGGATCATTTTGATTTCAAGGAGCATGGAGCATTGTGATGACAAGGGCATGAAGCAATGTGATCCCAAGGTTCATGGAGGATTGTGATGACAATGGAAATGGCGTATTGTGATGACAAGCGCAGAGAGCATTGTAATGACAAGGTCATGTAGTATTTTGCTGACAAAGGCATGGAGCATTGTGATGACATGTGTCATGGAGCACTCTGATGGCAAGCGTCACGGAGCATTGTGAATACAGGGGTCATGGAGCATAGGGATGACAAGGGCATGGTTCAATATGATGACAAGGGTCATGGAACATTGGGCTGAAAATGTTCATGGAGTATTGTGAAGACAGGGGCTATGGAGCATTGTGATGACTAGGGAATGGAACATATTGATGACAAGAGTGCCGAATCATTGTGTTGTCAGGTGTCATGGAGTGTTGTGATGACAGTGGTCATGGAGCATTGTGATGATATTGGCCATGGAGCTTTGTGATGAGAAGAGCGTGGGTAATTGTGATATCGAGCATCATGGAGCACTGTAATGACAAGGGGCATGAAGCATTGTGATGACAGGTGTCAGGGAGCATTGTGATGACATGGGTCATGGAGCATTGTGATGACAAGGGCATGGAGCATTGTGATGACAAGTGCATGGAGCATTGTGATGACAATTGCATGGAGCACTGCAATGTCAAGTGGATGGAGAATTGTGATGACAAGAGCATGTAACATATTGCTGAGAAGTGTCATATAGCATTGTGATGACATGGACGTGGAGAACTGTGATGACAAGGGACATGGAGCATTGTGATAACCAGGGCATGGTGCATTGTGATGACAGGGGTCATGGAGCATTATTATGAGAACGGCCATGGTGCATTCTGACATAAGATATCACTTATGAAGGGAATGTAAACATGGCTACATATGAACTGAATTAGGGAAGAGAACAGAGTCTCAGATTTAGAAAACAATCTAACGCTTGCTTAAGGGGAAAGAGAGGTGGGGAGATGCACAAAACATAAGACTGATATTAGCACAGGTACCGTTCCATAGTCCAAAAACAGAAGAGAAAAACCCTACTCCTTCCTCAGTGAATGGAACTCAACATCCCTATTCCACGCAGAGAAACATATCTGACTAGTAAGAATTTTAAAACCTATGTATTGATATGTCTCCATAAGGGAAACAAGTGTGTCTAGAACGACATAAACATGGCAGTGAGAATCAGCTCAAACCCAATATAAAACTGAATTTCAAAACAAAACATAAAAACAGTAAAATTCTTACACAATACCTTCAGGGGTTCTGGAGAAATTTGGAATGACTGTATCTACAATGACAGCTGGATGTGGCATAAGGCTGGTCACTTGGGACTGAGAGCATTGGTGAGATGGGGTGAAAAAATGCAGACCCTTTAAAGCAATAATGCCTGCCACCCATTCCATGGTTCCCAACTCTCCAGGTAGAAGGGACTATCACTACAGTTATATCGTGTATGGGAACCTAGAGAATGGAAACCATCTGATGGTGAAAGGTTTCTAAAACTCTACTACTTTTTTCTCTCCTTGTGCTCCAGTTTGACATTCCAACTGCTTTACTATCAATCTCCCAACTTTGAAAGTCAGCCCCTATAACCTCCTGGTTCGCACAGTTGGCAAATTGTGCAGAGGATATAAGGGAAGAGAGAGAACCAATGAGAGAGTAGCTGTAGGCATTTGGACAGCCACATGTCACTATAATTTCCCGTCACAAAGAGGAATTAACCAACATCTCAGCCTGCCCCCCAGAATCATTATAAATCCAGAAGCAAAACTGTTGATTTGCGGTCAGCTCACAAAAACGCGAGTTGAAAAATGGAGCTCAGGGCCACAGCAATTCACTAACCTGCAGAGTTATAAAGTACTACTCTCTTCCAAAAATCTGTTGAGAGAAAGCCACGAGGCGGAAGGGAAAATGAGGCAGAATGACATGAAACAGATTTCAAGAGGTACAATGGAATCGCCTTTAAACACAGGAAAAGCATTACAACTTCGAAAATTATGGAAATGGCCATAAAGGGCATATGGGTTTTCCCGTGAATATATAGAGGAGAAAACGCATATGCCCTTTTTGGACAAGCAAGCAAGTGGGCAATGCAAATCTGCACTACAAAGAAGTATCACTTCCTTCCGGTCAAAAGGGACATCCGCAAAATGTGTAAAAAACAGAAAGGCAAGAGAGGCCCTGGAGAACAGGGAGCCTGGTTATGCTGATGGGTGGGATGTAAATTGCCAACTGCCTATCTGGAGGAGTGCATTGTGTTCCCTAAAACAAGTAAACAACAGAGGTACAGAGCGAAGGGCACTTCCAGTCTAGGGAATATACCTTGGGAAAACTGAAAATCAATAAGACAGATCCACCACAATATTTAGGGCTGCACTGCTTACAAGAAGCTCATTTGGGTGCACCTTAAATATCCCTGAAAGATAAAAATGGTACAAAAATTTGAGGTACTTACGTCCGATGAAATATCCCTCAGCCATGAAATCAACGTCATAAGACCAGTAGCAGCAAAATGAGTGGATTCAGGTACGATGATTCTAAGTGAAATAAGTCACACAGAAAAAGAAACTTATCATAAGATATCACTTATAGATATCCTGTAAACATGGCTACACATGAACTGAGTTAGGAAAGAGAACAGAGTCTCACATTTAGAAAACACTCTGATGCCTGCATAAGGGGGAAGGAGAGGTGGGGTGATGCATAAAGCCAGAGTTTAATATTAGAACAAGTACCATTCCAAAAACCTAATACGGAATAGCAAGACCTACATCTTCCTCAGTGAACGGGATGCAACAACACATATTACGTGCAGAGGAATATATTTTACTTATAAGAATCTTAAAACCTATGTATTGATATGTCTCCGTAAGGGAATCAAGTGTGTCTAGACTGGCATAAACATGGCAGCGAGGATCAGATCAAACCCACTATAAAAAGGAATTTGGAAAACAAAAAAAAAAGGGAAATTCTTTACAATTCCTTCAGGGTTTCTGATGAAAGCTGGAATGACCCTATCTACAATGACAGCTGGATGTGCCATAAGGCTGGACAAATGGGACTGAGTGGATTGGTGAGATTGGGTGAGAAAATGCAGACCCCTTGAAGAAATAATGCATGGCCCCCATTCCATGGGTCCCATGTCTCCCGGATTAAGGGAATATTACTACAGCTATAACATGTACGGGAAACCTAGAGAATGGACACACTGTGAATACAAAAGGTCTCTAAAACTCAACGAATAGTCCCTCTCCTGGTGCTCCGGTTTGACATTCCAACTGCTTTACTATCAATCTCCCAACTTGGAGAGACAGCACCTATAAACTCCTGGTTGGCACAGGTTGCCAATTTGGCAGAAGATGAAAGGGAAGAGGGAGAAACAATGAGAGAGTAGCTGTTAGGCATTTGGACGGGCATATGTCACTCTTATATCCCGGGAGCAAGGAGAATTAACCAATATCTCGGCCACACACCGGGAAGGAGTATAGGTCCTGAACCAAAATTTTGGACTTGCGTTCAGCTCACAAAAAAACGAGTTAAAAAATGGAGCTCAGGGCACAGAAATTCACAAACTGGCAGACAACTAAATGGCAACTATCGTCCAAAAATCTGTTGAAGGAAGGCAACGAGGCGGACTTGAAAGCGAGGCAGAATAGCAGGAAACAGATTTCAAGTGGTACGTTGGAATCACCTGTAAAGCACAGGAAGAGGGGCACAACTTCGACAATGATGCACTTGGCCCAAAAGGGTGTATGTGTTTTCTCCTGAATATATTCAGGGGAAAATGCATACGACCTTTTTGGCCAAGCCAGCAAGCGGGCAATGCAAATCTGCAGTACAAAGAAGTATCACTTCCCACCAGTCAAAAGGGACATCGGCAAAATGTGTAAAAACCAGAAAGGCAAAAGAGGACCTGGAGAACAGGGAGCCTTTTTATGCTGATGGGCGGAATGTAAGTTGCCAACTGCCACTCTGGAGGAGTGCACTGTGTTCCCTAAAACAAGTAAACAACTGAGCTACATAGCCAAGCGCACTTCAAGTCTAGGGATTATACCTTGGGAAAACTGAAAATCAATAAGACAGAGCCACCCCAAAATTTAGGGATGCACTGCTTACAAGAACCTCAACTTGGGTCCATATTAATTATCACAAGAATGTTAAAAATGGTTCAAAAAATTGTGGTACTTACGTACGATGGAATATCCCTCAGCCATGAAATCAATGTCATAAGACCAGTAGCAGCAAAATGAGTGGATTCAGGTACGATGATTCTAAGTGAAATAAGTCACACAGAAAAAGAAGCTTATCATAGGATATGACTTATGAAGATCCTGTAAACATGGCTACACATGAACTGAGTTAGGAGAGAGAACAGAGTCTCACATTTAGAATACACTCTTATGCCTGCTTAAGGGGGAAGGAGAGGTGGGGTGATGCATAAAACCAGAGTTTGATATAAGCACAGGTACCGTTCCAAAAACCAACTATGGAATAGAAAAACCTACACCTTCCTCGGGGAAAGGGACTCAACACACCATATTTTCCGCAGAGGAATATATCTGACTAGTAAGAACCTTAAAACCTATGTATTGGTATGTCTCCATAAGGGAATCAAGTATGTCTAGACTGGCATAAACATGGCAGCGAGAATCAGCTCAAACCCACTATAAAAATGAATTTCAAAAACAAAACAAAAAAACAGGGAAATTCTTTACAATTCCTTCAGGGTCTCTGATGATACCTGGAATGAATCTATCTACAACTACAGCTTGATGTGGCATAAGGCTGGACACTTGGGACTGAGAGGCTTGGTGAGACTGCGTGAGCAAACACAGACAGTTTAAAGCAATAATGCGTGGCCTCCATTCCATGGTTCCAAACTCTCCAGGTTGAAGGGAATATTACTACAGCTATAACATGTACGGGGAACCTAGAGAATGGACACACTGTGAATACGAATGGTCTCTAAAACTCAATGAATAGTCCCTCTCCTGGTTCTCCGGTTTGACTTTCCAACTGATTTACTATCAATCTCCCAACTTGGAGAGACAGCCCCTTTAACCTCCTGGATAACACAGGTTGCCAATTTGGCAGAGGATGAAAGGGACCAGGGAGAACCAATGAGAGAGTAGCTGTTAGGCATTTGGACGGGCACATGTGACTCTAATTGCCCGGCAGTAGGAAGAATTAACCAAAGACTCATCCTGCTGCCGGAAACCAGTATAGGTCCTGAACCGAAATTTTGGACTTGCGGTCAGCTCACAAAAAAACGATTTGATAAATGGAGCTCAGGGGCAGAGCAGTTCACAAACTGGGAGAGTAATAAAGGACAGCTATCCGCCAAAAATTGTTTGAAGGAAGGCAACGAGGTGGACTTGAAAGCGAGGCAGAATCACAGTAAACAGATTTCAAGAGGTACGTTGGAATCACCTTTCAAGCACAGGAAGAGGGGCACAACTTCGACAATGATGTACTTGGCCAAAAAGGGCGTATGTGTTTTCTCCTGAATATATTCAGGAGAAAACGCATACGCCCTTTTTGGCCAAGCTAGGAAGCGGGCAAGGCAAATCTGCAGTACAAGGAAATATCCCTTCCCACTGGTCAAAAGGGACATCGGCAAAACGTGTAAAAACCAGAAAGGCAAGAGAGGACCTGGAGAACAGGGAGGCTTGTTATGCTGTTGGGCGGGATGTAAGTTGGCAACTGCCTCTCTGGAGGAGTGCATTGTGTTCCCTAAAACATGTAAACAACAGAGCTACATAGCCAAGGGCACTTCCAGTCTAGGGAATATACCTTGGGAAAACTGAAAATCAATAAGACAGAACCACACCAAAATTTAGGGATGCACTGCTTACAAGAACCTCAACTTGGGTACACCTTAAATATCCCAGGAAAGTTAAAAATTTTTCAAAAAATTGTGGTACTTACGTACGATGGAATATCCCTCAGCCATGAAATCAATGTCATAAGACCATTAGCAACAAAATGAGTGGATTCAGGTACGATAATTCTAAGTGAAATAAGTCACACAGAAAAAGAAACTTATCATAAGATATCACTTATGATGGTCCTGTAAACATGGCTACACATGAACTGAGTTAGGAAAGATTACAGAGTAACTAATCTTATCATAAGATATCACTCATAGCGGGAATGTACACATGACTACACATGAACTGAATGACAAACACAACAGAGTCACACATTTAGGAAACATCTTTTGCCTGCTTAAGAGGAAAGCCGAGGCGGGGTGATGCATAAAACCACAGTTTTAAATTAGCACAGATACCGTTATATAAACCATGTATGTAATAGACAACACCTACTCCCGGCACAATGAACTGGACTCAACACCCCCTATTCATTGCAGAGAAATATGTCTGACTCTATGTATTTTAAAACATATGTATTCTCATGTCTCCATAAAGGAATCATGTGTGTGTATAACGGCATGAACACAGCACTGAAATTCAGTTAAACACACTTATAAAAATAAATTTCAAAGTCAAAATGCAAAAACAGAGAGAAAGTCTTAAAAATTACGTTCAGGGCCTGTGATGCAAGCTAGATTGACCACCTTTACACCCACAGCTGGATGAGACATAAGACTGGACACTTGGGGCTGACAAGATTTCTGAGGTTGTGTGAACAAAACAACACCACGTAGGGCTTCCCTTGTGGTGCAGTGGTTGAGTGTCCCCCTGCCGATGCAGGGGACAAGGGTTTGTGCCCCGGTCCGGGAAGATCCCACATGCTGCGGAGTGGCTGGGCCCGTGAGCCATGGCCGCTGAGTTTGAGCCTGCGTGTCCAGAGCCTGTACTCCACAACGGGAGAGGCAACAGCAGTGAGAGGCCTGCGTACCGCAAAAAAAAAAAAAAAAAAAAAAAAAAAAAAAAAAGAACACCACTTAGAGCAATACTGTGTGCTACCCATTCTAGTGGTCCCAACTCTCCAGGTTTAAGGGAATCTTCCTACAGTTAAAACATGCATGGGAAACCCAGTGGATGGTACACTGTGTAATTGGGAAAGTTTTCTAAAAGGTACCTCATTTTTCCTTTTGTTGTGCTCGGCTTTGCCATTCCATCTGCATTACTAAAAATCTCCCCACTTGGAGTGTCAGTGCCTTTACCCTCCAGTTATGCACAGTTTGCAAATTGTGCAGAGGATGAACAGGAAGAGGGGAAATAAATGAGAGATTAGCTGTAGGTGTTTGGATGGGCACATGTCACTCTAGTTTCCCATCAGGAAGAATAATTAACCAAAGGCTCAGCCTGAAGCCCTGGAACCAGAGTAGGGCCTAAAGCCATCCTGCGGTATTGCAGCCAGCTCACAAAGAGGTGAGTTGAAAAATGGAAATCAGGGTCACAGCAATTCACAATCTTGCAGAGTTATAAAGGACAACTATCATCCAGAAATATATTGAGGAAAGGCAGTGAAGAGGATTTGAATGCAAGGCAGAATTGAAGGAAACAGATTTCAAGAGGTAGATTGGAGTCGTCTTTAAAGCACATGAAAAGCGACAGAATTTCGACAATGTTGCCCTTGGCTGAAAAGGGACTATGTGTATTTTCCTGAATATATTTGGGAAAAAATGCATATGCCCTTTTTGGCCAAGCAAGCCATCAGGCATTGCAAATCCACACTACAGAGAAGTGTCCCTTACATCCAGTCAAAAGGGCCATCCACAAATAGTGTAAAAGCCACAAATGCAGGACAGGCCATGGAGAAAAGGGAGTCTGGTTACGCCGAGGAACAGGATGTAAATTGCCAACAGCCTCTCTGGAGAACTGTATGTTGTTTTCTAAAACAGAGCTACAGAGCATAGCACACTTCCACTCATGGGCGTGTATTTTGGGAAAACTAAAAATCCACAACACACAGCCAGCCCAAAATTTAGGGCTGCTCTGTTTACAAGAACCTCGACTTCAGTACACTTTAAATATCCCAGGAAAGGAAAAAAAATAGATATAGATGTTGTGGTACTTATATGCAATGGAATGTCACTCAGACATAAAATCAATGTCATAAGGCCAATAGCAGCTTAATGAGTGGCTTTAGGTACGATGATGCTAAGTGAAATGAGCCACAAAGAAAAAGAAACTTATTGTAATATATCACTTATAGAGGAAATGTAAACATGGCTACACATGAACTGAATTTCAAAAGAGAACAGAGTTACACATTTAGAAAACACACTTATGCCTCCTTAAGGGGAAAGGTGACGTGGGGTGATGTGTAAAAGCAGAGTTTGAAATGAGCACAGATCCCATTCCATATACCAAATATGTAATAGACAAGACCTACTCCTTTCTCAATGAACTGGACACAAAACACCCTATTCACTGAAGAGGAATATATCTGACTGGTAATAACCTTGAAACCTATGTATTTATATGTCTCCATAATGGAATCAAGTATATGTAGATTGGCATAAACACAGATCAATGGAACAGGACAGAAAGCCCAGAGATAAACCTACATACCTATGGCTATCTCATCTATGACAAAGGAGCTAAGGATATACAATGGAGAAAAGACAGTCTCTTCAGTAATTGGTGCTGGGAAAACTGGACCCCTCCACATAAAAGAATGAAATTAGAACACTCCATAACACCATACACAAAAATAAACTCTAAATTGATTAGAGATCTAAATATAAGACCAGACACTATAAAACACTTAGAGGAAACCATAGGCAGAACACTCTATGACATAAATCACAGCAAGATCCTTTTGGAACCACCTCCTAGAGAAATGGAAATAAAAACAGAAATCAACAAATGGGACCTAATGAAACTTAAAAGCTTTTACACAGTACAGGAAAACATAAACAAGATGCAAAAACAACCCTCAGAATGGGAGAAAATATTTTCAAATGAAGCAATTGACAAAGGATTAATCTCCAAACTTTACAAGCACCTCATGTAGCTCAATATCACAAAAACAAACAACCCAATCCAAAAATGGGCAGAAGACCTAAATAGCCATTTCTCCAAAGAAGATATACAGATTACCAAGAAACACATGAAAGGATGCTGAACATCACTAATCATTAGAGAAATGCAAATCAAAACTACCCTGAGGTATCACCTCACAGCAGTCAGAGTGGCAATCATCAAAAAAATCTACAAAACAATAAATGCTGGAGAGGCCTTTATTGGAGAAAAGGGAACACACTTGCACTGTGGGTGGGAATGTAAATTGATATGGGCACTAGGGAGAACAGTACGGAGGGTCCTTTATATAACTAACAATAGAAGTACCATACGACACAACAATCCAAGTACTGGGCATTTGCCTTGCGAAAACCATAATTCAAAAAGAGATATGTACAAAAATGTTCATTGCAGCTCTATTTGCATTAGCCAAGACATGGAAGCAACCTAAGTGTCCATCGACAGATGAATGGATAAAGAAGATCTGGCACATATATACCATCAAATATTACTCAACCATAAAAAGAAGCAAAACTGAGTTATTTGTACTGAGGTGGATGGAGTTAGAATCTGTCCTACACAGTGAAGTAAGTCTGAAAGGGAAAAACAAATACTGTATGTTAACAGAGATATATGGAATCTAATGAAGAAAAAAAAGATTTTGAAGAACCTAGTGGCAGGACAGGATTAAGGACAGAGACATAGAGAAAGGACTTGAGGACACCGGAAGGGGGTTGGGTAAGCTGGGACGAAGTGAGAGAGTGGCATGGACATAAATACATTACCAAATGTAACACCGATAGTTACTGGGAAGCAGCCACATAGAACAGGGAGATCAGCTCGGTGCTTTGTGACGACATAAAGGGGTGGGATATGGAGTGTGGGAGGGAGATGCAAGAGGGAGCGATCTGGTGATATTTGTATATGTATAGCTGATTCACTTTGTTATACAGCAGAAACGAACACTCCATTGTAAAGCAATTATACTCCAATAAATGTGTAAAAGGAAAAAAAAAAGGAAAGAAAGCCCAAGGATAAACCTACACACCTATGGTCAACTAATCTATGAGAAAGGAGGCAAGACTATACAATGGAGATAAGACAGTCTCTTCAATCATTGGTGCTGGGAAATATGGAGAGCTACATGTAAAAGAATGAAATTAGAACACTCCCCAACACCATACATAAAAATATATTCAAAATGGATTAGAGACCTTAATGTAAGACCAGACAGTATAAAACTCTGAGAGGAAAACTTACGAAGGATACTCTGACGTAAATCACAGCCAGATCTTTTTTGATCCACCTCCTATAGTAATGAAATAAAAAAGAAAACTAAACAGATGGGACCTAATGAAACGTAAAAGCTTTTGCAAAGCAAAGGAAACTACAAACAAGACAAAAAGACAACCCTCAGAATGGCAGAAAATATTTGCAAACGAATCAATGGACAAATGATTAATCTCCAATATATATAAACAGCTCATGCAGCTCAATATTAATAAAACAAACAACCCAATACAAAAATGGAAGATCTAAATAGACATTTCTTCCAAGAAGACATAGAGATGGCCAGTACACACATGAAAATCTGCTGAACATCACTAATTATTAGAGAAATGGAAATCGAAACTACAATGAGGTATCACGTCACACCTGTTAGAATGGGCATCATCAGAAAATCTACAAACAACAAATGCTGGAGAGGGTGTGGAGAAAAGGAACATTATTCCACTATTGTTGGGAATGTAAATCGATACAGTCTCTATGGAGAACAGTATGGAGGTTCCTTAAAAAACTAAAAATAGAATTACCGTATCATCCAGCAATCCCACTACTGGGCATATACCCAGAGAAAACCATAAATCAAAAAGACACATTCACCACAATGTTCACTGCAGCACTATTTACAATAGACAGGTAATGAAAGCAACCTAAGTGCCCACAGACAGATGAATGGATAAAGACGTGGTACATATATACAACGGAATATTACTCAGCCATACATAGGAATGAAATTGGGTCATTTGTAGAGACCTTGATGGATCTAGAGACTGTCATACAGAGTGAAGTAAGTCAGAAAGAGAAAAACAAATATTGTATATTAATGCATATATGTGGAACCTAGATAAATGGTACAGTTGAACCAGTGTGCAGGGCAGAGATAGAGACAAAGATGTAAAGAACAAACATATGGACACCAAGGAGGGAACGCCATGTGAGGTTGGTGGTGGGATGAATTGGGAGATTGGGATTCACATGTGCACACTTATATGTATGAAATAGATATCTAATAAGAACTTGCTGTATAAAAGAAATAAATTAAAAAAAAAAAAACTTGACTTCCGGGTAAGATGGCGGAAAAGTAAGACGCGGAGATCACCTTCCTCCCCACGGATACACCAGAAATACAGCTACACGTGGAACAACTCCTACAGAACACCTACTGAACGCTGGCAGAAGACCCCAGACCTCCCAAAAGGCAAGAAACTCCCCACATACCTGGGTAGGGCAAAACGGAGAGATCCGCACACAGAGGATCGGTGCCGAGCGGCACTCACCAGCCCGAAAGGCTTGTCTGCTCGCCCGCCGGGGCGTGCAGCGCTGGAAGCTGAGGCTCGGGCTTCGGTCAGAGCGCAGGGAGAGGACTGGGGTTGGCGGCGAGAACTCAGCCTGAAGGGGGCTAATGTGCCACAGCTAGCCGGGAGGGAGTCCGGGAAAACTCTGGAGCTGCCGAAGAGGCAAGAGACTTTTTCTTCCCTCTTGGTTTCCTGGTGCGCGAGGAGAGGGGATTAAGAGCGCTGCTTAAAGGGGCTCCACGGCCGGGCGCGAGTCGCGACTGAAAGCGCGGAGCCCAGTGACAAGCGTGGGACGCTGGGCCTGCTGCTGCCGCCGCCAAGAAGCCTGTGTGCGAGCGCAGGTCACTGCCCACACCGCCCTTCCGGGAGCCTGTGCAGCCCGCCACTGCCGGGGTCCCGGGATCCAGGGGCGGCTTCCCTGGGAGAACGCACGGCGCGCCTCGGGCTGGTGCAACGTCACGCCGACCTCTGCCGCTGCAGGCTTGCCCCGCACTCCGCGCCCCTCCCTCCCTCCCGGCCTGAGTGAGCTAGAGTCCCCGAAGAGGCTGCTCCTTTAACCCTGTCCTATCTGAGCGAAGAACAGACGCCCTCCGGCGACCTACACGCAGAGGCGGGGCCAAATCCAAAGCTGAGACCCAGGAGCTGTGAGAACAAAGAAGAGAAAGGGAAACCTCTCCCAGCAGCCTCAGAAGCAGCGGATTAAAGCTCCACAATCAACTTGATGTACCCTGCATCTGCGGAATACATGAATAGACAACACATCATCCCAAATTGAGGAGCCCGGAGTCAGTGCTGTGCCTCTGAGGTGGGAGAGCCAACTTCAGGACACTGGTCCACAAGAGACCTCCCAGCTCCACATAATATCAAACGGCGAAAATCTTCCAGAGATCTCCATCTCAACACCAGCACCCAGCTTCACTCAACGACCAGCAGGCTACAGTGCTGGACACCCTGAGCCAAACAACTAGCAAGACAGGAACACAACGCCACCCATTAGCAGAGAGGTGGCCTGAAATCATAAAAAGTCCACAGACACCCCAAAACACACCACCAGACGTGGACCTGCCCACCAGAAAGACAAGATCCAGCCTCATCCACCAGAACACAGGCACTAGTCCCCTCCACCAGGAAGCCTACACAACCCACTAAACCAACCTTAGCCACTGGGGACAGACACCAAAAACAACAGGAACTACGAACCTGCAGCCTGCAAAAAGGAGACCCCAAACACAGTAACATAAGCAAAATGAGAAGACAGAAAAACACACAGCAGGAGAAGGAGCAAGATAAAAACCCACCAGACCTAACAAATGAAGAGGTAATAGGCAGTCTACCTGAAAAAGAATTCAGAATAATGATGGTAAAGATGATCCAAGATTCTATTTCCCAGATCCAAAATCTTGGAAATAGAATAGACAAAATGCAAGAAACAGTTAACAAGGACCTAGAAGAACTAAAGATGAATCAAGCATCGATTAAAAACACAATACATGAAATAAAAAATACTCTAGATGGGATCAATAGCAGAATAACTGAGGCAGAAGAACGGATAAGTGAGGTGGAAGATAAAATAGTGGAAATAACTGCTGCAGAGCAAAATAAAGAAAAAAGAATGAAACGAACAGAGGACAGTCTCAGAGACCTCTGGGACAACATTAAACGCACCAACATTCGAATTATAGGGGTTCCAGAAGAAGAAGAGAAAAAGAAAGGGACTGAGAAAATATTTGAAGAGATTATAGTTGAAAACTTCCCTAATATGGGAAAGGAAATAGTTAATCAAGTCCAGGAGGCACAGAGAGTCCCATACAGAATAAATCCAAGGAGAAATACGCCAAGACACATATTAATCAAACTGTCAAAAATTAAACACAAAGAAATCATATTAAAAGCAGCAAGGCAAAAACAACAAATAACACACAAGGGAATCCCCATCAGGATAACAGCTGATCTCTCAGCAGAAACTCTACAAGCCAGAAGGGAGTGGCAGGACATACTTAAAGTGATGAAGGAGAAAAACCTGCAACCAAGATTACTCTACCCAGCAAGGATCTCATTCAGATTTGATGGAGAAATTAAAACGTTTACAGACAAGCAAAAGCTGAGAGAGTTCAGCACCACCAAACAAGCTTTACAACAAATGCTAAAGGAACTTCTCTAGGCAAGAAACACAACAGAAGTAAAAGACCTACAATAATGAACCCAAAACAATTAAGAAAATGGGAATAGGAACATACATATCGATAATTACCTTAAATGTAAATGGACTAAATGCTCCCACCAAAAGACACAGAGTGGCTGAATGGATACAAAAACAAGACCCATCTATATGCTGTCTACAAGAGACCCACTTCAGACCTAGAGACACATACAGACTGAAAGTAAGGGGATGGAAAAAGATATTCCATGCAAATGGAAACCAAAAGAAAGCTGGAGTAGCAATTCTCATATCAGACAAAATAGACTTTAAAATAAGGACTACTAGAAGAGACAAAGAAGGACACTACATAATGATCAAGGGATCGATCCAAGAAGAAGATATAACAATTGTAAATATTTATGCACCCAACATAGGAGCACCTCAATACATAAGGCAAATACTAACAGCCATAAAAGGAGAAATCGACAGTAACACACTCATAGTAGGGGACTTTAACACCCCACTTTCACCAATGGACAGATCATGCAAAATGAAAATAAATAAGGAAACACAAGCTTTAAATGATACATTAAACAAGATGGACTTAATTGATATTTATAGGACATTCCATCCAAAAACAACAGAATACACATTTTTCTCAAGTGCTCATGGAACATTCTCCAGGATAGATCATATCTTGGGTCACAAATCAAGCCTTGGTAAATTTAAGAAAATTGAAATTGTATCAAGTATCTTTTCCGACCACAATGCTATGAGACTAGATATCAATTACAGGAAAAGAGCTGTAAAAAAAAAACACATGGAGGCTAAACAATACACTACTTAATAACGAAGTGATCACTGAAGAAATCAAAGAGGCAATTAAAAAATACCTAGAAACAACTGACAATGGAGACACGACGACCCAAAACCTATGGGATGCAGCAAAAGCAGTTCTAAGAGGGAAGTTTATAGCAATACAATCCCACCTTAAGAAACAGGAAACATCTCGAATAAACAACCTAACCTTGCACCTAAAGCAATTAGAGAAAGAAGAACAAAAACATCCCAAAGTTAGCAGAAGGAAAGAAATCATAAAAATCAGATCAGAAATAAATGAAAAAGAAATGAAGGAAACGATAGCAAAGATCAATAAAACTAAAAGCTGGTTCTTTGAGAAGATAAACAAAATTGATAAACCATTAGCCAGACTCATCAAGAAAAAAAGGGAGAAGACTCAAATCAATAGAATTAGAAATGAAAAAGGAGAAGTAACAACTGACACTACAGAAATACAAAAGATAATGAGAGATTACTATAAGCAACTCTATGCCAATAAAATGGATAACCTGGAAGAAATGGACAAATTCTTAGAAATGCAAAACCTGCCAAGACTGAATCAGGAAGAAATAGAAAATATGAACAGACCAATCACAAGCACTGAAATTGAAACTGTGATAAAAAGTCTTCCAACAAACAAAAGCCCAGGACCAGATGGCTTCACAGGCGAATTCTATCAAGCATTTAGAGAAGAGCTAACACCTATCCTTCTGAAACTCTTCCAAAATATAGCAGACGGAGGAACACTCCCAAACTCATTCTACGAGGCCACCATGACCTTGATACCAAAACCAGGCAAGGATGTCACAAAGAAAGAAAACTACAGGCCAATATCACTGATGAACATAGATGCAAAAATCCTCAACAAAATACTAGCAAACAGAATCCAACAGCACATTAAAAGGATCATACACCATGATCAAGTGGGGTTTATTCCAGGAATGCAAGGATTCTTCAATATACGCAAATCAATCAACGTGATACACCATATTAACAAATTGAAGGAGAAAAACCATATGATCATCTCAATAGATGCAGAGAAAGCTTTCGACAAAATTCAACACCCATTTATGATAAAAACCCTGCAGAAAGTAGGCATAGAGGGAACTTTCCTCAACATAATAAAGGCCATATATGACAAACCCACAGCCAGCATCATCCTCAATGGTGAAAAACTGAAACCATTTCCACTAAGATCAGGAACAAGACAAGGTTGCCCACTCTCACCACTCTTATTCAACCTAGTTTTGGAAGTTTTAGCCACAGCAATCAGAGAAGAAAAGGAAATAAAAGGAATCCAAATCTGAAAAGAAGAAGTAAAGCTGTCACTGTTTGCAGATGACATGATACTATACATAGAGAATCCTAAAGATGCTACCAGAAAACTACTAGAGTTAATCAATGAATTTGGTAAAGTTGCAGGATACAAAATTAATGCACAGAAATCTCTGGCATTCCTATATACTGATGATGAAAAATCTGAAAGTGAAATCAAGGAAACACTCCCATTTACAATTGCAACAAAAAGAATAAAATATCTAGGAATAAACCTACCTAAGGAGACAAAAGACCTGTATGCAGAAAATTATAAGACACTGATGAAAGAAATTAAAGATGATACAAATAGATGGAGAGATGTACCATGTTCTTGGATTGGAAGAATCAACATTGTGAAAATGACTCTACTACCCAAAGCAATCTACAGGTTCAATGCAATCCCTATCAAACTACCACTGGCATTTTTCGCAGAACTAGAACAAAAAATTTCACAATTTGTATGGAAACACAAAAGACCCCGAATAGCCAAAGCAATCTTGAGAACGAAAAATGGAGCTGGAGGAATCAGGCTCCCTGACTTCAGACTATACTACAAAGCTACAGTAATCAAGACAGTATGGTACTGGCACAAAAACAGAAAGATAGATCAATGGAACAGGATAGAAAGCCCAGAGTTAAACCCACGGACATATGGTCACCTTATCTTTGATAAAGGAGGCAGGAATGTACAGTGGAGAAAGGACAGTCTCTTCAATAAGTGGTGCTGGGAAAACTGGATAGGGACATGTAAAAGTATGAGATTAGATCACTCCCTAACACCATACACAAAAATAAGCTCAAAATGGATTAAAGACCTAAATGTAAGGCCAGACACTATCAAACTCTTAGAGGAAAACATAGGCAGAACACTCTATGACATAAATCACAGCAAGATCCTTTTTGACCCACCTCCTAGAGAAATGGAAATAAAGACAAAAATAAACACATGGGACCTAATGAAACTTAAAAGCTTTTGCACAGCAAAGGAAACCATAAACAAGACCAAAAGACAACCCTCAGAATGGGAGAAAATATTTGCAAATGAAGCAACTGACAAAGGATTAATCTCCAAAATTTATAAGCAGCTCATGCAGCTCAATAACAAAAAAACAAAAAACCCAATCCAAAAATGGGCAGAAGACCTAAATAGACATTTCTCCACAGAAGATATACAGACTGCCAACAAACACATGAAAGGATGCTCAACATCTTTACTCATTAGAGAAATGCAAATCAAAACTACAATGAGATATCATCTCACACCAGTCAGAATGGCCATCATCAAAAAATCTAGAAACAATAAATGCTGGAGAGGGTGTGGAAAAAAGGGAACACTCTTGCAGTGCTGGTGGGAATGAGAATTGGTACAGCCGCTATGGAGAACGGTATGGAGGTTCCTTAAAAAACTGCAAATAGAACTACCATATGACCCAGCAATCCCACTACTGGGCATATACCCTGAGAAAACCATAATTCAAAAAGAGACATGTACCAAAATGTTCATAGCAGCCCTATTTACAATAGCCCGGAGATGGAAACAACCTAAGTGTCCATCATCGGATGAATGGATAAAGAAGATGTGGCACATATATACAATGGAATATTACTCAGCCATAAAAAGAAATGAAATTGAGCTATTTGTAATGAGGTGGATAGACCTAGAGTCTGTCATACAGAGTGAAGTAAGTCAGAAAGAGAAAGACAAATACTGTATGCTAACACATATATATGGAATTTACGAAAAAAAATGTCATGAAGAACATAGGGGTAAGACAGGAATAAAGACACAGACCTACTAGAGAATGGACTTGAGGATATGGGGAGGGGGAAGGGTAAGCTGTGACAAAGTGAAAGAGCGGCATGGACATATATACACTACCAAACGTGAGGTAGATAGCTAGTGGGAAGCAGCCGCATAGCACAGGGAGATCAGCTCGGTACTTTGTGACCGCCTGGAGGGGTGGGATAGGGAGGGTGGGAGGGAGACGCAAAAGGGAGGGGATATGGAAACATATGTATATGTATAACTGATTAAATTTGTTATAAAGCAAAAAAATAAAATAAAATAAATTAAAAAAAAAAACAAAAAACTAAATAAATTACATTTAATAAAATAAAACAGAAAAAAAGTTTTTCCCTTCACATAGACGTCTTTATATTAATGCATTATTTCCATGTATATATCTCCAAATTAAAAAAAAAGAGGAATAAATAAAATCTAACTTGAACCAAAAAGAAAAAAAAGAAAAAAAAACAAACAGAACTCACCAGTTATAGAGAGGATAATAGTATCAGGGCACTTGCTCCAGTGGTAAAAAATTCTTAAGTTGGTCAGAGGTGGGAAATCGTCTCCCATGCAGTCACCAGTGCTCCCCCCGACAAGGAGCATCCTCATTGCAAAGCTGTGGGAATGTGTCGAGGCGTCTGTGAGTAAATGTGAGCTGAGCCCAAGTCCTGCTGCAGCTGAACTCTTCCCACTCTTTCCAGGTAAAACAACTGAATATGTACAAGCACTTGCAAGCCTAGAGGAAGGGCTGTGGAGCCACACTAGCAAGAGCACGCAGGCCGACTTGGTGCCTGCAGGCCAGCCAGGATGGTTCTGGCCCCAGATGCTCTTCTGGAAGCTTTCCATTTCCCTTCCTGAGATACCCCTCCTGCCACGGCCCCCACTGCTTTTTTACTTCCTCACCTCTGCCTGGGGAGAAATTCCAGTGGCAGGTATGGGTGACACATTCTCTTCTTTAGCAGGTGGCAGCCTGGCAACTCCTGCAGAAAGTCCAGCAGAGCCCAAATCACACTGGGCCACCCACAAAGCCACGGCCCCTCACTCCCTCCCACCACCCCAGCCCCGAAACTGCTGATGGGGCAGAGACTATAGCGTCAGGCACAGCTACAGGGGCTCTTGCTGACTGGAGAGGTGTTTATATTGACCTCAACACAGGCACACCTGTGGGGGGGGGTGGCAGGCAGTGTCAGGCTGCCCAAATCAGCCAATCCTCACCCCTCAGGGGCTCACAGTTGCAGAAAATGAACCTTGCTAAACGGGTCAGTCCCAAGGAACAGGTGTGGGCTCTTGAGAGTCAGGCTAGACAAGGGGCTGCAGCTGCGGCTTGTTTTCTTATCATTTTATCTGGTCCATGAGTGGAAAACAACTTCAAGAAGACCCTATCCTAATGAGAGGAACCCAGGAGTCAGGGAGAGGAGTGATGGTGGGTGGAGACAGAGGCCTGGTGCCCTGGCTGCAGTGGAAGTGTCTGGAAGACCAGGCAGAGAGAGGCTGCACAGAGTGATAGCCAGGGTCACAGACCTGTCAGAGCTGCTGTTTGTTAGTTCAAGTCCTGCTCTGAGGTGTTCTGTGTCAGCTGTGAGCGACAGGTGAGCTGGGGGTTCTCTGCAAGTTGGGCTATGTGCACAGTTCCTGTGTGTCCAGCCCTGCTGGGGTACCTGCCCAGGGGAGTTCCATATCCTGGGAAGGGCCTGACTATGAGAGCCCCATTGGCTGCTGGGTAGCTGCACAGGTGAGCTCCGTACCCAGGGAGGGAATTGAACACGAGAGCCCCGTGGGCTGTGGGGTGCGGGATGCAGCCCAGGTGAGCTCCATATCCTGGGATTGGCCTGACCACGAGAGCCCCATGGGCTGCTGGAGACCTGGTAAAGGATATCAGGACAGTCAGTGAAGCCACCGAGGATATACATCCAGTAGCTCCTATTTCCTACACCCTGCTGCTCATTCTACCATCCACCAGGCCATGGCATTCTGTATTACACTTCAATGATGCCTTCTTCTGTATTCCATTCATCTCAGAGTCACAAGAATTTTTGGCTTGTGAGTGGAAGGACACAACATGCAACACAAGCAATAAAGCTGGGCCGTCCTGCCCCAATGGTTCAAAAATCCCCACACCATCATTGGGGAAATGTCCTCTAAAAACCTAAACGTTCTACCTCTGTAAAAGGGAACCCTCCTTCAATATGCAGATGACATTCTGATCGCCAGGCCTACTAAAGATGCCTCTGAACTACCTAGCTAAGAAAGGATAGAAGGTGTCCAAGAAGAAGGCTCAAATATCCCAGGCTCAGGTGACATGCCTGGGCTTCATTCTCACAGATATTCGGAGAAACGCATCCCAGGATAGGGAAGAAGCCATTTGCAGCCTTACCTCTTCTAAAACTAGAAGACAGCTTAGGGGTTCCTGCGGAGGCCAAGGTTTTCTCCATCTGGATCCCTAACTACAGTCTAATAGCTGGGCCTCTACATGAAACACTGACACGAAAAGATGATGATCCTTTTGAATAGAATCCAGAAGCAGCCTTTCAAGAATGGAAAGAGTAGTCAATTCAGATCCTTGCCCAGGAACTCACTAATTTAGCTAAACCCTTTGACCTTTACATACCCGGTCAAAGGTTAATCACCCTTGGAGACTTAGTGCAAAAACTGGGACCACTTGAAATGGAGCAACACAAGAATGCACTTCAGGTATGATAAACTATGGTCCCCAAGGGCTTTGCCCACCGACTCATCAGGCCAGGATACTGGGGTATCTAAAAAGCTAGAAATCAGCAGCCCGCAAGGCCAGCTCCCTCCTAAGGGAAAAGGACCCCACGTCGTGATCCTAACCACCCATCATGCCCTGAAGTTGCAGGGGTCGCTCTGTGGACACACTGACCTCGAGTGAGGAGGCATTCCAACTCCAACCTCCAGAGAGACAAATGGGGCAACGTGCCCCCAAGATGACTCGTGTGACCATCACTTGACCTGGAGTTTCTCTCAGAAAACAACAAGACTGTGCCCCGAAAGAGCAGACTACTGCTTGCAGGACTTACTGCACCCAGAGGGGAGCTAATAACCTTGGTGGGGGAAACGTATATCACGCTTTCACCATAGAAAACCCTACAGACACCGTGGTGATGGTGGCCAATATGACCGGCAGGACTGCTGGCTACTTCTAAATGTCGTTGACTCAGTGGACGTCATGGTCCTGGATCACCACTGACCCTGGACTGTCTGGGAGCTGCGCGGGCAGGGTTCTGACACATGGTGCTGTTTGTACATTAATTCAGGGACCTAATTAAAGAAAGCACAGACTACTGGTCAGAGCATCGAGGCTGGAAAAAACCGTCAGCCTAAGGTCACCGAACAAATGTGGGGTGGGGTGAAACCTGCCACCTCTGCATCTCTGCACATCTCTTTCCTGGACACTTAAAGGTCATCAGAATCTATAACACTTCCAATGCTGGTGCTCAGGCGTACGAGAAGTGAGGCAGGATGCCTTGGGACAATCAACCTCACCTGGAGGCTGGTGGGGAGACGTTTTGCCCCTCCCCCCAAGTATCAGGGCTCCCAACACAGCATGAAGCAGTTACAAAAGAGGGGTCTGCACCCTCAACACCCCAAGAATGAGTAATGGAACAAAAAGCAGAGGAGGGGTTCGTCTCTGGCAACGTTCATTAAAAATTCCTGGGAGATAAAAAGAGAATCTGGGCAATAAAATAAAGTCTAAGCTGTTTTTCCTTTGTGCTTTGTCTAATTTCACGTGCTCCTAGGGTTCCGCATGCAGAGGTCCCACACCCGGCACTTCAGACCCGATTTCGTAGTGCAGAATGGCTGGGTCAACACCTCAGCTAGCGGGGTCCCATTCAGACTCAACGGCATAGAGCCTGAGCTTCAGCCAACCCAGCCCTCCAGAGCTCCATCCCCTCCCTCCCACTGACGCTGCTGGGATCCCTACACAGCATCCCAGCCCACAGCCCGTGGGGGAGTGCACACTCTCACCTCTCCATTCGGTTTTCAAAATACTGTTTCCTTTGCTTCTGAACCAAACTCAGTCTTGATCTGTTGGCTCCAATGACACTGGGCACGGGGACTTCTGTTGGGGTCCACTCTGGAGGATCAGTAACAGAAATTGAGAACATTGTAACTTCAATGAACAGATGTGTGAGCCAAACTGTAGTTAACACAGAGCAGTGTATAATGCTCGGGTAAAATAAGATGTTTCTAAGACTTACCTTTGATATTTCCATCACTTTACTATAAGCAAGTTCAGTGAAGACGTCTGTCTTATTTGTCAGGTCAACATTAGAGAAATGAAGTGATTTATTTCCATGGATGTACATCGAATACTCTTGGCTGAGGCTTCAATCTTGTTTTGAATGCTTTTCCATTGAAAATGATACCTCTCTTTCAGCTCCCCCATTTCTGACAAGTATAAAATCTTATAATTTAGTATTACCAAAGGGGAAAGGTAGGAGAAGGGATAAATTAACAGTGTGTGATTAACACATACACACTGCTATGTATAAAATAGATCATCAACAAGGAACTACTGTATAGCACAGGGAACTACACTGAATATTCTGCAATAACCTATAAGGGGAAATAATCTGAAAAAGAATCGATCTTTTTATTGACATCATCTATCAATGACAGATAAAATGTAACCTAAGCAAGGCCGATGGTGAGCGCTTCTGAACCTGAAGATTTCAATCATCTAAAATTTGGGCTCTGCCTATTTCCCAAGGCCCTTAATGGACATACGTGTAGCCATAGCTTAAAAATTCCCCAGTTTGGGGTTCGGCGAGGCAGTGATTTGGAAAAATCCCTGGTGTTCTCCTTCCATGCACGGGACCTTTCCTACAGCTAAAACATGCCTGTCACACCTAGAGGATGGTACACAGTTTGATCGGAAAGACTTTGGAAAAGGCACCTCATCTCCTCATCGCCTGGTGCACGGGTTCACCCCTCCAGCATATTTCCTGACAATCTCCTTACTTGGGGATATGAGCACCGTCAACATCCTGTTGCACACAGTTTGGAATTTGTCCAGAGGATGAAGCGGAAGGATGAGAAAAATTTAGAGACAAGTCTTAGTTGTTCAGACAGGCAAATGCCACTCTAATTTCCTATCTGGAAGACAAATTCATCAAAGGCTAGAATTGCCCATGGAAACAGAATAGGGCTAGAGGAAATCCCGCTGATTTGTGTCCAGTTTCCAAAAACACAAGTTGAAAAATGGAACTCGGAGGCAATAAAATTCATGAAACTGCAGAGTTGAAAATATCTATTGTCGAAAAATGTCTTGAGGTAAGTCACAGAAAATGACTTGTAAGCAAGGGGGTGTGGCAGGAATCAGATTTGAAGGGGTAGAAAGGACTCCCCATTAAAGCACAAGAAAAGGGGCTGAACATCGCCAATGATGCAGTTGGCCCAAAAGGGCGTATGCATTTTTTTCTGAATATATTCAAGTAAAGGCCATACACACTTTTTATCCAACCAAACAGGTGGGCACTGGAAATCAATACTACAAAATGTATCACTTCACATCAGTCAGAAGGGCCATCCACATAAAGTGTAAACACCAGAAATGCAGGACAGGGTGAGGAGAAAAGGGAGCCCTGTGAGGCTGATAGTGGAAATGTAATGTGCCAACGGCCACTCTGGAGAAGTGTATTGTGTTTGCTGAAACATCTGAAAACTGAGCTACAGAGCATAGGGCACTTGCACTCATGGGCGTATACCTTGGGAAAAACAAAAAATGACAGAAAACAGGCACTCCAACGTTTACCACCTCTCTGTTAAAAAGGGCCTCCACTTGGATATAAACTAAATGTCCCTTGACGGATAAAATTGATAAAAGAGATGGGGTACTTATGTAGAGTGGAATATTACTCATCCAGAAATCAATGAAATAAGGCCAGTTGTAACAACTCTGTAGGAGTTACATAAATCATTCTAAGTGACACATGTCAGAAAGAAAAAGACACATATCATAAGATGTCACTTAAAGGTGGAATCAAAAATGGCTACACATGAAATAAACTACAAAACAGAAACATAGTCAAATATGTAGAAAATAGACATAAGGCTGCTAAATGGGAAAGGTGGGGAATGGTGAGGTATTATCCAGGAGGTTGAAATTAGCAAAGATACCATTCCAAGTACCAAATTGAATAACTGGCAAGGCCTACACGGTACCTCAAAGAACTGCACTCAGTCCACTCAAGTCACTGGAAAATAATACATATGACTCGTAGGCATCTGAGAAAGAATTTATTGTTGTCTCACAGTACATGAATCAAGTGGATGTACAGCAGCAAAAAACAGAGCTTTGAAAATCAGCTGTAACCAATATAAAAATAAATTTAAATATATTTATAAAAACAGTGAGACAGACAAAAATTCTTACAACTTTTGTTGAAGGGCTACGATGTAACATGGATTGAACACATGTAGACCCACAGCAGGATGATATATAAGGCTGGAAGCTATGCACGCTGAGAGAAGTTAGAGAGGCTGGGTGAGGAAATACAGACCTTTTAAAGTAATACTGCCTGGTACCCATTCCATGGGTCCCAAATCTGCACTTTCAAGGGAATCTTCTGACAGGGAAAACATGCCTGGGAAACCGAGATGAATGTACACCGTGTGCTCAGGAGAGGTGTCTAAAATGCACCTCATTTTTGATCTCCTAGTGCTGGGGTTCGCCATTCCAGCCACATTACTAACAATCTCCCCACTTGGAGAATCAGCACCTTTAACCTCCTGTTTCACACAGTTTGCAATTTTTGAAGAGGATAAATGGGAAGAGGAGGAACCAGTGAGAGATTAGCTGTAGGAGTTTTGACAGGCACATGTCACTCTAATATCCCTTTAGGAAGAAGAATTAACCAAAGGCTCAGCCTGCCTCCCCAGTACCAGAATAGGGCCGGAATCAAACCAATGGTTTGGCGGCCAGCTCACAAAAAAAGCGAGTTGCAAAATGGAGCTCAGGAGCAGACAATTCAAAGACCTGCAAAGATATAAATGATAACCAACGTCCAAAAATATATTCAGGTAAGGCAACGAAGAGGTTCTGAATGAGAGGCAGAATTGCAGGAAACATTTTTCAAAAGGTAGATTGTACTCACATTTAAAGCATATGAAAAGCAGCAGAATTTCTAAAATGATGCAGTTGGGCAAAAGGGTGTATGAGTTTGTTTCGTGAATATCTTCAGGAAAAAAACACATACAGAGTTTTTGGCCAACCAAGCAAGAAGGAAATGCAAATCCGCACAATAAAGAAGTCTCAATTTCCACTGCTCAGAAAGTCCATCCAAAAAATGTGTACAAATCAAAAATGCAGGAGAGGCCATGGAAAACAGGGAGACTAGTCACGCTGATGGGTGGGGTATAAATATCCAAGAGCTACTCTGAAGAAGTGTATCCTGTTTCCTAAAACATCTAAAATACAAAGCCCCCGAGCAAAGGGGACTTCAACTCATGGACATATAACTTGGGAAGACTAAATATCAACAAGACACAGGCACCCCAAAGTTTAGGGCTGCTCTGCATACAAGAACCTCAACCTCGGTACACCTAAAGTATCCCAGGAAAAAGAGAAATGCATAAAGAACTTGTGGTAATTTTGTACAATGGAATATCACTCAGACGTGAAATCAATGTCATAAGGCCAGTAGCAGCATAATGAGAGGATTTAGGTATGATGATTCTAAGGGAAATTAGTCACACAGAAAAAGAATCTTATCATAAGATATCACTTAGAGAGGGAATGTCAACATCACAACACATGAACTGAATTAGGAAAGAGAGCAGCGTCTCATATTTAGAAAACACTCTTATGCCTCCTTAAGGGGAAAGGAGAGGTGGGGTGATGCATAAAGCCAGAGTTTGATATTAGCACAGGTACCATTCCATAAACCAAATACAGAATAGACAAGACCTACACCTTCCTCAGTGAACGGGACTCAAAACCCCTATTCCCCACAGAGGAATATATCTGATTAGTAAGAATCTTAAAACCTATGTACTGATATGCCTCTGTAAGGGAATCAAGTGTGTCTAGACTGGCATAAACACGTCAGTGAAAATCAGCTCAACCCCATTATAAAAATGAATTTCAAAAACAAAACAAAAAACAGCGAAATCCTTACACAATTCCTTCAGGGGTTCTGATGAAACATAGAATGACCCTATCTGCAAAGACAGCTGGATGAGACATAAGGCTGGACACTTGGGACTGAGAGGACTGGTGAGATTGGGAGAGAAAATGCAGACCCTCTAAAGTAGTAATGCATGCCACCATTCCATGGGTCCCAAATTTCCAGGTAGAAGGGAATATCACTACAGTTATAACATGTATGGGAAACCTAGAGAATGGACACCCTGTGATGGTGAAAGGTTTCTGAATGTCTCCTACTTTTTCCTCTCCTTGTGCTACAGTTTGGCATTCCAACTACTTTACTATCAATCTCCCAACTTAGGAGAGTCATCCCCTATAACCTCCTGGTTCGCACAGTTTGCTAATTGTGCAGAGGATGAAAGGGAAGAGGGAGAACCAATCAGAGAGTAGATGTAGGCATTTGGACGGACACATGTCACTCTAAATTCCCGTCAGGAAGAAGAATTAACCAAAGCCTCAGCCACCCACAGGGAACCAGTATAGCCACCCCTGGAACCAGTTTAGGTCCTGAAGCAAAATTGTGGATTTGCGGTCAGCTCCCAAAAATGGGATTTGAAAATTGGAGCTCAGGGGCAAAGCAAATCAAAAACCTGCAGATTTATAATGGACTACTCTCTTCCAAAAATCTGTTGAGGGAAGGCAACAAAGCGCACTTGAAAATGAGGCAGAATTGCACAAAACATATTTCAAGAGGTAAATTGGAATCGCCTTTAAAGCACAGGAAAGGCATCACAACTTCGAGAATGATGCACTTGGCCAAAAACAGCATATGAATTTTCTCCTGAATATATTCAGGAGAAAAGGCATAGTCCCTTTTTGGCCAATCAAGCAAGCGCGCAATGCAAATCCACACTACAAAGAATTGTCACTTCCCACCGTTCAAAAAGGACATCTGAAAATCTGTAAAAACCAGAAAGGCAAGATAGAGGTGACAAGGGCATAAAGCAATATGATCCCAAGGTTCATGGAGGATTGTGATGACAAGTGCATGGAGCATTGTGATGACAAGATTATGTATCATTTTGCTGTCAAAGGCATTGTGATGACAGGGTTCATGGAGCACTGTGATGACAAGCGTCATGGAGCATTGTGATTACAGGGTTCATGGAGCATTGGGATGACAAGGGCATGGAGCATTTTGATGACAAGATTCCCGGATCATTGTGTTGTCAGGGTTCATGGAGCGTTTTGATGACAGTGGTCATGGAGCATTGTGATGACAGAGGTCATGGAGCATTGTGATGAGAACATCATGGAGCATTGGGCTGAAAATGTTCATGGAGAATTGTGATGACAGGGGTCAAGGAGAATTGTGATGACAAGGTACTGGAGCATTGTGATGAGAAGACCATGGAGCCATGTGATGACAAGTCTCATGGAGCATTCTGATGAAAAGGGTCATGGAGCATTGTGATTACAAGGGTCTTGGAGCATTGTGATGACAAGGGCATGGAACATTGGGATGAGAATATCATGGAGCGTTCTGATGACATGCATCATGGAGCTTTGTGATGACAAGGGCATGGAACATTGTGTTTACAGGGGTCTTGGAGCATTGTGATGACAAAGGCAGTGAACAATGGGATGAGAATATCATGGAGCGTTCTGATGACATGCATCATGGAGCTTTTTGAGGACAAGGGCATGGAACATTGTGATTACAGGGGCCTTGAAGCACTGTGAGGGAAAGGGCATGTAAAATTGTGATGAAAAAGGCATGGAGCCTTGTCATGACAGGGTTCAAGGAGCATACTGATGACAAGTGTCAGGGACCATTGTGATGACAAGGGTATTGAGCACTGTGATGACAAATATCATGGAGCATTTTGATTAGAAGACCATGGATACTTGTGATGACGAGCGTTATGTGGAGCTCTGATGATAGGTGTTATGGAATATGGTGATCACAAGGATTTGGAGCATTGTGATGACAGAGGTCATAGAGCATTTTGATTTCATTGTGATGACAATAGCATGAAGCATTATGATGATGCGCATTTGGTGCATTGTGATGACAGCGTTCATGGAGCATTGAGATGAAAAGGGGCATGGAGCATTATGATTACAGGAGTCTTGGATCATTGTGATGAAAAGGGCATGGAACATTGGTCTGAAATGTTTCATGGATTATTGTGATGAGAGGGGGCAAGGAGCATTGTGATAACAAGGGCACGGAACACTGTGATACATGGGTCATGGAGGATTGTAATGACAAAGGCATGGAGCATTGTGATGGGAAGGGCATCGAGCATTGTGATGACAAGTGTCATGGTGCTTTGTGATGACAAGGGCAAGGAGCCATGTGATGAGAGTGTTCATGGAGCATTGTGATGACAATGATATGGAGCATTGTGATGACAAGGGCCATGAAGCTTTGTGATGACAATGGTCATGGAGCATTTTGATGACAAGGGTGTGGTGCATTGTGATGAGAAGGGGAGGGAGCATTTTGATGACAGGTTCATGCAGCAATTTGATGAAAAGTGTAATGGAATATTTTGATGACAGGGATTATAGAACACTGTGATGCCAGGGGTCATGGAGCTTTGGGATGAAAGGGGTCATGGAGCATTTTGATGACAGGGGTTATGGAACATTGTGATGTCAGGGGTCATGGAACATTGTGCAGATAAGGGGATGTTGCATTGTGATGACAGGGGTCATGGAACATTGTGATAACAGGGGTGAGGGAGGATTGTGATGACTAGTGGTGGAACATTGTGATATCTCATGTGAGAGAGCATTTGGATGAGAAGTTCATGAAGCATTGTGATTACAAGGTTTATGGAGCATAGCGATGACAATGTTGTGGATCATTGTGATGAAAATTGCATGGCACATTGTGATGACAAAGGTCATGGAGCATTGTTCTAACAAAGGCATGGAGCATTGTGATGACAAGGGTCACGGAGCATTCGGATGAAAAGTTCATGGAGCATTGTTGTTACAAAGGTCACAGAGCCTTGTGATGATGCGGGAAAGGACCGTTTTGATGACAAACGTTATGATGCATTGTGATGACTGGAGTCACGGGGCATTGTGATGACAGGGGTCATGGAGCATTGTGATGACAAGGGCATGGAGCACTGTGATGACAGGGTCATGGAGCATTGGACTGACAAGTTTCATAGATGATTGTGATGACAGTGGACATGGTGCATTGTGATGACAAGGGCATGGAGCATTGTGATGACAAGGGCATGGAATATTGTGAAGACAGGCGTCAGGGAGCATTGTGATGACATATGTCATGGTCCATTGCAATGACAATGGCATGGAACATTGTGATGCCAAATGTAATGGAGGATTGTAATGACAAATATAATGGAGCATTGTGATGACTACGGCTTGGAGCATTATGATGACAAGGGCCATTGAGTATTTTCATGACAATGTTGTGAAGCATTGTGATGACAAGGTCCTGGAGCACTGTGATGAGAAAACCATGGAGCCTTGTGATGACAAGCCTCATGGAGCATACTGATGAAAAGGGGCATGGAGCATACTGATTACAGGGGTCTTGGAACATTGTGATAACAAGGGCATGGAGCATTGTGATGACCAGTTCATGCAGTATTGTGAGAAGAGTTGTCACGGAGCATTGTGATTTCATATGTATTAGCCCATTGTGATGACAATGGCATGGAGCATTGTGATGCCAAGTTTCATGGAGGATTCTGATGACAAGCTTGTGGAGTATTTTGATGACAATGGCATGGAGCATTGTGATGAAAACGGCATGGGTCTTTGTGATGAAAAAGCAAGGAGCCATTTCGTGACAGGGTTCAAGGAGCATTCTGACGCCAAGTGTCAGGGAGTATTGTGATGACAAGTGTATTGAGAATTGTGATGACAAAGGTCATGGAGCATTGTGATGAAAAGGGCATGGAGTATTGTGATGAAAGGCATCATGGTTCACTGTGATGAGAAGTGTTATGGAACATTGTGATCACAAGGGTTTGGGGCATTGCGATGACAGTGGTCATGGATCATTTTGATTTCAAGAAACATGGAGCATTGTGATGACAAGGGCATGAAGCAATGGGATCCCAAAATACATGGAGGATAGTGATGACAATGGTAGTGCAGTATTGTGATGACAAGGTCAGGTAGCATTTTGCTGACAATGTCATGGAGCATTGTGATGACAGGTTTCATGGAGCACTGTGATGACAAGCGTCACAGAGCATTGTGAATACAGGGGTCATGGAGCATTGGGATGACAAGGGCATGGAGCATTGTGTGGAGAAGGCCATGGAACATTCTGATGACATGCATCATGGAGCTTTGTGATGACAAGGGCATGGAGCTTTGTGATTACAGGGGTCTTGGTGCATTGTGATGACAGAGGTAATGGAGAATTGTGATGAGAAGGGAATGGATCATTGTGATTACAAGGTTTATGGAGCATTGCGATGACAAATTTCTGGACCTTTGGGATGAAAAGCGTGTGGCACATTGTGATGACAAGGGTCATGGAGCATTTTTCTGACAAAGGCATGGAGCATTGTGATGACACGTGTCACGGAGCATTGTGATGAAATGTTCATGGAGCATTGTGGTTAAAAAGGTAACAGAGCCTTGTGATGACACGGGTATCGACCACTGTGATGACAAATGTTATGAAGAATTGTGATGACTGGAGTAACGGAGCATTGTGATGACATGTGTCATGGAGCACTGTGATGACAAGCGTCACGGAGCATTGTGAATACAGGGGTCATGGAGCATTAGGATGACAAGGGCATGGATCATTGTGATGACAAGTGTCATGGAGAATTGGGCTGAAAATGTTCCTGGAGTATTGTGATGACGGGGGACATGGAGGATTGTGATGACAATGGAATGGAGCATGGTGATGACAAGGTCCTGGAGCATTGTGATGAGATGACCAGGGAGACTTGTGATGACAAGTTTCATGGAGCATCCTGATGAAAAGGGGCATGGAGCATTGTGATTACAGGGGTCTTGGAGCATTGTGATGACAAGGGCATGGAGCATTGTGAGGAGAAGGCCAAGGAACATTCTGATTACATGCGTCATGGAGCATTGTGATGAAAAGTGCATGGAGCATTGTGATTACAAGGGTCTTGGAGCATTGTGATGACAAGGGTCATGGAGCCTTGTGATGACAAGGCCGTGGAACATTGTGATGGCAGGTGTCATGGAGCATTGTTATGACAGAGGTAATGGAGCATTGTGATGAGAAGAGCATTGAGCATTGGTCTGAAATATTTCATGGATTGTTGTGATGAGAGTGGGCATGGAGCATTGTGATGACAAGGGCACGGAACACTGTGATACATCGGTCATGGAGGATTGTAATAACAAAGGCAAGGAGCATTGTGATGAGAAGGGCATTGAGCATTGTGATGACAAGTGTCATGGTGCTTTGTGATGACAAGGGCATGGAGCCATGTGATGAAAGGGTTCATGGAGCATTGTGATGACAATGACATGGAGCATTGTGATGCCAAGGGTCATGGAGCTTTGTGATGACAAAGGTCAAGGAGCATTTTGATGACAAGGGCGTGGTGCATTGTGATGAGAAATGCAGGGAGCATTTTGATGACAGGGTCATGCAGCAGTTTGATGAAATGTGTAATGGAACATTTTGATGACAGGGGTTATAAAACATTGTGATGCCAGGGGTCATGGATCTTTGGGATGAAAAGGGTCATGGAGCATTTTGATGACAGTGGTTATGGAACATTGTGATGTCAGGTGTCATGGAACATTTTGCAGATAAGGGGATGTAGCATTGTGATGACAGGGGTCATGGAACATTGTGATAACAGGGGTCAGGGAGGATTGTGATGACTAGTGATGGAACATTGTGATATCTCATGTGAGAGAGCATTTGGATGAGAAGTCATGGAGCATTGTGATTACAAGATTTATGGAGCATAGCGATGACAAGGTTGTGGATCATTGTGATGAAAAGCACATGGTACATTGTGATGAGAAGGGTCATGGAGCATTGTTCTGACAAAGGCATGGAGCATTGTGATGACAAGGGTCATGGAGCATTGTGATGAAAAGTTCATGGAGCACTGTGGTTAAAATGGTCACAGAGCCTTGTGATGAGGCGGGCATGGACCGCTGTGATGACAAATGTTATGAATCATTGTGATTACTGGAGTCAAGGGGCATTGTGATGACAGGGCTCATGGAGCATTGTGATGACAAGGGCATAGAGCACTGTGATGACAGGGGCATGGAGCATTATGAAGACAAGGTCATGGAGTATTGTGAAGACAGGTGTCAGGGAGCATTGTGATGACATAAGTCATGGTCCATTGCGATGACAATGGCATGGAGCATTGTGATGCCAAATGTAATGGAGGATTGTAATGACAAATATAATGGAGCATTGTTATGACTACGGCTTGGAGCATTATGATGACAAGGGCCATTGAGAATTTTCATGACAATGTCGTGAAGCATTGTGATGACAAAGTCCTGGAGCACTGTGATGAGAAAACCATGGAGCCTTGTGATGACAAGTCTCATGGAGCATACTGATGAAAAGGGGCATGGAGAATTCTGATTACAGGGGTCTTGGAACATTGTGATAACAAGGGCATGGAGCATTGTGATGACAAGGGCATGAAGCATTGGTCTAATAATTTTCATGGATTATTGTGATGACAGTTGGAATGGCGCATTGTGATGACAAGGGCATGGAGCATTGTGATGACCTGGTCATGCAGTATTGTGAGAAGGGGTGTCACGGAGCATTGTGATGACATATGTATTAGCCCATTGTGATGACCATGGCATGGAGCATTGTGATGCCAAATTTCATGGAGGATTCTGATGACAAAGGTAAAGGAGCATTGTGATGACAATGGCTTGGAGCATAGTGATGACAAGGTTCAGGGAGCATTGTGCTGACAAGTGCATGGAGAATTGTGATGACAAGTGTCATGGAGCATTCTGATGACAAGCTTATGGAGTATTTTGATGACAATGACATGGAGCATTCTGATGAAAACTGCATGGGGCTTTGTGATGAAAAGGCAAGGAGCCTTTTCGTGACAGGGTTCAAGGTGCATTCTGTCGACAAGTGTCTGGGAGCATGGTGATGACAAGTGTATTGAGAATTGTGATGACAAAGGTCATGGAGCATTGTGATGAAAAGGGCATGGAGTATTGTGATGACAGGCATCATGGAGCGTTGTGATGAAAAGTGTTATGGAACATTGTGATCACAAGTGTTTGGAGCATTGCGATGACAGAGGTCATGGATCATTTATATTTCAAGGAGCATGGAGCATTGTAATGACAAGGGCATGAAGCAATGTGATCCCAAGTTTCATGGAGGATTGTGATGACTATTTTAATGCAGTATTGTGATGACAAGCACATAGAGCATTGTAATGACAATGTCAGGTAGCATTTTGCTGACAAAGGCATGGAGCATTGTGATGACAGGTGTCATGGAGCACTGTGATGACAAGCGTCACAGAGCATTGTGAATACAGGGGTCATGGAGCATTGGGATGACAAGGGCATGGATCATTGTGATGACAAATGTCATGGAGCATTGGGCAGAAAATGTTCATGGAGTATTGTGATGACAGGGGTCATGGAGCATTGTGATGACTAGGGAATGGAGCATTGTGATGACAAGAGTCACGGATCATTGTGTTGTCAGGTGTCATGTAGTGTTGTGATGAGAGTGATCATGGAGAATTTTGATGATATTGGTCTTGGAGCATTGTGATGAGAAGGTCATGGGGCATTGGGCTGAAAATATATATGGAGTATTGTGATGACAGGGGTCATGTAGCATTGTGATGACAAGGGAATGGAGCATGGTGATAACAAGGTCCTGGAACATTGTGATGAGATGACCATGGAGACTTGTGATGACAAATCTCATGGAGCATTCTGATGAAAAATGGCATGGAGCATTGTGATTACATGGGTCTTGGAGCATTGTGATGACAAGGGCATGGAGCATTGTGTGGAGCAGGCCATGGAACATTCTGATGACATGCGTCATGGAGCTTTGTGATGACAAGGGCATGGAGTTTTGTGATTTCAGGGGTCTTGGAGCATTGTGATGACAGAGGTAATGGAGCATTGTGATGAGAAGTGCATGGAGCATTGTGATGAAAAGTTCATGCAGTATTGTGAAAAGTGGTGTCACGGAGCACTGTGATGACATATGTATTGGCCCATTGTGATGACAATGGCATGGAGCATTGTGATGATGCAAATTGTCATGGATGATTCTGATGACAAAGGTAATGGAGCATTTTGATGGCAATGGCTTGGAGCATAGTGATGACGAGTTTCAGGGAGCATTGTGCTGACAAGTGCATGCAGAATTGTGATGGCAAGAGTCATGGAGCATTCTGATGACAAGCTTTTGGAGTATTTTGATGACAATGGCATGGAGCATTGTGATGAAAATGGCATGGGGCTTTGTGATGAAAAAGGCATGCAGCCATTTCGTGACAGGGTTCAAGGAGCATTCTGACGACAAGTGTCAGGGAGCATTGTGATGACAAGTGTATTGAGAATTGTGATGACAAAGGTCATGGAGCATTGTGATGACAAGGGCATGGAGCATTGTGATTACAGGGGTTTTGGAGCATTGTGATGACAAGGGCCATGGATCCTTGTGATGACAAGCCTGTGGAACATTTTGATGGCAGGGGTCATGGAACATTTTTATGACATATGTAATGGAGCATTGTGATGAGAAGGTCATTGAGCATTGGTCTGAAATGTTTCATGGATTATTGTGATGAGAGTGGGCATGGAGCATTGTGATGACAAGGGCACGGTACACTGTGATACATGGGTCATGGAGGATTGTAATGACAAGGGCATGGAGCATTGTGATGAGAAGGGCATCAAGCTTTGTGATGACAAGTGTCATGGAGCCTTTGATGACAAGGGCATGGAGCAATGTGATGAGATGGTTCATGGAGCATTGTGATGACAATGACATGGAGCATTGTGATGCCAATGGTCATGGAGCTTTGTGATGACAAAGGTCATGGAGCATTTTGATGACAAGTGTGTTGTGCATTGTGATGACAAGGGCAGGGAGCTTTTTGATGACAGGGTCATGCAGCAATTTGATGAAAAGTGTAATGGAACATTTTGATGACATGGGATATAGAACATTGTGTTGCCAGGGATCATGGATCTTTGTGATGAAAAGGGTCATGGAGCATTTTGTTGACAGGGGTTATGGAAAATTGTGATGTCAGGGGTCAAGGAACATTGTGCTGATAAGGGGATGTAGCATTGTGATGACAGGGGTCATGGAACATTGTGATAACAGGGTTGAGCGAGGATTGTGATGACTAGTGATGGAACATTGTGATATCTCATGTGAGAGAGCATTTGGATGAGAAGTGCATGGAGCATTGTGATTACAAGTTTTATGGAGCATAGCGATGACAAGGTTGTGGATCATTGTGATGAAAAGTGCATGGCACATTGTGATGACAAAGGTCATGGAGCATTGTTCTGACAAAGGCATGGAGCATTGTGATGACAAGGGTCACGGAGCATTGTGATGAAAAGTTCATGGAGCATTGTGTTTAGAAAGGTCACAGAGCCTTGTGATGATTCGGGAAAGGACCGTTGTGATGACAAACGTTATGAAGCATAGTGATGACTGGAGTCACGGAGCATTGTGATGACAGGGGTCATGGAGCATTGTGATGACAAGGGCATGGAGCATTGTGATGACAGGGGCATGGAGCATTGGTCTGACAAGTTTCATAGATTATTGTGATGACAGGCATCATGGAGCGTTGTGATGACAAGTGTTATGGAACATTGTGATCACAAGTATTTGGAGCATTGCGATGACAGAGGTCATGGATCATGTTGATTTCAAGGAGCATGTAGCATTGTGATGACAAGGGCATGAAGCAATGTGATCCCAAGGTTCATGGAGGATAGTGATGACAATGGTAATGGAGTATTGTGATGACAAGTGCATAGAGTATTGTAATGAGAAGGTCATGTAGCATTTTGATGACAAAGGCATGGAGCATTGTGATGACAGGTGTCATGGAGCACTGTGATGACAAGCGTCACGGAGCATTGTGAATACAGGGGTCATGGAGCATTGGGATGACAAGGGCATGGATCATTGTGATGACAAGCGTCATGGAGTATTGGGCTGAAAATATTCATGGAGTATTGTGATGACAGTGGTCATGGAGCATTGTGATGACTAGGGAATGGAGCATTGTGATGACAAGTGTCCCGGATCATTGTGTTGTCAGGTGTCATGGAGTGTTGTGATGACAGTGGTCATGGAGCATTGTGATGATATTGGTCTTGGAGCATTGTGATGAGAAGGTCATGGAGCATTGGGCTGAAAATATTCATGGAGTACTGTGATGACAGGGGTCATGGAGCATTGTGATGACAAGGGAATGGAGCATGGTGATGACAAGGTCTTGGAGCATTGTGATGAGAAAACCATGGAGACTTGTGATGACAATTCTCATGGAGCATTCTGATGATAAGGGGCATGGAGCATTTTGATTACAGGGGTCTTGGAGCATTGTGATGACAAGGGCATGTAGCATTGTGAGGAGAAGGCCATGGAACATTCTGATGACATGCGTCATGGAGCTTTGTGATGACAATGGAATGGAGCATTGTGATTACATGGGTTTTGGAGCATTGTGATGACAAGGGTCATGGTGCCTTGTGATGACAATGCCGTGGAACATTGTGATGGCAGGGGTCATGGAGCATTGTTATGACAGAGATAATGGAGCATTGTGATGAGAAGAGCATTGAGCATTGGTCTGAAATATTTCATGGATTATTGTGAAGACAGTTGGAATGGCGCATTGTGATGACAAGGGCATGGAGCATTGTGAGGACCACGTCATGCAGTAATGTGAAGACAGGTGTCAGGGAGCATTGTGATGAGATATGTAATGGCCCATTGTGATGACAATGGCATAGCGCATTGTGATGCCAAGTGTCATGGAGGATTCTGATGACAAAGGTAATGGAGCATTGTGATGACAATGGCTTGGAGCATTGTGATGAAAAGGGTCAAGGAGCATTGTGTTCACAAGTGCATGGAGAATTGTGATGACAAGGGTCATGGAGCCTTGTGATGACAGGGCCGTGGAACATTGTGTGGGCAGGTGTCATGGAGCATGGTTATGACAGAGGTAATGGAGCATTGTGATGAGAAGGGCATTGAGCATTGGTCTGAAAGGTTTCATGGATTTTTGTGATGAGATTGGGCATATAGCACTGTGATGACAAGGGCACGGAACACTGTGATACATGGTTCATGGAGGATTGTAATGACAAGGGCATGGAGCATTGTGATGAGAAGGGCATTGAGCATTGTGATGACAAGTGTCATGGAGCTTTGTGATGACAAGGGCATGGAGCAATGTGATGAGAGTGTTCATGGAACTTTGTGATGACAATGACATGGAGCATTGTGATGCCAATGATCATGGAGATTTGTGATGACAAATAACTGGGAGCATTTTGATGACGAGGGTGTGGTGCATTATGATGAGAAGGGCAGGGAGCATTTTGATGACAGGGTCATGCAGCAATTTGATGAAAATGTAATGGAATATTTTGAGGGCAGCTTCTATAGAACATTGTGCTGCCAGGGATCATTTAGTTTTGGGATGAAAAGGGTCATGGTGCATTTTGATGACAGGGGTTATGGATCATTGTGATGATAAGGGTATGTAGCACTGTGATGACAGGGGTCATGGAACATTATGATTACAGGGGTGAGGGGTATTGTGATGACTAGTAATGGAACACTGTGATATCTCATGTGAGAGAGCATTTGGATGAGAAGTCATGGAGCATTGTGATTACAAGGTTTATGGAGCATAGCGATTACAAGGTTGTGGACCGATGTGATGAAAAGCACGTGGCACATTTTGATGACAAGGGTCATGGAGCATTGTTCTGACAAAGGCATGGAGCATTGTGATGACAAAGGTCACGGAGTGTTGTGATGAAAAGTCCATGGAACATTGTGGTTACAAAGGTCACAGAGACTTGTGATGACACGGGCAAGGACCATTTTGATGACAAACGTTATGAAGCATTGTGATGAATGGAGTCACGGAGCATTGTGATGATAGGGGTCATGGAGCATTGTGATGACAAGGGCATGGATGATTGTGGTGACAGGGGCATGGAGCATTGGTCTGACAAGTTTCATAGATTATTGTGATGACAGTGGACATGGTGCATTGTAATGACAAGTGTATGGATCATGGTGATGAGAAGGTCATGGAGTATTGTGAAGACAGGTGTCAGGGAGCATTGTGATGACATATGTCATGGTCCATTGCGATGATAATGGCATGGGGCATTGTGATGCTAAATGTAATGGAGGATTGTGATGACAAATAAAATGGAGCATTGTGATGACTAGGTCTTGGAGCAATATGATGACAAGGGCTATTGAGAATTTTCATCACAAGGTCGTGAAGCATTGTGATGAATGGAGTCATGGAGCATTGTGATGACAAGGGCATGGAGCATTGGTCTAATATGTTTCATAGATTATTGCGATGACAGTTGGAATGGCGCAGTGTGATGACAAGTGCATGGAGAATTGTGAGGACCACGTCATGCAGTATTGTGAAGACAGGTGTCATGGAGCATTGTGATGAGATATGTAATGGCCCATTGTGATGACAATGGCATAGCGCATTGTGATGCCAAGTGTCATGGAGGATTCTGATGACAAAGGTAATGGAGCATTGTGATGACAATGGCTTGGAGCATTATGATGAAAAGGGTCAGGGAGCATTGTGCTGACAAATGCATGGAGAATTGTGATGACAAGGGTCATGGAACATTCTGATGACAAGCTTGTGGAGTATTTTGATGACAATGGCATGGAGCATTGTGATGAAAACGGCATGGGGCATTGTGATGAAAAAGGCATGGAGCCTTTTTGTGACAGGTTTCAAGGAGCATTCTGATGACCAGATTCAGGAAGCATTGTAATGACAAGTGTATTTAGAATTGTGATGACAATGGTCATGGAGCATTGTGATGAAAAGGCCATGGAGTATTGTGATGACAGGCATCCTGGAGCGTTGTGATGACAAGTGTTATGGAACATTGTGATCACAAGGTTTTGGAGCATTGTGATGACAGAGGTCATGGATCATTTTGATTTCAAGGAGCATGGAGCACTGTGATGACAAGGGCATGAAGCAATGTGATCCCAAGGTTCATGGAGTATTGTGATGACAATGGTAATGGAGTACTGTGATGACAAGCGCATAGAGCATTGTAATGACAAGGTCATGTAGCATTTGCTGTCAAAGGCATGGAGCATTGTGATGACAGGTGTCATGGAGCACTGTGATGACAAGCGTCCCGGAACTTTGTGAATAAAGGGGTCATGGAGCATTGGGATGACAAGGGCATGGTTCAATGTGATGACAAGGGTCATGGAGCATTGGGCTGAAAATGTTCATGGAGTATTTTGATGACAGGGGTCATGGAGCATTGTGATGACTAGGGAATGGAGCATTTTGATGACAAGAGTTCCGGATCATTGTGTTGTCAGCTGTCATGGAGTGTTGTGATGACAGTGGTCATGGAGCACTGTGATGATATTGGCCATGGAGCATTGTGATGAGAAGGTTGTGGAGCATTGTGATTACAGGTGTCTTGATGCATTGTGATGAAATGGGCATGTATCATTGTGATGAAAAAGGCATTGAGCCTTGTCATGACAGGGTTCAAGAAGCATACTGACGACAAGTGTCAGGGAGCATTGTGATGACAAGTGTATTGAGCATTTGATGACAAAGGTCATGGAGCATTGTGATGAGAAGACCATGGATAATTGTGATGATGAGCGTCATGGGGTGTTGTGATGATAAGTCTTATGGAACATTGTGATCACAAAGGTTTGGAGCATTATGATGACAGAGGTCATGGAGAATTTAGATTTCATTGTGATGACAATAGCCTGAAACATTATGATGATGGGCATGGTGCATTGTGATGACAGGGTACATGGAGCATTGAAATGAAATGGGGCATGGAGCATTGTGATTACCGGGGTCTTGGAGCATTGTGATTACAAGGGCATGGAGCATTGTGATGAGAAGGCCATGGAACATTCTGATGACATGCGTCATGGAGCACTGTGATGACAAGGGCATGGAGCATTGTGATTACAGTGGTCTTGGAACATTGTGATGACAAGGGTCATGGAGCCTTGTGATGACATGCCGTTGAACAATGTGATGGCATGTGTCATGGAGCATTGTTATGACAGAGGTAATGGAGCATTGTGATGAGAAGGGCATTGAGCTTTGGTCTAACATGTTTCATGGATTATTGTGATGAGAGTGGGCATGGAGCATTGGGATGAAAAGGACACGGAACACTGTGATGCATGTTTCATGGAGGATTGTAATGACAAGGACATGGAGCATTGTGATGAGAAGGGCATCGAGCATTGTGATGACAAGTGTCATGGAGCTTTGTGATGACAATGGCATGGAGCAATGTGATGAGAGTGTTCATGGAACTTTGTGATGACAATGACATGGAACATTGTGATGCTAATTGTCATGGAGATTTGTGATGACAAATAACAGGGAGCATTTCGATGACAATGGTGTGGTGCATTGTGATGAGAAGGGAAGGGAGCATTTTGATGACAGGGTCATGCAGCAATTTGATGAAAATGTAATGGAATATTTTGAGGGCAGTTGGTTTAGAACATTGTGATGTCAGGGGTCATGGAGCTTTGGGATGAAAAGGGTCATGGTGCATTTTGATGACAGGGGTTATGGAACATTGTGATGTCAGGGGTCATGGAATATTGTGATGATAAGGGTATGTAGCACTGTGATGACAGGGGTCATGGAACATTATGATTACAGGGGTGAGGGGTATTGTGATGACTAGTGATGGAACATTGTGATATCTCTGGTGGGAGAGCATTTGGATGAGAAGTGCATGGAGCATTGTGATTACAAGGTTTATGGAGCATAGTGATTACAAGGTTGTGGACCGATGTGATGAAAAGCACGTGGCACATTGTGATGACAAGGGTCATGGAGCATTGTTCTGACAAAGGCATGGAGCATTGTGATGACAAGGGTCACGGAGCGTTGTGATGAAAAGTTCAAGGAGCATTGTGGTTACAAATGTCACAGAGCCTTGTGATGACACGGGCATGGACCGTTTTGATGACAAACTTTATGAAGCATTGTGATGACTGGATTCACGGAGCATTGTGATGATAGGGGTCATGGAGCATTGTGAGGACAAGGGCATGGAGCATTGTGGTGACAGGGGCATGGAGCATTGATCTGAAAAGTTTCAAAGATTATTGTGATGACAGTGGACATGGTGCATTGTAATGACAAGTGTATGGATCATGGTGATGCGAACGTCATGGAGTATTGTGAAGAGAGTTGTCAGGGAGCATTGTGATGACATATGTCATGGTCCATTGTGATGATAATGGCATGGAGCATTGTGATGCTAAATGTAATGGAGGATTGTGATGACAAATAAAATGGAGCATTGTGATGACTAGGGCTTGGAGCAATATGATGACAAGGGCTATTGAGAATTTTCTTCACAAAGTTGTGAAGCATTGTGATGAAAAGGTCCTGGAGCACTGTGATGAGAAATCCATGGAGCCTTGTGATGACAAGTCTCATATAGCATACTGATGAAAAGGGGCATGGACCACTGTGATTACAGGGGTCTTGGAACATTGTGATGACAAGGGCATGGAGGATTGTGAAGAGAAGGCCAAGGAGCATTCTGAGGACATGCGTCATTGGGCTTTGTGATGACCAGCGCATGGAGCATTTTGATTACAGGGGTCTTGTAGCAGTGTGATGGAAAGGGCATGGAACATTGTGATGAAAAATTCATGGAGCCTTGTCATGACAGGTTTCAAGGAGCATACAGACAACAAGTGTCATGGAGCATATTGATGACAAGTGTATTGAGCATTGTGATGACAAGGGTCATGGGGCATTGTGATGAGAAGGCCATGCAGCATTCTGATGACATGTGTCATGGAGCTTAGTGATGACAAGGGCATGGAGCAATGTGATGCCAAGGGTCATGGAGGATTCTGATGACAAATGTAATGGTGCATTGTGATGACAATGGCTTGGAGCATTGAGATGACAAGGGTCAGGGAGCATTTTGATGACGGGGGTTACGGAACATTGTGATGTCAGGGATCATCGAACATTCTGATGATAAGTGCATGTAGCACTGTGATGACAGGAGTCATGGAACATTGTGATAACAGGGGTGAGGGAGTATTGTGGCGAATAGTGAAGTAACATTGTGATATCAGTGGTGAGAAAGCATTTTGATGAGAAGTTCATGGAGCATTGTGATGACAATGTTTATGGACCATTGTGATGACAAGATTGTGGAGCACTGTGATGACAAGCACATGGTGCATTGTGATGACATGTGTCATGGAGCATTGTGCTGACAAGCGCATGGAGCATTATGATGACAAGGTTTATGGAGCATTGTGCTGAGAAAGGCATAGAGCATTGTGTTGACTAGGGTCACGGAGCATTGTGATGAAAAGTTCATGGAGCATTGTGGTTAAAAAGGTCACAGAGCCTCTTGATGACGAGGGCATGGACCATTGTGATGACAAAGGTCTTGAAGCACTGTGATGACTGGAGTCATGGAGCACTGTGATGACACGGGTCATGGAGCATTGTGATGACAAGGGGCATGGAGCATTGTGATGACAAGGGAATGGATCATTGGTCTCATAAATTTCATGTATTATTGTGATGACTGTTGGAATGGTGCATTGTGGTGACAAGGGCATGGAGCATTGTGATGCCAAGTGTCATGGAGGATTCTGATGACAAATGTAATGGTGCATTTTGATGACAATGGCTTGGAGCATTGAGATGACAAGGGTCAGGGAGCATTGTGCTGACAAGTGCATGGAGAATTGTGATGACAAAGGTCATGGAGCATTGTGATGACAAGCTTGTGGAGTATTTTGATGACAGTGGCGTGGAACATTGTGATGAAAACGGCATAGGGCATTTTGATGAAAAAGTCATGGAGCCTTTTCGTGACAGGGTTCAAGGAGCATTCTGACGACAAGTGTCAGGGAGCATTGTGATGACAAGTGTATTGAGAATTGTGATGACAAAGGTCATGGAGCATTGTGATGAAAAGGGCATGGAGTATTGTGATGACAGGCATCATGGAGCGTTGTGATGACAAGTGTTATGGAACATTGTGATCAAAAGTGTTTGTAGCATTGTGATGACAGAGGTCATGGATCATTTTGATTTAAAGGAGCATGGAGCATTGTGATTACAAGGGCATGAAGCAATGTGATCCCAAGGTTCATGCAGGGTTGTTATGACAATGGTAGTGGAGTATTGTGATGACAAGCGCATAGAGCATTGTAATGACAAGGTCATGAAGCATTTTGCTGACAAAGTCATGGAGCACTGTGATGACAGGTGTCATGGAGCATTGTGAATACAGGGGTCATGGAACATTGTGATGACAAGGGCATGGATGATTGTGATGACAAGGGTCATGGAGCATTGGGCTGAAAATATTCATGGAGTATTGTGATTACAGGGGTCTTGGAGCATTATGTTGACATAGTCCCGGATCATTGTGTTGTCAGGTGTCATGGAATGTTGTGATGACAGTGGTCATGGAGCATTGTGATGATATTGGTCATGGAGCATTGTGATGAGAAGGTCAAGGAGCATAGGGCTGAAAACGTTCATCGAGTATTGTGATGACAGGGGCCATGGAGGCTTGTGATGACAAGGTACTGGAGCATTGTGATGAGAAGACCATGGAGACTTGTGATGACAAGTCTCATGGAATATTCTGATGAAAAGGGGCATGGTGCATTGTGATTACAGGGGTCTTGGGGCATTGTGATGACATGGGCTTGGAGCATTGGGATGAGATGGCCATGGAACGTTCTGATGACATGCATCATGGAGCTTTGTGATGACAAGGGCATGGAGCATTGTGATGAAAAAGGCATGGAGCCTTGTCATGACATGGTTCAAGGAGCATACTGAGGACAAGTGTCAGGGAGCACTGTGATGACAAGTGTATTGAGCATTGTGATGAAAAAGGTCATGGAGCATTGTGATGAGAAGACCATGTATCATTGTGATGACGAGCGTCATGGGACATTGTGATGATAAGTGTTATGGAACATTTTGATCACAAGGATTTGGAGCATTGTGATGACAGAGCTCATGGAGAATTTTGATTTCATTTTGATGACAATAGCTTGAAGCATTTTGATGATGGGCATGGTGCATTGTGATGACCGGGTTCATGGATCATTGAGATGAAAAGGGGCATGGAGCATTGTGATTACAGGGGTCTTGGAGCATTGTGATTAGAAGGGTCATGGAGCCTTGTGATGACAAGGCCATGGAACATCGTGATGGCAGGGGTCATGGAGCATTGTTATGACAGGGTTAATGGAGAATTGTGATGGCAAGGGCATGGAACATTGTGATTACAAGGTCATGGATTATTGTGAAGACAGGTGTCAGGGAGCATTGTGATGGCATATTTCATGTTCCATTGTGATGACAATGGCATGGAGCATTGTGATGCCGAGTGTTATGGAGGATTGTGATGACAAAGGTAATGGAGCATTGTGATGACAAGGGCTTGGAGCAATGTGATGAGAGCGTTCATGGAGCATTGTGATGACAATGACATTGAGCATTTTGATGAAAAGTTCATGGAGCATTGTGGTGACAAATTTCACAGAGCCTTGTGATGATGAGGGCATTGACTTTTGTGGTGACACAGGTCATGGAGTCTTGTGATGACGGGACACACGGAGCATTGTGATGACTGGGGTCATGTAGCATTGTGATGACAGGAGCATGGAGCATTGGTCTGACAAGTTTCATGGATAATTGTGTTGACAGTGGGCATGGCACATTGTGATGACAAGGGCATGGAGCTTTGTGATGACAAGGTCATGGATTATTGTGAAGACAGGTGTCAGGGAGCATTGTGATGGCATATTTCATGTTCCATTGTGATGACAATGGCATGGAGCATTGTGATGCCGAGTGTTATGGAGGATTGTGATGACAAATGTAATGGAGCATTGTGATGACAAGGGCTTGGAGCATTGTGATGACAAAGGTAATGGAGCATTGTGATGACAAGGGCATGGAGCATTGTGATGACAACGGCCTTTGAGAATTTTGATGAAAAGTTCGTGAAGCATTGTGATGACAAAGGCATGGAGCTTGCTATGACAGCGGTCATGGGACATTGCGATGACTAGTGCATGGAGAATCGTGATGACAAGAGCATGTACCATGGGGATTAAAACTGTCATGGAGCATTGTGATGAGAAGGACCTGGAGAATTGTGATGACAAGGGACATGGAGTATTGTGATGACCAGGGCATGGAGCATTGTTATGGCAAGACCGTAGAGCACTGTGATGAGAAGTCCATGGATAATTCTGGTGACGAGCATCATGGAGCACTGTAATGACAAGGGGCATGGAGCATTGTGATGATAGGTCTCATGGAGCATTGTGATGACAGGGGTCTTGGATCATTGTAATGACAAGGGTCATGGAGTATTCTGATGACAAGCTTGTGTAGTATTGTGATGACAAAGCATTTAACACTGTGATGGGAAGTTTCATGGAACATAGTGATGCCAAGAACGTGGAGAATTGTGATGAAAGGGAACATAGAGCATTGTGATGACCAGGGCATGGAGCATTGTGATGGCAAGACCGTGGAGCACTGTGATGAGAAGACCATGGATAATTGTGATGTCGAGCGTCATGGAGCGCTATAATGACAAGCGGCATGGAGCATTGTGTTTACAGGGGTCTTGGAGCATTGTGATGACAAGGGCATGGAGCATTGTGAAGAGAAGGCCATGGAGCATTCTGATGAATGCGTCATGGAGCACTGTGATGACAAGTGCATGGAGCATTGTGATTACAGGGGTCTTGGAGCATTGTGATGAAAAAGGCATGGATCATTGTGATGAAAAAGGCATGGAGCCCTGTAATGACAGTGTTCAAGGAGCATACTGATGACAAGTGTCAGGGAGCATTGTGATGACAAAGGTTATTGAGCATAGTGATGAGAAGACCATGGATAATTGTGATTATGAGCATCATGGGGTGTTGTGATGAGAAGTGTTATGGAACATTGTGATCCCAACGGTTTGGAGCATTGTTATGACAGAGGTCATGGAGCATTTTGATTTCATTGTGAGGAAAATCGCCTGAAGCATTATGATAATGGGCATGGTGCATTGTGATGATAGGATTCATGGAGCTTTGAGATGAAAAGGGGCATGGAGCATTGTGATAAAAAGTGTCTTGGAGCATTGTGATGAGAAGTCCATGGAACATTCTAATGACATGCGTCATGGAGCTTTGTGATGACAAGGGCATGGAGAAATGTGATGAGAAGGTTCATGGAGCATTGTGATGACAATGACATGGAGCATTGTGATGTCAAGGGTCAAGGAAATTTGTGATGACAAAAGTCACGGAGCATTTTGATGACAAGGGCGTGGTGCATTGTGATGAGAAGGCCAGGGAGCATTTTGATGACAGTGTCATGCAGCAATTTGATGAAAATTGTAATGGAATATTTTGATGACAGGGGTTATAGAACACTGTGATGTCAGGGGTCATGGAGCTTTGGGATAAAAAGTGTCATGGAGCATTTTGATGACAGGGGTTGTGAAACATTGTGATGTCAGGTGTCATGGAACATTGTGATGATAAGGGGATGTAGCATTGTGATGACAGGGGTCATGGAACATTGTGATTACCGGGTCTTGGAGCATTGTGATGAGAAGGGTCATGGAGCCTTGTGATGACAAGGCCATGGAACATCGTGATGGCAGGGGTCATGGAGCATTGTTATTACAGGGGTAATGGAACATTGTGATGGCAATGGCATGGAGGATTGTGATGAGAAGGCCATGGAGCATTCTGATGACATGTGTCATGGAGCTTTGTGATGACAACGGCATGGAGCAATGTGATGAATGCGATCATGGAGCATTGTGATGAAAATGACATGGAGCATTGTGATGCCAAGGGTCATGGATCTTTGTGATGACAAAGGTCATGGAGGATTTTGATGACAAGGGCGTTGTGCATTGTGATGAGAAGGGCAGGGAGCATTGTGATGACAGGGTCATGGAGCAATTGGATGAAATGTGTCATGGAACATTTTGATGACAGGGGTTATTGAACATTGTGATGCCAGGTGTCATGGAGCATTTTGATGAAAAGGTTTTGGGAGCATTTTGATGACAGGGGTTATGGAACATTGTGATGTCAGGGGTCATCGAACATTGTGATGATATGTGCATGTACAATTGTGATGACAGGAGTCATGGATCATTGTGATGACAGGGGTGAGGGAGTATTGTGACGAATAGTGATGTAACGTTGTGATATCAGTGGTGAGAGAGCATTTTGATGAGAAGTGCATGGAGCATTGTGATGACAAGTTTTCTGGAGCATTGTGATGACAAGATTGTGGAGCACTGTGATGACAAGCGCATGGTGCATTTTGATGACATGTGTCATGGAACATTGTGCTGACAAGCGCACGGAGCATTGTGATGACACGTGTCATGGAGCATTGTGCTGAGAAATGCAGAGAGGATTGTGATGACAAGGGTCAAAGAGAATTGTGATGAAAAGTTCATGGAGCATTGTGGTTAAAATGGTCACAGAGACTGTTGATGACGAGGGCATGGATCATTGAGATAACAAAGGTCATGAAGCATTGTGATGAATGAAGTCACGGAGCTTAGTAATGACAGGGGTCATGGAACAATGTGATAACAAGGGCATGGAGCATTGTGATGACAGGTGTCATGGAGCACTGTGATGACAAGCATCACGGAGCATTGTGAATACAGGGGTCATGGAGCATTGGGATGACAAGGGCCTGGATCATTGTGATGACCAGGGTCATGGAGCATTGGGCTGAATATGTTCATGGAGTATTGTGATGACAGGGGTCATGGAGCATTTTGATGAGAAGGTCATAGAGCATTGGGCTGAAAATGTTCATGGAGTATCGTGATGACAGGGATCATGGAGCATTATGATGACAAGTTCCTGGAGCACTTTTATGAGAATACAATGGAGACTTGTGATGACAAGTCTCATGGAGCATTCTGATGAAAAGGGACATGGAGCATTGTGATTACAGGGTTCTTGGAGCATTGTGATGACAAGGGCATGGAGCATTGTGAGGAGAAGGCCATGAAGCATTCTGATGACATGCGTCATTGAGTTTTTTGATGACAAGAGCATGGAGCATTGTGATTACAGGGGTCTTGGAGCATTGTGATTAAAAGGGCATGGATCATTGTGATGAAAAAGGCATGGAGACGTGTCATGACAGGGTTAATGGAACAGACTGATGACAAGTGTCAGGGAGCATTGTGATGACAAGTGTACTGAGCATTGTGATGACAAAATTCATGGAGCATTGTGATGAGAAGACCATGGATAATTGTGATGATGAGCGTCATAGGGTGTTGTGATGATAAGTGTTATGGAACATTGTGATCACAAGGGATTGGAGCATTGTGATGACAGAGGTCATGGATCATATTGATTTCATTGTGATGAAAATAGCCTGAAGCATTATGATGATGGGCATGGTCCATTGTGATGACAGGGTTCATGGAGCATTGAGATGAAAAGTCTCATGGAACATTTGGATTACAAGGGTCTTGGAGCATTGTGATGACAAGGGCAAGGAGTATTGTGGTGACAGGGCCATGGAACATTCTGATGACATGCGTCATGTAGCTTTTTGATGAAAAGGGCATGGAGCATTTTGATTAGAGGGGTCGTGGAGCATTGTGATGACAAGTGTCATGGAGCCTTGTGATGACAAGGCCGGGGAACATTGTGATGGCAGGTGTCATGGAGCATAGTTATGACAGAGGAAAAGGAGCATTGTGATGAGAAGGGCATGGAGCATTGGTCTGAAATGTTTCATGGATTATTGTGATGAGAGTGGGCATAGAGCATTGTGATGATAAGGGCACAGAACACTGTGATACATCGGTCATGGAGGATTGTAATGACAAGGGCAAGGAGCATTGTGATGAGAAGTGCATTGAGCATTGTGATGACAACTGTCATGGTGCTTTGTGATGACAAGGGCATGGAGCCATGTGAAGAGAGTGTTCATGGAGCATTGTGATGACAATGACATGGAGCATTGTGATGCCACGGGTCATGGAGCTTTGTGATGACAAAGGTCATGGAGCATTTTGATGACGAGGGTGTGGTGCATTGTGATGAGAAGTGCAGGGAGCATTTTGATGACAGGGTCATGCAGCAATTTGATGAAAAGTGTAATGGAACATTTTGATGAGAGCGGTTATAGAACATTGTGATGCCAGGGGTCATGGATCTTTGGGATAAAAAGGGTCATAGAGCATTTTGATGACAAGGGTTATGGAACATTGTGATGTCAAGGGTTATGGAACATTTTGCAGATAAGGGGATGTAGCATTGTGATGACAGGTGTCATGGAACATTGTGATAACAGGGGTGAGGGAGGATTGTGATGACTAGTGATGGAACATTGTGATATCTCATGTGAGAGAGCATTTGGATGAGAAGTTCATGGAGCATTGTGATTACATGTTTTATGGAGCATAGCGATGACAAGGTTGTGGATCATTGTGATGAAAAGCGCATGGTACATTGTGATGAGAAGGGTCATGGAGCATTGTTCTGACAAAGGCATGGAGCATTGTGATGACAAGGGTCATGGAGCATTGTGATGAAAAGTTCATGGATCATTGTGGTTAAAATGGTCACAGAGCCTTGTGATGAGGCGGGAAAGGACAGTTTTGATGACAAACGTTATGAAGCATTGTGATGACTGGAGTCACGGGGCATTGTGATGACAGGGGTCATGGAGCATTGTGATGACAAGGGCATGGAGCACTGTGATGACATGGTCATGGAGCATTGGACTGAAGTTTCATAGATGATTGTGATGACAGTGGATATGGTGCATTGTGATGACAAGGGCATGGAGCATTGTGATGACAAAGGCATGGAATATTGTGAAGACAGGTGTCAGGGAGCATTGTGATGACATATGTCATGGTCCATTGCGATGACAATGGCATGGAGCATTGTGATGCCAAATGTAATGGAGGATTGTAATGACAAATATAATGGAGCATTGTTATGAGTACGGCTTGGAGCATTATGATGACAAGGGCCATTGAGAATTTTCATGACAATGTCGTGAAGCATTGTGATGACAAGGTCCTGGAGCACTGTGATGAGAAAACCATGGAGCCTTGTGATGACAAGTCTCATGGAGCATACTGATGAAAAGTGGCATGGAGCATTCTGATTACAGGGGTCTTGGAACATTGTGATAACAAGGGCATGGAGCATTGTGATGACAAGGGCATGGAGCATTGGTCTAATAAGTTTCATGGATTATTGTGATGACAGTTGGAATGGCGCATTGTGATGACAAGGGCATGGAGCATTGTGATGACCAGGTCAGGCAGTATTGTGAGAAGAGGTGTCACGGAGCATTGTGATGACATATGTATTGGCCCATTGTGATGACAATGGCATGGAGCATTGTGATGCCAAGTTTCATGGAGGATTCTGATGACAAAGGTAAAGGAGCATTGTGATGACAATGGCTTGGAGCATAGTGATGACAAGGTTCAGGGAGCATTGTGCTGACAAGTGCATGGAGAATTGTGATGACAAGGGTCATGGAGCATTCTGATGACAAGCTTGTGGAGTATTTTGATGACAATGGCATGGAGCATTGTGATGAAAACGGCATGGGGCTTTGTGATGAAAAAGGCAAGGAACCTTTTCGTGAGAGGGTTCAAGGAACATTCTGTCGACAAGTGTCTGGGAGCATTGTGATGACAAGTGTTTTGAGAATTGTGATGAAAAAGGTCATGGAGCATTGTGATGAAAAGGGCATGGAGTATTTTGATGACAGGCATCATGGAGCGTTGTGATGAAAAGTGTTATGGAACATTGTGATCACAAGGGTTTGGAGCATTGCGATGACAGAGGTCATGGATCATTTAGATTTCAAGGAGCATGGAGCATTGTGATGACAAGGGCATGAAGCAATGTGATCCCAAGTTTCATGGAGGATAGTGATGACTATTGTAATGCAGTATTGTGATGACAAGCACATAGAGCATTGTAATGACAAGGTCATGTAGCATTTTGCTGACAAAGGCATGGAGCATTGTGATGACAGGTGTCATGGAGCACTGTGATGACAAGCGTCACGGAGCATTGTGAATACAGGGGTCATGGAGCATTGCGATGACAAGGGCATGGATCATTGTGATGACAAATGTCATGGAGCATTGGGCTGAAAATGTTCATGGATTATTGTGATGACAGGGGTAATGGAGCATTGTGATGACTAGGGAATGGAGCATTGTGATGACAAGAGTCCCGGATCATTGTGTTGTCAGGTGTCATGTAGTGTTGTGATGAGAGTGATCATGGAGCATTTTGATGATTTTGGTCTTGGATCATTGTGATGAGAAGGTCATGGGGCATTGGGCTGAAAATATTTATGGAGTATTGTGATGACAGGGGTCATGGAGCATTGTGATGACAAGGGAATGGAGCATGGTGATAACAAGGTCCTGGAACATTGTGATGAGATGACCATGGAGACTTGTGATGACAAATCTCATGGAGCATTCTGATGAAAAAGGGCATGGAGCATTGTGATTACATGGGTCTTGGAGCATTGTGATGACAAGGGCATGGAGCATTGTGTGGAGAAGGCCATGGAACATTCTGATGACATGCGTCATGGAGCTTTGTGATGACAAGGGCATGGAGCTTTGTGATTACACGGGTCTTGGAGCATTGTGATGACAGAGGTAATGGAGCATTGTGATGACAAGGGCATAGAGCATTTTGGTGACAGCGACATGGAGCATTGGTCTGAAAAGTTTCATAAATTATTGTGATGACAGTGGACATGGTGCATTGTGATGACAAGGGCATGGATTATTGTGATGAGAAGGTCATGCAGTATTGTGAAGACAGCTGTCAGGGAGCATTGTGATGACATATGTAATGGCCCATTGTGGTGACAATGGCATGGAGCATTGTGATGCCAAGTGTCATGGATGATTCTGATGACAAATGTAATGGAGCACTGTGATGACAATGGCTTGGAGCATTGTGATGACAAGGGTTAAGGAGCATTGTGCTGACCAGTGCATGGAGAATTGTGATGACAAGGGTCATGGAGCAATCTGATGACAAACTTGTGGAGTATTATGATGACAATGGCATGGAGCATTTTGATGAAAACGGCATGGGGCATTGTGATGAAAAAGGCATGGAGCCTTTTCATGACAGAGTTCAAGAAGCATTCTGACGACAAGTGTCAGGGAGCATTGTGATGACAAGTGTATTGAGAATTGTGATGACCAAGGTCATGGAGCATTGTGATGAAAAGGGCATGGAGTATTGTGATGAAAGGCATCATGGAGCGTTGTGATGACAAGTAATATGGAGCATTGTGATCACAAGGCTTTGGAGCATTTTGATGACAGATTTCATGGATCTTTTTGATATCAAGGAGCATGGAGCATTGTGATGACAAGGGCATAAAGCAATGTGATCCCAAGGTTCATGGAGGATTGTGATGACAATGGTAATGGAGTATTGTGATGACAAGCGCATAGAGCATTGTAATTAAAAGGTCATTTAGCCTTTTGCTGACAAAGTCATCTAGCATTGTGATGACAGGTGTCATGGAGCACTGTGATGACAAGCATCACGGAGGATTGTGAACACAGGGTTCATGGAGCATTGGGTTGAAAAGGGCATGCATCATTGTGATGACAAGTATCATGGAGCATTGGGCTGAAAATATTCATGAAGTATTGTGATGACAGGGGACATGGAGAATTTTGATGACATAGGTCATGGAGAATTTTGATTTCATTGTGCTGACAATAGCCGGAAGCATTATAATGATGGGCATGATGCATTGTGATGACAGGGTTCATGGAGCATTGAGATGAAAAGGGGCATGGAGCATTGTGATTACAGGGGTCTTGAGCATTGTGATGACAAGGGCATGGAGCATTGTGATGAGAAATCCATGGAACATTCTGATGACATGTGTCATGGAGCTTTGTGATGACAAGGGCATGGAGCATTGTGATTACAGGGGTCTTGGATCATTGTGATGACAAGTGTCATGGAGCCTTGTGATTACAAGTCCGTGGAACATTGTGATGGCAGGGGTCATGGAGCATTGTGATGAGAAGGGCATGGAGCATTGTGATTACATGGGCACGGAACACTGTGATACATGGGTCATGCAGGATTTTAATGACTAGGGCATGGAGCATTGTGATGAGAAATGCATCGAGCATTGTGATGACAAGTGTCATGGAGCTTTCTGATGACAAGGGCATGGAGCAATGTGATGAGAGGGTTCATGGAGCATTGTGATGACAATGATATGGAGCATTGTGATGCCATGTGTCATGGAGCTTTGTGATGACAAGTCATGGAGCATTTTGATGACAAGGGAATGGTGCATTGTGATGAGAAGTGCAGGGAGCATTTTGATGACCGGGTCATGCAGCAATTTGATAAAAAGTGTAATGGAATATTTTGATGGCATGGGTTATAGAACATTGTGATGTCAGGGTTCTTGGAGCTTTGGGATGAAAAGTGTCATGGAGCATTTTGATGACAGGGGTTATGGAACATTGTTATGTCAGGGGTCATGCAATATTGTGATGATAAAGGGATGTAGCATTGTGATGACCGGGTCATGGAACATTGTGATTCCAGGGGTGAGGGTGTATTGTGATGACTAGTGATAGAACATTGTGATATCTATGGTGAGAGAGCATTTTGATGAGAAGTTCATGGACCGTTGTGATAACAAAATTTATGGAGCATTGCAATCATAAGGTTGTGGACAGTTGTGATGAAATGTGCGTGGCACATTGTGATGACAATGGTCATGGAACATTGTTCTGACAAAGAAATGGAGCATTGTGATGACAAGGGTCCCAGAGAATGGTGAGGAAATGTTCATGGAGCATTGTGGTTACAAATGTCACAGAGCCTTGTGATGACGCGGACATGGACCATTGTGATGACAAACGTTATGAAGCATTGTGATAACTGGAGTCACGGAGCATTGGGATGACAGGGGTAATGGAGCATTGTGATGACAAGTGCATGGAGCATTGTGATGACAGGGGAATGGAGCATTGGTCTGAAAAATTTCATAGATTATTGTGATGACCATGGGCATGGTGCATTGTGATGACAAGGACATGGATCATTGTGATGAGAAAGTCATGGAATATTGTGAAGAGAGATGTCAGGGAGCACTGTGATGACATATGTCATGGTCCATTGCGATGACAATGGCATGGAGCATTGTGATGCCAAATGTAATGGAGGATTGTGATGACAAACATAAAGGAGCATTGTGATGATTAGGGCTTGCAGCATTATGATGACAAGGGCCATTGAGAGTTTTCATGACAAGGTCGTGAAGCATTGTGATGACAAGATCCTGGAGCATTGTGATGACAAACTATGGAGCCTTGTGATGACAAGTCTCATGGAGCATACTGATGAAAAGGGGCATGGAGCATTGTGATTACAGGGGTCATGGAACATTGTGATGACAAGGGCATGGAACATTGTGAGGAGAAGACCAAGGAGCATTCTGGTGGCATGTGTCGATGAGATTTGTGATGACAAGGGCATGGAGCATTATGATTACATGGGTCTTGAAGCATTGTGATGAAAAGGGCATGGATCATTGTGATGAAAAAGGCATGGAGCCTTGTCATGACAGAGTTCAAGGAGGATAGAGACAACAAGTGTCAGGGAGCATTTTGATGACAAGTGTATTGAGCATTGTGATGACAAAGGTCATGGAGCATTGTGATTAGAAGACCAAGGATAATTGTAATGACGAGCGTCAAGGGGCATTGTGATGACAAGTGTTATGGAATATTGTGATCACAAGGGTTTGGAGCATTGTTATGACAGAGGTCATGGTGCATTTTGATTTCATTGTGATGACAATAGCATGAAGCATTATGATGATAGGCATGGTGCATTGTGATGACAGGGTTAATGGATCATTGAGATGAAAAAGAGCATGGAGCATTGTGATTACAGCGTTCTTGGAGTGTTGTGATGAGAAGGGTCATGGAGCCTTGTGATGACAAGGCCATGGAATATCGTGATGGCAGGGGCATGGAGCATTGTTATGAGAGGGGTAATGGAGCATTTTGATGACAAGGGCATGGATCATTGTGATGAGAAGGCCATGTAGCATTCTGATGACATGTGTCATGGAGCATTGTGATGACAATGACATGGAGCATTGTGATGCCATGGGTCAGGGATCTTTGAGATGACAAAGGTCATGGAGCATTTTGATGGCAAGGGCGTTGTGCATTGTGATGAGAAGGGCAGGGAGAAATGTGATGGCAGGTTCATGGAGCAATTTGTTGAAATTTTCATGGAACATTTTGATGACAGGTGTTATGGAACATTGTGATGTCAGGGGTCATCGAACATTTTGATGATAAGTGCATGTAGCATTGTGATGACAGGAGTCATGGAACATTGTGATGACAGGTGGGAGGGAGTATTGTGACAAATAGTGATGTAGCATTGTGATATCAGTGGTGAGAGAGCATTTTGATTAGAAGTGCATGGAGGGGCCTCCCTGGTGGCGCAGTGGTTGAGAGTCCGCCTGCCGATGCAGGGGATACGGGTTCGTGCCCCGGTCTGGGAGGATCCCATGTGCCGCGGAGCGGCTGGGCCCGTGAGCCATGGCTGCTAAGCCTGTGCGTCCGGAGCCTGTGCTCCGCAACGGGAGAGGCCACAACAGTGAGAGGCCCGCGTAAAGCAAAAAAAAAAAAAAAAAAAAAAAAGAAGTGCATGGAGGATTATGATGACAATGTTTATGGAGCATTGTGATGACAAGATTGTAGAGCACTGTGATGACAAGCGCATGGTGCATTGTGATGACATGTGTCATGGAGCATTGTGCTGACAAGCGCAAGGAGCATTGTGATGACAAGGGTCATGGAGCATTGTGCTGAGAAAGGCATAAAGCATTGTGATGACAAGGGTCAAAGAGCATTGTATGAAAAGTTCATGGGGCATTGTGGTTAAAATGGTCACAGTGACTGTTGATGACGAGGGCATGGACCATTGTGATGACAAAGGTCATGAAGGATTGTGATGACTGGAGTCACGGAGGATTGTGATGACAGTGGTCAGGGAGCATTGTGATAACAAGGGCATGGAGCACTGTGATGACAAGGGCATGGAACATTAGTCTAATAAGTTCCATGGATTGTTGTGATGACAGTTCGAACGGCACATTGTGATGACAAGGGCATGGAGCATTGTGATGACCAGGTCATGCAGTATTGTGAAGAGAGGTGTCAGGGAGCATTGTGATGACATATGTAATGGCCCATTGTGATGACAATGGCATGGAGAATTGTGATGACCAGGTCATGCAGTATTGTGAAGAGAGGTGTCAGGGAGCATTGTGATGACATATGTAATGGCCCACTGTGATGACAATGGCATGGAGCATTGTTATGCCAAGTGTCATGGAGGATTCTGATGACAAAGGTTATGGAACATTGTGATGACAATGGCTTGGAGCATTGTGATGACATGGGACAGGGAGCATTGTGCTGACAAGTGCATGGAGAATTGTGATGACAAGGGTCATGGAGCATTCTGATGACAAGCTTGTGGAGTATTTTGATGACAATGGCATGGAGCATTGTGATGAAAATTGCATGGGGCATTGTGAAGAAAAAGGCATGGAGCCTTTTCGTTGCAGGTTTCAAGGAGCATTCTGATGACAATGTCAGGGAGCATTGTGATGACATGTATATTGAGAATTGTGATGACAAAGGTTATGGAGCATTGTGATGAAAAGGGCATGGAGTATTCTGATGACAGGCATCATGGAGCGTTGTGATGACAAGTGTTATGGAAGATTGTGATCACAAGGGTTTGGAGCATTGTGATGACAGAGGTCATGGATCATATTGATTTAATGGAGCATGGAGCATTGTGATGACAAGGGCATGAAGCAATGTGATCCCAAGGTTCATGGAGGATTGTGATGACAATGGAAATGGAGTATTGTGATGCAAGCACATAGAACATTGTAATGATAAGGTCATGTAGCATTTTGCTGACAAAGGCATGGAGCATTGTGATGACATGTGTCATGGAGCACTGTGATGACAAGCGTCATGGACCATTGTGAATACAGGGGTCATGGAGCATTGGGATGACAAGGGCATGGATCATTGTGATGACAAGTGTCATGGAGCACTGGGCTGAAAATGTTCATGGAGTGTTGTGATGACATGGGTCATGGAGCATAGTGATGAGTAGGGAATGGAGCATTGTGATGACAAGAGTCCCGGATCTTTGTGTTGTCAGGCGTCATGGATTGTTGTGATGACAGTGGTCATGGAGCATTGTGAAGATATTGGCCATGGAGTATTGTGATGTGTAGGTCGTGGAGCATTGGGCTGAATATGTTAATGGATTATTGTGATGACAGGGGTCATGGAGCATTGTGGTGACAAGGGAATGGAGAATGGTGATGACAATATCCTGGATCTTTGAGATGAGATGACCATGGAAACTTGTGATGAGAAGTCTCACGGAGCATTCTGATGAAAAGGGGCATGGAGCATTGTGATTACAGGGGTCTTGGAGCATTTTGATGACTAGGGCATGGAGCATTGTGATGAGAAGGCCATGGGGCATTCTGATGACATGCTTCATGGAGTTTTGTGATGACAAGCACATGGAGCATTGTGATGACAGTGATCTTGGAGCATTGTGATGAAAAGGGCACGGATCAATGTGATGAAAATGTCATGGAGCCTTGTCATGACAGGGTTCAAGGAGCATACTGACGACAAATGTCAGGGAGCATTGTGATGACAAGTGTATTGAGCATTGTGATGACAAAGGTCATAGAGCATTGTGATGAGAATACCATGGATAATTGTGATGATGAGCGTCATGGGGATTTGTGATGATAAGTGTTATGGAACATTGTGATCACAAGGGTTTGGAGCATTATGATGACTGAGGTCATGGAAAATTTTGATTTAATTGTGATGACAATAGCCTGAAGCATTATGATGATGGGCATGGTGCATTGTGATGACAGGGTTCATGGAGCATTGAGATGCAAAGTGGCATGGAGCATTGTGATTACAGGGGTCTTGGAGCATTGTGATGTCAAGGGTCAGGGAGCCTTGTGATGACAAGGCCGTGGAACATTGTGATGGCAGGGGCCATGGAGCATTTTTATGACAGATGTAATGGAGCATTGTGATGAGAAGTGCATTGAGCATTGGCCCGAATGTTTTCATGGATTATTGTGATGAGAGTGGGCATGGAGCACTGTGATGACAAGGGCACGGAACACTGTGATACATGGGTCATGGAGGATTGTGATGAAAAGGGCATGGAGCATTATGATGACAAGGGCATCGAGCATTGTGATGACAAGTGTCATGGAGCATTGTGATGACAAGGGCATGGAGCAATGGGATGAGAGCGTTCAGGGAGCATTGTGATGACAATGACATGGAGCATTGTGATGCCAAGGGTCATGGAGCTTTGTGATGACAACGGTCATGGAGCATTTTGATGACAAGCGTGTGGTGCATTGTGATGAGAAGGAAAGGGAGCATTTTGATTACAGGTTCATGCTGCAATTTGATGAAAAGTGTCATGTAACATTTTGACGACAGGGGTTACAGAACATTGTGATGCCATGGGTCATGGAGCTTTGGGATGAAATGTGTCATGGAGCATTGTGATGACAGTGGTTATGGAATACTGTGATGTCACGGGTCAGGGAACATTGTGATTACAGGGTTGAGGGAGGATTGTGATGACTAGTGATGGAACATTGTGATATCTCAGGTGAGAGAGCATTTGGATGAGAAGTGCATGGACCATTGTGATTACAAGGTTTATGGAGCATATCGATGACAAGGTTGTGGATTATTGTGATGAAAAGCGCATGGCACATTGTGAGGACAATGGTCATGGAACATTGTTCTGAAAAAGGCATGGAGCATTGTAATGACAAGTGTCATGGAGCATTGTGATGAAAAGTTCATGGAGCATTGTGGTTACAAAAGTCACAGAGCCTTGTGATGATGCGGGCATGGACCATTGTGATGACACACGTTATGAAGCATTGTGATGACTGGAGTCACGGAGCATAGTGATGTCAAAATTAATTTAGCATTGTGATGACAATGGCTTGGAGCATTGTGATGACAAGGTTCAGGGAGCATTGTGCTGACAAGTGCATGGAAAATTGTGATGAAAAAGATCATGGAACATTCTGATGACAATCTTGTGTAGTATTTTGATGACAATGGCATGGAGCATTGTGATGAAAACGGCATGGTGCATTGTGATGAGAAAAGCATGGAGCCTTTTCGTGACAGGTTTCAAGGAGCATTCTGACGACAAGTTTCAGGAATCATTGTAATGACAAGTGTATTAGAATTTTGATGACAAAGGTTATGGAGCATTGTGATGAAAAGGCCGTGGATTATTGTGATGACAGGCATCATGGAGCGTTGTGATGACAAGTGTTATGGAACATTGTGATAACAATGGTTTGGAGCATTGTGATGACAGAGGTTATGGATCATTTTAATTTCATGGAGCATGGAGCATTTTGATGAAAAGGATATGAAGCAATGTGATCCCAAGGTTCATGGAGGATTGTGATGACAATGGTAAAGGAGTATTGTGATGACATGCGCATAGAGCATTGTAATGACAAGGTCATGTAGCGTTTGCTGACAAAGGCATGGAGCATTGTGATGACAGGTGTCATGGAGCACTGTGATGACAAGCGTCACGGAGCATTGTGAATACAGTGGTCATGGAGCATTGGGATGACAAGGGCATGGTTCAATGTGATGACAAGGTTCATGGAGCATTGGGCTGTAAATGTTCATGGAGTATTGTGATGACAGGGGTCATGGAGCATTGTGATGACTTGGGAATGGAGCATTTTGATGACAAGATTTCCGGATCATTGTGTTGTCAGGTGTCATGGAGTGTTGAGATGACAGTGGTCATGGTGCATTGTGATGATACTGGCCATGGAGAATTGTGATGAGTAGGTCGTGGAGCATTGTGATTACAGGTGTCTTGATGCATTGTGATGAAAAGGGCATGTATCATTGTGAAGAAAAAGGCATTGAGCCTTGTCATGACAGTGTTCAAGAAGCATACTTACGACAAGTGTCAGGTAGCATTGTGATGACAAGTGTATTGAGCATTTGATGACAAAGGTCATAGAGCATTGTGATGAGAAGACCATGGATAATTGTGATGATGAGCGTCATGGGGTGTTGTGATGATAAGTCTTATGGAACATTGTGATCACAAGTGTTTGGAGCATTATGATGACAGATGTCATGGAAAATTTAGATTTCATTGTGATGACAATAGCATGAAACATTATGATAATGGGCATGGTGCATTGTGATGACTGGGTTCATGGAGCATTGAGATGAAATGGGGAATGGAGCATTGTGATTACCGAGGTCTTGGAGCATTGTGATGATTAGGGCATGGAGCATGGTGATGAGAAGGCCATGGAAAATTCTGATGACATGCATCATGGAGCACTGTGATGACAAGGGCATGGAGCATTGTGATTACAGGGGGGTCTTGTGGAATTGTGATGACAAGGGTCATGGAGCCTTGTGATGACATGCCGTTGAACTATGTGATGGCAGGTGTCATGGAGCATTGTTATGACAGAGGTAAAGGAGCATTGTGATGAGAAGGGCATTGAGCTTTGGTCTAAAATATTTCATGGATTATTGTAATGAGAGTGGGCATGGAGCATTGGGATGACAATGGCACGGAACACTGTGATACATGGTTCATGGAGGATTGTAATGACCAGGGCGTGGAGCATTGTGATGAGAAGAGCATCGAGCATTGTGATGACAAGTGTCATGGAGCTTTGTGATGACAAGGGCATGGAGCAATGTGATGAGAGTGTTCATGGAGCATTGTGATGACAATGACATGGAGCATTGTGATGCCAAGGGTCATGGAGCTTTGTGATGTCAAATGTCATGGAGCATTTTGATGACAAGGGTGTGGTGCATTGTGATGAGAAGTGCAGGGAGCATTTTGATGACAGGGTCATGCAGCAATTTGATGAAAATTGTAATGGAATATTTTGATGACAGGGGTTATAGAAAATTGTGATGGCAGGGATCATGGAGCTTTGGGATGAAAAGGGTCATGGAGCATTTTGATGACAGGGGTTATGGAATATTGTGATGACTGGAGTCACGGAGCATTGTGATGACAGGGGTCATGGAGCCTTGTGATAACAAGGGCATGGAGCATTGTGATGACAGGGGAATGGAGCATTGGTCTGACAATTTTCATAGATTATTGTGATGACAGTGGACATGGTGCATTGTGATGACAAGGGCATGGAGCATTTTGATGACAAGAGTCCCGGATCATTGTGTTGTCAGACGTTATGGGTGTTTGTGATGACAGTGGTCATGGAGCATTGTGATGATATTGGTCATGGATCATTGTGATGGGAAGGTCATGGTCCATTGGGCTGAAAATGTTAATGGATTATTGTAATGACAGGGGTCATGGAGCATTGTGACGACAAGGTCCTGGTGCATTGTGATGAGATGACCATGGAGACTTGTGATGACAAGTCTCATGGAGCATTCTAATGAAAAGGGGCATGGAGCATTGTGATTACAGTGGACTTGGAGCATTGTGATGACAAGGGCATGGAGCATTTTGAGGAGAAGGCCATGGAGAATTCTGATGACATGCGTCATGGAGGTTTGTGCTGACAAGGCCATGGAGCATTGTGATTATAGGGGTCTTGGAGCATTGTGATGAAAAGGCATGGATCATTGTGATGTAAAAGGCATGGAGCCTTGTCATCACAGGGTTCAAGGAGCATACTGACGACATGTGTCAGGGAGTATTGTGATGAAAAGTGTATTGAGCATTGTGATGACAATGATCATGGAGCATTGTGATAAGAAGACCATGGATAACTGTGATGATGATCGTCATGGGGTGTTGTGATGATTAGTGTTATGGAACATTGTGATCACAAGGGTTTGGAGCATTATGATGACAGAGGTCATGGAGAATTTTGATTTCATTGTAGTGACAATAGCCTGAAGCATTATGATGATGGGCATGGTGCTTTGTGATGACAGGGTTCATGGAGCATTGAGATGAAAAGAGGCATGGATCATAGTGATTACAGGGGTCTTGGAGCATTGTGATGACAAGGGCATGGAGCATTGTGATGAGAAGGCCATGGAACCTTCTGATACATGCGTCATGGAGCTTTGTTATTACAAGGGCATGAAGAATTTTGATTACAAGTTTCTTGGAGCATTGTGATGACAAGGGTCATGGAGCCTTGTGATGACAAGGCCGTGGAACATTGTGATGGCAGTGGTCATGGTGCATTGTTATGACAGAGGTAATGAAGCATAGTGATGAGAAGGGCATTGAACATAGGTTTGAAATATTTCAAAGATTATTGTGATGAGAGTGGGCTGGAGCATTGTGATGACAAGGGCACGGAACAATGTGATACATGGGTCATGGAGGATTGTAATGACAAGGGCATGGAGCAATGTGATGAGAGGGTACATGGAGCATTGTGATGACAATGCCATGGATCATTGTGAGGAAAAGGCCATGGAGCATTCTGATGACATGCCTCATGGAGCTTTTTGATGACAAGGGCATGGAGCATTGTAATTACAGGGGTCTTGGAGCATTGTGATGAAAAGGGCATGGATCATTGTGATGAAAAAGGCATGGATCCTTGTCATGACAGGGTTCAAGGTGCATACTGACGACATGTGTCAGGGAGCATTGTGAAGACAAGTGTATTGAGCATTGTGATGACAAAGATCAGGGAGCATTGTGATCAGAAGACCAAGGATAAATGTGATGATGATCGTCATGAGGTTTTGTGATGATAAATGTTATGGAACATTGTGATCACAAGGGTTTGGAGCATTATGATGACAGAGGTCATGGAGACTTTTGATTTCATTGTAATAACAATAGCCTGAAGCATTATGATGATGTGCATGGTGCATTGTGATGACAGGGTTCATGGAGCATTGAGATGAAAAGGGGCATGGAGCATTGTGATTACAGAGGTCTTGTAGCATTGTGATGACAAGCTCATAGAGCATTGTATTGACAAGATCATGGAGAATTCTGCAGACAAAGGCATGGAGCACTGTGATGACAGGTGTCATGGAGCACTGTGATGACAGGTGTCACGGAGCATTCTGAATACAGGGGTCATGGATCATTGTGATGACAAGGGTCATGGAGCATTGGGCTGAAACTGTTCATGGAGTATTGTGATGACAGGGGTCATGGAGCATTGTGATGATAGAGGTCATGGAGAATTTTGATTTCATTGTGCTGACAATACCCGGAAGCATTATGATGATGGGCATGGTGCATTGTGATGACAGGGTTCTTGGAGCATTGAGATGAAAAGGGGCATGGAGCATTTTGATTACAGGGGTCTTGGAGCATTGTGATGTCAAGGGTCATGGAGCTTTCTGATGACAAGGCTGTGGAACACTGTGATGGCAGGGGTCAAGGAGCATTGTTATGACAGGGGTAATGGAGAATTGTGATTTGAAGGGCATGGAGCATTGTGATTACAAGTTTTATGGAGCATTTTGATGACAAATCTGTGGACCATTGGGATAAAAAGTGCGTGGCACATTGTGATGACAAGGGTCATGGAGCATTTTTCTGACAAAGGCATGGAGCACTGTGATGACAAGGGTCACGGAGCATTGTGATGAAAAGTTCATGAAGCATTGAGGTTAAAAATGTCACAAAGCCTTGTGGTGACACGGACATGGACCATTGTGATAACAAATGTTATGAATCATTGTGATGACTGGAGTCACGCAGCATTGTGATGACAGGGTCATGGAGCATTGTGATGACAAGGGCATGGAGCATTGTGCTGAGAAAGGCGTAGATCATTGTGATGACAAGGGTCAAAGAGCATTGTGATGAAAAGTTCATGGAGCATTGTGGTTAAAAAGGTCACAGAGACTGTTGATGAAGAGGTAATGGACCATTGTTATGACAAAGGTCATGAAGCATTTTGATGACTGGAGTCACGGAGCATGGTGATGACAGGGGTCATGGAGCATTGTGATAACAAGAGCATGGAGCATTTTGATGACAGGGGCATGGAACATTGGTCTAATATGTTTCATGGATTATTGCGATGACATTTGGAATGGCACATTGTGATGACAAGGGCATGGAGCATTGTGATGACCACCTCATGCAGTATTGTGAAGAGAAGTGTCAGGGAGCATTGTGATGACATATGTAATGGCCCATTGTGATGAAAATGGCATGGAGCATTGTGATGCCAAGTTTCATGAAAGATTCTGATGACAAAGGTAATGGAGCATTCTTATGACAATGGCTTGGAGCATTGTGATGACAAGGTTCAAGGAGCATTGTGTTAACAAGTGCATGGAGAATTGTGATGACAAGGGTCATGTAGCATTCTGATGACAAGCTTGTGGAGTATTTTGATGACAATGGCATGCAGCATTGTGATGAAAACGGCATGGGGCAATGTGATGAAAATGGCATGCAGCCTTTTCGTGACAGGGTTCAAGGAGCATTCTGACGACAAGTGTCAGGGAGCATTGTGATGACAAGTGTATTGAGAACTGTGATGACAAAAGTCATGGAGCATGGGGATGAGAAGGCCATGGATAATTGTGATGATGATCGTCATGGGGTGTTGTGATTATAAGTGTTATGGAACATTGTGATCACAAGGCTTTGGAGCATTACGATGACAGAGGTCACGGAGAATTTTGATTTCATTGTGATGACAATAGCCTGAAGCATTATGATGATGGGCATGGTGCATTGTGATGACAGAGTTCATGGAGCATTGAGATGAAAAGGGGCATGTAGCATTGTGATTACAGGGGTCTTGGAACATTGTGGGGACAAACGCATAGAGCATTGTAATGCCAAGGTCATGTAGAATTTTCCTGACAAAGCATGGATCATTGTGATGACAGGTGTCATCGAGAACTGTGACACAATTGTCACGGAGCATTTTGAATACAGGGGTCATGGATCATTGGGATGACAAGTGCGTGGATCATTGTGATGACAAGGGTCATGGAGCATTGGGCTGAAAATATTCATGGAGCATTGTGATGACAGGGGTCATGGAGCATTTTGATTACAGGGGTCTTGGAGCACTGTGATGACAAGAGTCCCGGATCATTGTGTTGTCACGTGTCATGGAGTGTTGTGATGACAGGGTTCATGGAGCATTGAGATGAATAGGGGCATGGAGCACTGTGTTTACAGGGGTTTTGGAGCATTGTGATGACAAGGGCAAGGAGCATTTTGATGAGATGGCCATAGAACATTCTGATGACATGTGTCATGGAGCTTTGTGATGACAACAGCATGGAGCATTGTGATTAAAAGGGTCTTGGAGCATTGTGATGACAAGTGTCATGGAGCCTTGTGATGACAAGGCCGTGGAACATTGTGATGGCAGGGGTCATGGAGCATTGTTATGACAGGTGTAATGGAGCATTGTGATGAGAAGGGCATGCAGCATTGTGATTACAATTTTTATGGAGCATTGTGATGACAAATTTTTGGACCTTTTGGATGAAAAGCGCGGGGCACATTTTGATGACAATGGTCATGGAGCATTTTAATGACAAAGGAATGGAGCATTGTGATGACAAGGGTCACGGAGCATTGTGATGAAATGTTCATGGAGCATTGTGGATACAAAGGTAACAGAGCCTTGTGATGACGTGAGCATGGACCATTGTGATGACAAATATTATGAAGCACTGTGATGACTGGGGTCACAGAGCATTGTGATGACAGGTGTCATGGAGCATTGTGATGACAAGGTCCTGGAAAATTGTGATGAGATGACCATGGAGACTTGTGATGACAAGTCTCATGGAGCATTCTGATAAAAAGGGGCATGGAGCATTGTGATTACAGGGGTCTTGGAGCATTGTGATGACAAGGGCATGGAGCACTGTGAGGAGAAGGCCATGGAGCATTCTGATGACATACGTCATGGAGCACTGTGCTGAGAAAGGCATAGAGCATTGTGATGAAAGGGGATAAAGAGCATTGTGAAGAAAAGTTCATGGAGCATTGTGGATAAAAAGGTCACAGAGACTCTTGATGATGAGGGCATGGACCATTGTGATGATAAAGGTCATGAAGCATTGTGATGACTGGAATCACGGAGCATTGTGATGACAGGGGTCATGGAGCATTGTGATAACAAGGGCATGGAGCACTGTGATGACAATGGCATGGAGCATTGTGATGACCATTGTGAATACAGCATTGTGATGCAGTATTGTGAAGACAGTTCTCAGTGAGCATTGTGCTGACATATATAATGGCCCATTGTGATGACAATGGCATTGAGCATTGTGATGCAAAGTGTCATGGAGGATTCAGAAGACAAATGTAATGGAGCATTGTGATGACAATGGCTTGGAGCATTGTGATGACAAGGGTCAGGGAGCATTGTGCTGACAAGTGCATGGAGAATTGTGATGACAAGTGTCATGGAGCATTCTGCTGACAAGCTTGTGGAGTATTTTGATGACAAGGGCATGGAGCATTGTGATGAAAACGGCATGGGGCATACTGATGAAAATGGCATGGAGCCTTTTCTTGACAGGGTTCCAGGAGCATTCTGACGACAAATGTCAGGGAGCATTGTGATGACAATGTATTGAGAATTGTGATGACAAATGTCATGGAGCATTGTGATGAAAAGGGCATGGAGTATTGTGATGACAGGCATCATGGAGCGTTGTGATGACAAGTGTTATGGAACATTGTGATCACAAGGGTTTGGAGCATTGTGATGACAGAGGTCATGGATCATTTTTATTTTAAGGAGCATGGAGCATTGTGATGACAAGGGCATGAAGCAATGTGATCCCAAGTTTCATGGAGGATTGTGATGATAATGGTAATGGAGTATTGTGATGACAAGCGCATAGAGCATTGTAATGACAAGGTCATGTAGCATTCTGCTGACAAAGGCTTGAAGCATTGTGATGCCAGGTGTCATGGAGCACGGTGGTGACAAGCGTCACGGAGCATTTTGAATACAGGGGTCATAGAGAATTGGGATGACAAGGGCATGGATCATTGTGATGACAAGGGTCATGGAGCATTGGGCTGACAATGTTCATGGAGTATTGTGATGACAGGGGTCATGGAGCATTGTGATGACTAGGGAATGGAGCATTGTAATGACAATAGTCCCTGATCATTGTGTTGTCGGGTGTCATGGAGCATTGTGATGATATTTGTCATGGAGCATTGTGATGAGAAGGTCATGGAGTATTTGGCTGAAAATGTTCATGGAGTATTGTGATGACAGTGGTCATGGAACATTGTGATGACAAGGGAATGGAACATGGTGATGACAGTGGTCATGGAACATTTTGATTACAGGGTTGAGGGAGGATTGTGATGACTAGTGAGGGAACATGGTTATATTTCAGGTGAGAGAGCATTTGGATGAGAAGAGCATGGAGCATTGTGATTACAAGGTTTATGGAGCATAGTGATTACAAGGTTGTGGATCATTGTGATGGAAAGCACATGGCACGTTTTGATGACAAGGGTCATGGAGCATTGTTCTGACAAAGGCATGGAGCATTGTGATGACAATGTCATGGAGCACTGTGTTGAAATGTTCATGGAGCATTGTGGTTACAAAGGTCACAGAGACTTGTGATGACGCAGGCATGGACCATTGTGATGACAAACGTTATGAAGCATTGTGATGACTGGAGTCACGGAGCATTGTGTTGACAGGGTTTATGGAGCATTGTGATGGCAAGGGCATGGAGCATTGTGATGACAAAGTCATGGAGTATTGTGAAGACAGGTGTCACGGAGCATTTTGATGACATATGTCATGGTTCATTTCGATGACAATGGCATGGTGCATTGTGATGCCAAATGTAATGGAGGACTGTGATGACAAATATGATGGAGCACTGTGATGACTAGGGCTTGGAGCATTATGATGACAAGGGCCTTTGAGAATTTTCATGACAATGTCGTGAAGCATTGTGATGACAAGGTCCTTGAGCATTGTGATGAGAATTCCATGGAGCCTTGTGATGACAGGTCTCATGGAGCATACTGATGAAAAGGGGCATGGAGCATTCTGATTACAGGGGTCTTGGAATATTGTGATAGCAACGGCATGGAGCATTGTGATGACAAGTGCATGGGGCATTGGTAAAATAAGTTTCATGGATTATTGTGATGACAGTTGGAATGGCGCATTGTGATGACAGTGGTCATGGAGCATTGTGATGATACTGGTCATGGAACATTGTGATGAGAAGGTAATGGAGCATTGGGTTGAAAATATTCATGGAGTATTGTGATGACATGTGTCATGGAGCATTGTGATGACAAGGTCCTGGAGTATTGTGATGAGATGACGATGGAGACTTGTGATGACAAGTCTCATGGAGCATTCTGATGAAAAGGGGCATGGAGCATTGTGATTACAGGGGTCTTGGAGCATTGTGATGAGACGGGCATGGAGCATTTTGAGGAGAAAGCCATAGAAATTTCTGATGGCATGCGTCATGGAGATTTGTGATGACAAGGGCATGGAGCATTGTGATTACAGGGGTCTTGGAGCATTGTGATGACAAGGGTCATGGAGCCTTTTGATGTCAAGGCCGTGGAACATTGTGATGGTAGTGGTCATAGAGCATTGTTATGACAGAGGTAATGGAGCATTGTGATGAGAAGGGCATTGAGCATTGGTCTGAAATGTTTCATGGACTATTGTGATGAGAGTGGGCATGGAGCATTGTGATGACAAGGGCACGATACACTGTGATACATGGGTCATGGAGGATTGTAATGACAAGGGCATGGAGCATTGTGATGAGAATGGCATCGAGCACTGTGATGACAAGTGTCATGGAGTTTTGTGATGACAAAGGCATGGAACAATGTGATGAGAGGGTTCATGGAGCATTGTGATGACAATGACATGGAGCATTGTGATGCCAAGGTTCATGGAGCTTTGTGATGACAAAGGTCATGGAGCATTTTGATGACAAGTGTGTGGTGCATTGTGATGAGAAAGGCAGGGAGAATTTTGATGACAGGGTCATGCAGCAATTTGATGAAAAGTGTAATGGAACATTTTGATGACAGGGGTTATAGAACATTGTGATGCCAGGGATCATGGAGCTTTGGGATGAAAAGGGTCATAGAGCATTTTGATGACAGGGGTTATGGAACATTGTGATGTCAGGGGTCAAGGAATATTGTGCTGATAAGGGGATGTAGCATTGTGATGACTGGTGTCATGGAACATTGTGATAACAGGGGTCAGGGAGGATTGTGATGACTAGTGATGGAACATTGTGATATCTCATGTGGGAGAGCATTTGGATGAGAAGTGCATGGAGCATTGTGATTACAAGGTTTATTGGGCATAGCAATGACAAGGTTGTGGATCATTGTGATGAAAAGCGCATGGCACATTGTGATGACAAGGGTCATGGAACATTGTTCTTACAAAGGCATGGAGTATTGTGATGACAAGGGTCACGGGGCATTGTGATGAAATGTTCATGGAGCATTGTGGTTACAAAAGTCACAGAGCCTTGTGATGATGCCGGCATGGACCGTTGTGATGACAAACGTTATGAAGCATAGTGATGACTGGAGTCATGGAGCATTGTGAGTACAGGGGTCATGGAGCATTGTGATAACCAGGGCATGGAGCATTGTGAAGACAGGGGCATGGAGCATTGGTCTGAGAAGTTTCATAGATTATTGTGATGACAGTGGACATGGTACATTGTGATGACAAGGGCATGGAGCTTTGTGAGGAGAAGGTCATGGAGTATTGTGAAGAGAGGTGTCAGGGAGCATTGTGATGACATATGTCATGGTCCATTGCGATGACAATGGCAGGGAGCACTGTGATGCCAAATGTAATGGAGGATTGTGATGGCAAATATAATGGAGCATTGTGATGACTAGGGCTTGCAGCATTATGATGACAAGCGCCATTGAGGATTTTCATGACAAGGTCGTGAAGAATTGTGATGACAAGGCCCTGGAGCTTTGTGATGAGAAAACCATGGAGCCTTGTGAAGACAAGTCTCATGGAGCATACTGATGAAAGGGGCATGGATCATTCTCATTACAGGGGTCTTGGAACATTGTGATAACAAGGACATGGAGCACTGTGATGACAATGGCTTGGAGCATTGTGATGACCAGGTCATGCAGTATTGTGAAGACAGGGGTCATGGTGCATTGTGATGACATATGTAATGGCCCATTGTGATGACAATGGCATGGAGCATTGTGATGCCAAGTGTCATGGAGGATTCTGATGACAAAGGTAATGGAGCATTGTGAGGACAATGGCTTGGAGCATTGTGATGACAAGGGTCAGGGAGCATTGTGCTGAGAAGTGCTTGGAGAAATTTGATGACAAGGGCCATGGAGCATTCTAATGACAAGCTTGTGGAGTATTTTGATGACAGTGGCATAGAGCATTGTGATGAAAACGGCATGGGTCATTGTGATGAAAAAGGCATGGAGCCTCTTCGTTACAGGGTTCAAGGAGAATTCTGATGACAAGTGTCAGGGAGCATTGTGATGACAAGTGTATTGAGAATTGTGATGACAAAGGTCATGGAGTAATGTGATGAAAAGGGCATGGAGTATTGTGATGACAGGCATCATGGAGCATTGTGATGACAAGTGTTATGGAACATTGTGATCACAAGGGTTTGGAGCATTGTGATGACAGAGGTCATGGATCATTTTGATTTAAAGGAACATGGAGCATTGTGATGACAAGGGCATGAAGCAATGTGATCCCAAAGTTCATGGAGGATTGTGATGACAATGGAAATGGAGTATTGTGATGACAACAGCATAGAGCATTGTAATGACAAGGTCATGTAGCATTTTGCTGAGAAAGGCATGGAGCATTGTGAGGACAGGTGTAATGGAGCACTATGATGACAAGTGTCAAGGAGCATTGTGAATACAGGGGTCATGGAGCATTGGGATGACAAGGGCATGGATCATTTTGATGACAAGCGTCATGGAGCATTGCTCTGACAAAGGCATGGAGCATTGTGATGACAACGTTCACAGAGTATTGTGATGAAAAGTTCATTGAGCGTTGTGGTTACAAAGGTCACAGAGCCTTGTGATGATGCGGGCATGGACTGTTGTGATGAGAAACGTTATGAAGCATTGTGATGACTGGAGTCACGGAGCATTGTGATGACTGGGGTCATGGAGCATTGTGATAACAAGGGCATGGAGCATTGTGATGACAGGAGAATGGAGCATTGGTCTGACAAGTTTCATAGATTATTGTGATGACAGTGGACATGGTGCATTGTGATGACAAGGGCATGGGGCATTGTGATGAGAAGGTCATGGATTACTGTGAAGACAGGTGTCAGGGAGCATTGTGATGACATATGTCATGGTCCATTGCGATGGCAATGGCATGGAGCGTTATGATGCCAAATGTAATGGAGAATTGTGATGACAAATATAATGGAGCTTTGTGATGATTAGGGCTTGGTGCATTACGATGACAAGGGCCACTGAAAATTTTCATGACAATTTCGAGAAGCGTTGTGATGACAAGGTCATGGAGCATTGTGATGACAAAGAATGGAGCCTTGTGATGACAAGTCTCATGGAGCATACTGATGAAAAGGGGCATGGAGAATTGTGATTAAAGGCGTCTTGTAACACTGTGATGACAAGGGCTATGAGCATTGTGAGGAGAAGACCAAGGAGCATTCTGATGGCATGCGTCATTGAGCTTTGTGATGACAAGGGCATGGAGCATTGTGATTACATGAGTCTTGGAGCATTGTGATGAAAAGGGCATGGATCATTGTGATGAAAAAGGCATGGAGCCTTGTCATGACAGGGTTCAAGGCGCATACAGACAACAAGTATCAGGGAGCATTTTGATGACAAGTGTATTGAGCATTGTGGTGACAAAGGTCATGGAGCATTGTGATGAGAAGGCCATTGATAATTGTGATGACGAGCGTCATGGGCATTGTGATGACAAGTGTTTTGGAATATTGTGATCACAAGGGTTTGGAGCATTGTTATGACAGAGGTCATGGAACATTTTAATTTCATCGTGATGACAATAGCAAGAAGCATGATGATGGGCATGGTGCATTGTGATGACAGGGTTCATGGATCATTGAGATGAAAACTGTCATAGAGCATTGTGATTAAAGGGTTATTGGAGTGTTGTGATGAGAAGGGTCATGGAGCTTTGTGATGACAAGGCCATGGAACATCATGATGGCAGGGGTCATGGAGCATTGTTATGACTGGGGTAATGGAGCTTCGTGAAGACAAGGGCATGGAGCAATGTGATGCCAAGTGTCATGGATCTTTGTGATGACAAAGGTCATGGAGCATTTTGATGGCAAGGGCGTTGTGCATTGTGATGAGAAAGGCAGGGAGCATTCTGATGACAGGGTCATGGAGCAATCTGATGAAAAGTGTCATGGAACAATTTGATGACAGGTGTTATGGAACATTGTGATGTCAGGGATCATCGAACATTGTGATGATAAGTGCATGTAGCATTGTGATGACACGAGTCATGGAACATTGTGATGACAGGGTTGAGGGAGTACTGTGACAATTAGTGATGTAGCATTGTGATATCAGTGGTGAGAGAGCATTTTGATGAGAAGTGCATGGAGCATTGTGATGACATATTTTAAGCAGCATTGTGATGAGAAGTGCATGGTGCATTGTGATGACATGTGTCATGGAGCATTGTGCTGACAAGCGCATGGAGCATTGTGATGACAAGTTTATTGAGAATTGTGATGACAAAGGTCATGGAACATTGTGATGAAAAGGGCATGGAATATTGTGATGACAGGCATCATGGAGCGTTGTGATGACAAGTGTTATGGAACATTGTGATCACTAGGGTTTGGAGAAATGTGATGACAGAGGTCATGGATCATTTTGATTTCAAGGAGCATGGAGCATTGTGATGACAAGGGCATGAAGCAATGTGATCCCATGGTTCATGGAGGATTGTGATGACAATGGTAATGGAGTATTGTGATGACAAGCACATAGAGCATTGTAATGACAAGGTCATGTAGCATGTTGCTGACAAAGGCATGGAGCATTGTGATGACATGTGTCATGGAGCACTGTGATGACAAGGGTCACGGAGCCTTGTGAATACAGGGGTCATGGAGCATTGGGATGACAAGGGCATGGATCATTGTGGTGACAAGTTTCATGGAGCACTGGGCTGAAAATGTTCATGGAGTGTTGTGATGACAGGGTTCATGGAGCATTGTGATGACTAGGGAATGGAGCATTGTGATGACAAAAGTCCCGGATCATTGTGTTGTCGGGTGTCATGGAATGTTTTGATGACAGTGGTCATGGAGCATTGTGATGATATTGGCCATGGAGCATTGTGATGAGTTGGTCGTGGAGCACTGTGCTGAAAATGTTCATGGATTATTGTGATGACAGGGGTCATGGAGCATTGTGATGACAAGGGCATGGAGCATTTTAATGAGAAGCTCATGGAGTATTGTGAAGACAGGTGTCACGGAGCATTGTGATGACATATGTCATGGTCCATTGCGATGACAATGGCATGGATCATTATGATGCCAAATGTAATGGAGAATTGTGATGACAAATATAATGGAGCTTTGTGATGATTAAGGCTTGGAGCATTATGTTGACAAGGGCCATTGAAAATTTTCATAACAATGTCGAGAAGCATTGTGATGACAAAGTCCTGGAGCATTGTGATGACAAAACCAAGGAGCCTTGTGATGACAAGTCTCATGGAGCATACTGATGAAAAGGGGCATGGATCATTGTGATGACCAGGGTCTTGGAACATTGTGATGACAAGGGCATTGAGCATTGTGAGAAGAATTCCAAGGAGCATTCTGATGGCATGCGTCATTGAGCTTTGTGATGACAAGGGCATGAAGCATTGTGATTACATGTGTCGTGGAGCATTGTAATGAAAAGGGCATGGATCATTGTAATGAAAAAGGTATGGAGCCTTGTCATGACAGGGTTCAAGTAGCGTACAGACAACAAGGGTCAGGGGGCATTTTGATGACATGTGTATTGTGCATTGTGGTGACAAATTCAGGGAGCATTGTGATGAGAAGGCCATGGATAATTGTGATGACGAGCGTCATGGGGCATTGTGGTGACAAGTGTTTTGGAATATTGTGATCACAAGGGTTTGGAGCATTGTTATGACAGAGGTCATGGAACATTTTGATTTCATTGTGATGACAATAGCAAGAAGCATTATGATGATGGGCATGGTGCATTGTGATGACAGGGTTCATGGATCATTGATATGAAAAGGTGCATAGAGCATTGTGATTAAAGTGTTCTTACAACATTTTAAAGAGAAGGGTCAAGGAGCTTTGTGATGACAAGGCCATGGAACTTCGTGATGGCAGGGGTCATAGAGCATTGTTATGACTGGTGTAATGGAGCATTGTGATGGCAAGGGCATGGAGCATTGGTATGAGAAGGGCATGGAGCATTCTGATGACATGTGTCATGGAGCTTTGTGAAGACAAGGGCATGGAGCAATGTGATGCCAATGTTCATGGATCTTTGTGATGACAAAGGTCATGGAGCATTTTGATGGCAAGGGCGTAGTGCATTGTGATGAGAAGGGTAGGGAGCATTGTGATGACAGGGTCATGGAGCAATTTGATGAAAAGTGTCATGGAACAATTTGATGACAGATTTTATGGAACATTGTGATGTCAGGGTTCATCGAACATTGTGATGATAAGTGCATATAGCAATGTAATGACAGGAGTCATGGGACATTGTGTTGCCAGGGGTGAAGGAGTATTGTGACAAATAGTGATGTAGCATTGTGATATCAGTGGTGAGAGAGCATTTTGATGAGAAGTGGATGGAGCATTGTGATGACAAGATTGTAGAGCACTGTGATGACAAGCGCATTGTGCATTGTGATAACATGTGTCATGGAGCATTGTGCTGACAAGCGCATGGAGCATTGTGATGACAAGGGTCATGGACCAATGTGCTGAGAAAGGCATAGAGCATTGTGATGACAAGGGTCAAAGAGCATTGTGATGAAAAGTTCATGGAGCATTTTGGTTAAAAACCTCACAGAGAGTGATGATGACGAGGGCATGGACCATTGTGATGACAAAGGTCAGGAATCATTGCGATGACTGGAGTCACGGAGCTTTGTGATGACAGGATTCAGGGAGCATTGTGATAACAAAGGCATGGAGCATTGTGATGACAAGAGCATGGAACATTAGTCTAATAAATTTCATGGATTGTTGTGATGAAAGTTGGAATGGCGCATTGTGATGACAAGGGTATGGAGCTTTGTGATGACCAGGTCATGCAGTATTGTGAAGAGAGGTGTCAGGGAGCATTTTGATGACATATGTAATGGCCAATTGTGATGACAATGGCATGGAACACTGTGATGACAAGTGTCTTGGAGGATTGTGATGACAAAGGTAATGGAATATTGTGATGACAATGGCTTGGAGCATTTTGATGACATGGGTCAGGGAGCATTGTGATGACAAGTGCATGGAGAATTGTGATGACAAGTGCATGGAGCATTGTGATGACAGGGGTTATGGAGCATTGTGATTACAGGGGTCTTTGAGAATTGTGATGACAAGAGTCCCGGATCATTGTGTTGTAAGGTGTCATGGACTGTTGTGATGACAGTGGTCATGGAGCAGTGTGATGATATTGGTCATGGAGCATTGTTCTGAGTAGGTCATGGAGCATTGGGCTGAAAATATTCATGGATTATTGTGATGACATGGCTCATGGAGCATTCTGATGACAAGGGAATGGAGCATGGTGATGAGAATGTCCTGGAGTATTGTGATGAGATGACCATGGAGACTTGTGATGACAAGTCTCATGGAGCATTCTGATGAAAAGGGGCATGGAGCATTGTGAGTACAGGGGTCTTGGAGCATTTTGATGACAAGGGCATGGAGCATTGTGAGGAGAAGGCCATGGAACATTCTGATGACATGCGTCATGGAGCTTTGTGATGACAAGTGCATGGAGCTTTGTGATTACAGGGGTCATGGAGCATTGTGATGACAAGGGTCATGGAGCCTTGTGATGACAAGGCTGTGGAACATTGTGAAGGCAGGGATCATGGAGCATTGTTATGACAGAGGTAATGGATCATTGTGATGAGAAGGGCATTGAGCATTGGTCTGAAATATTTCATGGATTATTTTAATGAGAGTGGGCATGGAGCATTGTGATGACAAGGGCACGGTACACTGTGATACATGGGTCATGGAGGATTGTAAGGACAAGGGCATAGATCATTGTGATGAGAAGGGCATCGAGCATTGTGATGACAAGTGTCATGGAGCTTTGTGATGACAAGGGCATGGAGAAATGTGATGAGTGTGTTCATGGAGCATTGTGATGACAATGACATGGAGCATTGTGACGCCAAATGTCATGGAGCTTTGTGATGACAAAGGTCATGGAGCATTTTGTTGACAAGGGTGTGGTGCATTGTGATGAGAAGAGCAGGGAGTATTTTGATGACAGGGTCATGAGCAATTTGATGAAAAGTGTAATAGAACATTTTGTTGACAGGGGTTATAGAACCTTGTGATGCCAGGGGTCATGGATCTTTAGGATGAAAAGGGTCAGGGGGCATTTTGATGACAGGGGTTATGGAACATTGTGATATCAGGGGTCATGGAACATTGTGCTGATAAGGGGATGTAGCATTGTGATGACAGGGGTCATGGTATATTGTGATAACAGGGGTGAGGGAGGATTGTGATGAAAAGCGCATGGGTAATTGTGATGACAAAGGTCATGGAGCATTTGGCTGAAAATATTCATGGAGTATTGTGATGACAGGGGTCATGGAGCATCGTGATGACAGAGGTCATGGAGAATTATGATTTCATTGTGCTGACCATAGCCGGAAGCTTTAGGATGATGGGCATGATGCATTGTGATGACATGGTTCATGGAGCATTGAGATGAAAAGGGGCATGGAGCATTGTGATCACATGGGTCTTGGAACATAGTGATGAAACGGGCATGGAGCATTTTGATGAGAAGTTTATGGAACATTCTGATGACATGTGTCATGGAGCTTTTTGATGTGAAGGGCATGGAGTATTCTGATTAAAGGGGTCTTGGAGCATTGGGATGACAAGTGTCATGGAGCCTTGTGATGACAAGGCCGTGGAACATTGTGATGACAGGGGTCATGCAGCATTGTTATGACAGGGGTAATGGAGCATTGTGATGAGAAGGGCATGGAGCACTGTGATTACAATATTTATGGAGCATTGCAATGACAGATTTGCAGACCATTGTGATGAAAAGTGCGTGACACAGTGTGAAGACAAGGGTCATTGAGCAATTTTCTGACAAAGGCCTGGAGGATTGTGATGACAAGGGTCATGGGGCATTGTGATGAAAAGTTCTTGGAGCAATGAGGTTACAAATGTGACAGAACCTTGTGATGACGCGGGCATGGACCATTGTGATGACAAATGTTATGAAGCATTGTGATGACTGTAGTCATGGAGCATTGTGATGACAGTGGTCAAGGAGCATTTTGATGACGAGGGCATGGAGTATTGTGCTGAGAAAAGCATAGAGCATTGTGATGACAAGTGTCAAAGAGCATTGTGATGAAAATTTCGTTGAGCATTGTGGTTAAAATATCACAGAGACTGTTGATGGTGAGGGCATGGACCATTGTGATGACAAAGGTCATGAAGCAATGTGATGACTGGTGTCACGGAGCATTGTGATGACAGTGGTCATGGAGCACTGTGATAACAAGGGCATGGAGCATTGTGATGACAAGGGAATGTAGCATTGTGATGACCAGGTGATGCAGTATTGTGAAGACAGGTGTCAGGGAGCACTGTGATGATATATGTAATGGCCCATTTTGATGACAATGGCATGGAGCATTGTGATGCCAAGTGTCATGGAGGATTCTGATGACAAAGGTAATGGAGCATTGTGATGACAATGGCTTGGAGCATTTTGATGACAAGGGTCAGGAATCATTGTGCTGACAAATGCATGGAGCATTGTGATGACAAGGGTCATGGAATATTCTGATGACAAGCTTGTGGAGTATTTTGTTGACAATGGCATGGAGCATTGTGATGATAACGGCATGGGGCATTGTGATGAAAAAGGCATGGAGCATTTTCGTGAAAGGGTTGAAGGAGCATTCTAACGACAAGTATCAGGGAGCATTGTGATGACAAGTGTATTGAGAATTGTGATGACAAAAGTCGTGGAGCATTGTGATGAAAAAGGCATGGAGTATTTGATGACAGGCATCATGGAGCGTTGTGATGACAAGTGCTATGGAACATTGTGATCACAAGGGTTTGGAGCATTGTGATGAGAGAGGTCATGGATCATTTTGATTTCAATGAGCATGGAGCACTGTGATGACAAGGGCATGAAGCAATGTGATCCCAAGGTTCATGGATGATTGTGATGACAATGGTAAATGTGTATTGTGATGACAAGCGCATAGAGCATTGTAATGACAAGGTCATGCAGCATTTTGCTGACAAAGGCATGGAGCATTGTGATGACAGGTGTCATGGAGCACTGTGATGACAAGCGTCACGGAGCATTGTGAATAGAGGAGTCATGGAGCATTGGGATGACAAGGGCATGGATCATTGTGATGACAAGGGTCATGGAGCATTGGGCTGAAAATATTCATGGAGTATGGTGATGACAGGGGTCATGGAGCATTGTGATGACAAGAGTCCCGGATCATTGTGTTGTCAGGTGTCATGGAGTGTTGTGATACAGTGATCATGGAGCATTGTGATGATATTGGTCATGGAGCACTGTGATGAGAAGGTCATGGAACACTGGCCTGAAAATGTTCATGGAGCATTGGCCTGAAAATATTCATGGAGAATTGTGATGACAGGGGTCATGGAGCATTGTTATGACAAGGGAAGGGAGCATGCTGATGAAAATGTCTTGGAACATTGTGATGAGATGACCATGGAGACTTGTGATGACAAGTTTCATGGAGCATTCTGATGAAAAGGGGCATGGAGCATTGTGATTACAGGGGTCTTGGAGCATTGTGATGACAAGGGCATGGAGCATTGTGAGGAGAAGGCCATGGAACATTCTGATGACATGCGTCATGGAGCTTTGTGATGACAAGTGCATGGAGCTTTGTGATTACAGGGGTCATGGAGCATTGTGATGACAAGGGTCATGGAGCCTTGTGATGACAAGGCTGTGGAACATTGTGAAGGCAGGGATCATGGAGCATTGTTATGACAGAGGTAATGGATCATTGTGATGAGAAGGGCATTGAGCATTGGTCTGAAATATTTCATGGATTATTTTAATGAGAGTGGGCATGGAGCATTGTGATGACAAGGGCACGGTACACTGTGATACATGGGTCATGGAGGATTGTAAGGACAAGGGCATAGATCATTGTGATGAGAAGGGCATCGAGCATTGTGATGACAAGTGTCATGGAGCTTTGTGATGACAAGGGCATGGAGAAATGTGATGAGTGTGTTCATGGAGCATTGTGATGACAATGACATGGAGCATTGTGACGCCAAATGTCATGGAGCTTTGTGATGACAAAGGTCATGGAGCATTTTGTTGACAAGGGTGTGGTGCATTGTGATGAGAAGAGCAGGGAGTATTTTGATGACAGGGTCATGAGCAATTTGATGAAAAGTGTAATAGAACATTTTGTTGACAGGGGTTATAGAACCTTGTGATGCCAGGGGTCATGGATCTTTAGGATGAAAAGGGTCAGGGGGCATTTTGATGACAGGGGTTATGGAACATTGTGATATCAGGGGTCATGGAACATTGTGCTGATAAGGGGATGTAGCATTGTGATGACAGGGGTCATGGTATATTGTGATAACAGGGGTGAGGGAGGATTGTGATGAAAAGCGCATGGGTAATTGTGATGACAAAGGTCATGGAGCATTTGGCTGAAAATATTCATGGAGTATTGTGATGACAGGGGTCATGGAGCATCGTGATGACAGAGGTCATGGAGAATTATGATTTCATTGTGCTGACCATAGCCGGAAGCTTTAGGATGATGGGCATGATGCATTGTGATGACATGGTTCATGGAGCATTGAGATGAAAAGGGGCATGGAGCATTGTGATCACATGGGTCTTGGAACATAGTGATGAAACGGGCATGGAGCATTTTGATGAGAAGTTTATGGAACATTCTGATGACATGTGTCATGGAGCTTTTTGATGTGAAGGGCATGGAGTATTCTGATTAAAGGGGTCTTGGAGCATTGGGATGACAAGTGTCATGGAGCCTTGTGATGACAAGGCCGTGGAACATTGTGATGACAGGGGTCATGCAGCATTGTTATGACAGGGGTAATGGAGCATTGTGATGAGAAGGGCATGGAGCACTGTGATTACAATATTTATGGAGCATTGCAATGACAGATTTGCAGACCATTGTGATGAAAAGTGCGTGACACAGTGTGAAGACAAGGGTCATTGAGCAATTTTCTGACAAAGGCCTGGAGGATTGTGATGACAAGGGTCATGGGGCATTGTGATGAAAAGTTCTTGGAGCAATGAGGTTACAAATGTGACAGAACCTTGTGATGACGCGGGCATGGACCATTGTGATGACAAATGTTATGAAGCATTGTGATGACTGTAGTCATGGAGCATTGTGATGACAGTGGTCAAGGAGCATTTTGATGACGAGGGCATGGAGTATTGTGCTGAGAAAAGCATAGAGCATTGTGATGACAAGTGTCAAAGAGCATTGTGATGAAAATTTCGTTGAGCATTGTGGTTAAAATATCACAGAGACTGTTGATGGTGAGGGCATGGACCATTGTGATGACAAAGGTCATGAAGCAATGTGATGACTGGTGTCACGGAGCATTGTGATGACAGTGGTCATGGAGCACTGTGATAACAAGGGCATGGAGCATTGTGATGACAAGGGAATGTAGCATTGTGATGACCAGGTGATGCAGTATTGTGAAGACAGGTGTCAGGGAGCACTGTGATGATATATGTAATGGCCCATTTTGATGACAATGGCATGGAGCATTGTGATGCCAAGTGTCATGGAGGATTCTGATGACAAAGGTAATGGAGCATTGTGATGACAATGGCTTGGAGCATTTTGATGACAAGGGTCAGGAATCATTGTGCTGACAAATGCATGGAGCATTGTGATGACAAGGGTCATGGAATATTCTGATGACAAGCTTGTGGAGTATTTTGTTGACAATGGCATGGAGCATTGTGATGATAACGGCATGGGGCATTGTGATGAAAAAGGCATGGAGCATTTTCGTGAAAGGGTTGAAGGAGCATTCTAACGACAAGTATCAGGGAGCATTGTGATGACAAGTGTATTGAGAATTGTGATGACAAAAGTCGTGGAGCATTGTGATGAAAAAGGCATGGAGTATTTGATGACAGGCATCATGGAGCGTTGTGATGACAAGTGCTATGGAACATTGTGATCACAAGGGTTTGGAGCATTGTGATGAGAGAGGTCATGGATCATTTTGATTTCAATGAGCATGGAGCACTGTGATGACAAGGGCATGAAGCAATGTGATCCCAAGGTTCATGGATGATTGTGATGACAATGGTAAATGTGTATTGTGATGACAAGCGCATAGAGCATTGTAATGACAAGGTCATGCAGCATTTTGCTGACAAAGGCATGGAGCATTGTGATGACAGGTGTCATGGAGCACTGTGATGACAAGCGTCACGGAGCATTGTGAATAGAGGAGTCATGGAGCATTGGGATGACAAGGGCATGGATCATTGTGATGACAAGGGTCATGGAGCATTGGGCTGAAAATATTCATGGAGTATGGTGATGACAGGGGTCATGGAGCATTGTGATGACAAGAGTCCCGGATCATTGTGTTGTCAGGTGTCATGGAGTGTTGTGATACAGTGATCATGGAGCATTGTGATGATATTGGTCATGGAGCACTGTGATGAGAAGGTCATGGAACACTGGCCTGAAAATGTTCATGGAGCATTGGCCTGAAAATATTCATGGAGAATTGTGATGACAGGGGTCATGGAGCATTGTTATGACAAGGGAAGGGAGCATGCTGATGAAAATGTCTTGGAACATTGTGATGAGATGACCATGGAGACTTGTGATGACAAGTTTCATGGAGCATTCTGATGAAAAGGGGCATGGAGCATTGTGATTACAGGGGTCTTGGAGCATTGTGATGACAAGGGCATGGAGCATTGTGAGGAGAATGCCATGGAGCATTCTGATGACATGCGTCATGGTGCTTTGTGATGACAAGGGCATGAAGCCTTGTGATGACAAGGCCGTGGAACATTGTGATCTCAGAGTCATGGAGCACTGTTATGACAGGGGTAATGGAGCATTGTGATGAGAAGGACATGGAGCATTGTGATTACAAGTTTTATGGAGCATTGCGATGACAAATATGTGGAACGTTGGGAGAAAATGCACGTGGCACATTGTGATGACAAGTGTCATGGAGCATTTTTCTGACAAAGGCATGGAGCACTGTGATGACAAGTGTCACGCAGCATTGAGATGAAATGTTCATGGAGCATTGTGGTTAAAAAGGTCACAGAGCCTTGTGATGACGCGGGCATGGACCATTGTGATGACAAACATTATGAAGCATTGTGATGACTGGAGTCACGGAGCACTGTGTTGCCAGGGGTCATGGAGCATTGTGATGACATGTGTCATGGAGCATTGTGCTGACAAGCGCATGGAGCATTTTGATGACAAGGGTCATGGACCAATGTGCTGAGAAAGGCATAGAGCATTGTGATGACAAGGGTCAAAGAGCATTGTGATGAAAAGTTCATGGATCATTTTGGTTAAAAAGCTCACAGAGAGTGATGATGACGAGGGCATGGACCATTGTGGTGACAAAGGTCATGAATCATTGTGATGACTGGAGTCAAAGAGCATTGTGATGGCAGGGGTCATGGAGCATTGTGATAACAAGGGCATGGAGCATTGTGGTGACAGAGGCATGGAGTATCGGTCTGACAAGTTTCATGGATTATTGCGATGACATTTGGAATGGCGCATTCTGATGACAAGGGCATGGAGCATTGTGATGACCAGGTTATGCATTATTGTGAAGAGAGGTGTCAGGGAGCATTGTGATGACATATGTATGGCCCATTGTGATAACAATGGCATGGAGCATTGCGATGCCAAATGTCATAGAGAAGTCTGATGACAAAGGTAATGGAGCATTGTGATGACATTGGCTTGGAGCATTGTGATGACAAGTGTCAGGGAGCATTTTGCTGACAAGTGCATGGAGAATTGTGATGACAAGTGTCATGGAGGATTCTGATGACAAATTTGTGGAGTATTTTGATGACAATGGCATGGAGATTTGTGATGAAAACGGCATGGGGCATTGTGATGAAAAAGGCCTGGAGCCTTTTCGTGACAGTGTTCAAGGAGCATTCTGACGACAAGTGTCAGGGAGCATTGTGATGACAAGTGTATTGAGAATTGTGATGACGAATGTCATGGAGCATTGTGATGAGAAGGCCATGGATAATTGTGATGATGATCGTCATGGCGTGTTGTGATGATAAGTGTTATGGAACATTGTGATCACAAGGGTTTGGAGCATTATGATGACAGAGTTCATGCAGAATTTTGATTTCATTGTGATGACAATAGCCTGAAGCATCATGATGATGGGCATGGTGCATTGTGATGACAGGGTTCATGGAGCATTGAGATGAAAAGGGGCATGGAGCATTGTGATTAAAGTGGTCTTGGAGCATTGTGATGACAAGGGCATCGAGCATTGTGATGAGAAGGCCATCTAACATTCTGATGACATGCGTCATGGAGTTTGTGATGACAAGGGCATGGAGCATTGTGATGACAAGGGTCATGGAGCCTTGTGATGAAAAGGCCGTGGAACATTTTGATGGCAGTGGTCATGGAGCATTGTTATGACAGAGGTAATGGAGCATTTTGATGAGAAGGGCATTGAGCATTGGTCTGAAATATTTCATGGATTATTGTGATGAGAGTGGGCATGGAGCATTGTGATGACAAGGGCACGGAACACTGTGATACATGGTTCATGGAGGATTGTAGTGACAAGGGCATGGAGCATTGTGATGAGATGGGCATCGAGCATTGTGATGAAAAGTGTCATGGAGCTTTGTAATGACAAGTGCATGGAACAAATGTGATGAGAGTGTTTATGGAGCATTGTGATGACAATGACATGGGGCATTGTGATGCCAATGGTCATGGAGTTTGTGATGACAAAGGTCATAGAGCATTTTGATGACAAGGGTGTGGTGCATTTTGATGAGAAGTGCAGAGAGCATTTTGATGACACGTTCATGCAGCCATTTAATGAAAAGTGTAATGGAACATTTTGATGACAGGGGTTATAGAACATTGTGATGCCAGGGGTCATGGAGCTTTGTGATGAAAAGGGTCATGGAGCATTTTGATGACAGGGATTATGGAACATTGTGATGTCAGGGGTCATGGAACATTGTGCTGATAAGGGGATGTAGCATTCTGATGACAGGGGTCATGTAACACTGTGCTTACAGGGGTGAGGGAGGATTGTGATAACTAGTGATGGAATATTGTGATATCTCAGGTGACAGAGCATTTGGATGAGAAGTGCATGGAGCATTGTGATTAAAAGGTTTTTGGAGCATAGCGATGACAAGGTTGTTTATCAATGTGATGAAAAGCGTGTGGCACATTGTGATGAGAAGGGTCATGGAGCATTGTTCTGACAAACGCATGGAGCATTGTGATGACAAGGGTCACGGAGCATTGTGATAAATAGTTCATGGAGTATTGTGGTTACAAAGGACACAGAGCCTTTTGATGACGCGAGCATGGACCGTTGTGTTGACAAACGTTATGAAGCATTGTGATGACTGGAGTCACGGAGCATTGTGATGACATGGGTAAAGGAGCATTGTGATGACATGTGTCATGGAGCATTGTGATGACAGGGGCATGGAGCATTGGTCTTACACGTTTCATAGATTATTGTGATGACAGTGGACATGGTGCATTGTGATGACAAGGGCATGGAGCATTGTGAGTAGAAAGTCATAGATTATTGTGAAGACAGGTGTCAGGGAGCATTCTGATGACATATGTCATGGTCCATTGCGATGACAATGGCAGGGAGCATTTAGATGCCAAATGTAATGGAGGATTGTGATGACAAATATAATGAAGCACTGTGATGACTAGGGCTTGGAGCATTATGATGACAAGGGCCATTGAGAATTTTCATGACAAGGTCGTGAAGCATTGTGATGACAAGGTCCTGGAGCTTTGTGAATAGAAAAACATGGAGCCTTGTGAAGACAAGTCTCAGGGAGCATACTGATGGAAATGAGCATGGAGCATTCTGATTACAGGGTTCTTGGAACACTGTGATTAAAAGGGCACGGAGCATTGTGATTAAAATGCGATGGAGCATTGGTCTAATAAGTTTCATGGATTATTGTGATGACAGATGGAATGGCACATTGTGATGACAAGGGCATGGAGCATTGTGATGACCATGTCAGGCAGTATGGTGAAGACATGTGTCTGGGTGCATTGTGATGACATATGTAATGGCCCATTGTGATGACAATGGCATGGCACATTGTGATGCCAGGTGTCATGGAGGAGTCTGATGACAAGTGTCAAGGAGCATTGTGATGACAAGTGTCATGGAGGATTCTGATGACAATGGTAATGGAGCATTGTGATGACAAAGGCTTGGAGCATTGTGATGACAAGTGTCATGGAGCATTGTGATGAGAAAGGCATAGAGCATTGTGATGACAAGGGTCAAAGATCATTGTGATGAAAAGTTCATGGGGCATTGTGGATAAAAATGTCACAGAGACTATTGTTGACGAGGGCATGGACCATTGTGATGACAAAGGTCATGAATCATTGTGATGACTGGAGTCACGGAGCATTGTGAAGACAGAATTCATGGAGCATTGTGATAACAAGGGCATGGAGCATTGTGATGACAATGGCATGGAACTGTGGTCTGCGTTTCATGGATTATTGCGATGACAGTTGGAATGGCACATTGTGATGACAAGGGCATGGAGCATTCTGATGACCAGATCATGCAGTATTGTGAAGAGAGGTGTCAGGGAGCATTGTGATGACATATGTAATGGCCAATTGTGATGACAATGGCATGGAGCATTGTGATGCCAAGTGTCATGGAGGATTCTGATGACAAAGGTAATGGAGCATTGTGATGACAATGGCTTGGAGCATTGTGATGACAAGGGTCAAGGAGCATTGAGCTGACAAGTGAATGGAGAATTGGGATGACAAGAATCATGGAGCATTCTGATGACAAGCTTGTGGAGTATTTTGATGACAATGGCATGGAGCATTGTGATGAAAACCGTATGGGGCTTTGTGATGAAAAAGGCATAGAGACTTTTCATGACAGGGTTCAAGGAACATACTGATGACAAGTGTCAGGGAGCATTGTCATGACATGTATATTGAGAATTGTGATGAAAATTGTCATGGAGCATTGTGATGTAAAGGGCATGGAGTATTGTGATGACAGGCATCATGGAGCGTTGTGATGACAACTATAATGGAACAATGTGATCACAAGGGTTTGGAGCATTGTGATGAAGGAGGTCATGGATCATTTTGATTTCAAGGAGCATGGAGCATTGTGATGACAAACGAATGAAGCAATGTGATCCCAAGGTTCATGGAGGATTGTGATGACAATGGAAATGGAGTATTGTGATGACAAGCGCACAGAGCATTGTAATGACAATGTCATGTAGCATTTTGCTGACAATGGCATCGAGCATTGTGATGACATGTGTCATGGAGCACTGTGATGACAAGCGTCACGGAGCATTGTGAATACAGGGGTCATGTAGCATTGGGATGACAAGGGCAGAGATCATTGTGATGACAAGAATCCCGGATCATTGTGTTGTCAGGTGTCATAGAATGTTGTGATGACAGTGGTCATGGAGCATTGTGATGATATTGGTCATGGAGCATTGCGATAACAAGCGAATGGAGCATGTTGATGACAAAGTCCTGGAGCATTGTGATGAGAAGACCATGGAGACTTTTGATGAGAAGTCTCATGGAGCATTCTGTTGAAAAAGGGCATGGAGCATTGTGATTACAGGGGTCTTGGAGCATTGTGATGACAAGGGCATGGATCATGGTGATGAGAAGGCCATGGAGCATTCTGATGATATGCGTCCTGGAGCTTTGTGATGACAAGGGCATGGAGCATTGTGATTACAAGGGTCTTGGAGAATTGTGATGAAAAGGGCATGGATCATTGTGATGAAAAAGGCATGGAGCCTTGTCATGACAGGGTTCAAGGAGCATATTGACGACAAGTGACAGGGAGCATTGTGATGACAAGTGTATTGAGAATTGCGATGACATAGTTCATAGAGCATTGTGATGAGAAGGCCATGGATAATTGTGATGATGAGTGTCATGGGTTGTTGTGATGATAAGTGTTATGGAAAATTGTGATAACAAGGGTTCGGAGTATTCTGATGACATAGGTCATGGAGCATTTTGATTTCATTGTGATGACAATAGCCTGAAGCATTATGATGATGGGCATGCTGTATTGTGATGACAGGGTTCATGGAGCATTGAGATGAATAGTGGCATGGAACACTGTGATTACAAGGGTCTTGGAGCTTGTGATGACATGAGCATGGAGCATTGTGATAAGAAGGCCATGGAACTTTCTGATGACATGCGTCATGGAGCTTTGTGATGACATGGGCATGGAGCATTGGGATTTCAGGGGTCTTGAGCATTGTGATGACAATTTTCATGGAACCATGTGATGACTAGGCCGTGGAACATTGTGATGGCGGTGGTCATGGTGCATGGTTATGAAAGGGGTAATGGAGCATTGTGATGAGAAGGGAATGGAATATAGGTCTGAAATATTTCATGGATTATTGGGATGAGAGTGGGCATGGAGCATTGTGATGACAAGGGTATGGAACACTATGATACATGAGTCATGCAGGACTGTAATGACAAGGGCATGGAACATTGTGATGAGAAGGGCATCGAGCATTGTGATGACAGGGGCATAGAGCAATGTTATGAGAGCGTTCATGGAGCATTGTGATGCCAACGGTCATGGAGCTTTGTGATGACAAGTCATGGAGCATTTTGATGACAAGGGCATGGTGCATTGTGATGAGAAGGGCAGGGAGCATTTTGATGACCGGGTCATGCAGCAATTTGATGAAATTATAATGGAACATTTTGATGGCAGTGTTTATAGACCATTGTGATGTCAGGGGACTTGGAGCTTTGGGATGAAAGGGTCATGGAGCGTATTGATGACAGGGGTTATGGAACATTGTGATGTCAAGAGTCATGGAACTTTGTGATGGTAAGAGGATGTAGCATTGTGATGACAGGGTCATGGAACATTGTGATTAGAGGGGTGAGGGAGTATTGAGATGACTAGTGATGGAACACTGTGATATCTCTGGTGAGAGAGCATTTTGATGACAAATGCATGGAGCATTGTGATTTCAATGTTTATGGAGCATGGCAATGACAAGTTTGTGGTCGGCTGTGATGAAATGCGCGTGGCACATTGTGATGACAATGGTCATGGAGCATTGTTCTGACAAAGACATGGAGCATTGTGATGACAAGTGTCAAAGAGAATTGTGATGAAAATTTCACGGAGCATTGTGGTTACAAAGGTCACAGAGCCTTGTGATGAGTCGGGCATGGACCATTGTGATGACAAACGTTATGAAGCATTGAGATGACTGGAGTCACGGAGCATTGTGATGACGAGAGTCATGGAGCACTGTGATGACATGTGTCATGGAGCATTGTGCTGACAAGCTCATGGAGCATTGTGATGAGAAGGGTCATGGAGCATTTTGCTGAGAAAGGCATAGAGCATTGTGATGACAAGGGTCAAAGAGCATTGTGATGAAAAGTTCATGGAGCACTGTGGTTAAAATGGTCACAGAGACTGTTGATGACGAGGGCATGGACCATTGTGATGACAAATGCGATGAAGCATTGTGATGACTGGAGTCACGGAGCATTGTGATGACCAGAGTCATGGAGCACTGTGATGACATGTGTCATGGAGCATTGGGCTGACAAGCTCATGGAGCATTGTGATGACAAGAGTCATGGAGCATTTTGCTGAGAAAGGCATAAAGCATTGTGATGACAAGGGTCAAAGAGCATTGTGATGAAAAGTTCATGGAGCACTGTGGTTGAAATGGTCACAGAGACTGTTGATGACGAGGGCATGGACCATTGTGATGACAAATGCGATGACGCATTGTGATGACTGGAGTCACGGAGCATTGTGATGACAGGGGTCATGGAGCATTGTGATAACAAGGGCATGGAGCATTGTGATGACAAGGGCATGGAACATTGGTCTAATATGTTTCATGGATTATTGCGATGACATTTGGAATGGTGCATTGTGATGACAAGGGCATGGAGAATTGTGATGCCAATTGTCATGTAGGATTCTGCTGTCAAAGATAATTGAGCATTGTGATGAAAATGGCTTGGAGCATTGTGATGACAAGGGTCAGGGAGCATTTTGCTGACAAGTGCATGGAGATTTGTGATGACAAGGGTCATGGAACATTCTGATGACAAGCTTGTGGAGTATTTTGATGACAAAGGCATGGAGCATTGTGATGAAAAAGGCATGGATCACTGTGATGAAAAAGGCATGGAGCCTTTTCATGACAGGGTTCAAGGAGCATACAGACAACAAGTGTCAGGGAGAATTTTGATGACAAGTGTATTGAGCATTGTGATGACAAAAGTCATGGAGCATTGTGATGAGAAGACCATGGATAATTGTGATGACGAGCGTCATGTGGCATTTTGATGACAAGTGTTATGGAATATTGTGATCACAAGGTTTTGGAGAATTGTTATGACAGAGGTCATGGAACATTTTGATTTCATTGTGATGACAATAGCATGAAGCATTATGATGATGGGCATGGTGCATTGTGTTGACAGGGTTCATGGATCATTGAGATGAAAAGGGGCATAGAGCATTGTGATTACAGGCTTCTTGGTGTATTGTGATGAGAAGGGTCATGGAGCCTTGTGATGACAAGGCCATGGAACAACGTGATGGCAGGGGTCATGGGGCATTGTTATGACAGGGGTAATGGAGCATTGTGATGGCAAGGGCATGGACCATTGTGATGAGAAGGCCATGGAAATTTCTGATGACATGTGTCATGGAGCTTTGTCATGACAAGGGCATGGAGCAATGTGATGAGAGTGTTCATGGAACATTGTGATTCCAAGGGTCAAGGATCTTTGTGATGGCAAAGGTCATGGGGCATTTTGATGGCAAGTGCGTTGTGCCTTTTGATGAGAAAGGCAGGGAGCATTTTGATGACAGGGACATTGAGCAATTTGATGAAATGTGTCATGGAACATTTTGATGACAGGTGTTATGGAACATTGTGATGTCAGGGGTCATGGAGCATTTTGATGAAAAGTGTCATGGAGCATTTTGATGACAGATGTTATGGAACATTTTGATGTCAGGGGTCATCGAACATTGTGATGATAATTGCATGTAGCATTGTGATGACAGGAGTCATGGAACATTGTGATGAGAGGGATGTGGGAGTACTGTGACAAATACTGATGTAGCATTGTGATATCAGTGGTGAGAGAGCATTTTGATGAGAAGTGCATGGAGCACTTTGATGACAAAATTGTGGAGCACTGTGATGACACGCGCATGGTTCATTGTGATGACATGTGTCATGGAGCATTGTGCTGACAAGCGCATGGAGCTTTGTGATGACAAGGGTCATGGAGCATTGTGCTGAGAAAGGCATAGAGCATTTTGATGACAAGGGTCAAAGAGCATTGTGATGAAATTTCATGGAGCATTGTTGTTAAAAATGTCACAGAGACAGTTGATGACGAGGACATGGACCATTGTGATGAGAAAGTTCATGAAGCATTGTGATGACTGGAGTCACGGAGCATTGTGATGACAGGGGTCATGGAGCATTGTGATAACATGGGCATGGAGCATGGTGATGACAAGGGCATGGAACATTGGTCTAATAAGTTTCATGAATTATTGCGATGAGAGTTGGAATGGCGCATTGTGATGACAAGAGCATGGATCATTGTGATGAACAGGTCATGCAGTATTGTGAAGACAGTTGTCAGGGAGCATTGTGATGACATATGTCATGGCCCATTGTGATGACAATGGCATGGAGCATTGTGATGCCAAGCGTCATGGAGGATTCTGATGACAAAGGTAATTGAGCTTTGTGATGACAATGGATTGGAGCATTGTGATGACAAGGGTCAGGGAGCATTGTGCTGACAAGTGCATGGAGATTTGTGATGACACGGGTCATGGAACATTTTGATGACAAGCCTGTGGAGTATATTGATGACAATGGCATGGAGCATTGTGTTGTAAATGGCATGGGGCATTGTGATGAAAAAGGCATGGAGACTTTTCGTGACAGGGTTCAAGGAGCATTCTGATGACAAGTGTCAGGGAGCACTGTGATGACAAGTGTATTGAGAATTGTGATGACAAAGGTCATGGAGCATTTTGATGAAAAGGGCATGGAGTATTGTGATGACAGGCATCATGGAGCATTGTGATGACAAGTCTTATGGAATATTGTGATCACAAGGGCTTGGAACATTGTGATGACAGAGGTCATGGGTCATTTTGATTTCAAGGAGCATGGGGCATTATGATGACAAGGGCATGAAGCAATGTGATCCCAAGTTTCATGGAGGGTTGTGATGACAATGGTAATGGAGTATTGTGATGACAAGCACATAGAGCATTGTAATGACAAGGTCATGAAGCATTTTGCTGACAAAGGCATGGAGCATTGTGATGACAGGTGTCATGGAGCACTGTGATGACAGGCGTCATGGAGCATTGTGAATACAGGGGTTATGGAGCATTGGGATGACAAGGGCATGGATCATTTTGATGACAAGTGTCCTGGAGCATCGTGATGACTAGGGAATGGAACATTGTGATGAAAAGAGTCCCAGATCATTGTGCTGTCAGGTGTCATGGAGTGTTGTGATGAGAGTGGTCATTGAGAATTGTGATGAAATTGGTCATGGAGCATTGCGATGACAAGCGAATGGAGCATGGTGATGACAAAGTCCTGGAACATTTTGATGAGAAGACCATGGAGACTTTTGATGAGAAGTCTCATGGAGCATTCTGTTGAAAAGGGGCATGGAGCATTGTGATTACAGGGGTCTTGGAGCATTGTGATGACAAGGGCATGGATTATGGTGATGAGAAGGCCATGGAGCATTCTGATGACATGCGTCCAGGAGCTTTGTGATGACAAGGGCATGGAGCATTGTGATTAAAGGGGTCTTGGAGAATTGTGATGAAAAGGGCATGGATCATTGTGATGAAAAAGGCATGGAGCCTTTTCATGACAAGTTTCAAGGATCATACTGAACACAAGTGTCAGGGAGCATTGTGATGACAAGTGTATTGAGCATTGTGATGACAAAAATCATAGAGCACTGTGATGAGAAGGCCATGGATAATTGTGATGACGAGCGTCATGGGGCATTGTGATGACAAGTGTTATGGAATATTGTGATCACAAGGGTTTGGAGCATTGTTATGACACAGGTCATGGAGCATTTTGATTTCATTGTGATGAAAATAGCATGAAGCATTATGATGATGGGCATGGCGCATTGTGATGACAGGGTTCATGGATCATTGAGATGAAAAGGGGCATAGAGCATTGTGATTACAGGTTTCTTGGAGCATTGTGATGAGAAGGGTCATGGAGCCTTGTGAAGACAAGGCCATGGAACATCGTGATGGCAGTGGTCATGGTGTATTGTTATGACAGGGGTAAAGGAGCATTGTGATGGCAAGAGCATGGAACAGTGTAATGAGAAGGCCATGGAGCATTCTGATGACATGTGTCATGGAGCTTTGTGATGACAAGGACATGGAGAAATGTGATGAGAATGTTCATGGAGCATTGTGATGACAATGACATGGAGCATTGTGATGCCAAGGGTCATGGATCTTTGTGATGACAAAGGTCATGGAGCATTTTGATGGCAAGTGCGTTGTGCATTGTGATGAGAAGGGCAGGGAGCATTGTGATGACAGGGTCATGGAGCAATTTAATGAAATGTGTCATTGAACATTTTGATGACAGTTGTTATGGAACATTGTGATGTCAGGGGTCATGGAGCATTTTGATGAAAATGGTCATTCAGCAGTTTGATGACAGATGTTATGGAACATTGTGATGTCAGGGGTCATCGAACATTGTGATGATAATTGCATGTAGCATTGTGATGAGAGGAGTCATGGAAAATTGTGATGAGAGGGATGAGGGAGTACTGTGACAAATAGTGATGTAACATTGTGATATCAGTGGTGAGAGAGCATTTTGATGAGATTTGCATGGAGCATTGTGATGACAAGATTTTGGAGCACTGTGATGACAAGCGCATGGTTCATTGTGATGACATGTGTCATGGAGCATTGTGCTGACAAGCGCATGGAGCACTGTGATGACAAGGGACATGGAGCATTGTGCTGAGAAAGGCATAGAACATTTTGATGACAATGGTCAAAGAGCATTGTGATGAGAATTCATGGAGCATTGTTGTTAAAAAGGTCACAGAGACAGTTGATGACGAGGACATGGACCACTGTGATGAGAAATTTCATGAAGCATTGTGATGACTGGAGTCACGGAGCCTTGTGATGACAGGGGTAATGGAGCATTGTGATAACAAGGGCATGGAGCATGGTGATGACAAGGGCATGGAACATTGGTCTAATAAGTTTCATGAATTATTGCGATGAGAGTTGGAATGGCGCATTGTGATGACAAGGGCATGGATCATTGTGATGACCAGGTCATGCAGTATTGTGAAGACAGGTGTCAGGGAGCATTGTGATGACATATGTCATGGCCCATTGTGATGACAATGGCATGGAGCATTGTGATGCCAAGTGTCAAGGAGGATTTTGATGACAAAGGTAATGGAGCTTTGTGATGACAATGGCTTGGAGCATTGTGATGACAAGGGTCAGGGAGCATTGTGCTGAAAAGTGCATGGAAATTTATGATGACACGGGCCATGGAACATTCTGATGACAAGCTTGTGGAGTATATTGATGACAATGGCATGGAGCATTGTGATGTAAATTGCATGAGGCATTGTGATGAAAAAGGCATGGAGCCTTTTCGTGACAGGGTTCAAAGAGCATTCTGATGACAAGTGTCAGGGAGCATTGTGATGATAAGTGTATTGAGAATTGTGATGACAAAGGTCATGGAGCATTTTGATGAAAAGGGCATGGAATTTTGTGATGACAGGCATCATGGAGCGTTGTGATGACAAGTGTTATGGAACATTGTGATCACAAGGGCTTGGAGCATTGTGATGACAGAGGTCATGGATCATTTTGATTTCAAGGAGCATGGGGCATTGTGATGACAAAGGCATGAAGCAATGTGATCCCAAGGTTCATGGAGGGTTGTGATGACAATGGTAAATGAGTAATGGGATGACAAGCACATAGAGCATTGTAATGACAAGGTCATGAAGCATTTTGCTGACAAAGGCTTGGAGCATTGTGATGACAGGTGTCATGGAGCACTGTGATGACAAGCGTCATGGAGCATTGTGAATACAGGGGTTATGGAGCATTGGGATGACAAGGGCATGGATCATTGTGATGACAAGTGTCCTGGAGCATTGTGATGACTAGGGAATGGAACATTGTGATGAAAAGAGTCCCAGATCATTGTGCTGTCAGGTGTCATGGAGTGTTGTGATGACAGTTGTCATGGAGAATTGTGATGATATTGGTCATGGAGCATTGCGATGACAAGCGAATGGAGCATGGTGATGAAAATGTCCTGGAACATTTTGATGAGAAGACCATGGAGACATCTGATGAGAAGTCTCATGGAGCATTCTGTTGCAAAGGGGCATGGAGCATTGTGAATACAGAGGTCCTGGAGCATTGTGATGACAAGGGCATGGATCATGCTGATGAGAAGTCCATGGAGCTTTCTGATGACATGCGTCCAGGAGCTTTGTGATGACAAGGGCATGGAGCATTGTGATTAAAGGGGTCTTGGAGCATTGTGATGAAAAGGGCATGGATCATTGTGATGAAAATGGCATGGAGCCTTGTCATGACAGGTTTCAAGGAGCATACTGAAGACAAGTGTAAGGGAGCATTGTGATGACAAGTGTATTGAGCATTGTGATGACAAAAATCATAGAGCACTGTGATGAGAAGGCCATGGATAATTGTGATCATGAGCGTCATGGGATGTTGTTATGATAAGTGTTATGGAACATTGTGATCACAAGGGTTCGGAGTAGTATGATGACAGAGGTCATGGAGCATTGCGATTTCATTGTGATGACAATAGCCTGAAGCATTATGATGATGGGCATGGTGCATTGTGATGACAGGGTTCATGGAGCATTGAAATGAAAAGGGGCATGGAGCAATGTGATTACAATGGTCTTGGAGCATTGTGATGACAAGGGCATGGAGCATTGAGATGAGAAGGCCATGGAACATTCTGATGACATGCGTCTTGGAGCTTTGTGATGACAAGGGCATGGAGCATTGTGATTTCAGGCGTCTTGAGCATGGTGATGTCAATTGTCATGGAACCATGTGATGACTAGGCCGTGGAATATTGTGATGGCAGGGGTCATGATGCATTGTTATGAAAGGGCTAATGGAGCACTGTGATGAGAAGGACATGGAATATTGGTCTGACATATTTCATGAATTATTGTGATGAGAGTGGGCATGGAGCATTGTGATGACAAGGGTACGGAACACTATAATACATGGGTCATGCAGGAATGTAATGACAGGGTATGGAGCATTGTGATGAGAAGGGCATCGAGCATTGTAATGACATGTGTCATGGAGCTTTGTGATGACAAGGGCATGGAGCAATGTTATGAGAGAGTTCATGGAGCATTGTGATGACAATGACATGGAGCATTGTGATGCCAAGGGTCATGGAGATTTGTGATGACAAGTCATGGAGCATTTTGAAGACAAGGGCATGGTGCATTGTGATGAGAAGGGCAGGGAGCATTTTGATGACCGGTTCATGCATCAATTTTATGAAATGTGTAATGGAACATTTTGATGGCACGGGGTATAGAACATTGTGATGTCAGGGGTCTTGGAGCTTTGGGATGAAGAGGGTCATGGAGCATTTTGATGACAGGGGTTATGGAACATTGTGATGTCAGGGGTCATGGAACATTGTGATGGTAAGCGGATGTAGCATTGTGATGACAGTGTCATGGAACATTGTGATTACAGGGGTGAGGGAGTATTGTGATGACTAGTGAGGGAACACTGTGATATCTCTTGTGAGAGAGCATTTTGATGAGAAGTGCATGGACCATTGTGATTACAATGTTTATGGAGCATTGCAATGAAAATGTTTTGGACCGTTGTGATGAAATGTGCATGGCACACTGTGATGACAATGGCCATGGAGCATTGTTCTGACAAAGACATGGAGCATTTTGATGACAAGGGTCACAGAGAATTGTGATGAAAAGTTCATGGAGCATTGTGGTTACAAAGGTCACAGAGCCTTGTGATGAGTCGGGCATAGAACATTGTGATGACAAACATTATGAAGCATTGTGATGACTGGTGTCACGGAGCGTTGTGATGACAGGGGTCATGGAGCATTGTGAGGACAAGGGCATGGAGCATTGTGATGACAGGGGCATGGATCATTGGTCTGACAAGTTTCATAGATTATTGTGATGAGAGTGGGCATGGTGCATTGTGATGACAAGGGCATGGAGCATTGTGATGAGAATGTCATTGAGTATTGTGAAGACAGTTGTCAGGGAGCATTGTGATGACATATGTCATGGTCCATTGTGATGACAATGGCATGGACATTGTGATGCCAAAAGTAATGGAGGATTGTGATGACAAATATAATGGAGCATTGTGATGACTAGGGCTTGGAGCATTATGATGACAAGGGCCATTGAAAAATTTCATGACAAGGTCGTGAAGCATTGTGATGACAAGGTCCTGGAGCATTGTGATGACAAAACCATGGAGACTTTTGATGAGAATTCTCATGGAGCATACTGATGAAAAGGGGCATGGAGCATTGTCATTACAGGGGTCTTGGAACATTGTGATGACAAGGGCATGGAACATTGTGAGGAGAAGACCAAGGAGCATTCTGATGGCATGCGTCATTGAGCTTGGTGATGACAAGGACATGGAGCATTGTGATTACATGGGTCTTGGAGCATTGTGATGAAAAGAGCATGGATCATTGTGACGAAAAAAGCATGGAGCCTTGTCATGACAGGGTTCAAGGAGCATACAGACAACAAGTTTCAGGGAGCATTTTGATGACAAGTGTATTGAGCATTGTGATGACAAAGCCATGGAGCATTGTGATGACAGGTGTCATGGAGCACTGTGATGACAAGCGTCATGGAGGATTCTGATGACAAAAGTAATGGAGCATTGTGATGACAATGGCTTGGAGCATTGTGATTACAAGGGTCACGGAGCATTGTGCTGGCAAGTGCATGGAGAATTGTGTTGACAATGGTCATGGAGCATTTTGATGACTGGGGTTATGGAACATTGTGATGTCAGGGGTCATGGAGCATTGTGATGATAAGGGGGTGTAGCATTGTGATGACAGGGTCATGAAACCTTGTTATTACAGGGGTGAGGGAGTATTGTGATGACTAGTGATGGAACATTGTGATATCTCTGGTGAGAGAGCATTTTGATGAGAAGTGCATGGACCATTGTGATTACAACGTTTATGGAGCCTTGCAATGACAAGGTTGTGGACCGTTGTGATGAAATGTGCGTGGCACATTGTGATGACAATGGTCATGGAGCATAGTTCTGACAAAGACATGGAGCATTGTGATGACAAGGGTCACAGAGAATTGTGATGAAATGTTCATAGAGCATTGTGGTTACAAAGGTCACAGAGCCTTGTGATGACGCTGGCATGGATCATTGTGATGACAAACGTTATGAAGCATTGTGATGACTGGAGTCACGGAGCATTGTGATGACAGGGGTCATGGAGCATTGTAATGACAAGAGCATGGAGCATTGTTATGACAGGAGAATGGAGCATTCGTCTAACAAATTTCATAGATTATTGTGATGACAGTGGGCATGGTGCATTGTGATGACAAGGGCATGGAGCATTGTGATGAGAAGGTCATGGAGTATTGTGAAGAAAGTTGTCAGGGAGCATTGTGATGATATATGTCATGGTCCATTGTGATGACAATGGCATGGAACGTTGTGATGCCGAATGTAATGGAGGACTGTGATGACAAATATAATGGAGCATTGTGATGACTAGGGCTTGGAGCATTATGATGACAAGGGCCATTGAGAATTTTCATGACAAGGTCGTGAAGCATTGTGATGACAAGGTCCTGGAGCATTGTGATAACAAATCTATGGAGCCTTGTGATGACAAGTCTCATGTAGCATACTGATGAAAAGGGGCATGGAGCACTGTTATTACAGGAGTCTTGGAACATTGTGATGAAAAGGGCATGGAACATTGTGAGGAGAAGTCCAAGGAGCATTCTGATGGCATGCGTCATTGAGCTTTGTGATGACAAGGGCATGGAGCATTGTGATTACATGTGTCCTGGAGCATTGTGATGAAAAAGGCATGGATCATTGTGATGAAAATGGCATGGAACCTTGTCATGACAGGGTTCAAGGAGCATACAGACAACAAGTGTCAGGGAGCATTTTGATGACAAGTGTATTGAGCATAGTGATGACAAAGGTCATGGAGCATTGTGATGAGAAGACCATGGATAATTGTGATGACGAGCATCATGGGGCAATGTGATGACTAGTGTTATGGAATATTGTGATCACAAGGGTTTGGAGCATTGTTATAACAGAGGTCATGGAGCATTTTGATTTCATTGTGATGACAATAGCATGAAGCATTATGATGATGGGCATGGTGCATTTTGATGACAGGGTTCATGGATCATTGAGATGAAAAGAGGCATAGAGCATTGTTATTACAGGGGTCTTGGAGCACTGTAATGAAAAGGGCATGGAGCATTTTGATGAGAAGGCCATGGAACATTCTGATGACATGTGTCATGGAGCTTTGTGATGACAAGCGCATGGAGCATTGTGATGACAACGGCCATTGAGAATTTTGATGAAAAGGTCGTGAAGCATTGTGATGACAAATGAATGGAGCTTGTTATGACAGGGGTTATGGTGCATTGCGATGACAAGTGCATGGAGAACTGTGATGACAAGAGCATGTAACATTGTGATGAGAACTGTCATGGAGCATTGTGATGACAAGGATGTGGAGAATTGTGATGACAAGGGACATGGAGCATTGTGATGACCAGGGCATGGAGCATTGTTATGGCAAGACCGTGGAGCACTGTGATGAGAAGTCCATGCATAATTCTGGTGACGAGCAACATGGAGCACTGTAATGACAAGGGGCATGGAGCATTGTGATGATACGTCTCATGGAGCATTGTGATGACAGGTGTCATGGGTCATTGTGATGACAAGGGTCATGGAGTATTCTGATGACAAGCTTGTGGAGTATTGTGATGACAAAGCATTTAACAATGTGATGGGAATTGTATTGGAACATAGTGATGCCCAGAACGTGGAGAATTGTGATGACAGGGAACATAGAGCATTGTGATGACCAGGGCATGGAGCATTGTGATGGCAAGACCGTGGAGCACTGTGATGAGAAGACCATGGATAATTGTGATGACGAGCGTCATGGAGCGCTATAATGACAAGCGGCATGGAGCATTGTGAAGAGAAGGCCATGGAGCATTCTGATGAATGCGTCATGGAGCACTGTGATGACAAGTGCATGGAGCATTGTGATTTCAGGCGTCTTGAGCATGGTGATGTCAATTGTCATGGAACCATGTGATGACTAGGCCGTGGAATATTGTGATGGCAGGGGTCATGATGCATTGTTATGAAAGGGCTAATGGAGCACTGTGATGAGAAGGACATGGAATATTGGTCTGACATATTTCATGAATTATTGTGATGAGAGTGGGCATGGAGCATTGTGATGACAAGGGTACGGAACACTATAATACATGGGTCATGCAGGAATGTAATGACAGGGTATGGAGCATTGTGATGAGAAGGGCATCGAGCATTGTAATGACATGTGTCATGGAGCTTTGTGATGACAAGGGCATGGAGCAATGTTATGAGAGAGTTCATGGAGCATTGTGATGACAATGACATGGAGCATTGTGATGCCAAGGGTCATGGAGATTTGTGATGACAAGTCATGGAGCATTTTGAAGACAAGGGCATGGTGCATTGTGATGAGAAGGGCAGGGAGCATTTTGATGACCGGTTCATGCATCAATTTTATGAAATGTGTAATGGAACATTTTGATGGCACGGGGTATAGAACATTGTGATGTCAGGGGTCTTGGAGCTTTGGGATGAAGAGGGTCATGGAGCATTTTGATGACAGGGGTTATGGAACATTGTGATGTCAGGGGTCATGGAACATTGTGATGGTAAGCGGATGTAGCATTGTGATGACAGTGTCATGGAACATTGTGATTACAGGGGTGAGGGAGTATTGTGATGACTAGTGAGGGAACACTGTGATATCTCTTGTGAGAGAGCATTTTGATGAGAAGTGCATGGACCATTGTGATTACAATGTTTATGGAGCATTGCAATGAAAATGTTTTGGACCGTTGTGATGAAATGTGCATGGCACACTGTGATGACAATGGCCATGGAGCATTGTTCTGACAAAGACATGGAGCATTTTGATGACAAGGGTCACAGAGAATTGTGATGAAAAGTTCATGGAGCATTGTGGTTACAAAGGTCACAGAGCCTTGTGATGAGTCGGGCATAGAACATTGTGATGACAAACATTATGAAGCATTGTGATGACTGGTGTCACGGAGCGTTGTGATGACAGGGGTCATGGAGCATTGTGAGGACAAGGGCATGGAGCATTGTGATGACAGGGGCATGGATCATTGGTCTGACAAGTTTCATAGATTATTGTGATGAGAGTGGGCATGGTGCATTGTGATGACAAGGGCATGGAGCATTGTGATGAGAATGTCATTGAGTATTGTGAAGACAGTTGTCAGGGAGCATTGTGATGACATATGTCATGGTCCATTGTGATGACAATGGCATGGACATTGTGATGCCAAAAGTAATGGAGGATTGTGATGACAAATATAATGGAGCATTGTGATGACTAGGGCTTGGAGCATTATGATGACAAGGGCCATTGAAAAATTTCATGACAAGGTCGTGAAGCATTGTGATGACAAGGTCCTGGAGCATTGTGATGACAAAACCATGGAGACTTTTGATGAGAATTCTCATGGAGCATACTGATGAAAAGGGGCATGGAGCATTGTCATTACAGGGGTCTTGGAACATTGTGATGACAAGGGCATGGAACATTGTGAGGAGAAGACCAAGGAGCATTCTGATGGCATGCGTCATTGAGCTTGGTGATGACAAGGACATGGAGCATTGTGATTACATGGGTCTTGGAGCATTGTGATGAAAAGAGCATGGATCATTGTGACGAAAAAAGCATGGAGCCTTGTCATGACAGGGTTCAAGGAGCATACAGACAACAAGTTTCAGGGAGCATTTTGATGACAAGTGTATTGAGCATTGTGATGACAAAGCCATGGAGCATTGTGATGACAGGTGTCATGGAGCACTGTGATGACAAGCGTCATGGAGGATTCTGATGACAAAAGTAATGGAGCATTGTGATGACAATGGCTTGGAGCATTGTGATTACAAGGGTCACGGAGCATTGTGCTGGCAAGTGCATGGAGAATTGTGTTGACAATGGTCATGGAGCATTTTGATGACTGGGGTTATGGAACATTGTGATGTCAGGGGTCATGGAGCATTGTGATGATAAGGGGGTGTAGCATTGTGATGACAGGGTCATGAAACCTTGTTATTACAGGGGTGAGGGAGTATTGTGATGACTAGTGATGGAACATTGTGATATCTCTGGTGAGAGAGCATTTTGATGAGAAGTGCATGGACCATTGTGATTACAACGTTTATGGAGCCTTGCAATGACAAGGTTGTGGACCGTTGTGATGAAATGTGCGTGGCACATTGTGATGACAATGGTCATGGAGCATAGTTCTGACAAAGACATGGAGCATTGTGATGACAAGGGTCACAGAGAATTGTGATGAAATGTTCATAGAGCATTGTGGTTACAAAGGTCACAGAGCCTTGTGATGACGCTGGCATGGATCATTGTGATGACAAACGTTATGAAGCATTGTGATGACTGGAGTCACGGAGCATTGTGATGACAGGGGTCATGGAGCATTGTAATGACAAGAGCATGGAGCATTGTTATGACAGGAGAATGGAGCATTCGTCTAACAAATTTCATAGATTATTGTGATGACAGTGGGCATGGTGCATTGTGATGACAAGGGCATGGAGCATTGTGATGAGAAGGTCATGGAGTATTGTGAAGAAAGTTGTCAGGGAGCATTGTGATGATATATGTCATGGTCCATTGTGATGACAATGGCATGGAACGTTGTGATGCCGAATGTAATGGAGGACTGTGATGACAAATATAATGGAGCATTGTGATGACTAGGGCTTGGAGCATTATGATGACAAGGGCCATTGAGAATTTTCATGACAAGGTCGTGAAGCATTGTGATGACAAGGTCCTGGAGCATTGTGATAACAAATCTATGGAGCCTTGTGATGACAAGTCTCATGTAGCATACTGATGAAAAGGGGCATGGAGCACTGTTATTACAGGAGTCTTGGAACATTGTGATGAAAAGGGCATGGAACATTGTGAGGAGAAGTCCAAGGAGCATTCTGATGGCATGCGTCATTGAGCTTTGTGATGACAAGGGCATGGAGCATTGTGATTACATGTGTCCTGGAGCATTGTGATGAAAAAGGCATGGATCATTGTGATGAAAATGGCATGGAACCTTGTCATGACAGGGTTCAAGGAGCATACAGACAACAAGTGTCAGGGAGCATTTTGATGACAAGTGTATTGAGCATAGTGATGACAAAGGTCATGGAGCATTGTGATGAGAAGACCATGGATAATTGTGATGACGAGCGTCATGGGGCAATGTGATGACTAGTGTTATGGAATATTGTGATCACAAGGGTTTGGAGCATTGTTATAACAGAGGTCATGGAGCATTTTGATTTCATTGTGATGACAATAGCATGAAGCATTATGATGATGGGCATGGTGCATTTTGATGACAGGGTTCATGGATCATTGAGATGAAAAGAGGCATAGAGCATTGTTATTACAGGGGTCTTGGAGCACTGTAATGAAAAGGGCATGGAGCATTTTGATGAGAAGGCCATGGAACATTCTGATGACATGTGTCATGGAGCTTTGTGATGACAAGCGCATGGAGCATTGTGATGACAACGGCCATTGAGAATTTTGATGAAAAGGTCGTGAAGCATTGTGATGACAAATGAATGGAGCTTGTTATGACAGGGGTTATGGTGCATTGCGATGACAAGTGCATGGAGAACTGTGATGACAAGAGCATGTAACATTGTGATGAGAACTGTCATGGAGCATTGTGATGACAAGGATGTGGAGAATTGTGATGACAAGGGACATGGAGCATTGTGATGACCAGGGCATGGAGCATTGTTATGGCAAGACCGTGGAGCACTGTGATGAGAAGTCCATGCATAATTCTGGTGACGAGCAACATGGAGCACTGTAATGACAAGGGGCATGGAGCATTGTGATGATACGTCTCATGGAGCATTGTGATGACAGGTGTCATGGGTCATTGTGATGACAAGGGTCATGGAGTATTCTGATGACAAGCTTGTGGAGTATTGTGATGACAAAGCATTTAACAATGTGATGGGAATTGTATTGGAACATAGTGATGCCCAGAACGTGGAGAATTGTGATGACAGGGAACATAGAGCATTGTGATGACCAGGGCATGGAGCATTGTGATGGCAAGACCGTGGAGCACTGTGATGAGAAGACCATGGATAATTGTGATGACGAGCGTCATGGAGCGCTATAATGACAAGCGGCATGGAGCATTGTGAAGAGAAGGCCATGGAGCATTCTGATGAATGCGTCATGGAGCACTGTGATGACAAGTGCATGGAGCATTGTGATTACAGGTGTCTTGGCACATTGTGGTGAAAAGGGCATGGAACATTGTGATGAAAAAGGCATGGAGCCTTGTCATGACAGTGTTCAAGGAGCATACTGATGACAAGGGTCAGGGAGCATTGTGATGACAAGTGTATTGAGCATTGTGATGACAAAGTTTATGGAGCATAGTGATGAGAAGACCATGGATAATTGTGATTATTAGCATCATGGGTTGTTGTGATGAGAAGTGTTATGGAACACTGTGATCCCAACAGTTTGGAGCATTGTGATGAAAGAGGTCATGGAGCATTTTGATTTCATTATGATGAAAATACCCTGAAGCATTATGATAATGGGCATGCTGCACTGTGATGATAGGATTCATGGAGCTTTGAGATGAAAAGGGGCATGGAGCATTGTGAAAAAAAGTGTCTTGGAGCATTGTGATGACAAGGGCATGGAGCATTGTGATGAGAAGTCCATGGAACATTCTAATGACATGCGTCATGGAGCTTTGTGATGACAAGGGCATGGAGCATTGTGATTACAGGGGTCTTGGAACATTGTGATGACAAGTGTCATGGAGCCTTGTGAATGACAAGGCCATGGAACATTGTGATGTCAGCGGTCATGGAACATTGTTATGAGAGTTGTAATGGAGCATTGTGATGAGAAGGACAGGAAGCATTGGTTTGAAATGTTTCATGGATTATTGTGATGAGAGTGGGCATGGAGCATTGTGATGACAAGAGCACGGAACACTGTGATACAATGATCATAGAGGATTGTAATGACAAGGGCATGGAGCATAGTGATGAGAATGGCATCGAGCACTGTGATGACAAGTGTCATGGAGCTTTGTGATGACAAGGGCATGGAGCAATGTGATGAGAGGGTTCATGGAGCATTGTGATGACAATGACATGGAGCATTGTGATGTCAAGGGTCATGGAGCTTTGTGATGACAAAAGTCACGGAGCATTTTGATGTCACGGGCGTGGTGCATTGTGATGAGAAGGGCAGGGAGCATTTTGATGACAGTGTCATGCAGCAATTTGATGAAAATTGTAATGGAACATTTTGATGACAGGGGTTATAATACATTGTGATGATAAGGGGATGTAGCATTGTGATGACAGGGGTCATGGAAGATTATGATGATAAGGGGATGTAGCATTGTGATGACAGGGGTCATGGAACATTGGGATTACAGGGGTCTAGGAGCATTGTGATGAGAATGGTCATGGAGCCTTGTGATGACAAGGACATGGATCATCGTGATGGCAGGGGTCATGGAGCATTGTTATGACAGGGGTAATGGAACATTGTGATGGCAATGGCATGGAGGATTGTGATGAGAAAGCCATGGAGCATTCTGATGACGTGTCATGGAGCTTTGTGATGACAATGGCATTGAGCAATGTGATGAATGCGTTCATGGAGCATTGTGATGCCAAGGGTCATGGATCTTTGTGATGACAAAGGTCATGGAGGATTTTGATGGCAAGGGCGCTGTGCATTGTGAGGAAAAGGGCAGGGAGCATTGTGATTACAGGGTCATGGAGCAATTTGATGAAAATGGTCATGGAATATTTTGATGACAGTGGTTATGGAACATTGTGATGCCAGGGGTCATGGAGCATATTGATGAAAATATTTTGGGAGCATTTTGATGACAGGGGTTATGGAACATTGTGATGTCAGGGGCCATCAAACATTGTGATGATATGTGCATGTAGCATTGTGATGACAGGAGTCATGGAACATTGTGATGACAGGGGTGAGTGAGTATTGTGACGAATAGTGATGTAACATTGTGATATCAGTGGTGAGAGAGCATTTTGATGAGAAGTGCATGGAGCATTGTGATGACAAGTTTTATGGAGCATTGTGAGGACAAGATTGTGGAGCACTGTGATGACAAGCGCATGGTGCATTTTGATGACATGTGTCATGGAGCATCGTGCTGACAAGCGCATGGAGCATTGTGATGACAAGGGTCATGGAGCATTGTGCTGAGAAAGGCATATAGGATTGTGATGACAAGGGTCAAAGAGCATTGTGATGAAAAGTTCATGGAGCATTGTGGTTAAAATGGTCACAGAGACTGTTGATGACGAGGGCATTGACCATTGAGATGATAAAGGTCATGAATCATTGTGATGAATGAAGTCACGGAGCATTGTGATGACAGGGGTCATGGAACAATGTGATAAAAAGGGATTGGAGCATTGTGATGACAAGGGCATGGAGCATTGGAATAATAAGTTTCACGGATTATTGCGATGAGAGTTGGAATGGCGCATTGTGATGAAAAGGGCATGGAGCATTGTGATGACCAGGACATACATTATTGTGAAGACAGGTGTCAGGGAGCATTGTGATGACATATGTAATGGCCCATTGTGATGACAATGGCATGGAGGATTGTGATGCCAAGTGTCATAGAGGATTCTGATGACAAAGGTAATGGAGCATTGTGATGAGAAGACCATGGATAATTGTGATGATGAGCGTCATGGTGTGTTGTGATGATAAGTGTTAAGGAACATTGTGATCACAAGGGTTTGAAGCATTATGATGACAGAGGTCATGGAGAATTTTGATTTCATTGTGATGACAATAGCCTGAAGCATCATGATGATGGGCATGGTTCATTGTGATGACAGGGTTCATGGAGCATTGAGATGAAAAGGCTCATGGAACACTGTGATTACAGGGGTCTTGGAGCATTGTAATGACAAGTGCATGGAGCATTGTGAGGAGAAGGCCGTGGAACATTCTGATGACATGCCTCACGGAGCTTTGTGATGACAAGGGCATGGAGCCTTGTGATTACATGTGTCTTGGTTCATTGTGATGACAAGTGTCATGGAGCCTTGTGATGACAAGGCCGTGGAACATTGTGATGGCACGGGTCATGGAGCATTGTTATGACAGAGGTAATGGAGCATTGTGATGAGAAGGGCATTGAGCATTGGTGTGAAATATTTCATGGATTATTGTGATTAGAGTGGGCATGGAGCATTGTGATGACAAGGGCATGGAACACTGTGATATATGGGTCATGGAGGATTGTAATGACAAGGGCATGAAGCATTGTGATGAGAAGGGCATCGAGCATTGTGATGACAAGTGTCATGGAGCTTTGTGATGACAAGGGCTTGGAGCAATGTGATGAGAGTGTTCATGTAGAATTGTGATGACAATGACATGGAGCATTGTGATGCCAAGGGTCATGGAGCTTTGTGATGACAAATGTCATGGAGCATTTTGATGACAAGTGTGTGGTGCATTGTGATGAGAAGGGCAGGGAGCATTTTGATGACAGGGTCATGCAGAAATTTGATGAAAAGTCTAATGGAACATTTTGATGACAGGGGATATATAACATTGTGATGCCAGGTGTCATAGAGCATTGGGATAAAAAGGGTCATGGAGCATATTGATGACAGGGGTTATGGAATATTGTGATGATAAGGGGATGTAGCATTGTGATGACAGGGGTCATGGAGGATTCTGATGAGAAAGCTAATGGAGCATTATGATGACAAAGGCTTGGAGCATTGTGATGACAAGGGTCAGGGAGCATTGTGCTGACAGGTGCATGGAGAATTGTGATGAAAAGGGTCATGGAGTATTCTGATGAAAAGCTTGTGGAGTATTTTGATAACAATGGCATGGAGCATTGTGATGAAAAATGCATGAGGCATTGTGATGACAAGTGTATTGAGAACTGTGATGACAAAGGTCATGGAGCATTGTGATGAAAAGGGCATGGAGTATTGTGATGACAGGCATCATGGAGCGTTGTGATGACAAGTGTTATGGAACATTGTGATCACAAGGGTTTGGAGCATTGTGATGACAGAGTTCATGGATCATTTTGATTTCAAGGAGCATGGAGCATTTTGATGACAAGGGCATGAAGCAATATGATCCCAATGTTCATGGAGGACTGTGATGACAATGGTAATGGAGTATTGTGATGACAAGCGAATAGAGCATTGCAATGACAAGGTCAGGTAGCATTTTGCTGAAAAAGGCATGGAGCATTGTTATGACAGGTGTCATGGAGCACTGTGATGACAAGCGTCACGGAGCATTGTGAATACAGGGGTCATGGAGCATTGTGATGACAAGGGCATGGAACACTGTGATGACAAATGTCATGGAGCATTGGGCTGAAAATGTTCATGGAGTATTGTGATGACAGGGGTGATGGAGCATTTTGATGAGAAGGTCATAGGGCATTGGGCTGAAAATATTCATGGAGTATTGTGATGACAAGTATCATGGAGCATTTTGATGACAAGTTCCTGGAGCACTTTGATGAGAGGACAATGGAGAATTGTGATGACAAGTCTCATGGAGCATTCTGATGAAAAGGGACATGGAGCATTGTGATTACAGGTGTCTAGGAGCATTGTGATAACAAGGGCATGGAGCATTGTGAGGAGAAGGCCATGGAGAAATCTGATGACATGCGTCATTGAGCTTTGTGATGACAAGGTCATGGAGCATTGTGATTTCAGGGGTCTTGGAGCATTATGATTAAAAGGGCATGGATCATTGTGATGAAAAAGGCATGGAGACGTGTCATGACAGGGTTAATGGAGCATACTGAAGACAAGTGTCAGGGAGCATTGTGATGACAAGTGTATTGAGCACTGTTATGACAAAGGTCATGGAGCATTGTGATGAGAAGACCATGGATAATTGTGATGATGAGCGTCATGTGGTGTTGTGATGATAAGTGTTATGGAACATTGTGATCACAAGGGATTGGAGCATTATGAGGACAGAGGTCATGGAGAATATTGATTTCATTGTGATGACAATAGCCTGAAGCATTATGATGAGTGGCATGGTCCATTGTGATGGCAGGGTTCATGGAGCTGTGAGATGAAAACACGCATGGAGCATTTTGATTAAAAGGGTCTTGGAGCATTGTGATGACAAGGACATGGAGCATAGTGATGAAAGGGCCATGGGACATTCTGATGACATGCGTCATGGAGCTTTTTGATGACAAGGGCATGGAGCATTTTGATTAGAGGTGTCGTGGAGCATTGTGATGACAAGTGTCTTCGAGCCTTCTGATGACAAGGCCGTGGAACATTGTGATGGCATGTGTCATGGAGCATTGTTATGACAAAGGTAAAGGAGCATTGTGATGAGAAGGGCATGGAGCATTGGTCTGAAATGTTTCATGGATTATTGTGATGAGAGTGGGCATAGAGCATTGGGATGATAAGGGCATGGAACACTGTGATACATGGGTCATGGAGGATTGTAATGACGAGGGCATGGGGCATTGTGATGAGAAAGGCATCGAGCATTGTGATGACAAGTGTCATGGAGCTTTGTGATGACAAGGGCATGGAGCAATGTGATGCCAACGGTCATGGCGCTTTGTGATGACAAATGTATTGGAGCATTTTGTTGACAAGTGCATGGTGAATTGTGATGAGAATGGCAGGGAGTATTTTGATGACAGTGTCATGCAGCAATATGATGAAAAGTGTATTGGAACATTTTGATGACAGGGGTTATAGAATATTGTGGTGTCAGGGGTCATGGAACATTGTGATGATAAAGGGATGTAGCATTGTGATGACACGGGTCATGGGATATTGTGATTACAGGGGTGAGCGAGTATTGTGATGACTAGTGATGGAACACTGTGATATCTTTGGTGAGAGAGCATTTTGATGAGAAGATTATGGAGCATTGTGATTACAAGATTTATGGAGCTTTGCAATGATAAGTTTCTGGACCGTTGTGATGAAAAGCGAATGGCACATTGTGATGACAAGGGTCATGGAACATTTTTCAGACAAAGGAATGGAGCATTTTGATGACAATGGTCACAGAGCATTGTGATTAAAATGGCATGGGGCATTGTGATGATAAAGGCATGGAGCCTTTTCGTGACAGGGTTCAAGGAGCATTCTGATGACAATGGTCATGGAGCATTGTGATGAAAAGGGCATGGAGTATTGTGATGACAGGCATCATGGAGCATTGTGATGACAAGTGTTATGGGACACTGTGATCACAAGGGTTTGGAGCATTGTGATGAGAGAAGTCATGGATCATTTTGATTTCAAGGAACATGGAGCATTGTGATGACAAGAGCATGAAGCAATGTGATCCCAAGGTTCATGGAGGATTGTGATGACAATGGAAATGGAGTATTGTGATGACAAGCGCATAGAGCATTGTAATGAAAAGGTAATGTAGCATTTTGCTGACAAAGGCATGGAGTATTCTGATGACAGGTGTCATGGAGTGCTGTGATGACAAGAGTCATGGAGCATTGTGAATACAGGGGTCATGGAGCATTGGGATGACAAGGGCATGGTTCATTGTGATGACAAATGTCATGGAGCATTGGGCTAAAAATGTTCATGGAGTATTGTGATGACAGGGGCCATGGAGCATTGTGAGGACACAGGTCAAGGAGAATTCTGATTTCATTGTGCTGACAATAGCCGGAAGCAATATGATGATGGGCATGATGCATTGTGATGACAGGGTTCATGGAGCATTGAGATGAAAAGGGGCATGGAGCATTGTGATTCCAGAGGTCTTGGAGCAGTGTTATGACAAGGGCATGGAACATTTTGATGAGAACGCCATGGAACTTTCTGATGGCATGTGTCATGGAGCTTTGTGATGACAAGGGCATGGAGAATTGTGATTACAGGGGTCTTGGAGCATTGTGATGACAAGTGTCATGGAGCCTTGTGCTGACAAGGCCGAGGAATATTGTGATGGCAGGGGTCATGTACCATTGTTATGACAGGGGAATGGAGCATTGTGATGAGAAGGGCATGGAGCATTGTAATTACAAAGTTTATGGAGCAATACCATGACTAATTTGTGGACCGTTGTGATGAAAAGTGCATAGAACATAGTGATGACAAGGGTCATGGAGCATTTTTCTGACAAAGGCATGGAGCATTTCGATGACAAGTGTCACGGAGCATTGTGATGAAAAGTTCATGGAGCATTGTGGTTATAAAGGTCACAGAGCCTTGTGATGACGCGGGCATGGACCATTGTGATGACAAATGTTATGAAGCGTTGTGATGACTGGAGTCACGGAGCACTGTGATGACTGCGGTCATGGAGCATTGTGATGACAAGGGCATGGAGCATTGTGGTGACAGGGGCATGGAGCATTGTTCTGACAAGTTTCATAGAGTATTGTGATGACAGTGGACATGGTGCATTGTGATGACAAGGGCATGGATCATTGTGATGAGAAGGTCATGGAGTATTGTGAAGACTGGTGTCAGGGAGCATTGTGATGACATATGTCATGGTCCATTGCAATGACAATGGCAGGGAGCATTGTGATGCCAAAAGTAATGGAGGATTGTGATGACAAATATAATGGAGCATTGTGATGACTAGGGCTTGGAGCATTATGAGAACAAGGGCCATTGAGAATTTTCAGAACAAGGTCGTGAAGCATTGTGATGACAGTGTCCTGGAGCATTGTGATGAGAAATCTATAGAGACTTGTGATAACAAATCTCATGGAGCATACTGATGAAAAAGTTCATGGACCATTGCGATTACAGGGGTCTTGGAACATTGTGATGACATGGGCATGGAGCATTGTGAGGAGAAGGCCAAGGAGCATTCTGAAGACCTGTTTCATTGAGCTTTGTGATGACAAGGGCATGGAGCATTGTGTTTAAAGGGGTCTTGGAGCATTGTGATGAAAAGGGCATGGATCATTGTGATGAAAAAGGCATGGAGTCTTGTCATGACAGGGTTCAAGGAGCATACAGACAACAAGTGTCAGGGAGCATTTTGATGACAAGTGTATTGAGCATTGTGATGACAAAGGTCATGGAGCATTGTGATGAGAAGACCATGGATAATTGTGATGACGAGCGACATGGGGCACTGTGATGACAAGTGTTATGGAACATTGTGATCACAAGGGTTTGGAGCATTGTTATGACAGAGGTCATGGAGCATTTTGATTTCATTGTGATGACAATAGCATGAAGCATTATGATGATGGGCATGGTGCATTGTGATGACAGGGTTCATGGATCATTGAGATGGAAAGGGGCATGGAGCATTGTGATTACAGGGGTCTTGGAGCATTGTGATGAGAAGGGTCATGGAGCCTTGTGATGACAAGGCCATGGAACATCGTGATGGCAGGGTTCATGGAGAATTTTTATGACTGTGGTAATGGAGCATTGTGACAGCAAGGGCATGGAGCATTGTGATGAGAAGGCCATGGAGCATTCTGAGGACATGTGTCATGGAGCTTTGTGATGACAAGGGCATGGAGCAATGTGATGAGAGTGATCATGGAGCATTGTGATGACAATGACATGGAGCATTGTGATGCCAAGGGTCATGGATCTTTGTGATGACAAATGTCATGGAGCATTTTGATGACAAGGGCGTTGTGCATTGTGATGAGGAGGGCAGGGAGCATTGTGATGACAGGGTCATGGAGCAATTTGATGAAAAGAGTCATGGAATATTTTGATGACAGGGGTTATGGAACATTGTGATGTCAGGGTTCATGGAGCATTATGATGAAAAGGGTCATGGAGAATTTTGATGACAGGGGTTATGGAGCATTGTGATGTCAGGGGTCATCGAACATTGTGATGATAAGTGCATGTAGCATTGTGATGACAGGTGTCATGGAACATTGTGATAACAGGGGTGAGGGAGTATTGTGACGAATAGTGATGTAACATTGTGATATCTGTGGTGAGAGAGCATTTTGATGAGAAGTGCATGGAGCATTGTGATGACAAGGTTTATGGAGCATTGTGCTGACAAGATTGTGGAGCACTGTGATGACAAGCGCATGGTGCATTGTGATGACATGTGTCATGGAGCATCGTGCTGACATGCGCATGGAGCATTGTGATGACAAGGGTCATGGAGCATTGTCCTGAGAAAGGCATAGAGCATTGTGATGACAAGGATCAAAGAGCATTGTGATGAAAAGTTCATGGAGCATTGTGATGACAAGGGTCATGGAGCATTGTGATGACAAGGGCATGGAGCATTGGTCTAATAAGTTTCATGGATTATTGTGATGACTGTTGGAATGGTGCATTGTGGTGACAAGTGCATGGAGCATTGTGATGACCAGGTCATGCAGTATTGTGAAGACAGGTGTCAGGGAGCATTGTGATGACATATGTAATGGCCCATTGTGATGACAATGGCATGGAGCATTGTGATGCCACGTGTCATGGAGGATTCTGATGACAAAGTAATGGAGCATTGTGATGACAATGGCTTGGAGAATTGTGATGACAAGTGTCAGGGGGCATTTAGCTGACAAGTGCATGGAGAATTGTAATGACAAGGGTCATGGAACATTCTGATGACAAGCTTGTGGAGTATTTTGATCACAATGGCATGGAGCATTGTGATGAAAACGGCATGGGGCATTGTGATTAAAAAGTCATGGAGCCTTTTCGTGACAGGGTTCAAGGAGAATTCTGACGACAAGTGTCAGGGAGCATTGTGATGACAAGTGTATTGAGAACTGTGATGACAGTGGTCATGGAGCATTGTGATGAAAAGGCCATGGAGTATTGTGATGACAGGCATCATGGAGTGTTGTGATGACAAGTGTTATGGAACAATGTGATCACAAGGGTTTGGAGCATTGTGATGACAGAGGTCATGGATCATTTTGATTTCAAGGAGCATGGAGCATTGTGATGACAAGGGCATGAAGCAATGTGATCCCAAGGTTCATGGAGGTTTGTGATGACAATGGTATTGGAGTACTGTGATGAGAAGCGCATAGAGCGTTGTAATGACAATGTCATGTAGCATTTTCTGACAAAGGCATGGAGCATTGTGATGACAGGTGTCATGGAGCACTGTGATGAAAAGGGTCACGGAGCATTGTGAATACAGGGGTCATGGAGCATTGGGATGACAAGGGCATGGTTCAATGTGATGCAAAGTTCATGGAGCATTGGGCTGAAAATGTTCATGGAGTATTGTGATGACAGGGGTCATGGAGCATTTTGATGACAAGAGTTCCGGATCATTGTGTTGTCAGGTGTCATGGAGTGTTGTGATGACAGTGGTCATGGAGCATTGTGATAATATTGTCCATGGAGCATTGTGATGAGAAGGTCGTGGAGCATTGTGATTACAGGTGTCTTGATGCATTTTCATGAATAGGGCATGTATCATTGTGATGAAAAAGGCATTGAGCCTTGTCATGACATTGTTCAAGAAGCATACTCACGACAAGTGTCAGGGAGCATTGTTATGACAAGTGTATTGAGTATTTGATGACAAATGTCATGGAGCAATGTGATGAGAAGACGATGGATAATTGTGATGATGAGCGTCATGGGGTGTTGTGATGATAAGTCTTATGGAATACTGAGATCACATGGGTTTGGAGCATTATGATGAAAGAGGTCATGGAGAATTTAGATTTCATTGTGATGACAATAGCCTGAAACATTATGATGATGGGCATGGTGCATTGTGATGACAGGGTTCATGGAGCATTGAGACTAAAAGAGGCATGGAGTATTGTGATTACCGGAGTCTTGGAGCATTGTGATGACAATGGCATGGAGCATTGTGATGAGAAGGCCATGGAACATTCTGATGACATGCATCATGGAGCACTGTGATGACAAGGGCATGGAGCATTGTGATTACAGGGGTCTTGGAGCATTGTGATGACAAGGGTCATGGAGACTTGTAATGACATGCCGTTGAACAATGTGATGGCAGGTGTCGTGGAGCATTGTTATGACAGAGGTAATGGAGCATTGTGATGAGAAGGGCATTGAGTTTTGGTCTAAAATGTTTCATGAATTATTGTGATGAGAGTGGGCATGGAGCATTGGGTTGACCAGGGCACGGAACACTGTGATACATGTGTCATTGTTATGGAGCTTTGTGATGACAAGTCATGGAGCATTGTGATGTCAAGGGCATGGAGCATTGTGATGACAAGGGCATGGAGCATTGGTCTGACAATTTTCATAGATTATTGTGATGACATTGGACATAGTCCATTGTGATGAAAAGGGCATGTATCATTTTGAAGAGAAGGTCATGGAATATTGTGAAGACAGGTGTCAGGGAGCATTGTGATGACATATGTCATGGTCCATTGCGATGACAATGGCAGGGAGTACTGTGATGCCAAATATAATGGAGGATTATGATGACAAATATAAAGGAGCATTGTGATGACTAGGGATTGGAGCATTATGATGACAAGGGCCATTGAGAATTTTCATGACAAGGTCGTGAAGCATTTTGATGACAAGGTCCTGGAACATTGTGTTGAGAAAATCATGGAGCCATGTGATGACAAGTCTCATGGAGCATACTGATGAAAAGGGGCATGGAGCATTGTGATTACAGGGGTCTTGGCACATTGTGATGACAATGGCATGGAGCATTGTGATCAGAAGGCCAAGGAGCATTCTGATGACATGTGTCATTGAGCTTTGTGATGACAAGGGCATGGAGCATTGTGATTACAGGGGTCTTGGAGCATTGTGATGAAAAGGGCATGGAGCCTTGTCATTACAGGGTTCAAGGAGCATACATACAACAATTGTCAGGGAGCATTTTGATGACAAGTGTATTGAGGATTGTGATGACAAAAGTCATGGAGCACTGTGATGAGAAACCATGGATAATTGTGATGACGAGCGTCATGGGGCATTGTGATGACAAGTGTTATGGAATATTGTGATCACAAGGGTTTGGAACATTGTTATGACAGAGGTCATGGAGCATTTTGATTTCATTGTGATGACAATAGCATGAAGCATGATGATGGGCATGGTGCATTGTGATGACTGGGTTCATGGATCATTGAGATGAAAAGGGGCATAGTGCATTGTGATTACAGGGTTCTTGGAGCATTGTGATGAGAAAGGTCATGGAGCCTTGTGATGACAAGGCCATGGAACATCGTGATGGCAGGGGTCATGGAGCATTGTTATGACAGGTTTAATGGAGCATTGTGATTGTAAGGGCATGGAGAACTGTGATGAGAAGGCCATGGATCATTCTGATGACATGTGTCATGGAGCTTTGTGAAGACAAGTGCATGGAGCAATGTGATGAGAGCGTTCATTGAGCAGTGGGATGACAATGACATGGAACACTGTGATGCCAAGGGTCATGGATCTTTGTGATGACAATGGTCATGGAGCATTTTGATGGCAAGGGCGCTGTGCATTTTGATGAGAAGGGCAGGGATCATTGTGATGACAGTGTCATGGAGCAATTTGATGAAAAGTGTCATGGAACATTTTGATGACAGTTGTTATGGAACATTGTGATGTCAGGGGTCATGGAGCATTTTGATGAAAAGGGTCATGGAGCATTGTGATGACAGGTGTTATGGAACATTGTGATGTCAGGGGTCATCGAACATTTGGATGATAAGTGCATGTAGCATTGTGATGACAGGAGTCATGGAACATTGTGATGAGAGGGGTGAGGGAGTATTGTGACAAACAGTGATGTAGAATTGTGATACCAGTGGTGAGAGAGCATTTTGATGAGAAGTGCATGGAGCAATGTGATCACAAGGGCATGGAACTTTGGTCTATTAAGTTTCATGAATTATTGCGATGAGAGTTGGAATGGCGCATTGTGATGACAAGGGCATGGAGCATTGTGATGACCAGGTCATGCAGTATTGTGAAGACAGGTGTCAGGGAGCATTGTGATGACATATGTAATGGCCCATTGTGATGCCAATTGCATGGAACATTGTGATGCCAAGTGTCATGGAGGATTCTGATGACAAAGTAATGGAGCATTGTGATGACAAGTGTCAGGGAGCATTGTGCTGACAAGTGCATGGAGATTTGTGATGACAAGGGTCATCTAACATTCTGATGACTAACTTGTGGAGTATTTTGATGACAATGGCATGGAGCATTGTGATGTAAATGGCATGGCGCATTGTGATGAAAAGGCATGGAGCCTTTTCGTGACAGGGTTCAAGGAGCATTCTGACGAAAAGTGTCAGGGAGCATTGTGCTGACAAGTGTATTGAGCATTGTGATGACAGGGTCAAGGAGCAATTTGATGAAAAGAGTTATGGAACATTTTGATGACAGGTGTTATGGAACATTGTGATGTCAGGGGTCATGGAGCATTTTGATGAAAAGGGTCATGGAGCATTTTGATGACAGGGGTTATGTAACATTGTGATGTCAGTGGTCATCAAACACTGTGATGATAATGCATGTAGCATTGTGATGACAGGAGTCATGGAATATTGTGATGACAGGGGTGAGGGAGTATTGTGACGAATAGTGATGTAACATTGTGATATCAGTGGTGAGAGAGCATTTCGATGAGAAGTGTATGGAGCATTGTGATGACAAGGTTTATGGAGCATTGTGATGACAAGATTGTGGAGCACTGTTATGACAAGCGCATGGTGCATTGTGATGACATGTGTCGTGGAGCATTGTGCTGACAAGCGCATGGAGTATTGTGATGAGAAATGTCATGGAGCATTGTGCTGAGAAAGGCATAGAGCATGGTGATGACAGGGGTCAAAGAGCATTGTGATGAAAAGTTCATGGAGCATTGTGGTTAAAAACGTCACAGAGACTGTTGATGATGTGGGCATGGACCATTGTGATGACAAAGGTCAAGAAGCATTGTGATGACTGGAATCACGGAGCATTGTGATGACAGGGGTCATGGAGCATTGTAATAACAAGGGAATGGACATTGTGATGACAAGGACATGGAACATTGGTCTAATAAGTTTCATGGATTATTGCGATGAGAGTTGGAATGGTGCATTGTGATGACAAGGGCATGGAGCATTGTGATGACCAGGTCATGCAGTATTGTGAAGAGAGGTGTGTGGGAGCATTGTGATGACATATATAATGGCCCATTGTGATGACAATGGCATGAAGCATTGTGATGCCAAGTGTCATGGAGGATTCTGATGACAAAGGTAATGGAGCATTGTGATGACAATGGCATGGAGCATTGTGATGACAAGTGTCAGGTAGCTTTGTGTTGAGAATTGCATGGAGAATTATGATGACAAGTGTCATGGAGCATTCTGATGACAAGCTTGTGGAGTATTTTGATGACAGTGACATGGAGCATTGTGATGAAAACGGCATGGGTCATTTTGATGAAAAATTCATAGAGCCTTTCGTAACAGGGTTCAAAAAGCATTCTGACGACAAGTGTCAGGGAGGATTGTGATGACAAGTGTATTGAGAATTGTGATGACAAAGGTCATGGAGCATTGTGATGAAAAGGGCATGCAGTATTGTGATGACAGGCATCATGGAGTGTGGTGATGACAAGTGTTATGGAACATTGTGATCAGAAGTGTTTGGATCATTGCGATGACAGAGGTCATGGATCATTTTGATTTCAAGGATCATGGAGCATTGTGATGACTATGGCATGAAGCAATGGGATCCCAAGGTTCATGGAGGATTGCAATGACAATGGTAAAGGAGTATTGTGTTGACAAGCACATAGAGCATTGTAATGACAAGGTCATGTAGCATTTTGCTGACAAAGGCATGGATCATTGTAATGACAGGTGTCATGGAGCACTGTGATGACAAGCGTCACGGAGCATTGTGTATACAGGGATCATGGAGCATTGGGATGACAAGAGCATGGATCATTGTGATGACAGTTGTCATGGAGCATTGTGATGACAGAAGTCATGGAGAATTTTGATTTCATTGTGCTGACAATAGCCGGAAGCATTATCATGATGGGCATGGTGCATGGTGATGACAGGTTTCATGGAGCATTGAGATGAAAAGGGGCATTGAGCATTGTGATTACAGGGGTCTGGAAGCATTGTGATGACAAGGGCATGGAGCATTGTGATAACAGGTGTCTGGGAGCGTTGTGATGACAAGGGCATTGAGCATTTTGATGAGAAGGCCATGGAACATTCTGATGACATGTGTCATGGAGCTTTGTGATGACAAGGGCATGGATCATTGTGATTACAGGTGTTTTGGAACATTGTGATGACAAGGGCCATGGTGCCTTGTGATGGCAAGGCGGTGGAATATTGTGATGGCAGGGATCATGGAGCATTTTTATGACAGGTGTAATGGAGCATTGTGATGAGAAGGGCATGGAACATTGTGATTACAAGGTTTATGGAGCATTGCCATGACAAATTTTTGTACCATTGGTGTGGAAAGCGGGTGGCACGTTGTGATGATAAGGGACATGGTGCATTTTTCTGACAAATGCATGGAGCATGGTGATGACAAGGGTCACGGAGCATTGTGATGAAAATTTCATGGAGCATTGTGGTTACCAATGTAACAGAGCCCTGTGATGATGTGGGCATCGAGCACTGTGATGACAAATGTTATGAAGAATTGTGATGACTGGAGTCAAAGAGCATTGTGATGACAGGGGTCATAGAGCATTGTGATGACACGGGCATGGAGCATTGTGCTGAGAAAAGCATAGAGCATTGTGATGACAAGGGGCAAAGAGCATTGTGATGAAATGTTCATGGAGCATTGTGGTTAAAAAGGTCACAGAGACTGTTGATGATGAGGGCATGGACCATTGTGATAACAAAGGTCATGGAGCATTGTGATGACAGGATTCATGTAGCATTGTGATGACAGGCGTCATGGAGCACTGTGATAACAAGGGCATGGAGCATTGTGATGACAAGGGCATGGAGCATTGGTCTAATAAGTTTCATGGATTATTGCGATGACAGTTGGAATGGCATATTGTGTTGACAAAGGCATGGAGCATTGCGATGAACAGGTCTTGCAGTATTGTGAAGACAGGTGTCAGGGAGCATCGTGATGACATATGTAATGGCCCATAGTGATGACAATGGCATGGAGCATTGTGATGCCAAGTGTCATGGAGGATTTTCATGACAAAGGAAATGGAGCATTGTGATGACAATGTCTTGGAGCATTGTGATGACAAGGGTCAGGGAGCATTGTGCTAACAAGTGCATGGATAATTGTGATGACATCGGTCGTGGAGCATTCTGATGACAAGCTTGTAGAGTATTTTGATGACAATGGCATGGAGCATTGTGATGAAAACCGCAAGGGGCTTTGTGATGAAAAAGGCATGGAGCCTTTTCATCACAGGTTTCAAGGAACATTCTGATGACAAGTGTCAGGGAGCATTGTGATGACAAGTGTATTGAGAATTGTGATGACAAAGGTCATGGAGCATTGTGATGAAAAGGGCATGGATTATTGTGATGACAGTCATCATGGAGCGTTGTGATTAAAAGTGTAATGGAACATTGTGATCACAAGGGTTTGGAGCATTGTGATGACAAAGCTCATGCATCATTTTGATTACAAGGAGCATGGAGCACTCTGATGACAAGGACATGAAGCAATGGGATCCCAAGGTTCATGGAGGATTGTGATGACAATGGTAAAGGAGTATTGTGATGACAAGCCCATAGAGCATTGTAATGACAAGGTCATGAAGCATTTTGCTGACAAAGGCATGGAGCATTGTGATGACTGGTGTCATGGAGCACTGTGATGACAAGCATCACGGAGCATTGTGAGTACAGGGGTCATGGAGCATTGGGATGACAAGGGCATGGATCATTGTGATGACAAGTGTCATGGAGCAGTGGTCTGAAAATGTTCATGGAGTACTGTGATGACATGGGTCATGGAGCATTATGATGACAGACGTCATGGAGAATTTTGATTTCATTGTGCTGACAATAGCTGGAAGCATTATGATGATGGGCATGATGCATTGTGATGACAGGTTTCATGGACCATTGAGTTGAAAAGGGGCATGGAGCATTGTGATTACAGGGGTTTGGGAGCATTTTGATGACAAGGGCATGGAGCATTTTGATGAGAAGACCATGGAACATTCTGATGACATGTGTCATGGAGATTTGTGATGACAAGGGCATGGAGCATTGTGATTACAGGGGTTTTGGAGCATTGTGATGACAAGGGTCATGGAGCATTGTTATGACAGGTGTAATGGAGCATTGTGATGAGAAGGGCATGGAGCATTGTGATTACAGGGGTCTTGGAGCATTGTGATGACAAGTGTCATGGAGCCTTGTGCTGACAAGGCCGAGGAATATTGTGATGGCAGGGGTCATGTACCATTGTTATGACAGGGGAATGGAGCATTGTGATGAGAAAGGCATGGAGCATTGTAATTACAAATTTTATGGAGCAATACCATGACTAATTTGTGGACCGTTGTGATGAAAAGTGCGTAGAACATAGTGATGACAAGGGTCATGGAGCATTTTTCTGACAAAGGCATGGAGCATTTCGATGACAAGTGTCACGGAGCATTGTGATGAAAAGTTCATGGAGCATTGTGGTTATAAAGGTCACAGAGCCTTGTGATGACGCGGGCATGGACCACTGTGATGACAAATGTTATGAAGCATTGTGATGACTGGAGTCACGGAGCACTGTGATGACTGCGGTCATGGAGCATTGTGATGACAAGGGCATGGAGCATTGTGGTGACAGGGGCATGGAGCATTGTTCTGACAAGATTCATAGATTATTGTGATGACAGTGGACATGGTGCATTGTGATGACAAGGGCATGGAGCATTGTGATGAGAAGGTCATGGAGTATTGTGAAGACAGGTGTCAGGGAGCATTGTGATGATATATGTCATGGTCCATTGCGATGACAATGGCATGGAGCATTGTGATGCCAAATGTAATGGAGGACTGTGATGACAAATATAATGGAGCATTGTGATGACTAGGGCTTGGAGCATTATGATGAAAAGGGCCATTGAGAATTTTCATGACAATGTCATGAAGCATTGTGATGACAAGGTCCTGGAGCACTGTGATGACAAAACCATGGAGCCTTGTGATGACAAGTCTCATGGAGCATATTGATGAAAATGGACATGGACCATTGTGATTACAGGGGTCTTGGAACATTGTGATGACAAGTGCATGGAGCATTGTGAGCAGAAGACCAAGGAGCATTCTGATGGCATGCGTCATTGAGCTTTGTGATGACAAGGGCCTGGAGCATTGTGATTAAAGGGGTCTTGGAGCATTGTGAGGAAAAGGGCATGGATCATTGTGATGAAAAAGGCATGGAGCCTTGTCATGACAGGGTTCAAGGAGCATACAGACAACAAGTGTCAGGGAGCATTTTGATGACAAGTGTATTGAGCATTATGATGACAAAGGTCATGGAGCATTGTGATTAGAAGACCAAAGATAATTGTGATGACGAGCGTCAAGGGGCATTGTGATGACAAGTGTTATGGAATATTGTGATCACAAGGGATTGGAGCATTGTTATGACAGAGGTCATGGTGCATTTTGATTTCATTGTGATGACAATAGCATGAAGCATTATGATGATAGGCATGGTGCATTGTGATGACAGGTTTAATGGATCATTGAGATGAAAAAGGGCATGGAGCATTGTGATTACAGGGTTCTTGGAGTGTTGTGATGAGAAGGGTCATGGAGCCTTGTGATGACAAGGCCATGGAATATCGTGATGGCAGGGTCATGGAGCATTGTTATGAGAGGGGTAATGGAGCATTGTGATGGCAAGGACATGGATCATTGTGATGAGGATGCCATGTAGATTTCTGATGACATGTGTCATGGAGATTTGTGAAGACAAGGGTATGGAGCAATGTGATGAGAGCGTTCATGGAGCATTGTGATGACAATGACATGGAGCATTGTGATGCCAAGGGTCAGGGATCTTTGAGATGACAAAGGCCATGGAGCATTTTGATGGCAAGGGCGTTGTGCATTCTGATGAGAAGGGCAGGGAGAATTGTGATGACAGGTTCATGGAGCAATTTGTTGAAAATTTTCATGGAACATTTTGATGACAGGTGTTATGGAACATTGTCATGTCAGGGGTCATCGAACATTTGGATGATAAGTGCATGTAGCATTGTGATGACAGGAGTCATGGAACATTGTGATGACAGGTGGGATGGAGTATTGTGACAAATAGTGCTGTAGCATTGTGATATCAGTGGTTAGAGAGCATTTTGATGAGAAGTGCATGGAAGATTATGATGACAATGTTTATGAAGCATTGTGATGACAAGATTGTAGAGCACTGTGATGACAAGCGCATGGTGCATTGTGATGACATGTGTCATGGAGCATTGTGCTGACAAGCGCAAGGAGAATTGTGATGACAAGGGTCATGGAGTATTGTGCTGAGATAGGCATAGAGCATTGTGATGACAAGGGTCAAAGAGCATTGTGATGAAATGTTCATGGGGCATTGTGGTTAAAATGGTCACAGAGACTGTTGATGACGAGCGCATGGACCATTGTGATGACAAAGGTCATGAAGCATTGTGATGACTGGAGTCACGGAGGATTGTGATGACAGGGATCAGGGAGCATTGTGATAACAAGGGCATGGAGCACTGTGATTACAAGGGCATGGAACATTAGTCTAATAAGTTCCATGGATTGTTGCGATGACAGTTCGAATGGCACACTGTGAAGACAAGGGCATGGAGCATTGTGATGACCAGGTCATGCAGTATTGTGAAGAGAGGTGTCAGGGAACATTGTGATGACATATGTAATGGCCCATTGTGATGACAATGGCATGGAGCATTGTGATGCCAAGTGTCATGGAGGATTCTGATGACAAAGATTATGGAACACTGTGATGACAATGGCTTGGAGCATTGTGATGACATGGGACAGGGAGCATTGTGCTGACAATTGCATGGAGAATTGTGATGACAAGGGTCATGGAGCATTCTGATGACAAGCTTGTGGAGTATTTTGATGACAATGGCATGCAGCATTGTGATGAAAATGGCATGGGGCATTGTGATGAAAATGGCATGGAGCCTTTTCGTGGCAGGTTTCAAGGAGCATTATGATGACAATGTCAGGGAGCATTGTGATGACATGTATATTGACAATTGTGATGGCAAAGGTTATGGAGCATTGTGATGAAAAGGGCATGGAGTATTGTGATGACAGGCATCATGGAGCGTTGTGATGACAAGTGTTATGGAACATTGTGATCACAAGGGTTTGGAGCATTGTGATCACAGAGGTCATGGATCATATTGATTTCAAGGAGCATGGAGCATTGTGATGACAAGGGCATGAAGCAATGTGATCCCAAGGTTCATGGAGGATTGTGATGACAATGGAAATGGAGTATTGTGATGACAAGCGCATAGAGCATTGTAATGACAAGATCCTGTAGCATTTTGCTGACAAAGGCATGGAGCATTGTGATGACATGTGTCATGGAGCACTGTGATGACAAGTGTCATGGAGCATTGTGAATACAGGGGTCATGGAGCATTGGGATGACAAGGGCATGGATCATTGTGCAGACATGTGTCATGGAGCACTGGGCTGAAAATGTTCATGGAGTGTTGTGATGACAGGGGTCATGGAGCATAGTGATGAGTTGGGAAAGGAGCATTTTGATGACAAGAGTCCCGGATCATTGTGTTCTCAGGAGTCATGGATTGCTGTAATGACAGTGGTCATGGCACATTGTGATGATATTGGCCATGGAGTATTGCGATGTGTAGGTCGTGGAGCATTAGGCTGAATATGTTAATGGATCATTGTGATGACAGGGGTCATGGAGCATTGTGATGACAAGGGAATGGAGAATGGTGATGACAAGGTCCTGGAGCTTTGTAATGAGATGACCATGGAGACTTGTGATGAGAAGTCTCACAGAGCATTTTGATGAAAAGGGGCAGGGAGCATTGTGATTACAGTGGTCTTGGAGCATTGTGATGACTAGGGCATGGAGGATTGTGATGAGAAGGCCATGGGGCATTCTGATGACATGCTTCATGGAGTTTTGTGATGACAAGCACATATAGAATTGTGATGACAGTGATCTTGGAGCATTGTGATGAAAAGGGCACGGATCATTGTGATGAAAAAGGCATGGAGCCTTGTCATGACAAGGCTCAAGGAGCATACTGACGACAAGTGTCAGGGAGCATTGTGATGACAAGTTTATTGAGCATTGTGATGACAAAGGTCATGGAGCATTGTGATGAGAATACCATGGATAATTGTGATGATGAGCGTCATGGGGATTTGTGATGATAAGTGTTATGGAACATTGTGATCACAAGGGTTTGGAGCATTATGATGACAGAGGTCATGGAGAATTTTGATTTCATTTTGATGACAATAGCCTGAAGCATTATGATGATGGGCATGGTGCATTGTGAAGACAGCGTTCATCGAGCATTGAGATGCAAAGTGGCATGGAGCATTGTGATTACAGGGGTCTTGGAGCATTGTGATGTCAAGGGTCAGGGAACCTTGTGATGCCAAGGACGTGGAACATTGTGATGGCAGGGGTCATGGCGCATTTTTATGACAGAGGTAATGGAGCATTGTGATGAGAAGTGCATTGAGCATTGGCCCGAATGTTTTCATGGATTATTGTGATGAGAGTGGGCATGGAGCATTGTGATGACAAGGGCACGGAACACTGTGATTCATGGGTCATGGAGGATTGTGAGGAATATGGCATGGAGCATTTTGATGGCAAGGGCGTTGTGCATTGTGATGAGAAGGGCAGGGAGCATTGTGATGACAGGGTCATGGAGCAATTTGATGAAAAGTGTCATGGAACATTTTGATGACAGGGGTTATGGAACACTGTGATGTCAGGGGTCATGGGGCATTTTGATGAAAAGGGTCATGGAGCATTTTGATGACAGGGGTTATTTAACATTGTGATGTCAGTGGTCATCGAACATTGTGATCATAATGCATGTAGCATTTTGATGACAGGAGTCATGGAAGATTGTGATGACAGGGGTGAGGGAGTATTGTGACGAATAGTGATGTAACATTGTGATATCAGTGGGGAGAGAGCTTTTTGATGAGAAGCGCATGGAGCATTGTGATGACAATGTTTATGGAGCATTGTGATGACAAGATTGTGGAGCACTGTGATGACAAACGCATGGTGTATTGTGATGACATGTGTCGAAGAGCATGGTGCTGACAAGCGCAGGGAGCATTGTGATGAAAAGGGTCATGGAGCATTGTGCTGAGAAAGGCATAGAGAATTGCGATGACAAGAGTCAAAGATCATTGTGATGAAAAGTTCATGGAGCATTGTGGTTAAAAATGTCACACAGACTGTTGATGATGAGGGCATGGACCATTGTGATGACAAATGACATGAAGCATTGTGATGACTGGAGTCATGGAAATTTGTGATGACAGTGGTCATGGAGCACTGTGATAACAAGTGCTTGGAGCATTGTGATGACAAGGGCATGGAGCATTGGTCTAATAAGTTTTAATGGATTATTGCGATGAGAGTTGGAATGGCGATTTGTGATGACAAGGGCATGGAGCATTGTGATGACAAGGGCATGAGGTATTGTGAAGAGAGGTGTCAGGGCGCATTGTGATGACATAAGTAATGGCCCATTGTGATGACAGTAGCATGAGCATTGTGATAGCAAGTGTCATGGAGGATTCTGAAGACAAAGGTAATGGAGCATTGTGATGACAATGGCTTGGAGCATTGTGATGACATGGGTCAGGGAGCATTGTGCTGACAAGTGCAAGGAGAATTGTGATGACAAGTGTCATGGAGCATTCTGATGACAAGCTTGTGGAGTATTTTGATGACAATGGCATGGAGCATTGTGATGAAAATGGCATGGGGCTTTGTGATGAAATATGCATGGAGCCTTTCCGTGACAGTGTTCAAGGAGCATTCTGACGACAAGTGTTAGGGAGCATTGTGATGACAAGTGTATTGAGAATTGTGATGACAAAGGTCATGGAGCATTGTGATGAAAAGTGCATGGAGTATTGTGATGACAGACATCATGGAGCGTTGTGATGACAAGTGTTATGGAACATTTTGATCAAAAGGGTTTGGACCATTGTGATGACAGAGGTCATGGATCATTTTGATTTCAAGGAGCATGGAGCATTGTGATGACAAGGGCATGAAGCAATGTGATCCCAAGGTTCATGGAGGATCTGATGACAATTGTAATGGAGTATTGTGATGACAAGCGCATAGAGCATTGTAATGACAAGGTCATGTAGCATTTTGCTGACAAAGGCATGGAGCATTGTGATGACAAGTGTCATGGAGCACTGTGATGACAAGCGTCACGGAGCACTATGAATACAGGGGACATGGAGCGTTGTGATAAAAAAGGGCATGGAACTTTGTTATGACAAGGGCATGGAACATTTGTCTAATAAGTTTCATGGATTATTGTGATGACAGTTGGAATGGCGCTTTGTGATGACAAGGGCATGGAGCATTGTGATGACCAGGTCATGCAGTATTGTGAAGACAGGTGTCAGGGAGCATTGTGATGACATATGTAATGGCCCATTGTGATGACAATGGCATGGAGCATTTTGATGCCAAGTGTCATGGAGGATTCTGATGACAAAGTTAATAGAGCATTGTGATGACAATGGCTTGGAGCATTGCGATGACAAGGGTCAAGGAGCATTGTGTTGACAAGTGCATGGAGAATTGTGATGACAAGGGTCATGCAGCATTCTGGTGACAAGCTTGTGGAGTACTTTGATGACAATGGCATGGAGCATTGTGATGAAAACGGCATGGGGCATTGTGATGAAAATGGCATGGAGACTTTTCGTGACAGGTTTCATGGAGCATTCTGACAAAAAATGTCAGTGAGCATTGTGATGACAATGTATTGAGAATTGTGATGACAAAGTTCATGGAGCATTGTGATGAAAAGTGCATGGAGTATTGTGATGACAGTGGTCATGGAGCATTGTGATTACAAGGGAATGGAACATGTTGATGACAGGTGTCATGGAACATTTTGATTACAGGGGTGAGGTAGGATTGTGATGACTAGTGAGGGTACATGGTGATATCTCAGGTGAGAGAGCATTTGAATGAGAAATGCATGGGGCATTGTGATTACAAAGTTTATGCAGCATAGCGATGACAAGGTGGTGGATTTTGTGATGGAAAGCCCGTGGCACATTTTAATGACAAGGGTAATGGAGCATTGTGTTGACAAGTGCATGGAGAATTGTGATGACAAGTGTCATGAAACATTTTGATGACAAGCTTGTGGAGTATTTTGATGACAATGGCATGGAGCATTGTGATGTAAACGGCATGGGGCATTGTGATGAAAAGGCATGGAGCCTTTTCGTGACAGGATTCAAGGAGCATTCTGAGGACAAGTGTCAGGGAGCATTGTGATGACAAGTGTATTGAGAATTGTGATGACAAAGGTCATGGAGCATTGTGATGAAAAGGGCGTGGAGTATTGTGATGACAGGCATCATGGAGCGTTGTCATGACAAGTGTTATGGAACATTGTTATCACAAGGGCTTGGAGCATTGTGATGACAGAGGTCATGGATCATTTTGATTTCAAAGAGCATGGGGCATTGTGATGACAAGGGAATGAAGCAATGTGATCCCAAGCTTCATGGAGGATTGTGATGACAATGGTAATGATGTATTGTGATGACAAGCACATAGAGCATTGTAATGACATGGTCATGTAGCATTTTGCTGACAAAGGCATGGAGCATTGTGATGACAGGTGTCATGGAGCACTGTGATGACATGCGTCACGGAGCATTGTGAATACAGGGGTTATGGAGCATTGGGATGACAAGGGCATGGATCATTTTTATGACAAGTGTCATGAAGCATTGGGATGAATAGGGAATGGAGCATTGTGATGACAAGAGTCCCGGATCATTGTGTTGTCAGGTGTCATGCAGTGTTGTGATGACAGTGGTCATGGAGAATTGTGATGATATTGGTCATGGAGCATTGTGATGACAAGGGAATGGAGCATGTTGATGACAAAGTCCTGTTGCATTGTGATGAGAAGACCATGGAGACTTCTGATGAGAAGTCTCATGGAGCATTCTGTTGAAAAGGGGCATGGAGCATTGTGATTACAGGGGTCTTGGAGCATTGTGATGACAAGGGCATGGATCATGGTGATGAGAAGGCCATGGAGCATTCTGATGACATGCGTCATGGAGCTTTGTGATGAGAAGGGCATGGAGCATTGTGATTACAGTGGTCTTGGAGCATTGTTATGAAATGGGCATGGAACATTCTAATGAAAAAGGCATGCAGCCTTGTCATGACAGGGTTCAAGGAGCATACTGATGACAAGTGTCAGGGATCATTGTGATGACAAGTGTACTGAGAATTGTGATGAGAAAGATCAAGGAACATTGTGATGACAAGTCATGGAGCATTGTGATGACAAGGGCATGGAGCATTGTGATGACAGGGACATGGAGCATTGTGATGACAGGGACATGGAGCATTGGTCTGACAATTTTCATAGTTTATTGTGATGACATTGGACATAGTGCATTGTGATGACACTGGCATGGAGCATTGTGAAGAGAAGGTCATGGAATATTGTGAAGACAGGTGTCAGGGAGCATTGTGATGACATATGTCATGGTCCATTGCGATGACAATGGCAGGGTGTATTGTGATGCCAAATGTAATGGAGGATTGTGATGACAAATATAATGGTGTATTGTGATGACTAGGGCTAGGAGCATTATGATGACAAGGGCCATTGACAATTTTCATGACAAGGTCGTGAAGCATTGTGATGACAAGATCCTGGAGCATAGTGATGAGAAAACCATGGAGCTTTGTGATGACAAGTCTCATGGAGCATACTGATGAAAAGGGGAATGGAGCATTGTGATTACAGGGGTCTTGCCACATTGTGATGACAAGGGCATGGAGCATTGTGAGCAGAAGGCCAAGGAGCTTTCTGATGACATGTGTCATTGAGCTTTGTGATGACAAGGGCATGGAGCATTGTGATTACAGGGGCCTTGAAGCATTGTGATGAAAAGTGCATGGATCATTGTGATGAAAAAGGCATGGAGCCTTGTCATGACAGGTTTCAAGGAGCATACAGAAAACAAGTGTCAGGGAGAATTTTGATGACAAGTGTATTGAACATTGTGATGACAAAGGTCATGGAACATTGTGATGAGAAGACCATGGATAATTGTGATGACGAGCGTCATGGGTCATTGTGATGACAAGTGTTATGGAATATTGTGATCACAAGGTTTTTGAGCATTGTTATGACAGAGGTCATGGAGCATTTTGATTTCATTGTGATGACAATAGCATGAAGCATTATGATGAAGGGCATGGCGCATTGTGATGACAGGGTTCATGGATCATTGAAATGAAAAGGGGCATAGAGCATTGTGATTACAGGGTTCTTGGAGCATTGTGATGAGAAGGGTTATGGAGCCTTGTGATGACAAGGCCATGGAATATCGTGATGGCAGGGGTTATGGAGCATTGTTATGAGAGGGGTAAAGGAGCATTGTGATGGCAAGGGCATGGAGCATTGTGATGAGAAGGCCATGGAGCATTCTGATGACATGTGTCATGGAGCTTTGTGAAGATAAGTGCATGGAGCAATGTGATGAGAGTGTTCATGGAGCATTGTGATGACAATGATATGGAGCATTGTGATGAGAAGGCCATGAAGCATTCTGATGACATTCGTCATGGAGCTTTTTGATGACAAGGGCATGGATCATTGTGATTACAGTGATCTTGGAGCATTGTGATGAAAAGGGCATGGATTATTGTGATGAAAAAGGCATGGAGCCTTGTCATGACAGGGTTCAAGGAGCATACTGACGACAAGTGTCAGGGAGCATTGTGATGACAAGTGTATTGAGCATTGTGATGACAAAGATCATGGAGCATTGTGATGAGAAGTCCATGGATAATTGTGATGATGAGCGTCATGGGATTTTGTGATGATAAGTGTTATGGAACATTGTGATCACAAGGGTTTGGAGCATTATGATGACAGAGGTCATGGAGAATATTGATTTCATTGTGATGACAATAGCCTGTAGCATTATGATGATGGGCATGGTGCATTGTGATGACAGGGTTCATGGAGCATTGAGATGAAACGGGGCATTGAGCATTGTGTTTACAGGGGTCTTGGAGCATTGTGATGACAAGATCATGGAGCATTGTGATGAGAAGGCCATGGAACATTCTGATGACATGCGTCATGGAGCTTTGTGATGACAAGGACATGGAGCATTGTGATTACAGGGGCCTTCAGCATTGTGATGACAAGTGTCATGGAGCCTTGTGATTACTAGGCCGTGGAACATTGTGATGGCAGGTGTCATGGTGCATTGTTATGACAGAGGTAATGGAGCATTGTGATGAGAATGACATGGAACATTGGTCTGAAATGTTTCATGGATTATTGTGATGAGAGTGGGCATGGAGCATTGTGATGACAAGGGTACGGAACACTATGATACATGGGTCATGCAGGATTGTAATGACAAGTGCCTGGAGCATTGTGATGAGAAGGGCATCGAGCATTGTGATGGCAAGTGTCATGGAGCTTTGTGTTGACAAGGGCATTGAGCAATGTTATGAGAGGGTTCATGGAGCATTGTGATGACAATGACATGGAGCATTGTGATGCCAAGGGTCATGGAGCTTTGTGATGACAAGTCATGGAGCATTTTGATGACAACGGCATGGTTCATTGTGATGAGAAGGGAAGGGAGCATTTTGATGACCGTGTCATGCAGCAAATTGATGAAAAGTGTAATGGAACATTTTTATGGCAGGGGTTATAGAACATTGTGATGTCAGGGGTCTTGGAGCTTTAGGATGAAAAGGGTCATGGAGAATTTTGATGACAGGGTTTATGGAAAATTGTGATATCAGGGGTCATGGAACTTTGTGATGATAAGCGGATGTAGCATTGTGATGACAGAGTCATGGATCATTGTGATTACAGGGGTGAGGGTGTATTGTGATGACTAGTGATGGAACACTGTGATATAACTGGTGTGAGAGCATTTTGATGAGAAGTGCATGGAGCATTGTGATTAAAATTTTTATGGAGCATTGCAATGACAAAGTTGTGGACCATTGTGATGAAATGCCCGGGGCACATCGTGATGACAATGGTCATGGAGCCTTGTTCTGACAAAGACATGGAGCATTGTGATGACAAGAGTCACAGATAATTGTGATGAAATGTTCATGGAGCATTGTGGTTTCAAAGGTCACAGAGCCTTGTGATGATGCGGGCAGGGACCATTGTGATGACAAACGTTATGAAGCTTTGTGATGATTGGGGTCATGGAGCATTGTGATGAAAGGGGTCATGGAGCATTGTGAGGACAAGGGCATGGAGCACTGTGATGACAGGGGCATGGAGCATTGGTCTGACAAGTTCCATAGATTATTGTGATGACAGTGGGCATGGTGCATTGTGAGGACAAGGGCATGGAACATTGTGATGAGAAGGTCATCGAGTATTGTGAAGACAGGTGTCAGGGAGCATTGTGATGACATATGTCATGGTCCATTGCGATGACAATGGCATGGAGCATTGTGATGCCAAATGTAATGGAGGATTGTGATGACAAATATAATGGAGCATTGTGATGACTAGGGCTTGGAGCATTATGATGACAAGGGCCAGTGAAAATTTTCATGACAAGGTCGTGAAGCATTGTGATGACAAGTTCATGTAGAATTTTGCTGACAAAGGCATGGAGCATTGTGATGACAGGTGTCATGGAGCACTGTGATGAAAAACATCACAGAGCATTGTGAATACAGGGGTCATGGAGCATTGGGATGACAAGCGCATGGATCATTGTGATGACAAGTGTCATGGAGCATTGGGCTGAAAATGTTAATGGATTATTGTGATGACAGGGGTCATGGATCACTCTGATTACAGGGGACTTGGAGCATTGTGATTACAAGAGTCCCGGATCACTGTGTTGTCAGGTGTCATGGAGTGTTGTGATGACAGTGGTCATGGAGCATTGTGATGATATTGGTCATGGAGCATTGTGATGAGAATGTCATGGAGCATTTGGCTGAATATATTCATAGATTATTGTGATGACAGGGGTCATGGAGCATTGTGATGACACGGGAATGGAGCATGGTGATAACAAGGTCCTGGAGCGTTGTGATGAGAAGACCATGGAGACTTGTGATGACAAGTCTCATGGAGCATTCTGATGAAAAGGGGCATGGAGCATTGTGATTACAGGGGTCTTGGGGCATTGTGATGACAAGTGCATGGAGCATGGTGATGACAATGTCCTGGAGCATTGTGATCAGATGACCATGGAGAATTGTGATGACAAGTCTCATGGAGCATTCTGATGAAAAGGTGCATGGATCACTGTGACTACAGGGGTCTTGGAGCATTGTGATGACAAGGGCAGGGAGCATTGTGAGGAGAAGGCCATGGAACATTCTGATGACATGTGTCATGGAGCTTTGTGATGACAAGGGCATGGAGCTTTGTGATTACAGGAGTCTTGGAGCATTGTGATGACAAGGGTCATGGAGCCTTGTGATGACATGGCCGTGGAACCCTGTGATGGCACGGGTCATGGAGCATTGTTATGACAGAGGTAATGGAGCATTGTGATGAGAAAGGCATTGAGCATTGGTCTGAAATATTTCATGGATTATTGTGATGAGATTGGATATGGAGCATTGTGATGAGAAGGGCACGGAACACTGTGATACTTGGGTCATGGACGATTGTAATGTCAAGGGCATGGAGCATTGTGATGAGAAGGGCATCAAGCATTGTGATGACAAGTGTCATAGAGCTTTGTGATGACAAGGGCATGGAACAATGTGATGAGAGGGTTCATGGAGCATCATGATGACAATGACATGGAGCATTGTGATGCCAACGGTCATGGAGTTTGTGATGACATAGTTCATGGAGCATTTTGATGACAAGTGTGTGGTGCATTGTGATGAGAATTGCAGGGAGCATTTTGATGACAGGGTCATGCAGCAATTTGATGAAAAGTGTAATGGAATATTTTGTTGACAGGGGTTATAGAACATTGTGATGCCATGGTTCATGGAGCTTTGGGATGAAAAGGGTCATGGAGCACTTTGATGACAGGGGTTATGGAACATTGTGATGTCAGGGTTCATGGAACATTGTGCTGATAAGGGGATATAGCATTGTGATGATAGGGGTCATGGAACATTGTGATAACAGGTGTGAGCGAGGATTGTGATGACTAGTGATGGAACATTGAGATATCTCATGAGAGAGAGCATATGGATGAGAAGTGCATGGAGCATTGTGATTACAAGGTTCATGGAGCATAGCGATGACAAGTTTGTGGATCATTGTGATGAAAAGCGCAAGGCACATTGTGATGACAAGGGTCCTGGAGCATTGTACTGACACAGGCATGGAGCATTGTGATGACAAGGATCACAGAGCATTGTGATGAAAAGTTCATGGAGCATTGTGGTTACAATGTTCACAGATCCTTGTGATGATGCGGGCATGGACCATTGTGATGGCAAACGTTATGAAGCATTGTGATGACTGGAGTCACGGAACATTTTGATGAAAGGGGTCATGGAGCATTGTGATGACAAGGGCATGGAGCATTGTGATGACAGGGGCATGGAGCATTGGTCTGACAATTTTCATAGATTATTGTGATGACAGTGGACATCGTGCATTGTGATGACAAGGGCATGGAGCATTGTGAAGACAAGGGAATGGAGTATTGTGAAGACAGGTGTCAGGGAGCATTGTGATGACATATGCCATGGTCCATTACGATGACAATGGCATGGAGCATTGTGATGCCAAATGTAATGGAGGATGTGATGACAAATATAATGGAGCATTGTGATGACTAGGGCTTGGAGCATTATGATGACAAGGGCCATTGAGAATTTTCATGACAGTGTCGTGAAGCATTGTGATGACAAGGTTTTTGAGCATTGTGATGAGAAAACCATGGAGCCTTGTGATGACAAGTCTCATGGAGCATACTGATTAAAAGGGGCATGGAGCATTCTGATTACAGGGGTGTTGGAACTTTGTGATAACAAGGGCATGGAGCATTGTGATGACAAGGGCATGAAACATTGGTCTAATAAGTTTCATGGATTATTGTGATGACAGTAGGAATGGCGCATTGTGATGACAAGGGCATGGTGCATTGTGATGACCAGGTCATTCAGTATTGTGAAGAGAGGTATCAGGGAGCAATGTGATGACATTTGTAAGGGCCCTTTGTGATGACAATGGCATGGAGCATTGTGATGCCAAGTGTCATGGAGGATTCTGATGACAAAGTTAATGGAGCATTGTGATGACAATGGCTTGGAGCATTGTGATGACAAGGGTCAGGGAGCATTGTGCTGACAAGTGCATGGAGCATTGTGAGGAGGAGGCCATGGAGCATACTGATGACATGCGTCATGGAGCTTTGTGATGACAAGGGCATGGAGCATTGTGATTACAGGGGTCTTGGAGCATTGTGATGAAAAGGGCATGGTTCATTGTGATGAAAAGGCATGGAGCCTTGTCATGACAGGGTTCAAGGAGCATACAGATGACAAGGGTCAGGGAGCATTGTGATGACAAGTGTATTGAGCATTGTGATGACAAAGATCATGGAGCATTGTGATGAGAAGTCCATGGATAATTGTGATGATGAGCATCATGGGGTGTTGTGATGATAAGTATTATGGAACATTGTGATCACAAGGATTTAGAGAATTATGATGACAGAGTTCATGGAGAATATTGATTTCATTGTGATTACAATAGCCTGAAGCATTATGATGATGGGCATGGTGAATTGTGATGACAGGTTTCATGGAGCATTGAGATGAAAAGGGGCATGGAGCATTGTGATTACAAGGGTCTTGTAACATTGTGATAACAAGGGCATGGAGCATTGTGATGAGAAGGCCATGGAACATTCTGATGACATGCGTCATGGAGCTTTGTGATGACAAGGGCATGGAGCATTGTGATTTCAGTGGTCTTAAACATTGTGATGACAAGTGTCATGGAACCTTGTGATGACTAGGCCGTGGAACATTTTGATGGCAAAGGTCATGGTGCATTTTTATGACAGGGGTAATGCAAGATTTTGATGAGAAGGGCATGGAACATTGGTCTGAAATGTTTCATGGATTATTGTGATGAGAGTGGGCATGGAGCATTGTGATGACAAGGGCCCGGAGCACTGTGATACATGGGTCATGCAGGATTGTAATGACAAAGGCATGGAGCATTGTGATGAGAAGGGCATCGAGCATTGTGATGACAAGTATCAGGGAGCTTTGTGATGACAAGGGCATGGAGCAATGTGATAAGAGGGTTCATGGAGCATTGTGATGACAATGACATGGAGCATTTTGATGCCAAGTGTCATGGAGTTTGTGATGACAAGTCATGGAGCATTTTGATGACAAGGGCATGGTGCATTGTGATGAGAAAGGCAGGGAGCATTTTGATGGCCGGTTCATGCAGCAATTTGATGAAAAGTGTAAAGGAATATTTTGATGGCAGGGGTTATAAAACATTGTGATGTCAGGGGTCTTGGGACTTTGGGAAGAAAAGGGTCATGGAGCATTTTGATGACAGGTGTTATGGAACATTGTGATGTCAGGGGTCATGGAACATTGTGATGATAATGGGATGTAGCATTGTGATGACAGGGTCATGGAACTTTGTGATTACAGGGGTGAGGGAGTATTGTGATGACTAGTGATGGAACATTGTGATATCTCTGGTGAGAGAGCATTTTGATGAGATGTGCATGGATCACTGTGATTACAGGGATCTTGGAGCATTGTGATGAAAAGGGCAAGGATCATTGTTATGAAAAAGGCATGGAACCTTTTCATGACAGGCTTCAAGGAGCATACTGACGACAAGTGTCAGGGAGCATTGTGACGACAAGTGTATTGAGCATTGTGATGATAAAGATCATGGAGAAATGTGATGAGAAGACCATGGATAATTGTGATGATGAGCGTCATGGGGTGTTGTGATGATAAGTGTTATAGAACACTGTGATCACAAGGGTTTGGAGCATTATGATGACAGAGGTCATGGAGAATATTGATTTCATTCTGATGACAATAGCCTGAAGCATTATGATGATGGGCATGGTGCATTGTGATGACAGGGTTCATGGAGCATTGAGATGAAAAGGGGCATGGAGCATTGTGATTACAAGGGTCATGGAGCACTGTGATGACAAGGGCATGGAGCATTGTGATGGAAAGACCATGAAACCTTCTGATGACATGCGTCATGGAGCTTTGTGATGACAAGGTCATGGAGCATTGTGATGTCAGGGGTCATGGTACATTGTGATGATAAATGGATGTAGCATTGTGATGACAGGGTCATGCAACATTGTGATTACAGGGGTGAGGGCGTATTGTGATGACTAGTGATGGAACATTGTGATATCTCGTGTGAGAGAGCAGTTTGATTAGAAGTGCATGGAGCATTGTGATTACAAGGTTTAGGGAGCATTGCAATGGCAAAGTTGTGGACCATTGTGATGAAGTGCACGTGGCACATTGAGATGGCAATGGTCATGGAGAATTGTTCTGAAAAAGACATGGAGCATAATGATGACAAGGGTCACAGAGAATTGTGATGAAAATTTCAGGGAGCATTTTGGTTAAAAAAGGTCACAGAGCCTTGTGATGAAGCGGGCATGGACCACTGTGATGACAAACGTTATGAAACATTGTGATGACTGGAGTCACGGAGCATTGTGAAGACAGGGGTCATGTAGCTTTGTGATGACAAGGGCATGGAGCATTGTGATGACAGGGGCATGGAGCATTAGTCTGACAAGTTTCATGGATTATTGTGATGACACTGGGCATGGTGCATTGTGATGACCAAGGCCTGGAGCATTTTGATGAGAACGTCATGGAGTATTGTGAAGACAGTTGTCAAGGAGCATTGTGATGACATATGTCATGGTTCATTGCGATTACAACGGCATGGAGCATTGTGATGCAAAATGTAATGGAGAATTGTGATGACAAATATAATGGAACCTTTTGATGATTAGGGCTTGGAGCATTATGATTTCAAGGGCCATTGAAAATTTTCATGACAAGGTCGAGAAGCATTGTGATGACAATGTCCTGGAGCATTGTGATGGCAAAACCATGGAGCCTTGTGATGACAAGTCTCATGGAGCATACTGATGAAAAGGGGCATGGAGCATTGTGATTACAGGGGTCTTGCCACATTGTGATGACAAGGGCATGGAGCATTGTGAGCAGAAGGCCAAGGAGCTTTCTGATGACATGCGTCATTGAGCTTTGTGATGACAAGGGCATGGAGCATTGTGATTACATGGGTTTTGGAGCATTGTGATGAAATGGGCATGGATCATTGTGATGAAAAAGGCATGGAGTCTTGTCATGACAGGGTTCAAGGAGCATACAGACAACAAGTGTCAGGGAGCATTTTGATGACAAGTGTATTGAGCATTGTGATGAGAAGACCATTGATAATTGTGATGACGAGTGTCATGGGGCATTGTGATGACAAGTGATAGGGAATATTGTGATCACAAGGGTTTGGAGCATTGTTATGACAGAGATCATGGAGCATTTTGATTTCATTGTGATGACAATAGCATGAAGCATTATGATGATGGGCATGGTGCATTGTGATGACAGTGTTCATGGATAATTGTGATGAAAAGGGGCATACAGCATTGTGATTACAGTGTTCTTGGAGCATTGTGATGAGAAGTGTCATGGAGCTTTGTGATGACAAGGCCATGAAACATCGTGATGGCAGGGGTCATGGAGCATTGTGATGACTGGGGTAATTGAGCATTGTGATGGCAAGGGCATGGAGCACTGTGATGAGAAGGACATGGAGCATTCTGATGACATGTGTCATGGAGCTTTGTGAAGACAAGGGCATGGAGCAATGTGATGAGAGCGCTCATTGGGCATTGTGATGACAATGACATGGAGCATTGTGATGCCAAGGGTCATGGATCTTTGTGATGACAAAAGTCAGGGAACATTTTGATGGCAAGGTCGTTGTGCATTGTGATGAGTAGGGCTTGGAGCATTCTGATGACAGTGTCATGGAGCAATTTGATGAAAAGTGTCATGCAACATTTTGATGACAGGTGTTATGGAACATTGTGATGTCACGTGTCAACGAACACTGTGATGATAAGTGCATGTAGCATTGGGATGACAGGAGTCATGGAACATTGTGATGACAGGGGTGAGGGAGTATTGTGACAAATAGTGATGTAGCATTGTGATATCAGTGGTGAGAGAGCATTTTGATGAGAAGTGCATGGAGCATTGTGATGACAAATTTTAAGGAGCATTGTGATGACAAGATTGTGGAGCACTGTGATGACAAGCGCATGGTGCACTGTGATGACGTGTCATGAGGCATTGTGCTGACAAGCGCATGGAGCATTGTGATGACAAGCGTCAAAGAGCATTGTGATGAAAAGTTCATGGAGCATTGTGGTTTAAATGGTCAGAGACTGTTGATGACGACGGCATGGACCATTGTGATGACAAAGGTCATGAAGCATTGTGATGACGGGAGTAACGGAGCATTGTGATGACAGGGGTCATGGAGCATTGTGATAACAAGGGCATGGAGCATTGTGATGACAAGGGCATGGAACAATGGTCTAATATGTTTCATGGATTATTGCAATGACATTTGGAATGGCCCATTGTGATGACAATGGCATGGAGCATTGTGAAGCCAAGTGTCATGGAGAATTCTGATGACAAATGTAATGGAGCATTGTGATGACAATGGCTTGGAGCATTGTGATGACAAGGGTCAGGGAGCATTGTGCTGACAAGTGCATGGAGAATTGTGATGAGAAGGGTCATGGAGCATTCTGATGACAAACTTGTGGAGGATTTTGATGAAAATGGCCTGGACCATTGTGATGAAAACGGCATGGGGCATTGTGATGAAAACGGCATGGAGCCTTTTCGTGACAGGTTTCAAGGAGCATTCTGATGACAAGTGTTAGTGAGCATTTTGATTTCAAATGTATTGAGAATTGTGATGACAAAGGTCATGGAGCATTGTGATGAAAATGGCATGGAGTATTGTGATGTCAGGCATCATGGAGCTTTGGGATGACAAGTGTTATGGAACATTGTGATCACAAGGTTTTGGAGCATTGTGATGACAGAGGTCATGGATCATTTTGATTTCAAGGAGCATGGAGCATTGTGATGAGAATGGCAGGAAGCAATGTGATCCCAAGGTTCATGGAGGATTGTGATGACAATGGAAATGGAGTATTGTGATGACAAGTGCATAGAGTATTGTAATGACAAGGTCATGTAGCATTTTGCTGACAAAGGCATGGAGCATTGTGGTGACCGGTGTCATGGAGCACTGTGATGACAAGCGTTACTGAGCATTGTGAATAAAGGGGTCATGGAGCATTGGGATGAAAAGGGCATGGATCATTGTGATGACAAGGGTCATGGAGCACTGGGCTGAAAATGTTCATGGAGTGTTGTGATGACAGGGGTCATGGAGCATTGTGATGACAAGGGAATGTAGCATTGTGATGACAAGTGTCCCGGATCATTGTGTTGTTAGGTGTCAAGGAGTGTTTTGATGACAGTGGTCATGGAGAATTGTGTTGATATGGGCTATGGAGCATTGTGATGAGAATTTCGTAGAGCATTGGGCTGAAAATGTTCATGGATTATTGTGATGACAGGGGTCATTGAGCATTGTGATGACAAGGGAATGGAGCACTGTGATGACAAGGTCCTTGAGCACTGTGATGTGAAGACCATGGAACCTTGTGATGACAAGTCTCATGGAGCATTCTGATGAAAAGGCGCAGGGATCATTTTGATTACAGGGGTCTTGGAGCATTGTGATGACAAGGGCATGGAACATTATGATGAGAAGGCCATGGAGCATTCTGATGACATTCGTCATGGAGCTTTGTGATGACAAGTGCAAGGAGCATTGTGATCACAGGTGTCTTGGAACATTTTGAAGAAAAGGGCATGGATCATTGTGATGAAATAGGCATGGAGCCTTGCCATGAAAGAGTGCACGGTGCATACTGAGGTCAATAGTCAGAGAGCATTGTGTTGACAGGGTATTGAACATTGTGTTGACAAAACTCATGGTGCATTGTGATGAGAAGCCCATGGATAACTGTGGTGCCCAGCGTCATGGGGCATTGTGATGACAAGTGTTATGGGACATTGTGATCACAATGGTTTGCAGCATTGTGGTGACAGATGTCATGAAGCTGTTTGATTTCATTGTGATGACAATAGCATGAAGCATTATGATGATGGGCATGGTGCATTTTGATGACAGTGTTCATGGAGCATTGTGATGAAAAGTGTCATGGAGCATTGGTCTGACAAGTTTCTTGGATTATTGTGATAAGAATGGGCATGGCACATTGTGATGACAAGGTCATGGAGCACTGTGATGACAAGGTCATGGATTATTGTGAAGAAAGGTGTCAGGGAGCATTGTGATGAAATATGTCATGTTCCAGTTTGATGACAATATCATGGAGCATTGTGATGCCAATTGTTATGGAGGATTGTTGTGACAAAGTAAAGGAGCATTGTGATGACAAGGGCATGGAGCATTGTGATATCAAGGGCCATTGAGAATTTTAATGCCCTGGTCGTGAAACATTTTGATGAAAAGCGCATGGAGCTTCCTATGACAGGGGTCATGGAGCATTGCGATGACAAGTGCATGGAGTATTGTGATGACAAGAGCATATAACATTGTGATGTGAAGTGCCATGGAGCATTGTAATGACAAGGACGTGGAGAATTGTGAGGACAAGGGACATTGAGATTTGAGATGACAAGGCATGGAGCATGGTGATGGCAAAACCGTGGAGCATTGTGATGAGAAGACCTTGGGTAATTGTGATGTCGAGCATCATGGAGCACTGTAATGACAAGGGGCATGAAGCATTGTGATGACAGTTGTCAGGGAGCAATGTGATGACAGGGGTCATGGAGCAATGTGATGACAAAGGCATGGAGCATTGTGATGACAAGGGCATGGAGCATTGCAATGTCAAGAGAATGGAGAATTGTGATGACAAGAGCATGTAACATTTTGATGAGAAGTGTCATGTAGCATTGTGATGACAAGTACTTGGAGAATTTTGATGACAAGGGACATGGAGCATTTTGATAACCAGGGCAAGGATCATTGTGATGACAGGGGCCATGAAGCATTATTATGACAGGGGCCATGGTGCACTCTGACATAAGATATCACTTATGAAGGGAATGTAAACATGGCTACATATGAACTGATTTAGGGAAGAGAACAGAGTCTCAGATTTAGAAAACACTCTAACGCTTGCTTAAGGGGAAAGACAGGTGGGGAGATGCACAAAACAAAAGATTGATATTAGCAAATGTACCGTTCCATAATCCAAACACAAAAGAGACAAGCCCTACTCCTTCCTCAGTGAACGGAACTCAACATCCCTATTCACCCCAGAGAAATATATCTGACTAGTAAGAATTATAAAACCTATGTATTGATATGTCTCCGTAAGGTAACTAAGTGTGTCTAGTATGACATAAACATGGCAGGGAGAATCAGCTCAAACCTAATATAAAAATGAAATTCAAAACAAAACATAAAAACAGAACAATTCTTACACAATACCTTCAGGGTCGCTGATGAAACCTGGAATGACCCTATCTAAAACGACAGCTGGATGTGGCATAAGGCTGGACACTTGGGACTGAGAGGATTGGTGAGATTGGGTGAGCAAATGTAGACCCTTTAAAGCAATAATGTGTGGCACCCATTCCATGGGTCCCAACAGGCCAGGTTTAAGGTCATATTACTACAGCTATAATATGTACGGGAACCCTAGAGAATGGACACAGTGTGAATATGAAAGGTTTCTAAAACTCAACGAATAGTCCGTCTCCTGCTGCTCCCATTTGACTTTCCAACTGCTTTACTATCAATCTCCCAACTTGGAGAGACAGCACCTTTAACCTCTTGGTTCGCACAGGTTGCCAATTTGGAAGAGGATGAAAGGGAAGAGGGAGACCAGTGAGAGAGTAGCTGTTAGACATTTGTACGGGCACATGTCACTCTTACTTCACGGGAAGAAGAAGAAATAACCAAAGACTCAGCCACCCACCGGGAACCAGTATAGGTTCTGAACCAAAATATTGGACGTGCGTTCAGCTCACAAAAAAAAACGAGTTAAATAATGTAGCTCAGTGCACAACAATTCACAAACAGGCAGAGTAATAAAGGACAACTATCGTCCAACAATCTGTTGAGGGAAGGCAACGAGTCGGACTTGAAAGCGAGGCAGAATAGCAGGAAACAGATTTCAAGAGGTACATTGGAATCGCATTTAAGGCACAGGAAGAGGGGCACAACATCGACAATGATGCACTTGGCCAAAAAGGGCGTATGAATTTTCTCCTGAATATATTCAGGAGAAAACGCATACGCACTTTTTGGCCAAGCAAGCATGCTGGCAATGCAAATCTGCACTATAAAGTATCACTTCCCACTTGTCAAAAGGTACATCCACAAAATGGGTAAAAACCAAAAAGGCAAGACAGGCCCTGGAGAACAGGGAGCCTTGTTATGCTCATGGGAGGGATGTAAATTGCCAACTGCCTCTCTGGAGGAGTGCATTGTGTTCCCTAAAACAAGTAAACAACAGAGCTACAGAGCCAAGGGTACTTTCAGTCTGGGGAATATACCTTGGGAAAATTGAAAATCAATTAGACAGAGCCACCCCAAAATTTAGGGCTGCACTGATTACAAGAACCTCAACTTGGGTACAGCTTAAATATCCCAGGAAATATAAATATGGTTTAAAATATTTCGGTAGTTACGTATGATGGAATATCCCTCAGCCATGAAATCAATGTCATAAGACCAGTAGCAGCAAAATGAGTGGATTCAGGTACGATGATTCTAACTGAAATAAGTCACACAGATAAAGAAACTTATCATAAGATATCACTTATGAAGGTCCCCTAAACATGGCTACACATGAACAGAGTTAGGAAAGCGAACAGAGACTCACATTTAGAAAACACTCTTATGCCTGCTTAAGGGGGAATATGAGGTGGGGTGCTGCAGAAAACGAGCGTTTGATATAACCACACGTACCATTTCAAAAACCAACTATGGAATATACAAGACCTACACCTTCCTCAGTGAAAGGAACTCAAAACACGATATTTCCCACAGAGGAATATACCTGACTAGTAAGAATATTAAAACCTATGTATTGATATGTTTCCGTAATGGAATCAAGTGTGTCTAGACAGGCATAATCATTGCAGTGAGAATCAGCTCAAACCCACTATAAAAAGGAATTTCAAAAACAAACAAAAAAAAACATGGAAATTCTTTACAATTCCTTTAGGGGCTCTAATGAAACCTAGAATGACCCTATCTACAATGACATCTGGATATGGCATAAGGCCTGACACTTGGGACTGAGAGGATTGGTGAGATTGGTTGAGCAAATGCACACCCTTTAAAGCAATAATGTGTGGCACCCATTCCATTTGTCCCAACTCTCCAGGTTGAAGTCAATATAACTACAGCTATAACATGTACGGGAAACCTAGAGAATGGACACACTGTAAATACGAAAGGTTTCTAAAACTCAACAAATAGTTCCTCTCCTGGTGCTCCGGTTTAACTTTCCAACTGCTTTACTATCAATCTCCCAACATGGAGAGACAGACCCTTTATCCTCCTGGTTCACACAGGTTGCCAATTTGGCAGAGGATAAAAGGGAAGAGGGAGAACCAATGAGAGAGTAGCTGTTAGGCATTTGGACGGGCATATGTCACTCTAATTTACTGGCAAGAAGAAGAATTAACCAAAGTCTCAGCCACCCCGTGGGATCCAGATTACGTCCTAAATCAAAATTGTGGACTTGCGTTCAGCTCACAATAAACGAGTTGAAAAATGAAGCTAAGGGGCACAGCAATTCACAAACAGGCAGAGTATTAAAGGAAAACTATCGTCCAAAAATCTGTTGAGGGAAGGCAATGAGGGGGAATTGAAGGCAAGGCAGAATAGCAGGAAAGAGATTTCAAGAGGTACGTTGGAATCATCTGTAAAGCACATGAAGAGGGGCAAAACTTCGACAATGATGCACTTGGCCAAAAACGGCGTATGCGTTTTCTCCTGAATATATTAAGGACAAAACTCATACGCAATTTTAGGCCAAGCAAGCAAGGGGGCAATGCAAATCTGCATTATAAAGAAGTATCACTCCCCACCGGTCAAAAGGGACATCCGCAAAATGTATAAATACCAGAAAGGCAAGACAGTCCCTGGAGAACAGGGAGCCTTGTTATGCTGATGGGCGGGATGTAAATTGCCAACTGCCTCTCTGGAGGAGTGCACTGTGTCCCCTAAAACAAGTAAACAACAGAGCTACAGAGCCAAGGGCACTTCCAGTCTAGGGAATATACCTTGGGAAAACTGAAAATCAATAAGACAGAGCCACCCCCAAATTTAGGGCTGCACTGCTTACAAGAACCTCAACTTGGGTACACCTTAAATATCCCAGGAAACATAAAAATGGTTCAAAAAATTGTGGTACTTACGTACGATGGACTATCCCTCAGCCATTAAATCAATGTCATAAGACCAGTAGCATCAATATGAGTGGATTCAGGTACGATGATTCTAAGTGAAATAAGTCACACCGAAAAAGAATCTTATCATAATATATCACTTATGAAGATCCTGTAAACATGGCTACACATGAACTGAGTTAGGAAAGAGAACAGAGTCTCACATTTAGAAAACACTCTCATGCCTCCTTAAGGGGGAAGGAGAGGTTGAGTGATGCATAAAACCAGTGTTTGATATAAGCACAGGTACCATTCCCAAAACCAACTATGGAATAGACAAGACCTACCTACACCATCCTCAGTGCAAGGGTCTCAAAACCCCATATTTCCCGCAGAGGAATATATCTGACTAGTAAGAATCTTAAAATCTATGTATTGATATGTCTCCATAAGGGAAACAACTGTGTCTAGACAGGCATAAACATGGCAGCGAGAATCAGCTCAAACCCACTATAAAAAGGAATTTCAAAAACAAAACAAAAAAACAGAGAAATTCTTTACAATTCCTTCAGGGTCTCTGATGAAACCTGGAATGTCCCTGTCTACAATGACAGCTCGATGTGGCATAAGGCTGGACACTTGGGACTGAGAGGATTGGTGAGATTGTGTGAACAATTGCAGACCCTTTAAAGCAATAATGCATGGCACCCATTCCATGGGTTCTAAGTCTCCAGGTTGAAGGGATTATTACTAAAGCTATAACATGTACGGGAAACCTAGAGAATGGACACACTGTGAATACAAAAGGTTTCTAAAACTCAACGAATAGTCCCTCTCCTGGTGCTCTGGTTTGACTTTCCAACTGCTTTACTATCAATCTCCCAAATTGGAGAGACAGCCCCATTAACCTCCTGGTTCTCACAGTTTGACAATTTGGGAGAGGATGAAAGGGAAGTGGGAGAACCAATGAGAGAGTAGCTGTTAGGCACTTGGACGGGCATATGTCACTCTAATTTCCCGGCAGGAAGAAGAATTAACCAAAGTCTCAACCACACACTGGGAACCAGTATAGCTCCTGAAACAAAACTTTGGACTTGCATTCAGCTCACAAAAAACGAGTTGAAAAATGGAGCTCAGCGGCAGAGCAATTCACAATTAGGCATAGTAATAAAAGCCAACTATCGTCCAGAAATCTGTTGAGGGAAGGCAACGAAGCGGACTTGAAAGTGAGGCCGAATAGCAGGAAACAGATTTCAAGAGGTACGTTGGAATCGTCTGTAAAGCACAGGAAGAGGGGCACAACTTCGACAATGATGCACTTTGCCAAAAAGGCCGTATGCATTTTCTCCTGAATATATGCAGGAGAAAACGCATACGCACTTTCTGGCCAAGCAAGCAAGCGGGCAATGCAAATCTGCACTACAAAGAATTATCACTTCCCACTGGTCAAAAGGGACATCCAAAAAATGTGTAAATACCAGAGAGGCAAGACAGGCCCTGGAGAACAGTGAGCCGTTTTATGCTGATGGGCGGGATGTAAATTGCCAACTGCCTCACTGGAGGAGTGCACTGTGTTCCGTAAAACAAGTAAACAACAGAGCTACAGAGCCAAGGGCACTTCCAGTCTACAGAATATACCTTGGGAAAACTGAAAATCAATAAGACAGAGCCACCCCCAAATTTAGGGCTGCACTGCTTACAAGAACCTCAACTTGGGTACACATTAAATATCCCAGGAAATATAAAAATGGCTCCAAAAATTGTGGTACTTACGTACGATGGAATATCCCTCAGCCATGAAATCAATGTCATAAGGCCAGTAGCATCAATATGAGAGGATTCAGGTATGGTGATTCTAAATAAAATAAGTCACACAGGAAAAGAAGCTTATCATAAGATATCACTTATGAAGATCCTGTAAACATGGCTACACATGAACTGAATTAGGAAAGAGAAGAGTGTCTCACATTTAGAAAACACTTTTATGCCTGTTTAAGGGGGAAGGAGAGGTGGGGTGATGCATAAAACCAGTGTTTGATATAAGCACAGGTACCGTTCCAAAAAGCAACTATGGAATAGACAAGACCTACCTATACCTTCCTCAGTGAAAGGGATACAAATCCCCATATTTCCCGCAGAGGAATATATCTGACTACTAAGAAACTAAAAACCTATGTATTGATATATCTCCGTAAGGGAATCAAGTGTGTCTAGACTGGCATAAACATGGCAGCGAGAATCAGCTCAAACACACTATAAAAAGGAATTTCAAAAACAAAACAAAAAAAGAGGGACATTCTTTACAATTCCTTCAGGGTCTCTGATGAAACCTGGAATGTCCCTGTCTACAATGACAGCTCGATGTGGCATAAGGCTGGACACTTGGGACTGAGAGGATTCGTGAGATTGGGTGAGCAAATGCAGACGCTTGAAAGCAATAATGCATGGCACCCATTCCATGGGTCAGAACTCTCCAGGTTTAAGGGAATATTACTACAGCTATAAAATGTACAGGAAACCTAGAGAATGGACACACTGTGAATACGAAAGGTTTCTAAAACTCAACGAATAGTCCCTCTCCTGGTGCTCCGGTGTGACTTTCCAAGTGCTTTACTATCAATCTCCCAACTTGGAGTGACAGAGCCTTTAACCTCCTGGTTCTCACAGTTTGCCAATTTGGCAGAGGATGAAAGGGAAGAGGGAGAACCAATGAGAGAGATGCTGTTAGGCATTTGGACGGGCATATGTCACTCTTATTTCCCGGCAGGAAGAAGATTTAACCAAATTTGCAACCACCCTCCGGGAAGCAGTACAGGTTGTGAACCAAAATTTTGCACATGCGTTCACCTCACAAAACATGAGTTGAAATATGGAGCTCAAGGGCACAGCATTTCACAAACTCGCAAAGTAATAAAGGACAACTATCATCCAAAAATCTGTTGAGGGAAGGCAACGAGGCGGACTTGAAAGCGAGGCAGAATAGCAGGAAACAGATTTTAAGAAGTACGTTGGAATCTCCTGTAAGGCACAGGAAGAGGGGCACAACTTCGACAATGATGCACTTGGCCAAAAAGGGCGTATGCATTTTCTCCTGAATATATTCAGGAGAAAACGCATACGCCATTTTTGGCCAAGCAAGCAAGCAGGCAATGCAAATCTGCACTACAAAGAAGTATCACTTCCCACCATTAAAAAGGGACATCCACAAAATGTGTAAATACCAGAAAGGCAAGACAGGCCCTGGAGAACAGGGAGACTTTTTATGCTGATGGGCGGGATGTATATTGCCAACTGCCTCTCTGGAGGAGTGCATTGTGTTCCCCAAAACATGTAAACAACAGAGCTACAGAGCCACGGGCACTTCCAGTCTAGGGAATATACCTTAGGAAAATTGAAAATCAATAAAACACAGCCACCATCAAATTTAGGGCTGCACTGCTTACAAGAAACTCAATTTGGGTATACCTTAAATATCCCAGGAAAGATAAAAATGGTTCAAAAAATTGTGGTACTTACGTACGATGGAATATCCCTCAGCCATGAAATCAATGTCATAAGACCAGTAGCAGCAAAATGAGTGGATTCAGGTACGATGATTCTAAGTGAAATAAGTCACACAGAAAAAGAAGCTTATCATAAGATAACACTTATGAAGATCCTGTAAACATGGCTACACATGAACTGAGTTAGGAAAGAGAACAGAGTCTCACATTTAGAAAACACCCTTATGCCTGCTTAAGGGGGAAGGAGAGGTGGGGTGATGCATAAACCAGAGTTTTATATGAGCACAGATTCCGTTCCAAAAACCAACTATGGAATAGACAAGACCTACCTATACCTTCCTCCGTGAAAGGGACTCAAAACCCCATATTTCCCGGAGAGGAATGTATCTGACTATTAAGAATCTTAAAACATATGTATTAATATGTCTCTGTAAGGGAATCAAGTGAATCTAGAGAGCCATAAACATGGCAGCGAGAATCAGCTCAAACCCCCTATAAAAAGGAATTTCAAAAACACAACAAAAAAACAGGGAAATTCTTTACAATTCCTTCAGGGTCTCTGATGAAACGTGGAATGACACTGTCTACAATGACAGCTTTATGTGGCATAAGGCTGGACACTTGGGACTGAGAGGATTGGTGAGATTGGGTGAGCAAATGCAGACCCTTTAAAACAATAATGCATGGCACCCATTCCATGGGTCCCAACTCTCCAGGTTGAAGGGAATATTACTACAGCTATAACATGTACGGGAAACCTAGAGAATGGACACACTGTGAATACAAAAGGTCTCTAAAACTCAACGAATAGTCCCTCTCCTGGTGCTCCAGTTTGACTTTCCAACTGCTTTACTATCAATCTCCCAACTTGGAGAGACAGCCCCTTTAACCTCCTGGTTCTCACAGGTTGCCAATTTGGCAGAGGATGAAAGGGAACAGGGAGAACCAATCAGAGAGTAGCTGTTAGGCATTTGGACGGGCATATGTCACTCTAATTTCCCGGCAGGAAGTAGAATTAACCAAAGTTGCAACCACCCACAGGGAACCAGTATAGGTCTTCAACCAAAATATTGGACTTGCATTCAGCTCACAAAAAACGAGTTGAAAAATGGAGCTCAGTGGCAGAGCAATTCACAAACTGGCAGAGTAATAAAGGACAACTATAGTCCAGAAATCTGTTGAGGGAAGGCAACGAAGTGGACATGAAACTGAGGCCGAATAGCAGGAAACAGATTTCAAGAGGTACGTTGGAATCACTTGTAAAGCACAGGAAGAGGGGCACAACTTCGACAATGATGCACTTGCCCAAAAATGGTGTATGCATTTTCTCCTGAATATATGCAGGAGAAAACGCATACACCCTTTTTGGCCAAGAAAGCAAGAAGGCAATGCAAATCTGAACTACAAAGAAGTATCACTTCCCACCAGTCAAAAGGGATATCCACAAAATATGTAAAAACCAGAAAGGCAAGACAGGCCCTGGAGAACAGGGAGCCTTGTTATGCTCTTGGGCGGGATGTAAATTGCCAACTGCCTCACTGGAGGAGTGCATTGTGTTCCCTGAAACAAGTAAAAAACAGAAATACAGAGCAAAGGGCATTTCCAGTCTAGGGAATATACCTTGGGAAAACTGAAAATCAATAAGACAGAGCCACCTTCAAATTTAGGGCTGCACTGCTTACAAGAACCTCAACTTGGGTACACCCGAAATAACCTAGGAAAGATAAAAATGGTTCAAAAAATAGTGGTACTTACGTACGATGGAATATCCCTCAGCCATGAAATCAATGTCATAAGACCAGTAGCAGCAAAATGAGTGGATTCAGGTACGATGATTCTAAGTGAAATAAGTCACACAGAAAAAGAAGCTTATCATAAGATATCACTTGTGAAGATCCTGTAAACATGGCTACACATGAACTGAGTTAGGAAAGAGAACAGAGTCTCACATTTAGAAAACACTCTTATGCCTGCTTAATGGGGAAGGAGAGGTGGGGTGATACATAAAACCAGAGTTTGATATAAGCACAGGTACCGTTCCAAAAACCAATTACGGAATAGACAAGACCTACACATTCCTCAGTGAAAGGGACTCAAAACCCCATATTTCCCGCAGAGGAATAAATCTGACTAGTAATAATCTTAAAACCAATATACTGATATGTCTCTGTAAGGGAATCAAGTGAGTCTAGAGAGCCATAAACATGGCAGCGAGAATCAGCTCAAACCCCCTATAAAAAGGAATTTCAAAAACACAACAAAAAAACAGGGAAATTCTTTACAATTCCTTCAGGGTCTCTGATGAAACGTGGAATGACCCTGTCTACAATGACAGCTGCATGTAGCATAAGTCTGGACACTTGGGACTGAGAGGATTGGTGAGATTGGGTGAGCAAATGCAGACCATTTAAAGCAATAATGCATGGCACCCATTCCTTGGGTCTCAACTCTTCAGGTTGAAGGGAATATTACTACAAATATAACATGTACGGGAAACCTAGAGAATGGACACACTGTGAATACGAAAGGTCTCTATAACTCAACGAATAGTCCCTCTCCTGGTGCTCCGGTTTGACTTTCCAACTGCTTTACTATCAATCTCCCAACTTGGAGAGACAGCCCCTTTAACTTCCTGGTTCTCACATGTTGCCAATTTGGCAGAGGATGAAAGGGAAGAGGGAGGACCAATGAGAGAGTAGATGTTAGGCAATTGGACGGGCATATGTCACTCTAAATTCCCGGGAGGAAGAAGAATTAACCAAAGTTGTAGCCACCCTGGGGAACCAATATAAGTCCTGAACGAAAATTTTGGACATGCGTTCAGCTCACAAAAAAACGAGTTGAAAAATGGAGCTATAGGGCAGAGCAATTCACAAACTGGCAGAGTAATAAAGGACAACTATCATCCAAAAATCTGTTGAGGGAAGGCAACGAGGCGGACTTGAATGTGATGCAGAAAAGCAGGAAACAGATTTCAAGAGGTACGTTGGAATCGCCTTAAAAGCACAGGAAGAGGGGCAAAACTTCGACAATGATGCACTTGTCCAAAAACTGCGTATGCGTTTTCTCCTGAGTATATTCAGGAGAAAACGCATACGCCCATTTTGGCCAAGCAACAAGCGGAAAATATAAGTCTGCACTACAAAGAAGTATCACTTCCCACCGGTCAAAGGGACATCCACAAAATGGGTAAAAAACAGAAATGCAAGACAGGCCCTGGAGAACAGGGAGCCTTGTTATGCTGATGGGCGGGATGTAAATTGCCAACTGCCTCTCTGGAAGAGTGCATTGTGTTCCCTAAAACAAGTAAACAACAGAGCTACAGAGCCAAGGGCACTTCCAGTCTAGGGAATATACCTTGGGAAAACTGAAATTCAATAAGACAGAGCCACAACCAAATTTAGGGCTGCACTGCTTACAAGAACCTCAACTTGGGTACACCTGAAATATCCCAGGAAAGATAAAAATGGTTCAAAAAATTGTGATACTTACGTACGATGGAATATCCCTCAGCCATGAAATCAATGTCATAAGACCAGTAGCAGCAAAATGAGTGGATTCAGGTACGATGATTCCAAGTGAAATAAGTCACACAGAAAAAGAAACTTATCATAAGATATCACTTATGAAGATCCTGTAAACCTGGCTACACATGAACTGAGTTAGGAAAGAGAACAGAGTCTCACATTTAGAAAACACTCTTATGCCTGCTTAAGGGGGAAGGAGAGGTGGGGTGATGAATAAAACCAGAGTTTGATATAATCACAGGTACCGTTCCAAAAACCAACTATGGAATAGAAAAGACCTACACATTCCTCGGGGAAAGGGACTCAAAACCCAATATTTCCCGCAGAGGAATATATCTGACTAGTAAGAATCTTAAAACCTATGCATTGATATGTCTCCGTAAGGGAATCAAGTGTTTCTAGACTGGCATAAACACGGCAGTGAGAATCAGCTCAAACCCACTATAATAAGGAATTATAAAAACAAAACAACAAAACAGGGAAATTCTTTACAATTCCTTCAGGGTCTCTGATGAAACCTGGTATGAACCTATCTACAACTACAGCTTGATGTGGCATAAGGCTTGATACTTGGGACTGAGAGGATTGGTGAGACTGGGTGAGCAAACACAGACCGTTTAATGCAATAATGCTTGGCCTCCATTCCATGGTTCCAAACTCTCCAGGTTGAAGGGAATATTACTACAGCTAAAACATGTACGGGAGACCTAGAGAATCGAAACACTGTGTATAGAAAAGTTTTCTAAAATTCAACTAATTGTCCCTCTCCTGGTGCTCCAGTTTGACTTTCCAACTGCTTTACTATCAATCTCCCAACTTGGAGAGACAGCCCCTTTCTCCTCCTGGAAAACACAGGATGCCAATTTGGCAGAGGATGAAAGGGAAGAGGGAGAACCAATGAGAGAGTACCTGTTAGGCATTTGTACGGGCACATGTCACTCTAATTGCCTGGCACGAAGAAGAATTAACCAAAGTCTCAGCCACCCAACGGGAACCAGTATAGGTCCTGAACCAAAAGTTTGGACTTGCGTTCAGCTCACAAAAACGAGATAAAAAATGGAGCTCAGGGGCACAGCACTTCACAAACTGGCAGAGTAATAAAGGACAACTATCGTCCAAAAATCTGTTGAGGGAAGGCAACGAGGCGGACTTGAAAGCGAGGCAGAATAGCAGGAAACAGATTTCAATAGGTACGTTGGAATCGCCTTTAAAGCACAGGAAGGGGGGCACAACTTCGAAAATGATGCACTTGGCCAAAATGGGCGTATGCATTTTCTCCTGAATATATTCAGGAGAAAACTCATACGCACTTTTTGGCCAAGCAAGCAAGCGGGCAATGCAAATCTGCAGTACAAAGAAGTATTCCTTCCCACTGGTCCAAAGGGACATCGGCAAAATGTGTAAAAACCAGAAAGGCAAGAGAGGACCTGGAGAACAGGGAGCCTTGTTATGCTGATGGGCGGGATGTAAGTTGGCAACTGCCTCTCTGGATGAGTGCACTGTGTTCCCTAAAACAAGTAAACAACAAAGCTACAGAGCCAAGGGCACTTCCAGTCTAGGGAATATACCTTGGGAAAACTGAAAATCAATAAGACAGAGCCACCCCAAAATTTAGGGCTGCACTGCTTACAAGAACCTCAACTTGGGTACACCTGAAATATCCCAGGAATGTTAAAAAATTTACAAAAAATTGTGGTACTTACGTACGATGGAATATCCCTCAGCCATGAAATCAATGTCATAAGACCAGTAGCAGCAAAATGAGTGTATTCAGGTTTGATGATTCTAAGTGAAATAAGTCACACAGAAAAAGAAACGTATGATAAGATATCAATTATGAAGATCCTGTAAACATGGCTACACATGAACTGAGTAAGGAAAGAGAACAGAGTCTCACATTTAGAAAACACTCTTATGCCTCCTTAAGGGGGTAGGAGAGGTGGGGTTTTGCATAAAATCAGAGTTTAATATTAAAACAGGCACCGTTCCAAAAACGAAATACAGAATAGACAAGATCTACACCTTCCTCAGTGAAAGGGATTCAACAACCCATACTTCCTGCAGAGGAATATATCTGACTAGGAAGAATCTTAAAACCTATGTATTGGTATGTCTCCTTAAGGGAATCAAGAGTGTCTAGACTGGCATAAACATGGCAGTGAGAATCATCTAAAACACACTATTAAAAGGAATTTCAAAAAAAAAAAAACAAAAATTCTTTACAATTCCTTCATGGTCTCTTATGAAACCTGGAATGACCCTATCTACATGACAGCTGGATGTGGCATAAGGCTGGACCCATGGGACTGAGAGTATTGGTGAGAATGTGTGAGGAAATGCAGACCCTTTGAAGCAATAATGCATGGCACCCATTCCATGGGTCCCATGTCTCCAGGTTGAAGGGAATATTACTACAGCTATAACATGTACGTGAAACCTAGAAAATGGGCACACTGTGAATACGAAAGGTCTCTAAAACTCAACGAATAGTCCCCCTTCTGGTGCTTCGATTTGACATTCCAACTGCTTTACTATCAATCTCCCAACTTGAAGAGACAGCACCTTTTACCTCCTGGTTCTCACAGGTTGCCAATTTGGCAGAGGATGAAAGGGAAGAGGGAGAACCAATGAGAGAGTAGCTGTTAGGCATTTGGACGGGCACGTGTCACTCTTAAATCCCGTGCGGAAGAAGAATTAACCAAAGTCTCCGCCACCCACCGGGAACCAGTAGAGTTCCTGAACCAAAATTTTGGAGTTGCATTCAGCTCACACAAAAGGAGTTAAAAATTGGAGCTCAGGGGCACAGCACTTCACAAACTGACAGAGTAACAAAGGACAACTATCGTCCAAAAATCTGTTGAGGGAAGGCAACGAGGCGGAGTTGAAAGCGAGGCAGAATAGCAGGAAACAGATTTCAATAGGTACGTTGGAATCGGCTTTAAAGCACAGGAAGAGGGGCACTACTTCGACAATGATGCACTTGGCCAAAAAGGGCGTATGCGTTTTCTCCTGGATATATCCAGGAGAAAACGCATACGCCCTTTTTGGCCAAGCAAGCAAGCGGGCATTGCAAATCTGCACTCCAAAGAAGTATCACTTCTCACCAGTCAAAATGCATATCCACAAAATGGATAAAAACCAGAAAGGCCAGACAGGCCCTGGAGAACAGGGAGCCTTGTTATGCTGATGGGCGGCATGTAAATTGCCAACTGCCTCACTGGGGGAGTGCATTGTGTTCCATAAACAAGTAAACAACCGAGCTACAGAGCCAAGGGCACTTCCAGTCTAGGGAATATACCTTGGGAAAACTGAAAATCAATAAGACAGAGCCACCCCAAAATTTAGGGCTGCACTGCTTACAAGAACCTCAACTTGGATACACCTTAAATATCCCAAGAAAGATTAAAATGGTTCAAAAAGTTGTTACTTACATACGATGGATTATCCCTCAGCCATGAAATCAATGTCATAAGACCAGTAGCAGCAAAATGAGTGGATTCAGGTACGATGATTCTAAGTGAAATAAGTCACACAGAAAAAGAAACTTATCATAAGATATCACTTATGAAGTTCCTGTAAACATGGCTACATATGAACTGAGTTAGGAAAGATAACAGTTTACTGAATCTTATCATAAGATATCACTTATAGTGGGAATGTACACTTGGCTATGAATGATCTGAATTACAAACACAACAGAGTCACACACTTAGAAAATAATATTCTCCCTGCTTAAGAGGAAAGGTGAGGTGGGTTGATGCATAAAACCACAGTTTTAAATTAGCACAGATACCGTTACATAAACCAAGTATGTAATAGACATCACCTACTCCCCGCACAATGAACTCGACTCAACACCCCCTATTCATTGCAGAGGAATATATCTGACTCCAAGAATTTTAAAACATATGTATTATCATGTCTCCATAAAGGAGTCGTGTGTGTGTATAATGGCATGAACACAACACTGTAATTCAGCTAAACACCCTTATAAAAATAAATTTCAAAAGCAAAATGCAAAAACAGCGAAACAGAGGGAAAGCCTTAAGAATTACGTTCAGGGCCTGTGATGCAACATGGATTGTCCACCTTTACACTCACAGCTGAATGAGACATAAAACTGGACACTTGGGGCTGACAAGATTGTTGAGGTTCTGTGAGCAAAAGAACACCACATTGAGCAATACTGTGTACTACCCATTCTAGTGGTCCCAACTCTCCAAGTTTGAGGGAATCCTCCTACAGTTAAAGCATGCATGGGAAACCCAGTGGATGGTACACTGTGTAATTGGGAAAGTTTTCTAAAAGGTACCTCATTTTTCCATTTGTCGTGCTCGGCTTCGCCATTCCATCTGCATTACTAAAAATCTCCCCACTTGGAGTGTCAGCGCCTTTACCCTCCTGTTATGCACAGTTTGCAAATTGTGCAGAGGATGAACAGGAAGAGGGGAAACAAATGAGAGATTAGCTGTAGGTGTTTGGATGGGCACATGTCACTCTAGTTTCCCATCAGGAAGAATAATTAACCAAAGGCTCAGCCTGATACCCCGGAACCAGACTAGGGCCTACAGCCATGTTGCGGTATTGCAGCCAGCTCACAAAGAGGCGAGTTGAAAAATGGAAATCAGGGGCACAGCAATTCACAAACTTGCAGAGTTATAAAGGACAACTATCATCCAGAAATATATTGAGGTAAGGCAGTGAAGAGGATTTGAATGCAAGGCAGAATTGAAGGAAAGAGATTTCAAGAGGTAGATTGGAGTTGTCTTTAAAGCACTTGAAAAGCAACAGAATTTCGACAATGTTGCCCTTGGCCAAAAAGGGATTATGTGTATTTTCTTGAATAAATTCGGGAAAAAATGCATATGCCCTTTTTGGCCAAGCAAGCCCTCAGGCATTGCAAATCCACACTACATAGAAGTGTCCCTTACCTCCAGTCAAAAGGGCCATCCACAAATAGTGTAAAAACCACAAATGCAGGACAGGCCATGGAGAAAAGGGAGCCTGGTTACGCTGATGGTCAGGATGTAAATCGCCAACAGCCTCTCTGGAGAACTGTATGTTGTTTTCTAAAACAGAGCTACAGAGCATAGCACACTTCCACTCATGGTCGTGTATTTTGGGAAAACTAAAAATCCACAACACACAGCCAGCCCAAACTTTAGGGCTGCTCTGTTTACAAGAACCTCGACTTCGGTACACTTTAAATATCCCAGGAACGGGAAAAAAATGGATATAGATGTTGCGGTACTTATATACAATGGAATGTCACTCAGACATAAAATCAATGTCATAAGGCCAATAGCAGCATAATGAGTGGCTTTAGGTACGATGATGCTCAGTGAAATGAGCCACAAAGAAAAAAAAAATATTGTAATATATCACTTATAGAGGGAATGTAAACATGGCTACACATGAACTGAATTTCAAATGTGAACAGAGTTACACATTTAGAAAACACACTTATTCCTCCTTAAGGGGAAAGGTGACGTGGGGTGATGTGTAAAAGCAGAGTTTGAAATTAGCACAGATCCCATTCCATATACCAAATATGTAATAGACAAGACCTACTCCTTTCTCAATGAACTGGACACAAAACACCCTATTCACTGAAGAGGAATATATCTGACTGGTAATAACCTTGAAACCTATGTATTTATATGTCTCCATAATGGAATCAAGTTTATGTAGATTGGCATAAACACAGATCAATGGAACAGGACAGAAAGCCCAGAGATAAACCTACATACCTATGGCTATCTCATCTATGACAAAGGAGCTAAGGATATACAATGGAGAAAAGACAGTCTCTTCAGTAATTGGTGCTGGGAAAACTGGACCCCTACACATAAAAGAATGAAATTAGAACACTCCATAACACCATACACAAAAATAAACTCTAAATTGTTTAGAGATCTAAATATAAGACCAGACACTATAAAACACTTAGAGGAAACCATAGGCAGAACACTCTATGACATAAATCACAGCAAGATCCTTTTGGACCCACCTCCTAGAGAAATGGAAATAAAAACAGAAATCAACAAATGGGACCTAATGAAACTTAAAAGCTTTTACACAGTACAGGAAAACATAAACAAGATGCAAAAACAACCCTCAGAATGGGAGAAAATATTTTCAAATGAAGCAATTGACAAAGGATTAATCTCCTAACTTTACAAGCACCTCATGTAGCTCAATATCACAAAAACAAACAACCCAATCCAAAAACGGGCAGAAGACCTAAATAGACATTTATCCAAAGAAGATATAAAGATAACCAAGAAACACATGAAAGGATGTTGAACATTACTAATCATTAGAGAATTCTAAATCAAAACTACCCTGAGGTATCACCTCACAGCAGTCAGAGTGGCAATCATCAAAAAAATCTACAAAACAATAAATGCTGGAGAGGTCTTTATTGGAGAAAAGGGAACACACTTGCACTGTGGGTGGGAATGTAAATTGATATGGGCACTAGGGAGAACAGTACGGAGGTTCCTTTAAATAACTAACAATAGAAGTACCATATAACACAACAATCCAACTACTGGGCATTTGCCTTGTGAAAACCATAATTCAAAAAGAGTTATGTAGAAAAATGTTCATTGCAGCTCTATTTACAATAGTCAGGACATGGAAGCAACCTAAGTGTCCATCGACAGATGAATGTTTAAAGAAGATCTGGCACATATATACAATGGAGTATTACTCAGCCATAAAAAGAAGCAAAACTGAGTTATTTGTTCTGAGGTGGATGGACTTAGAATCTGTCCTACACAGTGAAGTAAGTCAAAAAGGGAAAAACAAATACTGTATGTTAACAGAGATATATGGAATCTAATGAAGAAAAAAAAAGATTTTGAAGAACCTAGTGGCAGGACAGTATTAAGGACACAGACATAGAGAAAGGACTTGAGGACACCGGAAGGGGGATGGGTAAGCTGGGACGAAGTGAGAGAGTGGCATGGACATAAATACATTACCAAATGTAACACCGATAGGTACTGGGAAGCAGCCACATAGAACAGGGAGTTCAGCTCGGTGCTTTGTGACCACATAAAGGGGTGGGATATGGGGTGTGAGAGGGAGATGCAAGAGGGAGGGGATCTGGTGATATTTGTATATGTATAGCTCATTCATTTTTTTATACAGCAGAAACGAACACTCCATTGTAAATCAATTACACTCCAATAAACGTGTAAAAGGAAAAAAAAAAGAAAGCACAGGGATAAACCTCCACATCTATGGTCACCTAATCTATGACAAAGGAGGCAAGACTATACAATGGAGATAAGACAGTCTCTTCAATCATTGGTGCTGGGAAATATGGACAGCTACATGTAAAAGAATGAAATTAGAACACTCCCCAACACCATACAAAAAATATATTCAAAATGGATTAGAGACGTTAATGTAAGACCGGATAGTATAAAACTCTGAGAGGAAAACTTACGAAGGATACTCTGACGTAAATCACAGCAAGATCTTTTTTGATCTACCTCCTATAGTAATGAAATAAAAAAGAAAACTAAACAGATGGGACCTAATGGAACGTAAAAGCTTTTGCAAAGCAAAGGAAACTACAAACAAGTCAAAAAGACAACCCTCAGAATGGCAGAAAATATTTTTAGACGAATCAATGGACAAATGATTAATCTCCAATATATATAAACAGCTCATGCAGCTCAATATTAATAAAACAAACAACCCAATACAAAAATGGAAGAAGATATAAATAGACATTTCTTCCAAGAAGACATAGAGGTGGAGAGTACGCACATGAAAATCTGCTCAATATCACTAATTATTAGAGAAATGGAAATGGAAACTACAATGAGGTGTCATGTCACACCTGTTAGAATGGGCATCAACAGAGAATCTACAAACAACAAATGCTGGAGAGGGTATGGAGGAAAGGAACCTTCTTCCACTATTGTTGGGAATGTAAATTGATACAGTCTCTATGGGGAACAGTATGGAGGTTCCTTAAAAAAGTAAAAATAGAATTACCATATAATCCAGCAATACCACTACTGGGCATATACCCAGAGAAAACCATAATTCAAAAAGACACATTCACCACAATGTTCACTGCAGCACTATTTACAAAAACCAGGTAATGAAAGCAACCTAAGTGCCCACAGACGGACGAATGGATAAAGATGTGGTACATATATACAATGGAATATTACTCAGCCATACATAGGAATGAAATTGGGTCATTTGTAGAGACCTTAATGGATCTAGAGACTGTCATACGGAGTGAAGTAAGTCAGAAAGAGAAAAACAAATATTGTATATTAATGCATATATGTGGAACCTAGAAAAATGGTACAGATGAACCGGTTTGCAGGGCAGAGATAGAGACACAGATGTAGAGAACAAACATATGGACACTAAGGGGGAAACACCATGTGAGGGTGGTGGTGGGATGAATTGGGAGACTGGGATTCACATATGCACACTTATATGTATAAAATAGATATCCATGAAGAACCTGCTGTTTAAAAGTAATAATTTAAAAAAATAAAAATAAATAGCATTTAATAAAAGAAAACAGAAAAAAAAGTATTTCCCTTCACATAGACGACTTTATATTAATGTAATATTTCCATGTTTATATCTGCAAATTAAAAAAAAGAGGAATAAATAAAATCTACCTTGAACCAAAAAGAAAAAAAAAGAAAAAAAAAAAAAAAAAAAACAGAACCCACCAGTTATACAGAGGAAAATCGTATCAGGGCACTTGCTCCAGTTGTAAAAAATTCTTAAGTTGGTCAGAGGTGGGAAATCGTCTCCCATGCACTCAGCAGAGCGACCCCCGACAAGGAGCATCCTCATTGCAAAGCTGGGGGACTGTGTCGAGGCGTCTGTGAGTAAATGTGAGCTGAGCCCCAGTCCTGCTGCAGCTGAACTCTTCCCACCCTTTCCAGGTAAAACACCTGAATATGTACAAGCACTTGCAAGCCTAGAGGAAGGGCTGTGGAGCCACACCAGCGACAGCACGCAGGCCGACTTGGTGCCTGCAGGCCAGTCAGGATGGTCCTGGCTCCAGATGCGCTTCTGGAAGCTTTCCATTGCCCTGCCTGAGATACCCCTCCTGCCACGGCCCCCACTGCTTTTTTACTTCCTCACCTCTGCCTGGGGAGAAATTCAAGCGGCAGGTATGGATGACACATCCTCTTCTTTAGCAGGTGGCAGCCTAGCAACTCCTATGGAAAGTCCAGAAGAGCCCCACTCACACTGGGCCACCCACAAAGCCACGGCCCCTCACTCCCTACCAACACCCCAGCCCCGACACTGCTGACGGGGCAGAGAATATGGCGTCAGGCACAGCTACAGGGGCTCTTGCTGACTGGAGAGGTGTTTATATTGACCTCAACACAGGCACACCTGGGGAGGGCAGGCAGGCAGTGTCAGGCTGCCCAAATCAGCCAATCCTCACCCCTCAGGGGCTCACAGTAGCAGAAAATGAACCTTGCTAAATGGGCCAGGCCCAAGGAACAGGTGTGGGCCCTAGAGAGTCAGGCTAGACAAGGGGCTGCAGCTGCGGCTTGTTTTCTTATCATTTTATCTGGTCCATGAGTGAAAAACAACTTCAAGAAGACCCTATCCTAATGAGAGGAACCCAGGAGTCAGGGAGAGGAGTGATGGTGGGTGGAGACAGAGGCCTGGTGCCCTGGCTGCAGTGGAAGTGTCTGGAAGACCAGGCAGAGAGAGACTGCACAGAGTGATAGCCAGGGTCACAGACCTGTCAGAGCTGCTGTTTGTTAGTTCAAGTCCTGCTCTGAGGTGTTCTGTGTCAGCTGTGAGCGACAGGTGAGCTGGGGGTTCTCTGCAAGGTGGGCTATGTGCACAGTTTCTGTGTGTCCAGCCTTGCTTGGGTACCTGCCCAGGGGAGCTCTGTATCCTGGGAAGGGCCTGACTATGAGAGCCCCATGGGCTGCTGGGTAGCTGCACAGGTGAGCTCCATACCCAGGAAGGGACTTGAACACGAGAGCCCCGTGGGCTGTAGGGATGGGTGGTGCAGCTAAGGTGAGCTCCATATACTGGGATTGGCCTGACCACGAGAGCCCCATGGGCTGCTGGAGACCTGGTAAAGGATATCAGGACAGTCAGTGAAGCCACTGAGGATATACATCCAGTAGCTCCTATTTCCTACACCCTGCTGCTCATTCAACCATCCACCAGGCCATGGCATTCTGTATTAGATTTCAATGATGCCTTCTTCTGTATTCCATTCATCTCAGAGTCACAAGAATTTTTGGCTTGTGAGTGGCAGGACACAACATGCAACAAAACCAATAATGTTGGGCCGTCCTGCCCCAACGGTACAAAAATCCCCACACCATCATTGGGGAAATGACCTCTAAAGACCTAAACGTTCTACCTCTGTAAAAGGAACCCTCCTTCAATATGCAGATGACATTCTGATCGCCAGGCCTACTAAAGACGCCTCTGAACTACCTAGCCAAGAAAGGATAGAAGGTGTCCAAGAAAAAGGCTCAAATATCCCAGGCTCAGGTGACATGCCTGGGCTTCATTCTCACAGATATTCAGAGAAACGCATCCCACGATAGGGAAGAAGCCATTTTCAGCCTTACCTCTTCTAAAACTAGAAGACAGCTTAGGGGTTCCTGGGGAGTCCAAGGTTTTCTGCATCTGGATCCCTAACTACAGTCTAATAGCTGGGCCTCTACATGAAACACTGACACGAAAAGATGATGATCCTTTTGTATAGAATCCAGAAGCGGCCTTTCAAGAATGGAAAGAGCAGTCAATTCAGACCCTTGCCCAGGAACTCCCTAATTTAGCTAAACCCTTTGACCTTTACATACCCGGTCAATGGTTAATTGCCCTTGGAGCCTTAGTGCAAAAACTGGGACCACTTGAAATGGAGCAACACAAGAATGCCCTTCAGGTATGATAAACTATGGTCACCAAGGCCTTTGCCCACTGACCCATCAGGCCATGATACTGGGGTATCTAAAAAGCTGGAAATCAGCAGCCTGCAAGGCCAGCTCCCTCCTAAGGGAAAAGGACCCCACGTCGTGATCCTAACCATCCATCATGCCCTGAAGTTGCAGGGGTCGCTCTGTGGACACACTGACTTCGAGTGAGGAGGCCCACCAACTCCAACCTCCAGAGAGACAAATGGGGGCAACGGGCCCCCAAGATGACTCCTGTGACCATCACTTGACCTGGAGTTTCTCTCAGAAAACAAGAAGACTGTGCCGCGAAAGAGCAGACTACTGCTTGCAGGACTTACTGCACCCAGAGGGGAGCTAATAAGCTTGGCGGGGGAAACGTATATCACGCTTTCACCATAGAAAACCCTACAGACACCGCGGTGATGGTGGCCAATATGACCGGCTGGACTGCTGGCTACTTCTAAAGGCCGTTGACTCAGTGGACGTCATGGTCCTGGATCACCACTGACCCTGGACTGTCTGGGAGTTGTGCGGGCAGGGTTCTGACACATGGTGTTGTTTGTACATTAATTCAGGGACCTAATTAAAGAAAGCACAGACTACTGGTCAGAGCATCTAGGCTGGCAAAAACCGTCAGCCTAAGGTCGCCAAACAAATGTGGGGTGGGGTGAAACCTGCCACCACAGCATCTCTGCGCATCTCTTTCCTGGACCCTTAAAGGTCATTAGAATCTATAACACTTCCAATGCTGGTGCTCATGCGGACGAGAAGTGAGGCAGGAGGCCTTGGGACAATCAACCTCACCTGGAGGCTGGTGGGGAGACGTTTTGCCCCTCCCCTCAGGTACCAGGGCTCCCACCACAGCATGAAGCAGTTACAAAAGAGGGGTCTGCACCCTCAACACCCCAAGAATGAGGAACAGAACAAAAAGCAGAGGAGAGGTTTATCTCCGGCAACGTTCATTAAAAATTCCTGGGAGATAAAAAGAGAATCTTGGCAATAAAATAAAGTCTAACCTGCTTTTCCTTTGTGTTTTGTCTAATTTCACGTGCTCCTAGGGTTCCGCATGCAGAGGTCCCACACCCGGCACTTCAGACCCGATTTCCTAGTGCAGAATGGCTGGGTCGACACCTCAGCTAGTGGGGTCACATGTGGACTCCACAGCATAGAGCCTGAGCTGCAGCCAACCCAGCCCTCGAGGGCTCCATCCCCTCCCTCCCACTGACGCTGCTGGGATCCCTACACAGCAGCCTAGCCCACAGCCCGTGGGGGACTGCACGCTCTCACCTCTCCATTCTGTTTTCAAAATAATGTTTCCTTTGCTTCTGAAGCAAACTCAGTCTTGATCTCTTGGCTCCAATGACACTGGGCACGGGGACTCCTGTTGGGGTCCACACTGGAGGATCAGTAACAGAATTTGAGAACATTGTAACTTCAATGAACAGATGTGTGAGCCAAACTGTAGTTAACATAGAGCAGTGTATAATGCTCGGGTAAAATAAGATGTTTCTAAGACTTACATTTGATATTTCCATTACTTTACTATAAGCAAGTTCAGTGAAGACGTCTGTCTTATTTGTCAGGTCAACATTAGAGAAATGAAGTGATTTATTTCCATGGATGTACATCGAATACTCTTGGCTGAAGCTTCAATCTTGTTTTGAATGCTTTTCCATTGAAAAGGATACCTCTCTTTCAGCTCCCCCATTTCTGAGAAGTATAAAATCTTATAATTTATTATTACCAAAGGGGAAAGGTAGGAAAAGGGATAAATTAACAGTTTGGGATTAACACATACACACTGCTATGTATAAAATAGATCATCAACAAGGAACTACTGTATAGCACAGGGAACTACACTGAATATTTTGCAATAACCTATAAGGGGAAATAATCTGAAAATGAATCGATATTTTTATTGACATCATCTATCAATGACAGATAAAATGTAACCTAAGCAAGGCCGATGGTGAACGCTTCTGAACCTGAAGATTTCAATCATCTAAAGTTTGGGCTCTGCCTATTTCCCAAGGCCTTTAATGGACATACGTGTAGCTGTAGCTTAAAAATTCCCCAGTTTGGGGTACGGGGAGGCACTGATTTGGAAAATCCCTGGTGTTCTCCTTCCATTCACGGGACCCTTCCTACAGCTAAAACATGCCTGTCACACCTACAGGATGGTACACCGTTTGATCGGAAAGAGTTTGGAAAGGGCACCTCATCTCCTCATCGCCTGGTGCTCGGGTTCACCCCTCCAGCATATTTCCAAACAATCTCCTAACTTGGGGATATCAGCACCGTTAACATCCTGTTGCACACAGTTTGGAATTTGTCCAGAGGATGAAGCGGAAGGATGAGAAAAATTTAGAGACAAGTCTTAGGTGTTCGGACAGGCACATGCCACTCTAATTTCCAATCTGGAAGACAAATTCATCAAAGGCTAGAATTGCCCACGGAAACAGAATAGGGCTAGAGGAAATCCCGCTGTTTTGTGTCCAGTTTCCAAAAACACAAGTTGAAAAATGGAACTCAGGGGCACTAAAATTCATGAAACTGCAGAGTTGAAAATATCTATCATCAAAAAATGTCTTGAGGTAAGTCACAGAAAAGGAGTTGTAAGCAAGGGAGAGTGGCAGGAAACAGATTTGAAGAGGTAGAAAGGACTCCGCATTAAAGCACAAGAAAAGGGGCTGAACATCGCCAATGATGCAGTTGGCCCAAAAGGGCGTATGCATTTTTTCTGAATATATTCAAGTAAAGGCCATACACACTTTTTATCCAACCAAACAGGTGTGCACTGGAAATCAATACTACAAAATGTATCACTTCACATCAGTCAGATGGGCCATCCACATAAAGTGTAAACACCAGAAATGCAGGACAGGGCGAGGAGAAAAGGGAGCCCTGTGAGGCTGATAGTGGAAATGTAATTTGCCAATGGCCACTCTGGAGAAGTGTATTGTGTTTGCTAAGACATCTAAAAGATGAGCTACAGAGCATAGTGCAATTGCACTCATGGGAGTATACCTTGGGAAAAACATAAATGGACAGAAAACAGGCACCCCAACGTTTACCACCTCTCTGTTAAAAGGGCCTCCACTTGGATATAACCTAAATGTCCCTGGAAGGATAAAATGGATAAAAGAGATGGAGTACTTATGTAGAGTGGAATATTACTCATCCCGAAATCAATGAAATAAGGCCAGTTGGAACAACTCTGGAGGAGTTACATACGATCATTCTAAGTGACATATGTCAGAAAGAAAAAGACACATATCATAAGATGTCACTTAAAGGTGGAATCAAACATGGCTACACAAGAAATAAACTACAAAACAGAAACATAGTCAAATATGTAGAAAATAGACATAAGGCTGCTAAATGGGAAAGGTGGGGAATGGTGAGGTATTATCCAGGAGGTTGAAATTAGCAAAGATACCATTCCAAGTACCAAATTGAATAACTGACAAGGCCTACACTGTACCTCAAAGAACTGCACTCAGCCCACTCAAGTCACTGGACAATAATACATATGACTCGTAAGCATCTGAAAAATAATTTATTGTTGTCTCACAGTACATGAATCAAGTGGATGTACAGCAGCAAAAAACAGAGCTTTGAAAATCAGCTGTAACCAATATAAAAATAAATTTAAAAATATTTATAAAAACAGTGAGACAGACAAAAATTCTTACAACTTTTGTTGAAGGGCTACGATGTAACATGGATTGAACACATGTAGACCCACAGCAGGATGATATAAAAGGCTGGAAGCTATGCACGCTAAGAGATGTTAGAGAGGCTGGGTGAGGAAATGCAGACCTTTTAAAGTAATACTGCCTGGTACCCATTCCATGGGTCCCAAATCGGCAGGTTCAAGGGAATCTTCTGACAGCGAAAACATGCCTGTGAAACCGAGATGAATGTACACCATGTGCTCAGGAAAGGTGTCTAAAATGCAACTCATTTTTGATCTCCTGGTGCTGGGGTTCGCCATTCCAGCCACATTATTAACAATCTCCCCTCTTGGAGAATCAGCACCTTTAACCTCCTGTTTCACACAGTTTGCAATTTGTGCAGAGGATAAATGAGAAGAGGGGGAACCAATGAGAGATTAGCTGTAGGAGTTTTGACAGGCACATGTCACTCTAACTTCCCATTAGGAACAAGAATTAACCAAAGGCTCAGCCTGCCTCCTCAGAACCAGAATATGGCCAGAAGCAATCCAATGGTTTGGCGGCGAGCTCACAATAAAAGCGAGTTGCAAAATGGAGCTCAGGAGCAGACAGTTCAAAGACCTGCAAAGATATAAATGATAACCAACGTCCAAAAATATATTCAGGTAAGGCAACGAAGTGGATCTGAATGAGAGGCAGAATTGCAGGAAACATTTTTCAAAAGGTAGATTGTACTCACATTTAAAGCATATGAAAAGCAGCAGAATTTCTAAAATGATGCAGTTGGGCAAAAGGGTGTATGCCTTTTTTTCGTGAATATCTTCAGGAAAAAAACACATACAGAGTTTTTGGCCAACCAAGCAAGTGGGAAATGCAAATCCGCACAATAAAGAAGTCTCAATTTCCACTGCTCAGAAAGGCCATCCAAAAAATGTGTACAAACCCGAAATGCAGGAGAGGCCATGGAGAACAGGGAGCCTAGTCACGCTGATGGGTGGGGTATAAATATCCAAGAGCCACTCTGAAGAAGTGTATGCTGTTTCCTAAAACATTTAAATACAAAGCCCCCGAGCAAAGGGGACTTCAACTCATAGACATATAACTTGGGAAGACTAAATATCGACAACACACAGGCACCCCAAAGTTTAGGGCTGCTCTGCATACAAGAACCTCAACTTCGGTACACCTAAAATATCCCAGGAAAAAGACAAATGCATAAATAAATTGTGGTAATTTTGTAGAACAGAATATCACTCAGAGGTGCAATCAATGTCATAAGGCCAGTAGCAGCATAAAGAGTGGATTTAGGTATGATGATTCTAAGTGAAATTAGTCACACAGAAAAAGAATCTTATCATAAGATATCACTTACAGAGGGAATGTCAACATCACAACACATGTACTGAATTAAGAAAGAGAACAGAGTCTCACATTTAGAAAACACTCTTATGCCTGTTTAATGGGAAAGGAGAGGTTGGGTGATGCATAAATCCAGAGTGTGATATTAGCACAGGTACCATTCCATAAACCAAATAGAGAATAGACGAGACCTACCCCTTCCTCAGTGAACAGAACTCAAACCCCCTATTCCCCACAGAGGAATATATCTGAATAGTGAGAATCTTAAAACCTATGTATTGATTTGTCTCCATAAGGGAATAGAGTGTGTCTAGACTGGCATAAACACGTCAGTGAAAATCAGCTCAACCCCATTATAAAAATGAATTTCAAAAACAAACAAAAAAACAGCGAAATTCTTACACAATTCCTTCAGGGGTTCTGATGAAACCGGGAATGACCCTATCTGCAAAGACAGCTGGATGAGACATAAGGCTGGACACTTGGGACTGAGAGGACTGGTGAGATTGGGAGAGAAAATGCAGACCCTTTAAAGTAGTAATGCATGCCACGATTCCATGGATCCCAAATCTCCAGGTAGTAGGGAATATCACTACAGTTATAACATGTATGGGAAACCTAGAGAATGGACACCCTGTGATGGTGAAAGGTTTCTAAAAGTCTCCTAATTTTTCCTCTCCTTGTGCTCCAGTTTGGCATTCCAACTGCTTTACTATCAATCTCCCAACTTAGGAGAGCCAGCCCCTATAACCTCCTGGTTCGCACAGTTTGCTAATTGTGCAGAGGATGAAAGGGAAGAGGGAGAACCAATCAGAGAGTAGATGTAGGCATTTGGACGGGCACATGTCACTGTAAATTCCCGTCAGGAAGAAGAATTAACCAAAGCCTCAGACACCTGCAGGGAAGAGTATAGCCACCCCTGGAACAAGTATAGGTCCTGAAGCAAAATTGTGGATTTGCGGTCAGCTCCCAAAATTGGGATTTGAAAACTGGAGGTCACGGGCACAGCAATTCACAAACCTTCAGTTATAAAGGACTACTGTCTTCCAAAAATCTGTTGAGGGAAGGCAACGAAGCTGACTTGAAAATGAGGCAGAATTGCACAAAACATATTACAAGAGGTAAATTGGAATCGCCTTTAAAGCACAGGAAAAGCATCACAACTTCGACAATGATGCAGCTGGCCAAAAAGGGCGTATGCGTTTTCTCCTGAATATATTCAGGAGAAAACGCATACGACCATTTTGGACAATCAAGCAAGCACGCAATGCAAATCCACACTACAAAGAACTGTCACTTCCCAAGGGTAAAAAGGGACATCCGAAAATCTGTAAAAACCAGAAAGGCAAGAGGGAGATGACAAGGGCATGAAGCAATAAGATCCAAAGTGTCATGAAGGATTGTGATGACAAGCACATGGAGCATTGTGATGACAAGATTATGTAGCATATTGCTGACAAAGGCATGGAGCACTGTGATGACAAGGTTCATGGAGCACTGTGATGACAAGTGTCACGGAGCATTGTGATTACAGGGGTCATGAAGCATTGGGATGACATGGGCATGGAGCATTTTCATGACAAGTGTCCCGGATCATTGAGTTATCAGGGTTCATGGATCATTGTGATGACAGGAGTCATGGAGCATTGTGATGACAGGGGTCATGGAGCATTGTGATGAGAAGGTCAAGGAGCATTGGGCTGAAAACGTTCATGAGTATTGTGATGGCAGGGGCCATGGAGGCTTGTGATGACAAGGTACTGGAGCACTGTGATGAGAAGACAATGGAGACTTGTGATGACAAGTCTCATGGAATATTCTGATGAAAAGGGGCATGGAGCATTGGGATTACAGGGGTTTTGGGGCATTGTGATGACAAGGGCTTGGAGCATTGGGTTGAGATGGCCATGGAACGTTCTGATGACATGCATCATGGAGCTTTGTGATGACAAGGGCATGGAGCATTGTGATGAAAAAGGCATGGAGCCTTGTCATGACATGGTTCAAGGAGCATACTGAGGACAAGTGTCAGGGAGCATTGTGATGACAAGTGTATTGAGCATTGTGATGAAAAAGGTCATGGAGCATTGTGATGAGAAGACCATGTATAATTGTGATGACGAGCGTCATGGGACGTTGTGATGATAAGTGTTATGGAACATTTTGATCACACGGATTTGGAGCATTGTGATGACAGAGATCATGGAGAATTTTGATTTCATTGTGATGACAATAGCATGAAGCATTTTGATGATGGGCATGGTGCATTGTGATGACCGGGTTCATGGATCATTGAGATGAAAAGGGGCATGGAGCATTTTGATTACAGGGGTCTTGGAGCATTGTGATTAGAAGGGTCATGGAGCCTTGTGATGACAAGGCCATGGAACATCGTGATGGCAGGTGTCATGGAGCATTGTTATGACAGGGTTAATGGAGAATTGTGATGGCAAGTGCATGGAACATTTTGATGATAAGACCATGGAGCATTCTGATGACATGCGTCATGGAGCTTTGTGATGACAAGTTAATTGAGCAATGTGATGAGAGCGTTCATGGAGCATTGTGATGACAATGACATTGAGCATTTTGATGAAAATTTCATGGAGCATTGTGGTGACAAATTTCACAGAGCCTTGTGTTGATGAGGGCATTGACTTTTGTAGTGACACAGGTCATGGAGTCTTGTGATGAAGGGACACACGGAGCATTGTGATGACTGGGGTCATGTAGCATTGTGATGACAGGAGCATGGTGCATTGGTCTCACAAGTTTCATGGATAATTGTGTTGACAGTGGCCATGGCACATTGTGATGACAAGGGCATGGAGCATTGTGATGACAAGGTCATGGATTATTGTGAAGACAGGTGTCAGGGAGCATTGTGATGGCATATTTCATGTTCCATTGTGATGACAATGGCATGGAGCATTGTGATGCTGAGTGTTATGGAGGATTGTGATGACAAAGGTAATGGAGCATTGTGATGACAAGGGCTTGGAGCATTGTGATGACAAGGGCCATGGAGCATTGTGATGACAAGGGCATGGAGCATTGTGATGACAACGGCCTTTGAGAATTTTGATGAAAAGCTCGTGAAGCATTGTGATGACAAAGGCATGGAGCTTGCTATGACAGGGGTCATGGGACATTGCGATGACAAGTGCATGGAGAATTGTGATGACAAGAGCATGTAACATGGGGATGAGAACTGTCATGGAGCATTGTGATGACAAGGACATGAAGAATTGTGATGACAAGGGACATGGAGCATTGTGATGACCAGGGCATGGAGCATTGTTATGGCAAGACCGTGGAGCACTGTGATGAGAAGACCATGGATAATTCTGGTGACGAGCATCATGGAGCACTGTAATGACAAGGGACATGGAGCATTGTGATGATAGGTCTCATGGAGCACTGTGATGACAGGGGTCATGGATCATTGTGATGACCAGGGTCATGGAGTATTCTGATGACAAGCTTGTGCAGTATTGTGATGACAAAGCATTTAACACTGTGATGGGAAGTGTCATGGAACATAGTGATGCCAAGAACGTAGAGAATTATGATGAAAGGGAACATAGAGCATTGTGATGACCAGGGCATGGAGCATTGTGATGTCAAGACCGTGGAGCACTGTGATGAGAAGACCATGGATAATTGTGATGACGAGCATCATGGAGCGCTATAATGACAAGCGGCATGGAGCATTGTGTTTACAGGGGTCTTGGAGCATTGTGATGACAAGGGCATGGAGCATTGTGAAGAGAAGGCCATGAAGCATTCTGATGAATGTGTCATGGAGCACTGTGATGACAAGTGCATGGAGCATTGTGATTACAGGTGTCCTGGAGCATTGTGATGAAAAGGGCATGGATCATTGTGATGAAAAAGGCATGGAGCCCTGTAATGATAGAGTTAAAGGAGCATACTGACGACAAGTGTCAGGGAGCATTGTGATGACAAAGGTTATGGAGCATGGTGATGAGAAGACCATGGATAATTGTGATTATGAGCATCATGGGGTGTTGTGATGAGAAGTGTTAGGGAACATTGTGATCCCAAAGCTTTGGAGCATTGTGATGACAGAGGTCATGGAGCATTTTGATTTCATTGTGAGGAAAATAGCCTGAAGCATTATGATAATGGGCATGGTGCATTGTGATGATAGGATTAATGGAGCTTTGAGATGAAAAGGGGCAAGGAGCATTGTGATAAAACGTGTCTTGGAGCATTGTGATGAGAAGTCCATGGAACATGCTAATGACATGCGTCATGGAGCTTTGTGATGACAAGGGCATGGAGCATTGTGATTACAGGGGTCTTGGAACATTGTGATGACAAGTGTCATGGAGCCTTGTGAATGACAAGGCCGTGGAACTTTGTGATGGCAGGGGTCATGGAACATTGTTATGACAGGTGTAATGGAGCATTGTGATGAGAAGGACAGGAAGCATTGGTGTGAAATGTTTCATGGATTATTGTGATGAGAGTGGACATGGAGCATTGTGATGACAAGAGGACGGAACACTGTGATACAATGGTCATAGATGATTGTAATGACAAGGGCATGGAGCATAGTAATGAGAAGGGCATCGAGCATTGTGATGACATGTGTCATGGAGCTTTGTGATGACAAGGGCATGGAGAAATGTGATGAGAAGGTTCATGGAGCACTGTGATGACAATGACATGGAGCATTGTGATGTCAAGGGTCAAGGAGATTTGTGATGACAAAAGTCACGGAGCATTTTGATGACAAGGGCATGGTGCATTGTGATGAGAAGGCCAGGGAGAATTTTAATGACAGTGTCATGCAGCAATTTGATGAAAATTGTAATGGAATATTTTGATGACAGTGGTTATAGAACATTGTGATGTCAGGGGTCATGGAGCTTTGGGATGAAAAGTGTCATGGAGCATTTTGATGACAGGGGTTGTGGAACATTGTGATGTCAGGTGTCATGGAACATTGTGATGATAAGGGGATGTAGCATTGTGATGACAGGGGTCATGGAACATTGTGATTACCGGGTCTTGGAGCATTGTGATGAGAAGGGTCATGGAGCCTTGTGATGACAAGGCCATGGAACATCGTGATGGCAGGGGTCATGGAGCATTGTTATGACAGGGGTAATGGAACATTGTGATGGCAATGGCATGGAGGATTGTGATGAGAAGGCCATGGAGCATTCTGATGACATGTGTCATGGAGCTTTGTGATGACAATGGCATGGAGCAATGTGATGAATTCGATCATGGAGCATTGTGATGAAAATGACATGGAGCATTGTGATGCCAAGGGTCATGGATCTTTGTGATGACAAAGGTCATGGAGGATTTTGAAGACAAGGGCGTTGTGCATTGTGATGAGAAGGGCAGGGAGCATTGTGATGACAGGGTCATGGAGAAATTGGATGAAATGTGTCATGGAACATTTAGATGACAGGGGTTATTGAACATTGTGATGCCAGGGGTCATGGAGCATTTTGATGAAAAGGTTTTGGGAGCATTTTGATGACAGGGGTTATGGAACATTGTGATGTCAGGGGTCATCGAACATTGTGATGATATGTGCATGTACAATTGTGATGACAGGAGTCATGGATCATTGTGATGACAGGCGTGAGTGAGTATTGTGACGAATAGTGATGTAACGTTGTGATATCAGTGGTGAGAGAGCATTTTGATGAGAAGTGCATGGAGCATTGTGATGACAAGTTTTATGGAGCATTGTGATGACAAGATTGTGGAGCACTGTAATGACAAGCACATGGTGCATTTTGATGACATGTGTCATGGAACATTGTGCTGACAAGCGCATGGAGCATTGTGATGACAAGTGTCATGGAGCATTGTGCTGAGAAAGGCAGAGAGGATTGTGATGACAAGAGTCAAAGAGAATTGTGATGAAAAGTTCATGGAGCATTGTGGTTAAAATGGTCACAGAGACTGTTGATGACGAGGGCATGGAACATTGAGATGACACAGGTCATGAAGCATTGTGATGAATGAAGTCACGGAGCATAGTAATGACAGGGGTCATGGAACAATGTGATAACAAGGGCATGGAGCATTGTGATGACAGGTGTCATGGAGCACTGTGATGACAAGCATCACGGAGCATTGTGAATACAGGGGTCATGGAGCATTGGGATGACAAGGGCATGGATCATTGTGATGACAAGGGTCATGGAGCATTGGGCTGAATATGTTCATGGAGTATTGTGATGACAGGGGTCATGGAGCATTTTGATGAGAAGGTCATAGAGCATTGGGCTGAAAATGTTCATGGAGTATCGTTATGACAGGTATCATGGAGCATTATGATGACAAGTTCCTGGAGCACTTTTATGAGAATAAAATGGAGACTTGTGATGACAAGTCTCATGGAGCATTCTGATGAAAAGGGACATGGAGCATTGTGATTACAGGGGTCTTGGAGCATTATGATGACAAGGGCATGGAGCATTGTGAGGAGAAGGCCATGGAGCATTCTGATGACATGCGTCATTGAGTTTTGTGACGACAAGAGCATGGAACATTGTGATTACAGGGGTCTTGGGGCATTCTGATTAAAAGGGCATGGATCATTGTGATGAAAAAGGCAAGGAGACGTGTCATGACAGGGTTAATGGAGCAGACTGATGACAAGTGTCAGGGAGCATTGTGATGACAAGTGTACTGAGCATTTTGATGACAAAAGTCATGGAGCATTGTGATGAGAAGACAATGGATAATTGTGATGATGAGCGTCATAGGGTTTTGTGATGATAAGTGTTATGGAACATTGTGATCACAAGGGATTGGAGCATTGTGATGACAGAGGTCAAGGAGCATATTGATTTCATTGTGATGAAAATAGCCTGAAGCATTATGATGATAGGCATGGTCCATTGTGATGACAGGGTTCATGGATCATTGAGATGAAAAGTGTCATGGAGCATTTTGATTACAAGGGTCTTGGAGCATTGTGATGACAAGGGCATGGAGCATTGTGGTGACAGGGCCATGGAACATTCTGATGACATGCGTCATGTAGCTTTTTCATGAAAAGGACATGGAGCATTTTGATTAGAGGGGTCGTGGAGCATTATGATGACAAGTGTCATGGAGCCTTGTGATGACAAGGCCGGGGAACATTGTGATGGCAGGTGTCATGGAGCATTGTTATGACAGAGGTAAAGGAGCATTGTGATGAGAAGGGCATGGAGCATTGGTCTGAAATGTTTCATGGATTACTGTGATGAGAGTGGGCATAGAGCATTGTGATGATAAGGGCATGGAACACTGTGATACATGGGTCATGCAGGATTGTAATGACAAGGTCATGGGGCATTGTGTTGAGAAGGGCATCGAACATATTGATGAGAAGTGTCATGGAGCTTTGTGATGACAAGGGCATTGAGCAATGTTATGAGAGGGTTCATGGAGCATTTTGATGACAATGACATGGAGCATTGTGATGCCAAGGGTCATGGCGCTTTGTGATGACAAAGGTCATGGAGCATTTTGATGATAAGTGCATGGTGCAATGTGATGAGAAGGGCAGGGAGTATTTTGATGACAGGGTCATGCAGCAATATGATGAAAAGTGTATTGGAACATTTTGATGACAGGGGTTATAGAATATTGTGATGTCAGGGGTCATGGAACATTGTGATGATAAAGGGATGTAGCATTGTGATGACAGGGGTTATGGGACATTGTGATTACAGGGGTGAGGGAGTATTGTGACGACTAGTGATGGAAAACTGTGATATCTCTGGTGAGAGAGCTTTTTGATGAGGATTGTATGGAGCATTGTGATTACAAGGTTTATGGAGCATTGCAATGACAAGTTTCTGGACCGTTGTGATGAAAAGTGAATGGAACATTGTGATGATAAGGGTTATGGAATATTTTTCAGACAAAGGCATGGAGCATTGTGATGACAATGGTCACGGAGCATTGTGATGAAAATGGAATGGGGCATTGTGATGAAAAAGGCATGGAGCTTTTTCGTGACAGGGTTCAAGGAGCATTCTGATGACAAGTGTCAGGGAGCATTGTGATGACAAGTGTACTGAGAATTGTGATGACAAAGGTCATGGAGCATTGTGATGAAAAGGGCATGGAATTTTGTGATGACAAGCATCATGGAGCATTGTGATGACAAGTGTTATGGAACATTGGGATCACAAGTGTTTGGAGCATTGTGATGACAGTGGTCATGGATCATTTTGATTTCAAGGAGCATGGAGCATTTTGATGACAAGGGCATGAAGCAATGTGATCCCAAGGTTCATGGAGGATTTTGATGACAATGGAAATGGAGTATTGTGATGACAAGCACATAGATCATTGTAATGACAAGGTCATGTAGCATTTTGCTGACAAAGTCATGGAGCATTGTGATGACATGTGTCATGGAGCACTGTGATGACAAGCGTCATGGAGCATTGTGAATACAGGGGTCATGGAGCATTGGGATGACAAGGGCATGGATCATTGTGATGATAAGTGTCATGGAGAATTGGGCTGAATATGATCATGGAGTATTGTGATGACAGGGGTCATGGAGCATTGTGATGACAGAGGTAATGAAGAATTTTGATTTCATTGTGCTGACAATATCAAGAAGCATTATGATGATGGGCATGATGCATTGTGATGACAGGGTTCATGGAGCATGGAGATGAAAAGGGGCATGGAGCATTGTGATTACAGAGGTCTTGGAGCACTGTGATGACAAGGGCATGGAGCATTTTGATGAGAAGGCCATGGAACATTCTGATGACATGTGTCATGGAGCTTTGTGATGACAAGGGAATAGAGCATTGTGATTACAGGGGTCTTGGAGCATTGTGATGACAAGTGTCATGGAGCCTTGTGATGACAAGGCTATGGAACATCGTGATGGAAGGGGTCATGGATCATTGTTATGACAGGAGTAATGGAGCATTGTGATGAGAAGGGCATGGAGCATTGTGATTAAAAGTTTTATGGAGCAATACCTTGACAAATTTGTGGACCGTTGTGATGAAAAGCGCGTAGCACATTGTGATGACAAGTTTCATGGAGCATTTTTCTGACAAAGGCATGGAACATTTTGTTGAAAAGGGTCATGGAGCATTGTGGTTATAAATGTCACAGAGCCTTGTGCTGACGCGGGCAAGGACCATTGTGATGACAAATGTTATGAAGCATTGTGATGACTGGAGTCACGGAGCATTGTGATGACAGGGGTCATGGAGCATTGTGATGACAAGGGCATGGAGCATTGTGGTGACAGGGGCATGGAGCATTGTTCTGACAAGTTTCATAGATTATTGTGATGACAGTGGACATGGTGCATTGTGATGACAAGGGCATGGATTATTGTGATGAGAAGTTCTTGGAGTATTGTGAAGACAGGTGTCAGGGAGCATTGTGATGACATATGTCATGGTCCATTGCAATGACAATGGCAGGGAGCATTGTGATGCCAAATGTAATGGAGGATTTGGATGACAAATATAATGGAGCATTGTGATGACTAGGGCTTGGAGCTTTATGATGACAAGGGCCGTTGAGAATTTTCAAAACAAGGTCGTGAAGCATTGTTATGATAATGTCCTAGAGCACTGTGATGAGAAATCCATAGAGAGTTGTTATGATAAATCTCATGGAGCATAGTGATGAAAAGGGGCATGGAGCATTGTGATTACAGGGGTCTTGGAACATTGTGATGACATGGGCATGGAGCATTGTGAGGAGAAGGCCAAGGAGCATTCTGAAGACATGATTCATTGAGCTTTGTGATGACAAGGGCATGGAGCATAGTGTTTAAAGGGGTCTTGGTGAATTGTGATGAAAAGGGGATGGATCATTTTGATGAAAAAGCCATGGAGCCCTGTCATGACAGGATTCAATGAGCATACAGACAACAAGTGTCAGGGAGCATTTTGATGACAAGTGTATTGAGCATTGTGATAACAAAGGTCATGGAGCATTGTCATGAGAAGACCAGGGATAATTGTGATAACGAGTGTCATGGGGCACTGTGAGGACAAGTGTTATGGAACATTGTGATCACAAGGGTTTGGAGCATTGTTATGACTGATGTCTTGGAGCATTTTGATTTCATTGTGATGACAGTAGCATGAAGCATTATGATGATTGGCATGGTGCACTGTGATGACAGCGGTCTTGGAGCATTGTGATGAGAAGGGTCATGGAGCCTTGTGATGACAAGTCCACGGAACATCGTGATGGCAGGGGTCATGGAGCATTGTTATCACAGGGGGAATGGAGCACTGTGACGGCAAGGGCATGGAGCATTGTGATGAGAAGGCCATGGAGGTTTCTGATGACATGTGTCATGGAGCTTTGTGATGACAATGGCATGGAGCAATGTGATGAGAGTGTTCATGGAGCATTGTGATGACAATGACATGGAGCATTGTGATGCCAAGGGTCATGGATCTTTCTGATGACAAAGGTCATGGAGCATTTTGATGACAAGGGCGTTGTGCATTGTGATGAGAAGGGCATTGAGCATTGTGATGACAGGGTCATGGAGCAATTTGATGAAAAGGTTCATGGAACATTATGATGACAGGTTTTATGGAACATTGTGAAGATAGGGGTCATGGAGCATTATGATGAAAAGGGTCATGGAGCATTTTGATGAAAGGGGTTATGGAGCATTGTGATGTCAGGGGTCATCGATCATTTTGATGATAAGTGCATGTAGCATCGTGATGACAGGAGTCATGGAACATTGTGATAACAAGGGTGAGGGTGTATTGTGACGAATAGTGATGTAACTTTGGGTTATCTGTGGTGAGAGAGCATTTTGATGAGAAGTGCATGGAGCATTGTGAATAGAAGGTTTATGGAGCATTGTGATGACAAGATTGTGGAGCACTCTGATGACAAGCGCATGGTGCATTGTGATGACATGTGTCATGGAGCATCATGATGAGAAGCGCATGGAGCATTCTGATGACAAGGGTCATGGAGCATTGTGCTGAGAAAGGCATAGAGCATTGTGATGACAAGGATCAAAGAGCTTTGTGATGACAAGTCTCATGGAGCATACTGATGAAAAGGGGCATGGAGCATTGTGATTACAGGGGTCTTGGAGCACTGTAATGAAAAGTGCATGGAGTATTTTGATGAGAAGACCATGGAACATTCTGATGACATGTGTCATGGAGCTTTGTGATGACAAGGGCATGGAGCATTGTGATTAGAGGGGTCTTGGAGCACTGTGATGACAAGTGTCACGGAGCCTTGTGATGACTAGGCCATGGAACACTGTGATGACAGGGGTCATGGAGCATTGTTATGACAGTGGTAATGGAGCATTGTGATGAGAAGGGCATGGAATATTGGTCTGAAATATTTTATGGATTATTGTGATGAGAGTGGGCATGGAGCATTGTGATAACAAGGGCAGAGAACACTGTGATACATGGGTCATGCAGGATTTTAATGACTAGGGCATGGAGCATTGTGATGAGAAGGTCATCGAGCATTGTGATGACAAGTGTCATGGAGCTTTGTGATGACAAGGGCATGGAGCAATGTGATGAGAGGGTTCATGGAGAATTGTGATGACAATGACATGGAGCATTGTGATGCCAAGGGTCATGGAGCTTTGTGATGACAAGTCAAGGAGCATTTTGATGACAAGGGAATGGTGCATTGTGATGAGAAGTGCAGGGCGCATTTTGATGACCGGATCATGCAGCAATTTGATGAAAAGTGAAATGGAACATTTTAATGGCAGGGGTTTTAGAACATTGTTATGTCAGGGTTCTTGGAACTTTGGGATGAAAAGGGTCATGGATCATTTTGATGACAGGGGTTATGGAACATTGTTATGTCAGGTGTCATGGAACATTGTGATGATAAGGGGATGTAGCATTGTGATGACAGGGTCATGGAACATTGTGATTACAGGGGTGAGGGAGTATTGTGATGACTAGTGATGGAACATTGTGATATCTCTGGTGAGAGAGCATTTTGATGAGATGTGCATGGACCATTGTGATAACAAATTTCATGGAGCATTGCAATGATAAGATTGTGGACCGTTGTGATGAAATGTGCGTAGCACGTTCTGATGACAATGGCCATGGAGCATTGTTCTCACAAAGAAATGGAGCATTGTGATGACAATGGTCACAGTGAATGGTGATGAAAAGTTCATGGAGCATTGTGGTTACAAATGTCACAGAGCCTTGTGATGATGCGGGCATGGACCATTGTGATGACAAACGTTATAAAGCATTGTGATGACTGGAGTCACGGAGCATTGTGATGACAGGGGTCATGGAGCATTGTGATGACAAGGTCATGGAGTATTGTGATGACAGGGAATGGAGCATTGGTCTGACAAATTTCATAGATTATTGTGATGACAGTGGGCATGGTGCATTGTGATGACAAGGGCATGGAGCATTGTGATGAGAAGGTAATGGAGTATTGTGAAGACAGATGTCAGGGAACATTGTGATGACATATGTCATGGTCCATTGCGATGACAATGGCATGGAGCATTGTGATGCCATATGTAATGGAGGATTGTGATGACAAATATAATGGAGCATTGTGATTATTAGGGCTTGGAGCATTATGATGACAAGGGCCATTGAGAATTTTCATGACAAAGTCGTGAAGCATTGTGCTGACAAGATCCTGGAGCATTTTGATGACAAAACTATGCAGACTTGTGATGACAAGTCTCATGAGCATACTGATGAAAAGGGGCATGGAGCATTGTGGTTACAGGGGTCATGGAACATTGTGATGACAAGGGCATGGAACATTGTGAGGAGAAGCCCAAGGAGCATTCTGATGGCATGCGTCATTGAGCTTTGTGATGACAAGAGCATGGAGCATTGTGATTAAATGGGTCTTGGAGCATTGTGATGAAAAGGGCATGGATCATTGTGATGAAAAAGGCATGGAGCCTTGTCATGACAGGGTTCAAGGAGCATACAGACAACAAGTGTCAGGGAGCATTTTGATGACAAGTGTATTGAGCATTGTGATGACAAAGGTCATGGAGCATTGTGATAAAAAGGGCATGGAGTATTGTGATGACAGGCATCATGGAGCGTTGTGATGACAAGTGTTATGGAACATTGTGATCACAAGGGTTTGGAGCATTGTGATGACAGAGGTCATGGATCATTTTGATTTCAAGGAGCATGGAGCATTGTGATGACAAGGGCATGAAGCAATGGGATCCCAAGGTTCATGGAGGATTGTGATGACAATGGAAATGGAGATTTGTGATGACAAGCGCATAGAGCATTGTAATGACAATGTCATGTAGCATTTTGCTGACAAAGGCATGGATCATTGTGATGACATGTGTCATGGATCATTGTGATGACAAGTGTCATGGAGCATTGTGAATACAGGGGTCATGGAGCATTGGGATGACAAGGGCATGGATCATTGTGATGACAAGTGTCATGGAGCACTGGGCTGAAAATGTTCATGGAGTGTTGTGATGACAGGGGTCATGGAGCATAGTGATGTGTAGGGAATGGAGCATTGTGATGACAAGAGTCCCAGATCATTGTGTTGTCAGGAGTCATGGAGTGATGTGATGACAGTGGTCATGGAGCATTGTGATGATATTAGCCATGGAGCATTGTGATGTGTAGGTCGTGGAGCATTTGGCTGAATATATTAATGGCTTATTGTGATGACAGGTGTCATGGAGCATTGTGATGACAAGGGAATGGAGAATGGTGATGACAAGGTCCTGAAGCATTGTGATGAGTTGACCATGGAGACTTGTGATGAAAAATCTCACGGAGCATTCTGATGAAATGGGGCATGGAGCATTGTGATTACAGTGGTCTTGGAGCATTGTGATGACTAGGGCATGGAGCATTGTGATGAGAAAGCCATGGAGCATTCTGATGACATGCTTTATGGAGTTTTGTGATGACAAGGACAAGGAGCAATGTGATTACAGTGATCTTGGAGCATTGTGATGAAAAGGGCACGGATCACTGTGATGAAAAAAGCATGGAGCCTTGTCATGGCAGGGTTCAAGGAGCATACTGACGACAAGTGTCAGGGAGCATTGTGATGACAAGTGTATTGAGCCTTGTGATGATAAAGGTCATGGAGCATTGTGATGAGAATACCATGGATTATTGTGATGATAAGCGTCATGGGGATTTGTGATGATAAGTGTTATGGAACATTGTGATCACAAGGGTTTGGAGCATTATGATGACAGAGGTCATGGATAATTTTGATTTAATTGTGATGACAATAGCCTGAAGCATTATGATGATGGGCATGGTGCATTGTGATGACAGGGTTCATGGACCATTGAGATGCAAAGGGTCATGGAGCATTTTGATTACAGGTGTCTTGGAGCATTGTGATGACAAGGGCATGGAGCATTGTGATGAGAAGGCCATGGAACATTCTGATGACATTTGTCATTGTTGCTTTGTGACGAAAAGGGCATGGAGCCTTTTGATTATAGGGGTCTTGGAGCATTGTGATGACAAGGGTCATGGAGCCTTGTGATGACAAGGCCGTGGAACATTGTGTTGGCAGTGGTAATCAGCATTGTTATGACAGAGGTAATGGGGCATTCTGATGAGAAGGGCATTGAGCATTAGCCTGAAATATTTCATGGATTATTGTGATGAGAGTGGGCATGGAGCATTGTGATGACAAGGGCACGGAACACTGTGATACATGGGTCATGGAGGATTTTGATGAAAAGGGCATGGAGCATTTTGATGAGAAGGGCATCGAGCATTGTGATGACAAGTGTCATGGAGCTTTGTGATGACAAGGGCATGGAGCAATGGAATGAGAGGTTTCATGGAACATTTTGATGACAATGATATGGAGCATTGTGATGCCAAGGGTCATGGAGCTTTGTGATGACAACGGTCATGGAGCATTTTGATGACAAGCGTGTGGTGCATTGTGATGAGAATGAGAGGGAGCATTTTGATGACAGGGTCATGCAGCAATTTGATGAAAAGTGTAATGTAACATTTTGATGACAGGGGTTACAGAACATTGTGATGCCATGGGTCAAGGAGCTTTGGGCTGAAAAGTGTCATGGAGCATTTTGATGACAGTGGTTATGGAATATTGTGATGTCAGGGGTCATGGAACATTTTGATTACAGGGTTGAGGGAGGATTGTGATGACTAGTGATGGAACATTGTGATATCTCAGGTGAGAGAGCATTTGGATGAGAAGTGCATGGAGCATTGCGAATACAAGATTTATGGAGCATAGCAATGACAAGGTTGTGGATCATTGTGATGAAAAACGCGTGGCACATTGTGATGACAAGGGTCATGGAACATTGTTCTGACAAAGGCATGGAGCACTGTGATGACAAGTGTCACGGAGCATTGTGATGAAAATTTCATGGAGCATTATGGTTACACAGGTCACAGAGCCTTGTGATGACGCGGGCATGGACCGTTGTGATGACAAACGTTATGAATCATTGTGATGACTGGAGTCACGGAGCATTGAGATGACAGGGGTCATAGAGCATTGTGATGACAGGGACATGGAGCGTTGTGGTGACACTTTTCAGAGATTATTGTGATGACAGTGGACATGGTGCATTGTGATGACCAGGGCATGGAGCATTGTGATGAGAAGGTCATGGAGTATTTTGAAGAGAGTTGTCAGAGAGCATTGTGATGACATATGTCATGGTCCATTGCGATGACAATGGCAGGGAGCATTGTGATGCCAAATGTAATGGAGGATTGTGATGACAAATATAATGGAGCATTGTGATGACTAGGACTTGGAGCATTATGATGACAAGGGCCATTGAGAATTTTCATGAAACGGTAGTGAAGCACTGTCATGACAAGGTCCTGGAGCAGTGTGATGAGAAAACCATGGAGCCTTGTGATGACAAGTCTCATGGAGCATACTGATGAAAGGTGCAAGGAGAATTCTGATTACAGGGTTCTTGGAACATTGTGATAACAAGGGCATCGAGCATTGTGATGACAAGGGCATGGAACATTGGTCTAATAAGTTTCATGGATTATTGCGATGACAGTTGGGATGGTGCATTGTGATTACATGGGTCTTGGAGCATTGTGATGACCAGGTCATGCAGTATTGTGAAGAGAGGTGTCAGGGAGCATTGTGATGACATATGTAATGGCCCATTGTGATGACAATGGCATGGAGCATTGTGATGCCAAGTGTCATGGAGCATTGTGATGACAAAGGTAATGGAGCATTGTGATGACAATGGCTTGGAGCATTGTGATGACAAAGGTCAGGGAGCATTGTGTTGACAAGTGCATGGAGAATTGTGATGACAAGGGTCATGGAGCATTCTGATGACAAGCTTGTGGAGTATTTTGATGACATTGTCATGGAGCATTGTGATGAAAACGGCATGGGTCATTGTGATGAAAATGGCATGGAGCGTATTTGTGACAGGGTTCAAGGAGCATTCTGACGACAAGTGTCAGGAAGCACTGTGATGACAATTGTATTGAGAATTGTGATGACAAAGGTCATGGAGCATTGTGATGAAAAGGGCATGGAGTATTGTGATGACAGGCATCATGGAGCGTTGTGATGACAAGTGTTATGGAACATTGTGATCACAAGGGTTTGGAGCATTGTGATGACAGAGGTCATGGATCATTTTGATTTCAAGGAGCATGGAGCATTGTGATGACAAGGGCATGAAGCAATGTGATCCCAAGGTTCATGGAGGATTGTGATGACAATGGAAATGGAGTATTGTGATGACAAGCGCATAGAGCATTGTAATGACAAGGTCATGTAGCATTTTGCTGACAAAGGCGTGGAGCATTGTGATGATATGTATCATGGAGCTCTGTGATGAAAAGCGTCACGGAGCATTGTGAATACAGGAGTCATGGAGCATTGGGATGACAAGGGCATGGATCATTGTGATGACAGGGGTCATGGAGCATAGTGATGTGTATGGAATGGAGCATTGTGATGACAAGAGTCCCGGATCATTGTGTTGTCAGAAGTCATGGAGTGTTGTGATGACAGTGGTCATGGAGCATTGTGATGATATTGGCCATGGAGCATTGTGATGTGTAGGTCGTGGAGCATTGGGTTGAATATGTTAATGGATTATTGTGATGAAAGGGGCCATGGAGCATTGTGATTACAAGGGAATGGAGAATGGTGATGACAAGGTCCTGGAGCATTGTGATGAGATGACCATGGAGATCTGTGATGACAAATCTCACGGAGCATTCTCATGAAAAGGGGCATGGAGCATTGTGATTACAGGGGTCTTGGAGCATTGTGATGACTAGGGCATGGAGCATTGGGATGAGAAGGCCATGGAGCATTCTTATGATATGCTTCATGGAGTTATGTGATGACAAGGACACGGAGCATTGTTATTACAGTGATCTTGGAGCATTGTGATGAAAAGGGCACGGATCATTGTGATGAAAAAGGCATGGAGCCTTTTCATGACAGGGTTCAAGGAGCATACTGACGACAAGTGTCAGGGAGCATTGTGATGACAAGTGTATTGAGCATTGTGATGACAAAGGTCATGGAGCATTGTGATGAGAATACCATGGATAATTGTGATGATGAGCGTCATGGGGATTTGTGATGATAAGTGTTATAGAACATTGTGATCACAAGAGTTTGGAGCATTATGATGACAGAAGTCATGGATAATTTTGATTTCATTGTGATGAGGATAGCCTGAAGCATTATGATGATGGGCATGGTGCATTGTGATGACAGGGTTCATGGAGCATTGAGATGCAAAGGGGCATGGAGCATTTTGATTACAGGGGTCTTGTAGCATTGTGATGACAAGGGCATGGAGCATTGTGATGAGAAGGCCATGGAACATTCTGATGACATGTGTCATGGAGCTTTGTGATGAAAAGGGCATGGAGCATTGTGATTACAGGGGTCTTGGAGCATTGTGATGACAAGGGTCATGGAGCCTTGTGATGACAAGGCCGTGGAACATTGTGATGACAGGGGTCATGGAGCATTGTTATGACAGAGGTAATGGAGCATTGTGATGAGAAGGGCATTGAGCATTTGCCTGAAAGGCTTCATGGATTATTGTGATGAGAGTGGGCAAGGAGCATTGTGATGACAAGGGCACGGAACACTGTGATACATGAGTCATGGAGGATTGTGATGAAAAGTGCATGGAGCATTTTGATTAGAAGGGCATCGAGCATTGTGATGACAAGTGTCATGGAGCTTTGTGATGAAAAGGGCATGGAGCAATGGGATGAGAGGGTTCATGGAGCATTGTGATGACAATGACATGGAGCATTGTGATGCCAAGGGTCATGGAGCTTTGGGCTGAAAAGTGTCATGGAGCATTTTGATGACAGTGGTTATGGAATATTGTGATGTCAGGTGTCATGGAACATTTTGATTACAGGGTTGAGGTAGGATTGTGATGACTGGTGATGGAACATGTGATATCTCAGTTGAGAGAGCATTTGGATGAGAAGTGCATGGAGCACTGTGAATACAAGGTTTATGGTGCACAGCGATGACAAGGTTGTGGATCATTGTGATGAAATGCGCGTGACACAATGTGATGACAAGGGTCATGGAACATTGTTCTGACAAAGGCATGGAGCATTGTGATGACAACTGTCACGGAGCATTGTGATGAAAAGTTCATGGAGCATTGTGGTTACAAAGGTCACAGAGCCTTGTGATGATGTGGGCATGGACCATTCTGATGACTAACATTATGAAGCATTGTGATGACTGGAGTCACGGAGCATTGTGATGACAGGGGTCAGGGAGAATTGTGATGACAGGGACATGGAGCGTTGTGGTGACAATTTTCAGAGGTTATTGTGATGACAGTGGACATGGTGCATTTTGATGACAAGGGCATGGTTCATTGTGATGAGAAGGTCATGGAGTATAGTGAAGACAGGTGTCAGGGAGCATTGTGATGACATATGTCATGGTACATTGCGAAGAAAATAGAATGGAAAATTGTGATGCCAAATGTAATGGAGGATTGTGATGACAAATAAAATGGGCATTGTGATGACTAGGGCTTGGAGCACTATGATGACAGGGGCCATTGAGAATTTTCATGACAATGTCGTGAAGCATTGTGATGACAAGGTCCTGGAGCATTGTGATGAGAAAACCATGGAGCCTTGTGATGTCAAGTCTCATATAGCATACTGATGAAAAGGGGCATGGACAATTGTGATTACAGGGGTCATGGAACATTGTGATGACAAGGGCATGGAGCATTGTGAAGTGAAGGCCAAGGAGCATTCTGAAGACATGCGTCATTGAGCTTTGTGGTCACAAGTGCTTGGATCACTGAGATTACAGGGGTCTTGGAGCATTGTGATGAAAATGGCATTGAACATTGTGATGAAAAATGCATGGAGCCTTGTCATGACAGGGTTCAAGGAGCATACAGACAACAAGTGTCAGGGAGCATATTGATGACAAGTGTATTGAGCATTGTGATGACAAAGGTCATGGAGCATTGTGATGAGAAGGCCATGGAGCATTCTGATGACATGTGTCATGGAGCTTAGTGATGACAAGGGCATGGAGCAATGTGATGCCAAGGGTCATGGATATTTGTGATGACAAGTGTCATGGAGCATTTTGATGACAATTGCGTTGTGCATTGTGATGAGAAGTGCAGGCAGCATTGTGATGACAGGGTCTGGAGCAATTTGATGAAAAGTGTCAAGGAACCTTTTGATGACACGGGTTATGGAACATTGTAACGTCAGGTGTCATCGAACATTGTGATGATAAGTGCATATAGCATTGTGATGAGAGGAGTCATGGAACATTGTGATGACAGGGGTGAGGGAGTACTGTGTCGAATAGTGATGTAACATTGTGATATCAGTGGTGAGAGAGCATTTTGATGAGAAGTGCATGGATCATTGTGATGACAAGGTTTATGGAGCATTGTGATGACAAGATTGTGGAGCACTCTGATGACAAACGCATGGTGCATTGTGAATACATGTGTGATGGAGCATTGTGCTGACAAGCGCATGGAGCATTGTGATAACAAGGGTCAAAGAGCATTGTGATGAAATGTTCATGGAGCATTGTGGTTAAAAAGGTCACAGAGACAGTTGATGACGAGGACATGGACCATTGTGATGACAAATGTCATGAAGCATTGTGATGACTGGAGTCACGGAGCATTGTGATGACAGGGGTCATGGAGCATTGTGATAACAAGGGCATGGAGCATGGTGATGACAAGGGCATGGAACATTGTTCTAATAAGTTTCATGAATTATTGCGATGAGAGTTGGAATGGCGCATTGTGATGACAAGGGCATGGATCATTGTGATAACGAGGTCATGCAGTATCGTGAAGACAGGTGTCAGGGAGGATTGTGATGACATATGTCATGGCCCATTGTGAGGACAATGGCATGGAGCATTGTGATGCCAAGGGTCATGGCGAATTCTGATGACAAAAGTAATGGAGCATTGTCATGACAAGGGTCAGGGAGCATTGTGCTGACAAGTGCATGGAGATTTGTGATGACACGGGTCATGGAACATTCTGATGACAAGCTTGTGGAGTATTTTGATGACAATGGCATGGAGCATTGTGATGTAAATGGCATGGGGCTTTGCGATGAAAAAGGCATGAAGCCTTTTGTTGACAGAGTTCAAGGAGCATTCTGACGACAAGTGTCAGGGAGCATTGTGATGACAAGTGTACTGAGCATTGTGATGACAAATGTCATGGAGCATTGTGATGAAAAGGGCATGGAGTATTGTGATGACTGGCATCATGGAGCGTTGTGATCACAACTGTTATGGAACATTGTGACCACAAGGGCTTGGAGCATTGTGATGACAGAGGTCATGGATCATTTTGATTTCAAGGAGCATGGAGCATTGTGATGACAAGGGCATGAAGCAATGTGCTCCCAAGGTTCATGGAGGGTTGTGATGACAATGGTAATGGAGTATTGTGATGACAAGCGCATAGAGCATTGTAATGACAAGGTCATGTAGCATTTTGCTGACAAAGGCATGGAGCATTGTGATGACAGGTGTCATGGAGCACTGTGATGACAAGCGTCATGGAGCATTGTGAATACAGGGGTTATGGAGCTTTGGGATGACAAGTGCATATATCATTGTGATGACAAGTGTCCTGGAGCATTGTGATGACTAGGGAATGGAGCATTGTGATGAAAAGAGTCCCAGATCAGTGTGCTGTCAGGTGTCATGGAGTGTTGTGATGACAGTGGTCATGGAGAATTGTGATAATATTGGTCATGGAGCATTGCGATGACAAGCGAATGGATCATGGTGATGACAAAGTCCTGGAGTACTGTGATAAGAAGACCATGGAGACTTTTGATGAGAAGTCTCATGGAGCATTCTTTTGAAAAGGGGCATGGAGCATTGTGATTACAGGGGTCTTGGAGCATTGTGATGACAAGGGCATGGATCATGGTGATGAGAAGGCCATGGAGCATTCTGATGACATGCGTCCTGGAGCTTTGTGATGACAAGGGCATGGAGCATTTTGATTACAGGGGTCTTGGTGCTTTGTGATGAAACGAGCATTGATCATTGTGATGAAAAAGGCATGTAGCCTTGTCATGACAGGGTTCAAGGAGCATACTGACGAGAAGTGTCAGGGAGCATTGTGATGACAAGTGTATTGAGCATTGTGATGACAAATGTCATAGAGCATTGTGATGAGAAGGCCATGGATAATTGTGATGATGAGCGTCATGGGGTGTTGTGATGATAAGTGTTATGGAACATTGTGATCACAAGGGTTCGGAGTATTATGATGACAGAGGTCATGGAGCATTTTTATTTCATTGTGATGACAATAGCCTGAAGCATTATGATGATGGGCATGGTGCATTGTGATGACAGGGTTCATGGATCATTGAGATGAAAAGGGGCATGGAGCATTGTGATTACAAGGGTCTTAGAGCATTGTGATGACAAGGGCATGGAGCATTGAGAAGACAAGGCCATGGAACATTCTGATGACATGCGTCATGGAGCTTTGTGATGACAAGGGCATGGAGCATTGTGATTTCAGGCATCTTGAGCATTGTGATGACAATTGTCAGGGAACCATGTGATGACTAGGCCGTGGAACATTGTGATGGCGGGGTTCATGGTGCATTGTTATGAAAGGGGTAATGGAGCATTGTGATGAGAAGGACATGGAACATTGGTCTGAAATGTTTCATGGATTATTGTGATGAGAGTGGGCATGGAGTATTGTGATGACAAGGGTACAGAACACTATGATACATGGGTCATGCAGGATTGTAATGACAAGGGCATGGAGCATTGTGAGGAGAAGGGCATCGAGCATTGTGATGAAATGTGTCATGGAGCTTTGTGATGGCATGGGCATGGAGCAATATTATGAGAGGGTTCATGGAGCATTGTGATGACAATGACATGGAGCATTGTGATGCCAAGGGTCATGGAGCTTTGTGATGACAAGTCATGGAGCATTTTGATGACAAAGGCATGGTGCATTGTGATGAGCAGGGCAGGGAGCATTTTGATGACTGGGTCATGCAGCAATTTGATGAAAATTGTAATGGAACATTTTGATGGCACGGTTTATAGAATATTGTGATGTCAGGGGTCTTGTAGCTTTGGGATGAAGAGGGTCATGGAGCATTTGGATGACAGGTGTTATGGAACATTGTGATGTCAGGGGTCATGGAACATTGTGATGGTAAGCGGATGTAGCATTGTGATGACAGTGTCATGGAACATTGTGATTACAGGGGTGAGGGAGTATTGTGATGACTAGTGATGGAACACTGTGATATCTCCGGTGAGAGAGCATTTTGATGAGAAGTGCATGGAGCACTGTGATTACAATGTTTATGGAGCATTGCAATGAAAATGTTGTGGACCGTTGTGATGAAATGCGCATGGCACATTGTGATGACAATGGTCATGGAGCATTGTTCTGACATAGACATGGAGCATTGTGATGACAAGAGTCACAGAGAATTTTGTTGAAAAGTTCATGGAGCATTGTGGTTACAAAGGTCACAGAGCCTTGTGATGGATCGGGCATGGAACATTGTGATGACAAACGTTATGAAGCATTGTGATGACTGGAGTCACGGAGCGTTGTGATGACAGGGGTCATGGAGCATTGTGAGGACAAGGGCATGGAGCATTGTGATGACAGGGGCATGGAGCATTGGTCTGACAATTTCATAGATTATTGTGATGACAGTGGGCATGGTGCATTGTGATGACAAGGGCATGGAGCACTGTGATGAGAAGGTCATGGAGTATTGTGAAGAGAGTTGTCAGGGAGCATTGTGATGACATATGTCATGGTCCATTGCGATGACAATGGCATGGTTATTGTGATGCCAAATGTAATGGAGGATTGTGATGACAAATATAATGGAGCATTGTGATGACTAGGGCTTGGAGCATTATGATGACAAGGGCCATTGAAAACTTTCATGACAAGGTCGTGAAGCATTGTGATGACAAGCTCCTAGAGCACTGTGATGACAAAACCATGGAGCCTGTGATGAGAATTCTCATGGAGCATACTGATGAAAAGGGGCAATGAGCATTGTCATTACAGGGGTCTTGGAACATTGTGATGACAAGGGCATGGAACATTGTGAGGAGAAGTCCAAGGAGCATTCTGGTGGCATGCGTCGATGAGATTTGTGATGACAAGGGCATGGAGCATTGTGATTACATGGATCTTCGAGCATTGTGATGAAAAGGGCATGGATCATTGTGATGAAAAATGCATGGAGCCTTGTCATGACAGGGTTCAAGGAGCATACAGACAAGAAGTGTCAGGGTGCATTTTGATGACAAGTGTATTGAGCATTGTGATGACAAAAGTCATGGAGCATTGTGATGAGAAGACCATGGATAATTGTGATGATGAGCGTCATGGGGCATTGTGATGACAAGTGTTATGGAATATTGTGATCACAAGTGTTTGGAGCATTGTTATGAAAGAGGTCATGGAGCATTTTGATTTCATTATGATGACAATAGCATGAAGCATTATGATGATGGGCATGGTGCATTGTGATGACAGGGTTCATGGATCATTGAGATGAAATGGGTCATAGAGCATTGTGATTACAGGGTTCTTGGTGCATTGTGATGACAAGTGTTATGGAACATTGTGATGTCAGGGGTCATGGAGCATTTTGATGAAAAGGGTCATGGAGCATTTTGATGACAGATGTTATGGAACATTGTGATGTCAGGGGTCATCGAACATTGTGATGATAAGTGCATGTAGCATTGTGATGACAGGAGTCATGGAACATTGTGATGAGAGGGATGAGGGAGTACTGTGACAAACAGTGATGTAGCATTGTGATATCAGTGGTGAGAGAGCATTTTGATGAGAAGTGCATAGAGCATTGTAATGACAAGATTTTGGAGCACTGTGATGACAAGTGCATGGTTCATTGTGATGAGTTGTGTCATGGAGCATTGTGCTGACAAGCGCATGGAGCATTGTGCTGAGAAGCGCATGGAGCATTGTGCTGAGAAAGGCATAGAGCATATTGATGACAAGTGTCAAAGAGCATTGTGATGAAAATTCATGGAGCACTGTGGTTAAAAATTCACAGTGACAGTTGATGACGAGGACAAGGACCATTGTGATGACAAAGGTCATGAAGCATTGTGATGACTGGAGTCACGGAGCATTGTGATGACAGGGGTCATGGAGCATTGTGATAACAAGGGCATGGAGCATGTTGATGACAAGGGCATGGAATATTTTTCTAAAATGTTTCATGAATTATTGCGATGAGAGTTGCAATGGCGCATTGTGATGACAAGGGCATGGATCATTGTGATGACCAGGTCATGCAGTATCGTGAAGACAGGTGTCAGGGAGCATTGTGATGACATATGTCATGGCCCATTGTGATGACAATGGCATGGAGCATTGTGATGCCAAGTGTCATGGAGGATTCTGATGACAAAGGTAATGGAGCATTGTGATGACAATGGCTTGGAGCATTGTGATGACAAGGGTCAGGGAGCATTGTGCTGACAAGTGCATGGAGATTTGTGATGACAAGTGTCATGGAGCATTCTGATGACAAGCTTGTGTAGTATTTTGATGACAATGGCATGGATCATTGTGAGGAAAATAGCATGGGGCTTTGTGATGAAAAAGGCATGGAGCCTTTTCGTGACAGGGTTCAAGGAGCATTCTGACGACAAGTGTCAGGGAGCATTGGGATGACAAGTGTATTGAGAATTGTGATGACAAAGGTCATGGAGCGTTGTGATGAAAAGGGCATGGAGTATTGTGATGACAGGCATCATGGAGCGTTGTGATCACAAATGTTATGGAACATTGTGATCACAAGGGCTTGGAGCATTGTGATGACAAAGGTCATGGATCATTTTGATTTCAAGGAGCATGGAGCCTTGTGATGACAAGGGCATGAAGCCATGTGCTCCCAAGGTTCATGGAGGGTTGTGATGACAATGGTAATGGAGTATTGTGATGACAAGCGCATAGAGCATTGTAATGACAAGGTCATGTAGCATTTTGCTGACAAAGGCATGGAGCATTGTGATGACAGGTGTCATGGAGCACTGTGATGACAAGCGTCATGGAGCATTGTGAATACAGGGGTTATGGAGCATTGGGATGACAAGTGCATATATCATTGTGATGACAAGTGTCCTGGAGCATTGTGATGACTAGGGAATGGAGCATTGTGATGAAAAGAGTCCCGGATCAGTGTGCTGTCAGGTGTCATGGAGTGTTGTGATGACAGTGGTCATGGAGAATTGTGATAATATTGGTCATGGAGCATTGCGATGACAAGCGAATGGATCATGGTGATGACAAAGTCCTGGAGTACTGTGATAAGAAGACCATGGAGACTTTTGATGAGAAGTCTCATGGAGCATTCTTTTGAAAAGGGGCATGGAGCATTGTGATTACAGGGGTCTTGGAGCATTGTGATGACAAGGGCATGGATCATGGTGATGAGAAGGCCATGGAGCATTCTGATGACATGCGTCCTGGAGCTTTGTGATGACAAGGGCATGGAGCATTGTGATTACAGGGGTCTTGGTGCTTTGTGATGAAACGAGCATTGATCATTGTGATGAAAAAGGCATGTAGCCTTGTCATGACAGGGTTCAAGGAGCATACTGACGAGAAGTGTCAGGGAGCATTGTGATGACAAGTGTATTGAGCATTGTGATGACAAATGTCATAGAGCATTGTGATGAGAAGGCCATGGATAATTGTGATGATGAGCGTCATGGGGTGTTGTGATGATAAGTGTTATGGAACATTGTGATCACAAGGGTTCGGAGTATTATGATGACAGAGGTCATGGAGCATTTTTATTTCATTGTGATGACAATAGCCTGAAGCATTATGATGATGGGCATGGTGCATTGTGATGACAGGGTTCATGGATCATTGAGATGAAAAGGGGCATGGAGCATTGTGATTACAAGGGTCTTAGAGCATTGTGATGACAAGGGCATGGAGCATTGAGAAGACAAGGCCATGGAACATTCTGATGACATGCGTCATGGAGCTTTGTGATGACAAGGGCATGGAGCATTGTGATTTCAGGCATCTTGAGCATTGTGATGACAATTGTCAGGGAACCATGTGATGACTAGGCCGTGGAACATTGTGATGGCGGGGTTCATGGTGCATTGTTATGAAAGGGGTAATGGAGCATTGTGATGAGAAGGACATGGAACATTGGTCTGAAATGTTTCATGGATTATTGTGATGAGAGTGGGCATGGAGTATTGTGATGACAAGGGTACAGAACACTATGATACATGGGTCATGCAGGATTGTAATGACAAGGGCATGGAGCATTGTGAGGAGAAGGGCATCGAGCATTGTGATGAAATGTGTCATGGAGCTTTGTGATGGCATGGGCATGGAGCAATATTATGAGAGGGTTCATGGAGCATTGTGATGACAATGACATGGAGCATTGTGATGCCAAGGGTCATGGAGCTTTGTGATGACAAGTCATGGAGCATTTTGATGACAAAGGCATGGTGCATTGTGATGAGCAGGGCAGGGAGCATTTTGATGACCGGGTCATGCAGCAATTTGATGAAAATTGTAATGGAACATTTTGATGGCACGGTTTATAGAATATTGTGATGTCAGGGGTCTTGTAGCTTTGGGATGAAGAGGGTCATGGAGCATTTGGATGACAGGTGTTATGGAACATTGTGATGTCAGGGGTCATGGAACATTGTGATGGTAAGCGGATGTAGCATTGTGATGACAGTGTCATGGAACATTGTGATTACAGGGGTGAGGGAGTATTGTGATGACTAGTGATGGAACACTGTGATATCTCTTGTGAGAGAGCATTTTGATGAGAAGTGCATGGAGCACTGTGATTACAATGTTTATGGAGCATTGCAATGAAAATGTTGTGGACCGTTGTGATGAAATGCGCATGGCACATTGTGATGACAATGGTCATGGAGCATTGTTCTGACATAGACATGGAGCATTGTGATGACAAGGGTCACAGAGAATTTTGTTGAAAAGTTCATGGAGCATTGTGGTTACAAAGGTCACAGAGCCTTGTGATGGGTCGGGCATGGAACATTGTGATGACAAACGTTATGAAGCATTGTGATGACTGGAGTCACGGAGCGTTGTGATGACAGGGGTCATGGAGCATTGTGAGGACAAGGGCATGGAGCATTGTGATGACAGGGGCATGGAGCATTGGTCTGACAATTTCATAGATTATTGTGATGACAGTGGGCATGGTGCATTGTGATGACAAGGGCATGGAGCACTGTGATGAGAAGGTCATGGAGTATTGTGAAGAGAGTTGTCAGGGAGCATTGTGATGACATATGTCATGGTCCATTGCGATGACAATGGCATGGTTATTGTGATGCCAAATGTAATGGAGGATTGTGATGACAAATATAATGGAGCATTGTGATGACTAGGGCTTGGAGCATTATGATGACAAGGGCCATTGAAAACTTTCATGACAAGGTCGTGAAGCATTGTGATGACAAGCTCCTAGAGCACTGTGATGACAAAACCATGGAGCCTGTGATGAGAATTCTCATGGAGCATACTGATGAAAAGGGGCAATGAGCATTGTCATTACAGGGGTCTTGGAACATTGTGATGACAAGGGCATGGAACATTGTGAGGAAAAGTCCAAGGAGCATTCTGGTGGCATGCGTCGATGAGATTTGTGATGACAAGGGCATGGAGCATTGTGATTACATGGATCTTCGAGCATTGTGATGAAAAGGGCATGGATCATTGTGATGAAAAATGCATGGAGCCTTGTCATGACAGGGTTCAAGGAGCATACAGACAAGAAGTGTCAGGGTGCATTTTGATGACAAGTGTATTGAGCATTGTGATGACAAAAGTCATGGAGCATTGTGATGAGAAGACCATGGATAATTGTGATGATGAGCGTCATGGGGCATTGTGATGACAAGTGTTATGGAATATTGTGATCACAAGTGTTTGGAGCATTGTTATGACAGAGGTCATGGAGCATTTTGATTTCATTATGATGACAATAGCATGAAGCATTATGATGATGGGCATGGTGCATTGTGATGACAGGGTTCATGGATCATTGAGATGAAATGGGGCATAGAGCATTGTGATTACAGGGTTCTTGGTGCATTGTGATGACAAGTGTTATGGAACATTGTGATGTCAGGGGTCATGGAGCATTTTGATGAAAAGGGTCATGGAGCATTTTGATGACAGATGTTATGGAACATTGTGATGTCAGGGGTCATCGAACATTGTGATGATAAGTGCATGTAGCATTGTGATGACAGGAGTCATGGAACATTGTGATGAGAGGGATGAGGGAGTACTGTGACAAACAGTGATGTAGCATTGTGATATCAGTGGTGAGAGAGCATTTTGATGAGAAGTGCATAGAGCATTGTAATGACAAGATTTTGGAGCACTGTGATGACAAGTGCATGGTTCATTGTGATGACTTGTGTCATGGAGCATTGTGCTGACAAGCGCATGGAGCATTGTGCTGAGAAGCGCATGGAGCATTGTGCTGAGAAAGGCATAGAGCATTTTGATGACAAGTGTCAAAGAGCATTGTGATGAAAATTCATGGAGCACTGTGGTTAAAAATTCACAGTGACAGTTGATGACGAGGACAAGGACCATTGTGATGACAAAGGTCATGAAGCATTGTGATGACTGGAGTCACGGAGCATTGTGATGACAGGGGTCATGGAGCATTGTGATAACAAGGGCATGGAGCATGTTGATGACAAGGGCATGGAACATTTTTCTAAAAAGTTTCATGAATTATTGCGATGAGAGTTGCAATGGCGCATTGTGATGACAAGGGCATGGATCATTGTGATGACCAGGTCATGCAGTATCGTGAAGACAGGTGTCAGGGAGCATTGTGATGACATATGTCATGACCCATTGTGATGACAATGGCATGGAGCATTGTGATGCCAAGTGTCATGGAGGATTCTGATGACAAAGGTAATGGAGCATTGTGATGACAATGGCTTGGAGCATTGTGATGACAAGGGTCAGGGAGCATTGTGCTGACAAGTGCATGGAGATTTGTGATGACAAGTGTCATGGAGCATTCTGATGACAAGCTTGTGTAGTATTTTGATGACAATGGCATGGATCATTGTGAGGAAAATAGCATGGGGCTTTGTGATGAAAAAGGCATGGAGCCTTTTCGTGACAGGGTTCAAGGAGCATTCTGACGACAAGTGTCAGGGAGCATTGGGATGACAAGTGTATTGAGAATTGTGATGACAAAGGTCATGGAGCGTTGTGATGAAAAGGGCATGGAGTATTGTGATGACAGGCATCATGGAGCGTTGTGATCACAACTGTTATGGAACATTGTGATCACAAGGGCTTGGAGCATTGTGATGACAAAGGTCATGGATCATTTTGATTTCAAGGAGCATGGAGCCTTGTGATGACAAGGGCATGAAGCAATGTGATCCCAAGGTTCATGGAGGGTTGTGATGACAATGGTAATGGAGTATTGTGATGACAAGCACATAGAGCATTGCAATGACAAGGTCATGTAGCATTTTGCTGACAAAGGCATGGAGCATTGTGATGACAGGTGTCATGGAGCACTGTGATGACAAGCGTCATGGAGCATTGTGAATACAGGGGTTATGGAGCATTGGGATGACAAGGGCATGGATCATTGTGATGACAACTGTCCTGGAACATTGTGATGACTAGGGAATGGAGCATTGTGATGTAAAAAGTCCCGTATCATTGTGCTGTCATGTGTCATGGATTGTTGTAATGACAGTGGTCATGGAGAATTGTGATGATATTGGTCATGGAGCATTGCGATGACAAGCGAATGGAGCATGGTGATGACAAAGTCCTGGAGCATTCTGATAAGAAGACCATGGAAACTTTTGATGAGAAGTCTCATGGAGCATTCTGTTGAAAAGGGGCATGGATCATTGTGATTACAGGGGTCATGGAGCATTGTGATGACAAGGGAATGGAGCATGGTGATGACAAGGGCATGGAGCATTGTGATGAGAAGTCCATGGAGACTTGTAATGACAAGTCTCATGGAGCATTCTGTTGAAAAGGGGCATGGAGCATTGTGATTACAGGGGTCTTGGAGTATTGTGATGACAAGGGCATGGAGCATTGTGAGGAGAAGGACATGGAACATTCTGATGACATGCGTCATGGAGCTTTGTGATGACAAGGGCATGGAGCATTGTGATTACAGGGGTCTTGGAGCACTGTGAGGAAAAGGGCATGGATCATTGTGATGAAAAAGGCATGGAGCCTTGTCATGACAGGGTTCAAGGAGCATACTGAAGACAAGAGTCAGGGAGCATTGTTATGACAAGTGTATTGAGAATTGTGATGACAAAGGTCGTGGAGCGTTGTGATGAAAATGGCATGGAGTATTGTGATGACAGGCATCATGGAGCGTTGTGATCACAACTGTTATGGAACATTGTGATCACAAGGGCTTGGAGCATTGTGATGACAGAGGTCATGGCGCATTTTGATTTCATTGTGATGACAATAGCCAGAAGCATTATGATGATGGGCATGATGCATTATGATGACAGGGTTCATGGAGCACTGAGATGAAAAGGGGCATGGAGCATTGTAATTACAGTGGTCTGGTAGCATTGCGATGACAAGGGCATGGAGCATTTTGATGAGAAAACCATGGAACATTTTGATGACATGTGTCATGGAGCTTTGTGATGACAAGGGCATGGAGCATTGTGATTACATGTGTCTTGGAGCCTTGTGATGACATGGCCGTGGAACATTGTGATGGCAGTGGTCATGGAGCATTGTTATGACAGGGGTAATGGAGCACTGTGATGAGAAGGGAATGGAGCATTGTGATTACAAGTTTATGGAGCATTGTGATGACAAATTTGTGGACCATTGGGATGCAAAATGCGTGGCACATTGTGATGACAAATGTCATGGAGCATTTTTCTGACAAAGGCATGGAGCATTGTGATGACAAGGGTCACGGAGCATTGTGAGGAAAAGTTCATCGAGCATTGTGGTTACAAAGTTAACAGAGCCTTGTGATGATGCGGGCATCGACAGTTGTGATGACAAATGTTAAAGAGAATTGTGATGAAAGGAGTCACGGAGCATTGTGATGACAGGGGTCATGGAGCATTGTGATGAGAAGGGCATGGATCATTGAGCTGAGGAAGGCATAGAGCATTGTGATGACAAGAGTCAAAGAGCATTGTGATGAAACGTTCATGGGGCATTGTGGTTAAAAAGGTCACAGAGACTGTTGATGATGAGGGCATGGACCTATGTGATGAGAAAGGTCATGGAGCACTGTGATGACTGGAGTCACGGAGCATTGTGATGACAGGGGTCATGGAGCATTGTGATAACAAGTGCATGGAGCATTGTGATGACAAGGGCATGGATCATTGGTCTAATAAGTTTCATGGATTATTGTGGTGACAGTTGGAATGGTGCATTGTGATGACAAGGGCATGGAGCATTGTGATGACCAGGTTATGCAGTATTGTGAAGATAGGGGTCAGGGAGCATTGTGATGACATATGTAATGTCCCATTGTGATGACAATGGCATGGAGCATTGTGATGAAAACGGCATGGTGCAATGTGATGAATACGTCATGAAGCCTTTTTGTGACAGGGTTCAAGGAGCATTCTGATGACAAGTGTCAGGGAGCATTGTGATGACAAGTGTATTGAGAATTGTGATGACAAATGTCATGGAGCATTGTGATGAAAAGGGCATGGAGTATTGTGATGAGAGGCATTATGGAGCTTTGTGATGACAAGTGTTATGGAAGATTGTGATCACAAGGGTTTGGAGCATTGTGATGACAAAGGTCATGGATCATTTTGATTTCAAGAAGCATGGAGCATTGTGATGACAAGGGCAAGAAACAATGTGATTCCAAGGTTCATGGAGGATTGTGATGAAAATGTTAATGGAGTACTGTGATGTGAAGCACACAGAGCATTGTAATGACAATGTCATGTAGCATTTTGCTGAAAAAGGCGTGAAGCATTGTGATGACCGTTGTGATGGATCACTGTGATGACAAGCGTCACGGAACATTGTGAATAGAGGGGTCATGGAGCATTGTGATGACAAAGGCATGGAGCATTGTGATGACACGGGCATGAAATATTGGTCTGACAATTTGCTTAGATTATTGTGATGACAGTGGACATGGTGAATTGTGATGACAAGGGCATGGAGCATTGTGATGAGAAGGTCATGGAGTGTGCTGAAGACAGGTGTCAGGGAGCATTGTGATGACATGTGTCATGGTCCATTGCGATGACAATGTAATGGAGCATTGTGATGCGAAATGTAATGGAGGATTGTGATGACAAATATAATGGAGCATTGTGATGACTAGGGCTTGGAGCATTATGATGACAAGGGCCATTGAGAATTTTCATAACAAGGTCATGAAGCATTGTGATAAAAATGTCCTGGAGCATTTTGATGAGAAAACCATGGAGCCTTGTGATGACAAATCTCACGGAGCATACTGATGAAAAGGGGCATGGACCATAGTGATTACATGGGTCTTGGAACATTGTGATGACAAAGGCATGGAGCATTGTGAGGAGAAGGCCAAGGAGCATTCTAGTGACATGCGTCATTGATCTTTGTGATGGCAAGGGCATGGAGCATTGTGATTACAGCGGTCTTGGAGCATTGTGATGAAAAGGGCATGGATCATTGTGATGAAAAAGGCAAGGAGACTTGTCATGACAGGTTTCAAGGAGCATACAGACAACAAGTGTCAGGGAGCATTTTGATGAGAAGTGTATTGAGCATTGTGATGACAAAGGTCATGGAGCATTGTGATGAGAAATCCATGGATAATTCTGATGACGAGCACCATGGGGCATTGTGATGACAAGTGTTATGGAATATTGTTATCACAAGGGCTTGGAGCATTGTTATGACAGAGGTCATGGAGCATTTTGATTTCATTGTGATGACAATAGCATGAAGCATTTTGATGATGGGCATGGTGCATTGTGATGACAGGTTTCATGGATCATTGAGATGAAAAGGGGCATAGAGCATTGTGATTACAGTGTTCTTGGAGCATTGTGATGAGAAGGGTCATGGAGCCTTGTGATGAAAAGGCCATGGAACATCCTGATGGCAGGGGACATGGAGAATTTTTATGATAGGTGTAATGGAGATTTGTGATGGCAAGGGCATGGAGCATTGTGATGAGGAGGCCATGGAGCATTCTGATGACATGTGTCATGGAGCTTTGTGATGACAAGGGCATGGAGCAATGTGATGTGAGCGTTCATGGAACATCGTGATGACAAAGACATGGAACATTGTGATGCCAAGCGTCAGGGATATTTGTGATGACAAAGGTCATGGAGCATATTGATGACAAGGGCGTTGTGCATTGTGATGAGAAAGGCAGGGAGCATTGTGATGACAGGATCATGGAGCAATTTGATGAAAAGTGTCATTGAACTTTTTGATGACAGGGGTTAAAGAACATTGTGATGTCAGTGGTCATGGAGCATTTTGATGAAAAGGGTCATGGAGCATTTTGATGACAGGGGTTATGTAACATTGTGATGTCAGTGGTCATCGAACATTGTGATGATAATGCATGTAGCATTGTGGTGACAGCAGTCATGGAACATTGTGATGACAGGGGTGAGGAAGTATTGTGACGAATAGTGATGTAACACTGTGATATAAGTGGTGAGAGAGCATTTTGATGAGAAGCGCATGGAGCATTGTGATGACAAGGTTTATGGAGCATTGTGATGATAAGATTGTGGAGCACTGTGATGAAAAGCGCATGGTGCAATTTGATGACATGTGTCGTGGAGCATTGTGCTGGCAAGCGCATGGAGCATTGTGATGACAAGGGTCATGGAGCATTGTGCTGAGAAAGGCATAGATAATTTCGATGACAAGGGTCAAAGAGCATTGTGATGAAAAGTTCATGGAGCATTGTGATTAAAAATGTCACAGAGACTGTTGATGATGAGGGCATGGACCATTGTGATGACAAAGGTCATGAAGCATTGTGATGACTGGAATCACGGAACATTGTGATGACAGTGGTCATGAAGCATTGTGATAACAAGGGCATGGAAACTTGTGATGACAAAGGCATGGAGCATTGGTCTAATAATTTTCATGGATTATTGCGATGAGAGTTGGTATGGCGATTTGTGATGACATGGACATGGAGCATTGTGATGACAATTGCATGGAGCATTGTGATGACAAGTGCATGGAGCATTGCAATTTTAAGTGCATGGAGAATTGTGACGACAAGAGCATGTAATATTTTGATGAGAAGTGTCATGTAGCATTGTGATGACAAGGACGTGGAGAATTGTGATAACAAGGGACATGGAGCATTGTGATAACCAGGGCATGGAGCACTGTGATGTCAGGGGTCATGGAGCATTATTATGACAAGGCCATGGCGCATTCTGACATAAGATATCACTTATGAAGGGAATGTAAACATGGCTACATATGAACTGAATTAGGGAAGAGAACAGAGTCTCAGATTTAGAAAACACTCTAATGCTTGCTTAAGGGGAAAGACAGGTGGGGAGATGCACAAAACAAAAGTTTGATATTAGCACAGGTACCGTTCCATAATCCAAAAACAGAAGAGACAAGCCCTACTCCTTCCTCAGTGAATGGAAATCAACATCCTTATTCCCCGCAGAGAAATATATCTGACTAGTAAGAATTTTAAAACCTATGTATTGATATGTCTCCGTAAGGGAACTAAGTGTGTCTAGAACGACATAAACATGGCAGTGAGAATCAGCTCAAACCCAATATAAAAATGAATTTCAAAACAAAACATAAAAACAGTAAAATTTTTACACAATACCTTCAGGGGTTCTGATGAAACCTGGAAAGACCCTATCTACAATGACAGCTGGATGTGGCATAACGCTGGTCACTTGGGACTGAGAGGATTGGTGAGATTGGGTGAAAAAATGCAGACCCTTTAAAGCAATAATGCCTGCCACGCATTCCATGGTTCCCAACTCTCCAAGTAGAAGGGAATATCACTACAGTTATAACATGTATGGGAACCTAGAGAATGGAAACCATCTGATGGTGAAAGGTTTCTAAAACTCTACTACTTTTTTCTCTCCTTGTGCTCCAGTTTGACATTCCAACTGCTTTACTATCAATCTCCCAGCTTGGAAAGTCAGGCCCTATAACCTCCTGGTTCGCACAGCTGGCAAATTGTGCAGAGGATATAAAGGAAGAGAGAGAACCAATGAGAGAGTAGCTGTAGGCATTTGGATGGCCACATTTCAATCTAATTTCCCGTCAAGAATGAGGAATTAACCAAAGACTCAGCCTGCCCCCCCGCCCAGAACAACTATAGGTCCAGAAGCAAAACTGTGGATTTGCGGTCAGATCACAATAACGCGAGATGAAAAATGGAACTCAGGGCCACAGCAATTCACTAACCTGCAGAGTTATAAAGGACTACTCTCTTCCAAAAATCTGTTGAGGGAAAGCCACGAGGCAGAAGTGAAAATGAGGCAGAGTGGCATGAAACAGATTTCAAGAGGTACATTGGAATCGCCTTTAAACACAGGAAAAGCATCACAACTTCGAAAATAATGGAAATGGTCATAAAGGGCAGGTGGGTTTTCACGTGAATATATTCAGGAGAAAACGCATATGCCCTTTTCGGCCAAGCAAGCAAGCGGGCAATGCAAATCTGCATTACAAAGAAGTATCACTTTCCACCAGACAAAAGGGATATCCGCAAAATGTGTAAAAACCAGACAGGCAAGACAGGCACTGGAGAACAGGGAGCCTTGTTATGCTGATGGGCGGGATGTAAATTGCCAACTGCCTCTCTGGAGGAGTGCATTGTGTTCCCTAAAACAAGTAAACAACAGAGCTACAGAGCCAAGGGCACTTCCTGTCTAGGGAATATAGTTTGGGAAAACTGAAAATGAATAACACAGATCCACACCAAATTTCAGGGCTGCACTGCTTACAAAAACCTCAACTTGGGTACACCTTAAATATCCCAGGAAAGACAAAAATGGTTCAAGAAATTGTGGTACTCACGTATGATGGAATATCCCTCAGCCATGAAATCAATGTCATAAGGCCAGTAGCAGGAAAATAAGAGGATTCAGGTACGATAATTCTAAGTGAAATAAGTCACACAGAAAAAGAAAATTATCATAAGATATCAATTATGAATATCCTGTAAACATGGCTACACATGAACTGAGTTAGGAAAGATAAGGGAGTCTCACATTTAGACAACACCCTTATGCCTTCTTAAGGGGGAAGGAGGGGTGGCGTGATGCATAAAACCAGAGTTTGATATTAGTACAGGTACAGTTCCAAAAACCAAATACGGAATAGACAAGACATAAACCTTCCTCAGGGAAAAGGACTCAACACCCCATATTCACCGAAGAGTAATATATCTTACTAGTAAGAATCTTAAAACCTATGTATTGATATGTCTCCGTAAGGGAATTAAGTGTGTCTAGACTGGCATAAACATGGAAGTGAGAATCAGCTCAACCCACTATAAAAAGGAATTTCAAAAACAAAACAAAAAAACAGGGAAATTCCTTAAAATTCCTTCAGGGTCTCTCATGAAACCTGGAATGACCCTATCTACAATGACAGCTGGATGTGGCATAAGGCTGGACACTTTGGACTGAGAGGATTGTTGAGATTGGGTGAGCAAATGCAGACTCTTTAAAGCAATAATGAGTTGCACACATCCCATGGGTCCCAACTCTCCAGGTTGAAGGGAATATTACAACAGATATAACATGTACCGGAAACCTAGAGAATGGACACACTGTGAATACGAAAGGTTTCTAAAACTCAACTAATTGTCCCTCTCCTGGTGCACCGGTTTGACTTTCCAACTGCTTTACTATCAATCTCCCAACTTAGAGAGACAACACCTTTAACCTCCTGCTTCTCACAGGTAGGCAATTTGGCAGAGGATGAAAGGGAAGAGGGAGAACCAATGAGAGAGTAGCTGTTAGGCATTTGGACCGGCAAATGTCACTCTAATTTTCTGGCCAGAAGAAGAATTAATCGAAGTCTTAGCCACCCACCGGACACCAGTATAAGACCTGAACCAAAATTTGGACTTGCATTCAGCTCACAAAAAACGAGTTGAATAATGGAGCTCAGTGGCACAGCAATTCACCAAATGGCAGAGTAGTAAAGGACAACTATCGTCCAAAACTCTGTTGAGGGAAGGTTAAGAGGCAGACGTGAAAGCGAGCAAGAATAGCAGGAAACAGATTTCAAGATGTATGCTGGAATCACCTTTAAAACACAGGAAGAGGGGCTCAACTTCGACAATGATGCACTTGGCCAAAAAGGGTGTATGAGTTTTCTCCTGAATATATTCAGGAGAAAACACATACACCCATTTTGGCCAAGCAAGCAAGAGGGCAATGCAAATCTGCACTACAAAGAAGTATAACTTCCCACAAGTCAAAAGGGATATCCATAAAATATGTAAAAACCAGAAAGGCAAGACAGGCACTGGCGAACTGGGAGCCTTGTTATGCTGATGGGTGGGATGCAAATTGCCAACAGACTCTCTGGAGCAGTGCATTGTGTTCCCTAAAACAAGTAAACAACAGAGCTACAGAGCCAAGGGCACTTCCTGTCTATGTAATATAACTTGGGAAAACTGAAAATGAATAAGACACTGCCACAGCAATATTTAGGGGTGCACTGCTTACAAGACCCTCATCTTGGATTCAACTTAAATATCCCAGGAAAGATAAAAATGGTACAAAAATTTGTGGTACTTACGTACAATGGAATATCCCTCAGCCATGAAATCAATGCCATAAGACATGTAGCAGCAAAATGAGTGGATTCAGGTATGATGATTCTAAGTGAAATAAGTCACACAGAAAAAGAAAGTTATCATAAGATATCACTTATAGAGATCCTGTAAATATGGCTACACATGAACTGAGTTAGGAAAGAGAACAGAGTCTCACATTTAGAAAACACTGTTGTGCCTGCTTAAGGGGGAAGGAGAGGTGGGGTGATGTATAAAACCAGAGTTTGATATAAGCACAGTACCGTTTCCAAAACCAACTATGGAATAGACAAGACCTACCTATAACTTCCTCAGTGAAAGGGACTCAAAACCACATATTTCCCGCAGAGGAATATATCTGACTAGTAAAAATCTTAAAACCTATGTATTGATATGTCTCTGTAAGGGAATGAAGTGTGTCTAGACTGGCATAAACATGGCAGCGAGAATCAGCTCAAACGAACTATAAAAAGGAATTTCAAAAACAAAAAAAAAATAGAAATTCTTTATAATTCCTTCAGGGTCTCTGATGAAACGTGGACTGACCCGGTCTACAATGACAGCTGGAAGTGGCATAATGCTGGACACTTGGAACTGAGAGGATTGGTGAGATTGGGTGAGCAAATGCAGACCTTTTAAAGCAATAATGCATGGGACCCATTCCATGTGTCCCAACTCTCCAGGTTGAAGGGAATATTACTACAGCTATAACATATATGGGAAACCAAGAGAATGGACACACTGTGAATACGAAAGGTTTCTAAAACTCAATCAATAGTCCCTCTCCTGGTGCTCCGGTTAGACTTTCCAACTGCTTTACTATCAATCTCCCAACTTGGAGAGACTGCCCCTTTAACCTCCTGGTTCGCACAGGTTGCCAATTTGGCAGAGGATGAAAGGGACGAGGGAGAACCAATGAGAGAGTAGCTGTTAGGCATTTGGAAGGGCACATGTCACCTTAATTGCCCGGCAGGAAGAAGAATTAACCAAAGTCTCAGCCACTCACCGGGAAACAGTATAGTTCCTGAAGCAAAACTTTGGACTTGCATTCAGCTCACAAAAAACGTGTTGAAAAATGGTGCTCAGGGGCAGAGCAAGTGAAAAAGTGACAGAGTAATAAAGGCCAAATATCGTCCAGAAATCTGTTGAGGGAAGACAACGAAGCGGACTTGAAAATAAAGCCGAATATCAGGAAACAGATTTCAAGAGGTACATAGGAATAATCTGTAAAGCACAGGAAGAGGGACACAACGTCGACAATGATGCACTTGGCCAAAAAGGGGGTATGCATTTTCTCCTGAATATATGCAGGAGAAAACGCATATGCCCTTTTTGTCCAAGCAAGCAAGCGGGCAATACAAATCTGCACTACAAAGAAGTATCACTTCCCACCGGTCAAAAGGGACATCCACAAAATGGGTAAAAACCAGAAAGGCAACACAGGCCTTGGAGAATAGGGAGCCTTTTTATGCTGATGGGTGGGATGTAAGTTGTCAACTGCCTCTCTGGAGGAGTTCATTGTGTTCCATAAAACAAGTAAACAACAGAGCTACAGAGCCAAGGGCACTTCCAGTCTAGGGAATATACCTTGGGAAAACTGAAAATCAATAAGACAGAGCCAGTCCAAAATTTAAGGCGGCACTGCTTAAAAGAACCTCAACTTGTCTACACCTTAAATATCCCTGGAAACATAAAAATAGTTCAAAAAATTCTGGTACTTACGTACGATGGAATATCCCTCAGCCATGGAATCAATGTCATAAGACCAGTAGCAGCAAAATGAGTGGATTCAGGTACGATGATTCTAAGTGAAATAAGTCACACAGAAAAAGAAACTTATCATAAGATATCACTTATGAACGTCCTGTAAACATGTCTACACATTAACTGAGTTAGGAAAGAGAAGAGAGTTTGACATTTAGAAAACATTCTTATGCCTGCTTAAGGGGAAAGGAGAGGTGGGGTGATGCATTAAACCAGATTTTGATATTAGTTCAGGTACCATTCGAAAAACCAAATACAGAATAGACAAGAACTACACCATCCTCAGTGAAAGGGACTCAACTCCCCATATTCCATGCAGAGGGATATATCTTACTAGTAATAATATTAAAATCTATGTATTGATATGACCCCGTAATGGAAATATGTGTGTCTAGACTGGCATAAACATGGCAGTGAGAATCAGCTCAAACCCACTATAAAATGGAATTTCAGAAACAAAACAAAAAAACAGGGAAATTCTTTTCAATTCCTTCAGGGTCTCCGATGAAACCTGGAATGACCCTATCTACAACGACAGCTGGATGTGGCATAAGGCTGGACACATGGGACTGATAGGATGGGTGAGATTGGGTGAGCAAATGCAGACCCTTTAAATCAATAATGCATGGCACCCCTTCCATGGGTCCCAACTCTCCAGGTTGAAGGGAATATTACTATAGCAATAACATGTACGGGAAACCTAGAGAATGGACACACTGTGAATACGAAAGGTCTCTAAAACTCAACAAATAGTTCCTCTCCTGGTGCTCCGGTTTGAATTTCCAACTGCTTTACTATCAATCTCCCAACTTGGAGAGACAGCCCCTTTAACCTCCTGTTTCACACAGGTTGCCAATTTGGCAGAGGATGAAACGGAAGAGGGAGAACCAATGAGAGAGTAGCTGTTAGGCATTTGGACGGGCACATGTCACTCTTGGTTCCCGGGAGGAAGAAGAATTAACCAAAGTCTCAGCCACCCACCGGATACCACTATAGGTCCTGAACGAAAATATTGGACTTGCGTTCAGCTCACAAAAAACCAGTTAAATAATGGAGCTCTGGGACACAGCAATTCACAAACAGGCACAGTAATAAAGGACAACTATCGTCCAAAAATCTGTTGAGGGAAGGCAACGAGCCGGACTTGAAATCGAGGCAGAATATCAGGAAACAGATTTTAACAGGTATGTTGGAATCGCCTTTAAAGCACAGAAAGAGGGGCACAACTTCCACAATGATGCACTTGGCCAAAAAGTGCGTATGCGTTTTCTCCTGAATATATTCAGCAGAAAATGCATACGCCCGTTTTGGCCAAGCAAGCAAGCGGGCAATGCAAAGCTGCACTACAAAGAAGTATCACTTCCCACCGGTCAAAAGGGACATCCACAAAATGTGTAAAAACCAGAAAGGCAAGACAGGCCCTGGAGAACAGGGAGCCTTGTTATGCTGATGGGCAGGATGTAAATTGCCAATTGCCTCACTGGAGAAGTGCATTGTGTTCCCCAAAAAAGTAAAAAAACAGAGCTACAGAGCCAAAGGCACTTCCAGTCTAGGGAAGATACCTTGAGAAAACTGAAAATCAATAAGACAGGCCCACCCCAAAATTTAGGGCGGCACTGCTTACAAGAACCTCAACTTGGGTACACCTTAAATATACCAGGAAATATAAAAATGGTTCAAAAAATTGTTGTACTTATGTACGATGGAATGTCCCTCAGCCATGAAATCCATGTCATAAGACCAGTAGCAGCAAAATGAATGGATTCAGGTATGATGATTCTAAGTGAGGTTAGTCACAAATAAAAAGAAGCTTATCATAAGATATCACTTATGAAGATCCTGTAAACATGGCTACACATGAACTGAGTTAGGAAAGAGAACAGAGTCCCACATTTAGAAAACACTCTTACGCCTGCTTAAGGGGGAAGGAGAGGTGGGGTGATGCACTAAACCAGAGTTTGATATAAGCACAGGTACCGTTCCAAAAACCAAGTATGGAATAGACAAGACCTACACCTTCCTCAGTGAAACGGACTCAAAACCCCATATTTCCGGCAGGGGAATATATCTGACTAGTAAGAATCTTAAAACCTATATACTGATATGTCTCCATAAGGGATTCAAGTGTATCTAGACTGGCATAAACATGTCAGCGAGAATCAGCTCAAACCCACTATAAAAAGGAATTTCAAAAACAAAACAAAAAAACAGGGAAATTCTTTACAATTCCTTCACGATTTCTGATGAAACCTTGAATGACCCTATATACAATGACAGCTGGATGTGGCATAAGGCTGGACACATGGGACTTAGAGGTTTGGTGAGATTGGGTGAGTAAATGCAGACCCTTTAAAGCAATAATTCATGGCACCCATTCCCTGTGTCCCACCTCTCCAGGTTGAAGGGAATATTACTATAGCTATAACATGTACGGGAAACCTAAGAATGGACACAATGTGAATACGAAAGGTTTCTAAAACTCAACGAACAGTCCCTCTCGTTGTGCGCCAGTTTGACTTTCCAACTGATTTATTATCAATCTCCCAACTTGGAGAGACAGCACCTTTAACCTCCTGGTTCGCACAGGTTGCCAGTTTGGCAAAGGATGAAAGGGAAGTGGGAGAACCAATGAGAGAGTAGCTGTTAGGCATTTGGACGGTCACATGTCACTCTTATTTCCTGTGAGGAAGAGAATTAACCAAAGTCTCAGCCACACACTGGGAACCAGTATAGTTCCTGAACCAAAATATTGGACTTGCGTTCAGGTCACAAAAAACGAGTTAAATAATGGAGCTCAGGGGCACAGCAATTAAATAACAGGCAAAGTAATAAAGGACCACTATCGTCCAAAAATCTGTTGATGGAAGGCAATGAGGCGGACTTGAATGCCACGAAGAATAGCAGGAAAGAGATTTCAAAAGGTACGTTGGAATCGCCTTTAAAGCACAGGAAGAGGGTCACAACTTCGACAATGATGCACTTGGCCAAAAAGGGGCGTATGCGTTTTCTCCTGAATATATTCAGGAGAAAACACATACGCCCCTTTTTGGCCAAGCAAGCAAGCGGGCAATGCAAATCTGCACTACAAAGAAGTATCACTTCCCACCGGTCAAAAGGGACATACACAAAATGGGTAAAATTCAGAAAGAGAAGACAGGCCCTGGAGAACAGGGAGCCTTGTTATGCTGATGGGAGGGATATAAATTGCCAACTGCCTCTCTGGAGGAGTGCATTGTGTTCCCTAACACAAGCAAAAAACAGAGCTACAGAGCCAAGGGCACTTCCAGTCTAGGGAATATACCTTGGGGAAACTGAAAATCAATCTGACAGAGCCACCCCAAAATTTAGGGCTGCACTGCTTAAAAGAACCTCAACTAGAGTACACCTTAAGTATCACCGGAAATACAAAAATGGTTCAAAAAATTGTGGTACTTACGTAAGATGGAATATCCTTCAGCCATGAAATCAATGGCATAAGACCAGTAGCAGCAAAATCAGTGGATTCAGGTATGATGATTCTAAGTGAAATAAGTCACACAGAAAAAGAAACTTATCATAAGATATCACTTATGAAGATCCTGTAAACATGGCTACACATGAACTAAGGTAGGAAAGAGAACAGATTCTCACATTTAGAAAACACTCTTATGCCTGCATAAGGGGGAAGGAGAGGTGGGGTGATGCATAAAATCAGAGTTTGATATAAGCACAGGTATCGTTCCCAAAACCAACTATGGAATAGACAAGACCTACCTATACCTTCCTCAGTGAAAGGGACTCAAAACCCCATATTTCCCACAGAGGAATATATCTGACTAGTAAGAATCTTAAAACCTATGTATTGATATGTCTCCATAAGGGAATCAAGTGTGTCTAGACTGGCTTAAACATGGCAGCGAGAATCAGCTCAAATCCACTATAAAAAGGAATTTCAAAAACAAAACAAAAAAGCAGGGAAATTCTTTACAATTCCTTCAGGGTCTCTGATGAAACGTGGAATGACCCTGTCTACAATGACAGCTGGATTTGGCATAAGGATGGTCACTTGGGACTGAGAGGATTGGTGAGATTGGGTGAGCAAATGCAGAGCCTTTAAAGCAATAATGCATGGCACCCATTCCATGGGTCCCAACTCTCCAGGTTGAAGGGAATATTACTACAGCTATAACATGTATGGGAAACCTACAGAATGGACACACTGTGAATACAAAAGGTTTCTAAAACTCAACGAATAGTCCCTCTCCTGGTACTCAAGTTTGACTTTGCAACTGCTTTACTATCAATCCCCCAACTTGGAGAGACAACCGCTTTAACCTCCTGGTCCTCACACGTTGCCAATTTGGCAGAGGATGAAAGGGAAGAGGGAGAACCTATGAGAGAGTAGATTTAGGCATTTGGACGGGCATATGTCACTCTAATTTCCTGGCAGGAAGAAGAATTATCCAAAGTCGCAACCACCCACCGGCAACCAATATAGGTCCTGAACCAAAATTTTGGACATGCGTTCAGCTCACAAAAAACGAGTTGAAAAATGGAGCTTAGGGGCAGAGCAATTCACAAACTGGCAGATTAATAAAGGCCAACTATCGTCCAGAAATCTGTTGAGGGAAGGCAGTGAAGCAGACTTGAAAGTCAGGCCGAATAGCAGGAAACAGATTTCAAGAGGTATGTTGGAATCGTCTGTAAAGCACAGGAAGAGGGGCACGTCTTCGACAATGATGCACTTGGCCAAAAAGGGTGTATGCATTTTCTCATTAATATATTCAGCAGAAAACGCATATGCCCTTTTTGGCCAAACAAGCAAGCGGGCAATGCAAATCTGCACTACAAAGAAGTATCACTTCCCACCGGTCAAAAGGGACATCCACAAAATGGGTAAAAACCAGAAAGGCAAGACAGGCCCTGGAGATCAGGGAGTCTTGTTATGCTGAAGGGCGGGATGTAAATTGTCAACTGCCTCTCTGGAGGAGTGCACTGTGTTCCCTACAACAAGTAAACAACAAAGCTACAGAGCCAAGAGCACTTCCAGTCTAGGGAATATACCTTGGGAAAACTGAAAATGAATAAGTCAGAGCCACCCCAAAATTTAGGGCTGCACTGCTGACAACAACCTCAAATTGGGTTCACCTAAAATATCCCAGGAAATATAAAAAATGGTTCAGAAAATTGTGGTAATTACATACGATGGAATATCCCTCAGCCATGAAATCCATGTTGTAAGACCAGTAGCAGCAAAATGAGTGGATTCAGGTATGATGATTCTAAGTGAAATAAGTCACAAAGAAAAAGAAGCTTATCATAAGATATCACTTATGAAGATCCTGTAAACATGGCTACACATGAACTGAGTTAGGAAAGAGAACAGAGTCTCACATTTAGAAAACACTCTCATGCCTCCTTAAGGGGGAAGGAGAGGTGGGGTGATGCATAAAACCAGAGTTTGATATAAGCACAGGTACCGTTCCCAAAACCAACTATGGAATAGACAAGACCTACCTATACCTTCCTCAGTGAAAGGGACTCAAAACCCCATATTTCCCGCAGAGGAATATATCTGACCAGTAAGAATCTTAAAACCTATGTATTGATATGTCTCCGTAAAAGAATCAAGTGTGTCTACACTGGCATAAACATGGCAGCGAGAATCAGCTCAAACCCACTATAAAAAGGAATTTCAAAAACAAAACAAAAAAACAGGGAAATTCTTTACAATTCCTTCAGGGTCTCTGATGAAACCTCAAATGACCCTGTCTAAAATGACAGCTGGATGTGGAATAAGGCTGGACACTTGGGACTGAGAGGATTGGTGAGATTGGGTGAGCAAATGCAGACCCTTATAGCAATAATGCATGGCAACCATTCCATGGGTCCCAACTCTCCAGGTTGAAGGGAATATTACTACAGCTATAAAATGTACGGGAAACCTAGAGAATGGACACACTGTGAATATGAAAAGTTTCTAAAACTCAACGAATAGTCCCTCTCCTGGTGCTCCAGTTTGACTTTCCAACTACTTTACTATCAATCTCCCAACTTGGAGAGACAGCCTCTTAACCTCCTGGTCCTCACAGGTTGCCAATTTGGCAGAGGATGAAAGGGAAGAGGGAGAACCAATGAGAGAGTAGCTGTTAGGCATTTGAACGGGCATATGTCACTCTAATTTCCCAACAGGAAGAAGAAGTACCCAAAGTCTCAGCCATCCACCGGGAACCAATATAGGACCTGAACCAAAATTTTGGACATGTGTTCAGCTCACAAAAAACGAGTTGAAATATGGAGCTCAAGGGCATAGCAATTCATAACCTGGTTGAGTATTAAAGGATAACTATCATTCAAAAATCTGTTGAGGGAAGGAAACGAGGTGGACTTGAAAGCGAGGCAGAATAGCAGGAAACTGATTTCAAGAGGTACGCTGGAATCACCTGTAAAGCACAGAAATAGGGGCACAACTTCGACAATGATGCACTTGGCCAAAAAGGGACTATGTGTTTTCTCCTGAATATATTCATCAGAAAACACATACGACATTTTTGGTCAAGCAAGCTAGCGGGCAATGCAAATCTGCACTACAAAGAAGTATCACTTCCCACTGGTCAAAAGGCACATCCACAAAATGTGTAAAAACCAGAAAGGCAAGACAGGCCTTGGAGAACTGGGAGCATTGTTAAGCTGATGGGCGGGATGTAAGTTGCCAACTGCCTCTCTGGAGGAGTGCATTGTGTTCCCTAAAACAAGTAAACAACAGAGCTACAGAGCCAAGAGCACTTCCAGTCTAGGGAATAAACCTTGGGCTAACTGAAAATCAATAAGACAGAGTCAGGCCAAAATTTAGGGCTGCACTATTTACAATAACCTCAACTTGTCTACACCTTAAATATCCCTGGAAACATAAAAATGGTTCAAAAAAGTGTGGTACTTATGTACGACGGAATATCCCTCAGCCATGAAATCAATGTCATAAGTCCAGTAGCAGCAAAATGAGTGAATTCAGGTTCGATGATACTAAGTGAAATAAGTCACACAGAAAAAGAAACTTATCATAAGATATCACTTATGAAGGTCCTGTATACATGGCTACACATGAAGTGAGTTAGGAAAGAGAAGAGTGTTTCACATTTAGACAACACTCTCATGCCTCCTTAAGGGGGAAGGAGAGGTGGGGTGATGCATTAAACCACATTTTGATATTAGTTCAGGTACCGTTCCAAAAACCAAATACGGAATAGACAAGAACTATACCTTCCTCAGTGAAAGGGACTCAACGCCCCATATTCCATGCAGAGGGATATATCTTACTAGTAAGAATCTTAAAACCTATGTATTGATATGTCTCCATAAGGGAAACAAGTGTGTCTAGACTGGCATATACATGGCAGTGAGAATCAGCTCAAACCCACTATAAAATGGAATTTCAAAAACAAAAACAAAAAAAAAAAACAGGGAAATTCTTTACAATTCCTTCAGGGTCTCTGATAAAATATGGAATGACCCTGTCTACAATGACAGCTGGATGTGGCATAAGGCTGGACACATGTGACTGAGAGGATTGGTGAGATTGGGTGAGCAAATGCAGACCCTTTAAAGCAATAATGCATGGCACCCATTGCATGGGTCCCAACTCTCCAGGGTGAAGGGAATATTACTACAGCTATAACATGTACGGGAAACCTAGAGAATGGACACACTGTGAATACGAAAGGTCTCTAAAACTCAACAAATAGTCCCTCTCCTGGTGCTCCGGTTTGACTTTCCAACTGCTTTACTCACAATCTCCCAACTTGGAGGGACAGCCCCCTTAAACTCCTGTTTCACACAGGTTGCCAATTTTGCAGAGGATGAAACGGAAGACGGAGAACCTATGAGAGAGTAGCTGTTAGGCATTTGGCCGGCACATGTCACTCTTATTTCCCAGGAGGAAGAAGAATTAACCAAAGTCTCAGCCACCCACTGGGTACCAGTATAGGTCCTGAACTAAAATATTGGACTTTCATTCAGCTCACAAAAAACGAGTTAAATAAAGGAACTCTGGGGCATAGCAATTCACAAACAGGCAGAGTAATAAAGGACAACTATCGTCCAGAAATCTGTTGAGGGAAGGCAACGAGGCAGACTTGAATGTGAGGCAGAATAGCAGGAAACAGATTTCAAGAGGTACGTTGGAATCGCCTGTAAAACACAGGAAGAGTGGCACAACTTCGACAATGATGCACTTGGCCAAAAAGGGCGTATGCATTTTCTCCTGAATATATTCAGCAGAAAACGCATATGCCCTTTTTGGCCAAACAAGCAAGAGGGCAATGTAAATCTGCACTACTTTGAAGTATCACTCCCACCGATCAAATGGGACATCCAAAAAATATGTAAAAACCAGAAAGGCAAGACAGGCCCTGGAGAACAGGGAGCCTTGTTATGCTGATGGGCGGGATGTAAATTGCCAACTGCCCTTCTGGAGGGTTGCATTGTGTTCCCTAACACAAGTAAACAACTGAACTACAGAGCCAAGGACACTTCCAGTCTAGGGAATATACCTTGGGAAAACTGAAAATCAATAAGGCAGAGCCATCCCCAAATTTAGGGCTGCACTGCTTACAAGAACCTCAACTTGGGTACACCTAAAATATCCCAGGAAATATAAAAATGGTTCAAAAAATTGTGGTACTTACGTATGATGGAATATCCCTCAGCCATGAAATCAATGTCATAAGACCAGTAGCAGCAAAATGAGTGGATTCAGGTATGATGTTTCTAAGTGAAATAAGTCACACAGATAAAGAAGCTTATCATAAGATATCATTTATGAAGATCCTGTAAACATGGCTACACATGAACTGAGTTAGGAAAGAGAACAGAGTCTCACATTTAGAAAACACACTTATGCCTGCTTAAGGGGAAAGGAGAGGTGGGGTGATGCATAAAAACAGAGTATGATATAAGCACTGGTACCATTCCAAAAACCAAGTATGGAATAGACAAGACCTACACCTTCCTCAGTGAAAGGGACTAAAAACCCCATATTTCCCGCAGAGGAATATATCTGACTAGTAAGAATCATAAAACCTATGTATTGATATGTCTCCATAAGGGAATCAAGTGTGTCTGGAATGGCACAAACATGGCAGCAAGAATCAGCTCAGACGCACTATAGAAAGGAATTTCAAAAACAAAACACAAAAACAGGGAATGTCTTTACAATTTCTTCAGTTTCTCTGATGAAACGTGGAATGACCCTGTCTACAATGACAGCTGGATGTGGCATAAGGCTGGACACTTGGGACTGAGAGGATAGGTGAGATTGCGTAAGCAAATTCAGACCTTTTAAAGCAATAATGCATGGCTCCCAAACCAGGGGTCCCAACTCTCCAGGTTGAAGGGAATATTACTACAGCTATAACATGTACGGGAAACCTAGAGAATGGACACACGGTGAATAAGAAAGGTTTCTAAAACTCAACGAATAGTCCCTCTCCTGGTGCTCCAGTTTGACTTTCCAACTGCTTTACTATCAATCTTCCAACATGTAGAGACAGACCCTTTAACCTCCTGGTTCTCACAGCTTGCCAATTTGGCAGAGGATGAATGGGAAGAGGGAGAACCAGTAAGAGAGTAGCTGTTAGGCATTTGGATGGGCATATGTCACTCTAATTTCCCGGCAGGAAGAAGAATTAAACAAAGTCGCAGCCACCCACCGGGAACCAATATATGTCGTGAACCAAAATTTTGGACATGCATTCAGCTCACATAAAACGAGTTGTAAAATGGAGCTCAAGGGCACAGCAATTCACAAACTGGCAGAGTAATAAAGAACAACTATCATTCAAAAATCTGTTGAGGGAAGGCAACGAAGCGGACTTGAAATTCAACCTGAATAGCAGGAAACAGATTTCAAGAGGTAGGTTGGAATCGTCTGTAAAGCACAGGAAGAGGGGCACAACTTCGACAATGATGCACTTGGCCAAAAAGGGCGTATGCATTTTCTCCTGAATATATGCAGGAGAAAACGCATATGCCCTTTTTGGCCAAGCAAGCAAGCGGGCAATGCAAAACTGCACAACAAAGAAGTAGCACTTCCCACCGGTCAAAAGGGACATCCACAAAATGGGTAAAAACCAGAAAGGCAAGACAGGCCTTGGAGAACAGGGAGCCTTGTTATGCTGATTGGCGGTGTGTAAGTTGTCAACTGCCTCTCTGGAGGAGTGCATTGTGTTCCCTAAAACAAGTAAACAACAGAGCTACAGAGCCAAGGGCACTTCCAGTCTAGGGAATATACCTTGGGCAAACTGAAAATCAATAAGACAGAGCCATCCCCAAATTTAGGGCTGCACTGCTTACAAGAACCTCAACTTGGGTACACCTTCAATATCCCAGGAAATATAAAAATGTTTCAAAAAATTGTGGTACTTTCATACGATAGAATATCCCTCATCCATGAAATCAATGTCATAAGACGAGTAGCAGCAAAATGAGTGGATTCAGGTGCGATGTTTCTAAGTGAAATAAGTCACACAGAAAAAGAAGCTTATCATAGTTTATCACTTATGAAGATCCTGTAAACATAGCTACACATGAACTGAGTTAGGAAAGAGAACAGAGTCTCACATTTAGAAAACACTCTTATGCCTTCTTAAGGGGAAAGGAGAGGTGGGGTGATGCATAAAACCGGAGTTTGATATAAGCACTGGTACCATTCCAAAAACCAAATATGGAATAAACAAGACTTACAACTTCCTCAGTGAAAGGGACTAAAAACCCCATATTTCCCACAGAGGAATATATCTGACTAGTAAGAATCTTAAAACCTATGTATTGATATGTCTCCCTAAGGCAATCAAGTGTGTCTAGACTGGCATAATCATGGCAGTGAGAATCAGCTCAAACCTACTATGAAAAGGAATTTCAAAAACAAACCAAAAAAAAAACAGGGAAATTCTTTACAATTCCTTTAGAGTATTTGATGAAACTTGGAATGACCATATCTAAAACGACAGCTGGATGTGGCATAAGGCTGGACACATGGGACTGAGAGGATTGGTGAGATTGGGTGAGCAAATGCAGACCCTTTAAATCAATAATGCATGGCACCCATTCCATGGGTCTCAACTCTCCAGGTTGAAGGGAATATTACTACAGCTATAACATGTATGGGAAACCTAGAGAATGGACACACTGTGAATACGAAAGATTTCTAAAACTCAACGAATTGTCCCTCTCCTGGTGCTCCAGGTTGACTTTCCAACTGCTTTACTATCAATCTCCCAACTTGGAGAGACAGCACCTTTAACCTCCTGGTTCACACATGTTGCCAATTTGGCAAAGGATGATAGGGAAGAGGGAGAACCAATGAGAGAGTAGCTGATAGGCATTTGGACGGGCACATGTCACTCTTATTTCCCTGGAGGAAGAAGAATTAACCAAAGTCTCAGGCACCCACCGGGAACCAGTATAGGTCCTGAAGCAAAATATTGCACTTGCGTTCAGCTCACAAAAAACGAGTTAAAAAATGGAGCTCAGGGGCACAGCAATTCACAAACTGGCAGAGTAATAAAGGACAACTATCGTCCAAAAATCTCTTGAGGGAAGGCAGCGAGGCGAACTTGAAAGGGAGGCAGAATAGCAAGAAACACATTTCAAGAGGTATGTTGGAATCACCTTTAAAGCACAGGAAAAGGGGCACAACTTCGACAATGATGCACTTGGCCAAAAAGGGCATATGCATTTGTCCTTAATATATTCAGGAGAAAACGCATACACACTTTTTGGCCAAGCAAGCAAGCGAGCAATGCAAATCTGGACTACAAAGAAGTATCACTTACCACAAGTCAAAAGGGACATACGCAAAATGTGTAAAAAAGAGAAAGGCAAGACAGGCCCTGGAGAACAGGGAGCCTTGTTATGCTGATGGGCGGGATGTAAATTGCCAATTGCCTCACTGGAGAAGTGCATTGTGTTCCCAAAAACAAGTAAACAACAGAGCTACAATGCCAAGGGCACTTCCAGCCTAGGGAATATACCTTTGGAAAACTGAAAATCAATAAGACAGAGCCACCCCAAATTTAGGGCTGCACTGCTTACAAGAACCACAACTTGGGTACACCTTAAGTATCCCAGGAAAGATAAATTTGGTTCAAAAAATTGTGGTACTTATGTACGATGGAATATCCCTCAGCCATGAAATCAATATCATAAGACCAGTAGCAGCAAAATGAGTGGATTCACGTACGATGATCCTAAGTGAAATAAATCACACAGGAAAAGAAACTTATCATAATATATCACTTATGAAGATCCTGTAAACATGGCTACACATAAACTGAGTTAGGAAACAGAAGAGAGTCTCACATTTAGAAAACACTCTTATGCCTGCTTATGGGGTATTGAGAGGTGGGGTGATGCATAAAACCAGAGTTTGATATAAGCACAGGTACCGTTCCAAAAACCAACTATGGAATACACAAGACCTACACCTTCCTCAGTGAAAGGGATTCAAAACCCCATATTTCCTGCAGAGGAATATATCTGACTAGTAAGAATCTTAAAACCTATGTATTGATATGTCTCCGTAAGGGAGTCAAGTGTGTCTAAACTGGCATAAATATGGCAGCGAGAACCAGCTCAAACCCACTATAAAAAGGAATTTCAAAAACAAAACAAAAAGCAGGGATATTCTTTACAATTCCTTCAGGGTCTCTGATGAAACCTGGAATGACCCTATCTACAATGACAGCTGGATGTGGCATAAGGCTGGACTCATGGGACTGAGAGGATTGGTGAGATTGGGTGAGCAAATGCAGACCCTTTAAAGAAATAATGCGTGGCACCCATTCCAAGTGTCCCAACTCTCCCGGTTGAAAGGAATATTACTATAGCTATAACATGTATGGGAAACCAAGAATGGACACACTGTGAATACGAAAGGTTTCTAAAACTCAACGAATAGTCCCCCTCCTTGTGCGCCAGTTTGACTTTCTAACTCCTTTACTATCAATTTTCCAACTTGGAGAGACAGCACCTTTAACCTCCTGGTTCGCACAGGTTGCCAATTTGGCAAAGGATGAAAGGGAAGAGGGAGAGCCAAAGAGAGACTAGCAATTAGGCATTTGTATGGGCATATGTCACTCTTATTTCACTGGAGGAAGAAGAATTAACCAAAGTCTCAGCCATCCACCGGAAACCAGTATCGTTTCTGAACCAGAATATTGGACTTGAGTTCAGCTCACAAAAAAACGAGTTAAAAAATGGAGCTCAGGGGCACAGCAATTCACAAACTGGCAGAGTAATAAAGGGAAACTATCATCCAAAAATCTGTTGAGGGAAGGCAACGAGGTGGACTTGATAGCGAGGCAGAATAGCAGGAAACAGATTTCAAGAGGTACGTTGGAATCGCCTTTAAAGCACAGGAAGAGGGGCACAACTTCAACAATGATGCACTTGGCCAAAAAGGGCGTATGCGATTTCTCCTGAATATATTCAGGAGAAATCACATAAGCACTTTTTGGCCAAGCAAGCAAGCGGGCAATGCAAATCTGCACTACAAAGAAGTATCCCTTCCCACCGGTCAAAAGGGACATCCGTGAAATGTGTAAAAACCAGAAAGGCAAGACAGGCCCTGGAGAACAGGGAGCCTTATTATGCTGAAGGAGGGCCTGTAAATTGCCAACTGCCTCTCTGGAGGAGTGCATTGTGTTCCCTAAAACAAATAAACAACAGAACTACAGATCCAAAGGCACTTCCAGTTTAGGGAATATACCTCGGGGAAACTTAAAATCAGTAAGACAGAGACACCCCAAAATTTAGGGCTGCACTGCTTACAGGAACCTCAACTTGGGTACACCTTAAATATTCCAGGAAAGATAAAAATGGTTCAAAATTTGTGGTACTTACGTATGATGGAATATCCCTCAGCCATGAAATCAATGTCATAAGACAAGTAGCAGCAAAATGTATGGATTCAGGGACGATAATTCTAAGTGAAATAAGTCACCCAGAAAAAGAAACTTATCATAGATATCACTTATGAAGATCCTGTAAACATGGCTACACATGAACTGAGTTAGGAAAGAGAACATAGTCTCACATTTAGAAAACACTCTTACGCCTGCTTAAGGGGGAAGGAGAGGTGGGGTGTTGCATATAACCAGAGTTTGATATAAGTACAGGCACCATTCCAGAAACCAAATACAGAATATTCAAGATCTACACCTTCCTCCCTGAAAGGGAATCAAGAACCCATACTTCCCTCAGAGGAATATATCTGACTAGTAAGAATCTTAAAACCTATGTATTGATATGTCTCCATAAGGGAAACAAGTGTGTCTAGACTGGCATAAACACGGCAGTGAGAATCAGCTCAAACCCACTATAAAAAGGAATTTCAAATACAAAACAAAGAAACAGGGAAATTCTTTACAATTCCTTCAGGGGCTCTGATGAAACTTGGATTGACCCTACCTACAACGCGACCTGGATGTGGCATAGAGCTGGACACTTGAGACTGAGATGTTTGGTGAGACTGTGTGAGCAAATGCAGACCCTTTAAAGCAATAATGTGTGGCACCCATTCCATGGGTCCCAACTCTCCAGGTTGAAGGGAATATTACTACAGCCATAACATTTACGGGAAACCTAGAGAATGGACACACTGTGAATACGAAAGGCTTGTAAAACTCAACTTATAGTCCCTCTCCTTGTGCTCCATTTTGACCTTCCAACTGCTTTACTATCAATCTCCCAACTTTGAGCGATAGCCCGTAAAACCTCCTGTTTCTCACAGGTTGCCAATTTGTCAGAGGATGAAAGTGAAGAGGGAGGACCAATGAGAGAGTAGCTGTTAGGCATTTCGACGGGTACATGTCACTTTAATTGCCCGGCAGGAAATAGAATTAACCAATGTCTCAGCCACGCGCCGGGAACCAGTATAAGTTTTCAACCATAATTTTGGATTTGCGGTCAGCTCACAAAAACGAGTTGAAAAATGCAGCTCAGGGGCACAGCAATTTACAAACTGGCAGAGTAATTGAGGACAACTATCGTCCAAAAATCTTTTGAGGGAAGGCAATGAGGCGAACTTGAAAGGGAGGCAGAATAGCAAGAAACACATTTCAAGAGGTACGTTGGAATCACTTTTAAAGCACAGGAAAAGGGGCACAACTTCGACAATGATGCACTTGGCCAAAAAGGGCGTATGCATTTTCTCCTGAATATATTCAGGAGAAAATGCATACGCCCTTTTTGGCCAAGCAAGCAAGCAGCAATACAAATCTGAACTACAAATAGTATCCCTTCCCACTGGTCAAAAGGGATATCCGCAAAATGTGTAAAAACCAGAAAGGCAAGACAGGCCCTGGAGAACAGGGAGCCTTGTTATGCTGATGGGCGGGATGTAAATTGTCAACTGCCTCTCTGGAGGAGTGCATTGTGTTCCCTAAAACAAGTCAACAACAGAGCTACAGAGCCAAGGGCACTTCCAGTCTAGGTAATATACCTTGGGAAAACTGAAAATCAATAAGACAGAGCCACCCTAAAATTTAGCGCTGCACTGCTTACAGGAACCTCAACTTGGGTACACCTTAAATATCCCAGGAAAGACAAAAATGGCTCAAGGTATTGTGGTTCTTACGTACTATGGAATATCGCTCAGCCATGAAATCAATGTCATCAGGCTAGTAGCAGCAAAAAGATTGAATACAGGTACGATGATTCTAAGTGAAATAAGTCACACAGGAAAAGAAACGTATCATAAGATATCACTTATGAATGTCCTGTAAACATGGCTACACATGAACTGAGTTAGGAAAGATTACAGCGTAACTAATCTTATCATAAGATATCACTCATAGTGGGAATGTACACATGACTACACATGAACTGAATGACAAACACAACAGATTCACACATTTAGAAAACATCTTCTGCCTGCTTAATGGGAAAGCCGTGGTGGGGTGATGCATAAAACCACAGTTTTAAATTAGCACAGATACCGTTATATAAACCATGTATGTAATAGACAACACCAACTCCCGGCACAATGAACTGGACTCAACACCCTCTATTCATTGCAGAGGAATATGTCTGACTCTAAGTATTTTAAAACATATGTATTCTCATGTCTCCATAAAGGAATCATGTGTGTGTATAACGGCATGAACACAGCACTGAAATTCAGTTAAACACTCTTATAAAAATAAATTTCAAAAGCAAAATGCAAAAACAGATAGAAAGTCTTAAAAACTACGTTCAGGGCCTGTGATGCAAGCTAGATTGACCACCTTTACACCCACAGCTGGATGAGACATAAGACTGGACACTTGGGGCTGACAAGATTGCTGAAGTTGTGTGAACAAAAGAACACCACTTACAGCAATACTGTGTGCTACCCATTCTAGTGGTCCCAACTCTCCAGGTTTAAGGGAATCTTCCTCCAGTTAAAACATGCATGGGAAACCCAGTGGATGGTACCCTGTGTAATTGGGAAAGTTTTCTAAAAGGTACCTCATTTTTCCTTTTGTCATGCTCGGCTTAGCCATTCCATCTGCATTACTCAAAATCTCCCCACTTGGAGTGTCAGCGCCTTTACCCTCCCGTTATGCACAGCTTGCAAATTGTGCAGAGGATGAACAGGAAGAGGGGAAATAAATGAGAGATTAGCTGTAGGTGTTTGGATGGGCACATGTCACTCTAGTTAACCATCAGGAAGAAGAATTAAACAAAGGTTCAGCCTGAAGCCCCGGAACCAGACTAGTGCCTAAAGCCATGCTGCGGTATTGCAGCCAGCTCACAAAGAGGCGAGTTGAAAAATGGAAATCAGGGGCACAGCAATTCACAAACTTGCAGAGTTATAAAGGAAAACTATCATCCAGAAATATATTGAGGAAAGGCAGTGAAGAGGATTTGAATGCAAGGCAGAATTGAAGGAAAGAGATTTCAAGAGGTAGATTGGAGTCGTCTTTAAGGCACATGAAAAGCGACAGAATTTCGACAATGTTACCCTTGGCTGAAAAGGGAGTATGTGTATTTTCTTGAATATATTCGGGAAAAAATGCATAAGCCCTTTTTGGCCAAGCAAGCCATCAGGCATTACAAATCCACACTACATTGAAGTGTCCCTTACATCCAGTCAAAAGGGCCATCCACAAATAGTGTAAAAACCACAAATGCAGGAGAGGCCATGGAGAAAAGGGAGCCTGGTTACGCCGATGGACCAGATGTAAATTGCCAACAGCCTCTCTGGAGAACTGTATGTTGTTTTCTACAACAGAGCTACAGAGCATAGCACACTTCCACTCATGGGCGTGTATTTTGGGAAAACCAAAAATCCACAACACACAGCCAGCCCAAAGTTTAGGGCTGCTCTGTTTACAAGAACCTCGACTTCAGTACACTTTATATATCCCAGGAAAGGAAAAAAAATGGATATAGATGTTGTGGTGCTTATATACAATGGAATGTCACTCAGACATAAAATCAATGTCATAAGGCCAATAGCAGCATAATGAGTGGCTTTAGGTACGATGATGCTAAGTGGAATGAGCCACAAAGAAAAAGAAACTTATTGTAATATATCACTTAGAGAGGAAATGTAAACATGGCTACACATGAACTGAATTTCAAAAGAGAACAGAGTTACACATTTAGAGAACACACTTATGCCTCCCTAAGGGGAAAGGTGACGTGGGGTGATGTGTAAAAGCAGAGTTTGAAATGAGCACAGATCCCATTCCATATACCAAATATGTAATAGACAAGACCTACTCCTTTCTCAATGAACTGGACACAAAACACCCTATTCACTGAAGAGGAATATATCTGACTGGTAATAACCTTGAAACCTATGTATTTATATGTCTCCATAATGGAATCAAGTGTATGTAGATTGGCATAAACACAGATCAATGGAACAGGACAGAAAGCCCAAAGATAAACCTACATACCTATGGCTATCTCATCTATGACAAAGGAGCTAAGGATATACAATGGAGAAAAGACAGTCTCTTCAGTAATTGGTGCTGGAAAAACTGGACCCCTACACATAAAGGAATGAAATTAGAACACTCCATAACACCATACACAAAAATAAACTCTAAATTGATTAGAGATCTAAATATAAGACCAGACACTATAAAACACTTAGAGGAAACCATAGGCAGAACACTCTATGACATAAATCACAGCAAGATCCTTTTGGACCCACCTCCTAGAGAAATGGAAATAAAAACAGAAATCAACAAATGGGACCTAATGAAACTTAAAAGCTTTTACACAGTACAGGAAAACATAAACAAGATGCAAAAACAACCCTCAGAATGGGAGAAAATATTTTCAAATGAAGCAATTGACAAATGATTAATCTCCAAATTTTACAAGCACCTCATGTAGCTCAATATCACAAAAACAAACAACCCAATCCAAAAACGGGCAGAAGACCTAATAGACATTTCTCCAAAGAAGATATACAGATTACCAAGAAACACATGAAAGGATGCTGAACATCACTAATCATTAGAGAAATGCAAATCAAAACTACCCTGAGGTATCACCTCACAGCAATCAGAGTGTCAATCATCAAAAAAATCTACAAAACAATAAATGCTGGAGAGGCCTTTATTGGAGGAAACGGAACACACTTGCACTGTGGGTGGGAATGTAAATTGATATGGGCACTAGGGAGAACAGTAAGGAGGTTCCTTTAAATAACTAACAATAGAAGTACCATACGACACAACAATCCAACTACTGGTCATTTGCCTTGCGAAAACCATAATTCAAAAAGAGTTATGTACAAAAATGTTCATTGCAGCTCTATTTGCATTAGCCAGGACATGGAAGCAACCTAAGTGTCCATCGACAGATGAATGGATAAAGAAGATCTGGCACATATATACAATCAAATATTACTCAACCATAAAAAGAAGCAAAACTGAGTTATTTGTACTGAGGTGGATGGACTTAGAATCTGTCCTACACAGTGAAGTAAGTCAGAAAGGGAAAAACAAATACTGTATGTTAACAGAGATATATGGAATCTAATGAAGAAAAAAAAAAGATTTTGAAGAACCTAGTGGCAGGACAGGATTAAGGACACAGACATAGAGGAAGGACTTGAGGACACCAGAAGGGGGATGGGTAAGCTGGGACGAAGTGAGAGAGTGGCATGGACATAAATACATTACCAAATGTAACACCGATAGCTACTGGGAAGCAGACACATAGAACAGGGAGATCAGCTCGGTGCTTTGGGACCACATAAAGGGTTGGGATATGGAGTGTGGGAGGGAGATGCAAGAGGGAGGGGATCTGGTGATATTTGTATATGTATAGCTGATTCACTTTGTTATACAGCAGAAACGAACACTCCACTGTAAAGCAATTATACTCCAATAAATGTGTAAAAGGAAAAAAAAAAAAGCCCAAGGATAAACCTACCCACTTATGGTCAACTAATCTATGACAAAGGAGGCAAGACTATACAATGGAGATAAGACAGTCTCTTCAATCATTGGTGCTGGGAAATATGGACAGCTACATGTAAAAGAATGAAATTAGAACACTCCCCACCACCATACATAAAAATATATTCAAAATGGATTAGAGACCTTAATGTAAGACCGGACAGTATAAAACTCTGAGAGGAAAACTTAGGAAGGATACTCTGACGTAAATCACAGCAAGATCTTTTTTGATCCACCTCCTATAGTAATGAAATAAAAAAGAAATCTAAACAGATGGGACCTAATGAAACGTAAAAGCTTTTGCAAAGCAAAGGAAACTACAAACAAGATGAAAAGACAACCCTCAGAATGGCAGAAACTATTTGCAAATGAATCAATGGACAAATGATTAATCTCCAATATATATAAACAGCTCATGCAGCTCAATATTAATAAAACAAACAACCCAATACAAAAATGGAAGATCTAAATAGACATTTCTTCCAAGAAGACATAGAGATGGCCAGTATGCACATGAAAATCTGCTTAACATCACTAATTATTAGAGAAATGGAAATCGAAACTTCAATGAGGTATCACGTCACACCTGTTAGAATGGGCATCATCAGAAAATCTACAAACAACAAATGCTGGAGAGGGTGTGGAGCAAAGGAACCTTCTTCCACTATTGTTGGGAATGTAAATCGATACAGTCTCTATGGAGAACGGTATGGAGGTTCCTTAAAAAACTAAAAATAGAATTACCATATAATCCAGCAATCCCACTACTGGGCATATACCCAGAGAAAACCATAAATCAAAAAGACACATTCACCACAATGTTCACTGCAGCACTATTTACAATAGACAGGTAATGAAAGCAACCTAAGTGCCCACAGACAGACGAATGGATAAAGACGTGGTACATATATACAACGGAATATTACTCAGCCATACATAGGAATGAAATTGGGTCATTTGTAGAGACCTTGATGGATCTAGAGACTGTCATACAGAGTGAAGTAAGTCAGAAAGAGAAAAACAAATATTGTATATTAATGCATATATGTGGAACCTAGAAAAATGGTACAGATGAACTGGTGTGCAGGACAGAGATAGAGAAACACATGTAGGGAACAAACATATGGACACCAAGGAGGGAACGCCATGTGAGGGTGGTGGTGGGATGAATTGGGAGACTGGGATTCACATGTGCACACTTATATGTATAAAATAGATATCCAATAATAACCTGCTGTATAAAAGGAATAAATTTTAAAAAAATAAAAATAAATAAATAACATTTAATAAAATAAAACAGAAAAAAAGTTTTTTCCCTTCACATAGACGTCTTTATATTAATGCATTATTTCCATGTTTATATCTCCAAATTAAAAAAAAGAGGAATAAATAAAATCTAACTTGAACCAAAAATAAAAAAAGAAAAAAAATAAAAACAGAACAAACCAGTAATACAGAGGAAAATCGTATCAGGGCACTTGTTCAAGTGGTAAAAAATTCTTAAGTTGGTCAGAGGTGGGAAATCGTCTCCCATGCACTCAGCAGCACTCCCCCCCACAAGGAGCATCCTCATTGCACAGCTAGGGGACTGTGTCAAGGCGTCTGCGAGTAAATGTGAGCTGAGCCCCAGTCCTACTGCAGCTGAACTCCTCCCACCCTTTCCAGGTAAAACACCTGAATATGTACAAGCACTTGCAAGCCTAGTGGAAGGGCTGTGGAGCCACACTAGAGAGAGCACGCAGGCCGACTTGGTGCCTGCAGGCCAGCCAGGATGGTCCTGGCCCCAGATGCTCTTCTGGAAGCTTTCCATTTCCCTGCCTGAGATACCCCTCCTGCCACGGCCCCCACTGCTTTTTTACTTCCTCACCTCTGCCTGGGGAGAAATTCCAGTGGCAGGTATGGATGACACATCCTCTTCTTTAGCAGGTGGCAGCCTAGCAACTCCTATGGAAAGTCCAGCAGAGCCCCACTCACACTGGGCCACCCACAAAGCCACGGCCCCTCACTCCCTACCAACACCCCAGCCCCGACACTGCTGACGGGGCAGAGAATATGGCGTCAGGCACAGCTACAGGGGCTCTTGCTGACTGGAGAGGTGTTTATATTGACCTCAACCCAGGCACACCTGGGGAGGGCAGGCAGGCAGTGTCAGGCTGCCCAAATCAGCCAATCCTCACCCCTCAGGGGCTCACAGTAGCAGAAAATGAACCTTGCTAAACGGGCCAGGCCCAAGGAACAGGTGTGGGCCCTAGAGAGTCAGGCTAGACAAGAGGCTGCAGCTGCGGCTTGTTTTCTTATCATTTTATCTGGTCCATGAGTGAAAAACAACTTCAAGAAGACCCTATCCTAATGAGAGGAACCCAGGAGTCAGGGAGAGGAGTGATGGTGGGTGGAGACAGAGGCCTGGTGCCCTGGCTGCAGTGGAAGTGTCTGGAAGACCAGGCAGAGAGAGATTGCACAGAGTGATAGCCAGGGTCACAGACCTGTCAGAGCTGCTGTTAGTTAGTTCAAGTCCTGCTCTGAGGTGTTCTGTGTCAGCTGTGAGCGACAGGTGAGCTGGGGGTTCTCTGCAAGGTGGGCTATGTGCACAGTTCCTGTGTGTCCAGCCCTGCTGGGGTACCTGCCCAGGGGAGTTCCGTATCCTAGGAAGGGCCTGACTATGAGAGCCCCATGGGCTGCTGGGTAGCTGCACAGGTGAGCTCCAAACCCTGGGAGGGACTTGAAAACGAGAGCCCCGTGGGCTGTGGGGTGCAAGATGCAGCCCAGGTGAGCTCCATATCCTGGGATTGGCCTGACCACGAGAGCCCCATGGGCTGCTGGAGACCTGGTAAAGGATATCAGGACAGTCAGTGAAGCCACCGAGGATATACATCCAGTAGCTCCTATTTCCTACACCCTGCTGCTCATTCTACAATCCACCAGGCCATGGCATTCTGTATTAGACTTCAATGATGCCTTCTTCTGTATTCCATTCATCTCAGAGTCACAAGAATTTTTGGCTTGTGAGTGGCAGGACACAACTTGCAACACAATGAATAATGCTGGGCCGTCCTGCACCAATGGTTCAAAAATCCCCACACCATCATTGGGGAAATGTCCTCTAAAGACCTAAAAGTTCTACCTCTGTAAAAGGGAACCCTCCTTCAATATGGAGATGACACTCTGATCGCCAGGCCTACTAAAGACGCCTCTGAACTACCTAGCCAAGAAAGGATAGAAGGTGTCCAAGAAAAAGGCTCAAATATCCCAGGCTCAGGTGACATGCCTGGGCTTCATTCTCACAGATATTCGGAGAAATGCATCCCAGGATAGGGAAGAAGCCATTTGCAGCCTTACCTCTTCTAAAACTAGAAGACAGCTTAGGGGTTCCTGGGGAGGCCAAGGTTTTCTGCATCTGGATCCCTAACTACAGTCTAATAGATGGGCCTCTACATGAAACACTGACACGAAAAGAGGATGATCCTTTTGAATAGAATCCAGAAGCAGCCTTTCAAGAATGGAAAGAGCATTCAATTCAGATCCTTGCCCAGGAACTCCCTAATTTAGCTAAACCCTTTGACCTTTACATACCCGGTCAAAGGTTAATCACCCTTAGAGCCTTAGTGCAAAAACTGGGACCACTTGAAATGGAGCAACAAAAGAATGCCCTTCAGGTACGATAAACTATGGTCACCAAGGGCTTTGCACACTGACTCATCAGGCCAGGATACTGGGGTATCTATAAAGCTAGAAATCAGCAGCCCACAAGGCCAGCTCCCTCCTAAGGGAAAAGGACCCCACGTGGTGATCCTAACAACCCATCATGCCCTGAAGTTGCAGGGGTCGCTCTGTGGACACACTGACCTCGAGTGAGGAGGCCCTGCAACTCCAACCTCCAGAGAGACAAATGGGGTCAACGGACCACCAAGATGTCTCGTGTGACCATCACTTGACCTGGAGTTTCTCTCAGAAAACAACAAGACTGTGCCCCGAAAGAGCAGACTACTGCTTGCAGGACTTACTGCACCCAGAGGGGAGCTAATAAGCTTGGCGGGGGAAAAGTATATAACGCTTTCACCATAGAAAACCCTACAGACACTGCGGTGATGGTGGCCAATATGACCGGTTGGACTGCTGGCTACTTCTAAAGGCCGTTGACTCAGTGGACGTCATGGTCCTTGGTCACCACTGACCCTGGACTGTCTGGGAGTTGCACGGGCAGGGCTCTGACACATGGTGCTGCTTGTACATTAATTCAGGGACCTAATTAAAGAAAGCACAGACTACTGGTCAGAGCATCTAGGCTGGCAAAAACCGTCAGCCTAAGGTCACCGAACAAATGTGGGGTGGGGTGAAACCTGCCACCACAGCATCTCTGCGCATCTCTTTCCTGGACCCTTAAAGGTCATTAGAATCAATAACACTTCCAATGCTGGTGCTCAGGCGGACGAGAAGTGAGGCAGGAGGCCTTGGGACAATCAACCTCACCTGGAGGCTGGTGGGGAGACGTTTTGCCCCTCCCCCCAGGTATCAGGGCTGCCACCACAGCATGAAGCAGTTACAAAAGAGGGGTCTGCACCCTCAACACCCCAAGAATGAGGAACGGAACAAAAAGTTGAGGAGGTGTTCGTCTCCGGCAACGTTCATTAAAAATTCCTGGGAGATAAAAAGAAGATCTGGGCAATGAAATAAAGTCTAACCTATTTTTCCTTTGTGTTTTGTCTAATTTCACGTGCTCCTAGGGTTCCGCATGCAGAGGTCCCACACCCGGCACTTCAGACCCGATTTCCTAGTGCAGAATGGCTGGGTCGACACCTCAGCTAGCGGGGTCCCATGCAGACTCCGCCTCATAGAGCCTGAGCTGCAGCCAACCCAGCCCTCGAGAGCTCCATCCCCTAACTCCCACTGACGCTGCCGGGATCCCTACAGAGCAGCCCAGCCCACAGCCCAGGGGGACTGCACGCTCACACCTCTCCATTCGGTTTTCAAAATAATGTTTCCTTTGCTTCTGAACCAAACTCAGTCTTGATCTGTTGGCTCCAATGACACTGGGCACGGGGACTCTTGTTGCGGTCCACTCTGGAGGATCAGTAACAGAAATTGAGAACATTGTAACTTCAATGAACAGATGTGTGAGCCAAACTGTAGTTAACATAGAACAGTGTATAATGCTCGGGTAAAATAAGATATTTCTAAGACTTACATTTGATATTTCCATCACTTTCCTATAAGCAAGTTCAGTGAAGACGTCTGTCTTATTTGTCAGGTCAACATTAGAGAAATGAAGTGATTTATTTCCATGGTTGTACATCGAATACTCTTGGCTGAAGCTTCAATCTTGTTTTGAATGCTTTTCCATTGAAAAGGATACCTCTCTTTCAGCTCCCCCATTCCTGCGAAGTATAAAATATTATAATTTATTATTACCAAAGGGGAAAGGTAGGAAAAGGGATAAATTAACAGTTTGGGATTAACACATACACACTGCTATGTATAAAATAGATCATCAACAAGGAATTACTGTATAGCACAGGGAACTACACTGAATATTTTGCAATAACCTATAAGGGGAAATAATCTGAAAAAGAATCGATATTATTACTGACATCATCTATCAATGACAGATAAAATGTAACCTAAGCAAGGCCGATGGTGAGCGCTTCTGAACCTGAAGATTTCAATCATCTAAAGTTTGGGCTCTGCCTACTTCCCAAGGCCCTTAATGGACATACGTGTAGCCGTAGCTTAAAAAATCCCCAGTTTGTGGTTCGGGGAGGCACTGATTTGGAAAAATCCCTGGTGTTCTCCTTCCATGCACAGGACCCTTCCTACAGCTAAAACATGCCTGTCACACCTAGAGGATGGTACACCGTTTGATCGGAAAGAGTTTGGAAAAGGCACCTCATCTCCTCATCGCCTGGTGCTCGGGTTCACCCCTCCAGCATCTTTCCTAACAATCTCCTCACTTGGGGATATCAGCACCGTCAACATCCTGTTGCACACAGTTTGGAATTTGTCCAGAGGATGAAGTGGAAGGATGAGAAAAATTTAGAGACAATTCTTAGGTTTTCGGACAGGCACATGCCACTCTAATTTCCAATCCGGAAGACAAATTCATCAAAGGCTAGAATTGCCCACGGAAACAGAATAGGGCTAGAGGAAATCCCGCTGTTTTGTGTCCAGTTTCCAAAAACACAAGTTGACAAATGGAACTCAGGGGCACTAAAATTCATGAAACTGCAGAGTTGAAAGTATTTATTGTTGAAACATGTCTTGAGGTAAGTCACAGAAAAGGACTTGTAAGCAAGGGGGAGTGGCAGGAAACAGATTTGAAGAGGTAGACAGGACTCCCCATTAAAGCACAAGAAAATGGGCTGAACATTGCCAATGATGCACTTGGCCCAAAAGGGTGTATGCATTTTTTCTGAATATATTCAAGTAATGGCCATACACAGTTTTTATCCATCCAAACAGGTGGGCACTGGAAATCAATACTACAAAATGTATCACTTCACATCAGTCAGAAGGGCCATCCACATAAAGTGTAAACACCAGAAATGCAGGACAGGGTGAGGAGAAAAGGGAGCCCTGTGAGGCTGATACTGGAAATGTAATTTGCCAACGGCCACTCTGGAGAAGTGTATTGTGTTTGCTAAAACATCTGAAAACTGAGCTACAGAGCATAGGGCACTTGCACTCATGGGCTTATACCTTGGAAAAAACAAAAAATGACAGAAAACAGGCACCCCAACGTTTACCACCTCTCTGTTAAAAAGGGCCTCCACTTGAATATAACCTAAATGTCCCTGGAAGGATAAAATGGATAAAAGAGATGGGGTACCTATGTAGAGTGGAATATTACTCATCCAGAAATCAATGAAATAAGGCCAGTCGGAACAACTCTGGAGGAGTTACATACGATCATTCTAAGTGACACATGTCAGAAAGGAAAAGACACATATTATAAGATGTCACTTAAAGGTGGAATCAAAAATGGCTACACATGAAATAAACTACAAAACAGAAACATAGTCAAATATGTAGAAAATAGACATAAGGCTGCTAAATGGGAAAGGTGGGGAATGGTGAGGTATTATCCAGGAGGTTGAAATTAGCAAAGATACCATTCCAAGTACCAAATTGAATAACTGGCAAGGCCTACACGGTACCTCAAAGAACGGCACTCAGTCCACTCAAGTCACTGGAAAATAATACATATGACTCGTAAGCATCTGAGAAAGAATTTATTGTTGTCTCACAGTACATGAATCAAGTGGATGTACAGCAGCAAAAAAAACAGAGCTTTGAAAATCAGCTGTAACCAATATAAAAATAAATTTAAAAATATTTATAAAAACAGTGAGACAGACAAAAATTCTTACAACTTTTGTTGAAGGGCTACGATGTAACATGGATTGAACACATGTAGACCCACAGCAGGATGATATATAAGGCTGGAAACTATGCACGCTAAGAGATCTTAGAGAGGCTGGGTGAGGAAATGCAGACCTTTTAAAGTAATACTGCCTGGTACCCATTCCATGGGTCCCAAATCTGCAGTTTCAAGGGAATCTTCTGACAGGGAAAACATGCCTGGGAAACCGAGATGAATGTACACCGGGTGCTCAGGAAAGGTGTCTAAAATGCACCTCATTTTTGATCTCCTGGTGCTGTGGTTCGCCATTCCAGCCACATTACTAACAATCTCCCCACTTGGAGAATCAGCACCTTTAACCTCCTGTTTCACACAGTTTGCAATTTTTGCAGAGGATAAATGGTAAGAGGAGGAACCAATGAGAGATTAGCTGTAGGAGTTTTGACAGGCACATGTCACTCTAATTTCCCATTAGGAAGAAGAATTAACCAAAGGCTCAGCCTGCCTCCCCAGAACCAGAATAGGGCCGGAAGAAATCCAATGGTTTGGCGGTCAGCTCACAAAAAAAGCGAGTTGCAAAATGGAGCTCAGGAGCAGACAATTCAAAGACCTGCAAAGATATAAATGATAACCAACGTCCAAAAATATATTCAGGTAAGGCAACGAAGAGGTTCTGAATGAGAGGCAGAATTCCAGGAAACATTTTTCAAAAGGTAGATTGTACTCACATTTAAAGCATATGAAAAGCAGCAGAATTTCTAAAATGATGCAGTTGGGCAAAAGGGTGTATGCGTTTTTTTCATGAATATCTTCAGGAAAAAAAAACACATACAGAGTTTTTGGCCAACCAAGCAAGAGGGAAATGCAAATCCGCACAATAAAGAAGTCTCAATTTCCACTGCTCAGAAAGGCCATCCAAAAAATGTGTACAAATCAAAAATGCAGGAGAGGCCATGGAAAACAGGGAGACTAGTCCCGCTGATGGGTGGGGTATACATATTCAAGAGCTACTCTGAAGAAGTGTATGCTGTTTCCTAAAACATCTAAAATACAAAGCCCCCGAGCAAAGGGGACTTCAACTCATGGACATATAACTTGGGAAGACTAAATATCAACAAGACACAGACACCCCAAAGTTTAGGGCTGCTCTGCATACAAGAACCTCAACTTCAGTACACCCAAAGAATCCCAGGAAAAAGAGAAATGCATAAAGAACTTGTGGTAATTTTGTACAATGGAATATCACTCAGACATGAAATCAATGTCATAAGGCCAGTAGCAGCATAATGAGAGGATTTAGGTATGATGATTCTAAGGGAAATTAGTCACACAGAAAAATAATCTTATCATAAGATATCACTTAGAGAGGGAATGTCAACATCACAACACATGAACAGAATTAGGAAAGAGAGCAGCGTCTCACATTTAGAAAACACTCTTATGCCTCCTTAAGGGGAAAGGAGAGGTGGGGTGATGCATAAAACCAGAGTTTGATATTAGCACAGGTACCATTCCATAAACCAAATACAGAATAGACAAGACCTACACCTTCCTCAGTGAACGGGACTCAAAACCCCTATTCCCCACAGAGGAATATATCTGATTAGTAAGAATCTTAAAACCTATGTACTGATATGCCTCTGTAAGGGAATCAAGTGTGTCTAGACCGGCATAAACACGTCAGGGAAAATCAGCTCAACCCCATTATAAAAATGAATTTCAAAAACAAAACAAAAAACAGCGAAATTCTTACACAATTCCTTCAGGGGTTCTGATGAAACCTAGAATGACCCTATCTGCAAAGACAGCTGGATGAGACATAAGGCTGGTCACTTGGGACTGAGAGGACTGGTGAGATTGGGAGAGAAACTGCAGACCCTTTAAAGTAGTAATGCATGCCACCATTCCATGGGTCCCAAATTTCCAGGTAGAAGGGAATATCACTACAGTTATAATATGTATGGGAAACCTAGAGAATGGACACCCTGTGATGGCGAAAGGTTTCTGAAAGTCTCCTACTTTTTCCTCTCCTTGTGCTACAGTTTGGCATTCCAACTACTTTACTATCAATCTCCCAACTTAGGAGAGTCATCCCCTATAACCTCCTGGTTCGCACAGTTTGCTAATTGTGCAGAGGATGAAAGGGAAGTGGGAGAACCAATCAGAGAGTAGATGTAGGCATTTGGACGGACAAATGTCACTCTAAATTCCCCTCAGGAAGAAGAATTAACCAAAGCCTCAGCCACCCACAGGGAACCAGAATAGCCACCCCTGGAACCAGTATAGGTCCTGAAGCAAAATTGTGGATTTGCGGTCAGCTCCCAATAATGGGATTTGAAAATTGGAGCTCAGGGGCAAAGCAAATCAAAAACCTGCAGAGTTATAAAGGACTACTCTCTTCCAAAAATCTATTGAGGGAAGGCAACAAAGCGGACTTGAAAATGAGGCAGAATTGCACAAAACATATTTCAAGAGGTAAATTGGAATTGCCTTTAAAGCACAGGAAAGGCATCACAACTTCGAGAATGATGCACTTGGCCAAAAACAGCATATGACTTTTCTCCTGAATATATTCAAGAGAAAAGGCATAGGCCCTTTTTGGCCAATCAAGCAAGCGTGCAATGCAAATCCACACTACAAATAATTGTCACTTCCCGCCGGTCCAAAAGGACATCCGAAAATCTGTAAAAACCAGAAAGGCAAGATAGAGATGACAAGGGCATAAAGCAATATGATCCCAAGGGTCATGGAGGATTGTGATGACAAGCGCATGGAGCATTGTGATGACAAGATTATGTATCATTTTGCTGTCAAAGGCATTGTGATGACAAGGTTCATAGAGCACTGTGATGACAAGCGTCATGGAGCATTGTGATTACAGGGTTCAAGGAGCATTGGGATGACAAGGGCATTGAACATTGGGGTGAGAATGTCGTTGAGAGTTCTGATGACATGCGTCATGGAGCTTTGTGATGACAAGGGCATGGAGCATTGTGATTACAGAGGGCTTGGAGCACTGTGTTTACAAGGGCATTGAACATTGCGATGAGAATGTCATGGAGCGTTCTGATGACATGCATCATGGAGCTTTGTGATGACAAGGGCATGGAGCATTGTGATTACAGGGGTCTTGGAGCACTGTGAGGAAAAGGGCATGTAACATTGGGATGAGAATGTCATGGAGCGTTCTGATGACATGCATAATGGAGCTTTGTGATGACAAGGGCATGGAGCATTGTGATTACAGGGGTCTTGGAGCACTGTGAGGAAAAGGGCATGTAACATTGTGATGAAAAAGGCATGGAGCCTTGTCATGACAGGGTTCAAGGAGCATACTGATGAAAAGTGTCAGGGACCATTGTGATGACAAGGGTATTGAGCATTGTGATGACAAATGTCATGGAGCATTGTGATTAGAAGACAATGGATAATTGTGATGACGAGCGTTATGGGGAGCTGTGATGATAAGTGTTATGGAATAATGTGATCACAAGGATTTGGAGCACTGTGATGACAGAGGTCATAGAGAATTTTGATTTCATTGTGATGACAATAGCATGAAGCATTATGATGACGGGCATGGTGCATTGTGATGACAGGGTTCATAGAACATTGAGATGAAAAGGGGGATAGAGCATTGTGATTACAGTGTTCTTGGAGCATTGTGATGAGAAGGGTCATGGAGCCTTGTGAAGACAAGGCCATGGAACATCGTGATGGCAGGGGTCATGGAGCTTTGTGATGACAAGGGAATGGAGCATTGTGATTACAGGGGTCTTGGAGCACTGTGATGACACGTGTCACGGAGCCTTGTGATGACTATGCCGTGGAACATTGTGATGACAGGGGTCATGGAGCATTGTTATGACAGGGGTAATGGAGCATTGTGATGAGAAGGGCATGGAATATTGGTCTGAAATATTTTATGGATTATTGTGATGAGAGTGGGCATGGAGCATTGTGATGACAAGGGCACGGAACACTGTGATACATGTGTCATGCAGGATTTTAATGACTAGGGCATGGAGCATTGTGATGAGAAGGGCATGGAGCATTGGTCTAATAAGTTTCATGGATTATTGCGATGAGAGTTGGAATGGCGCATTGTGATGACAAGGGCATGGAGCATTGTGATGACCAGGTCATGCAGTATTGTGAAGACAGGTGTCACGGAGCATTGTGATGAGATATGTAATGGCCCATTGTGATGACAAAGGCATGGAGCATTGTGATGCCAAGTGTTATGGAGGATTCTGATGACAAAGGTAATGTAGCATTGTGATGACAATGGCTTGGAGCATTGTGATGACAAGGGTCAGGGAGCATTGTGCTGACAAGTGCATGGAGAATTGTGATGACTAGGGTCATGGAGCATTCTGATGACAAGCTTGTGGAGTATTTTGATGACAATGGCATGGAGCATTCTGATGAAAACGGCATGGGGCTTTGTGATGAAAGAGACATGGAGCCTTTTCGTGACAGGTTTCAAGGAGCATTCTGACGACCAGTGTCAGGGAGCATTGTGATGACATGTGTATTGAGAATTGTGATGACAAACGTCATGGAGCATTGTGATGAAAAGGGCGTCGAGTATTTGGAGAGAGGCATCATGGAGCGTTGTGATGACAAGTGTTATGGAACACTGTGATCACAAGGGTTTGGAGCATTGTGATGACAGAGGTCATGGATCATTTTGATTTCAAGGAGCATGGAGCATTGTGATGACAAGGGCATGAAGCAATGTGATCCCAAGGTTCATGGAGGATTGTGATGACAATGGAAATGGAGAATTTTGATGACAAGCACATAAAGCATTGTAATGACAATGTCATGTAGCATTTTGCTGACAAAGTCATGGAGCATATTGATGACATGTGTCATGGAGCACTGTGATGACAAGCGTCATGGAGCATTGTGAATACAGGGGTCATGGAGCATTGGGATGACAAGGGCATGGATCATTGTGATGACAAGGGTCATGGAGCAGTGGGCTGAAAATGTTCATGGAGTATAGTGATGACAGGGGTCATGGAGCATTGTGATGACAGAGGTCAAGGAGAATTTTGATTTCATTGTGCTGACAATAGCCGGAAGCATTATGATGATGGGCATGATGCATTGTAATGACAGGGTTCATGGAGCATGGAGATGAAAAGTGGCATGGAGCATTGTGATTACAGGGGTCTTGGAGCACTGTGATGACAAGAGCATGGAGCATTTAATGAGAAGGCCACGGAACATTCTGATGACATGTGTCATGGAGATTTGTGATGACAAGGGCATGGAGCATTTTGATTACAGGGGTCTTGGAGCATTGTGATGACAAGTGTCCTGGAGCCTTGTGATGACAAGGCCATGGAACATCGTGATGGATGGGGTCATGGAGCACTGTTATGACAGGGGTAATGGAGCATTGTGAAGAGAAGGGCATGGAGCATTGTGATTACAAGTTTTATGAAGCATTGCAATGAGAAACTTGTGGACCGTTGTGATGAAAAGTGTGTTGCATATTGTGATGAGAAGGGTCATGGAGCATTTTTCTGACAAAGGCATGGAGCATTGTGATGACAAGGGTCATGGAACATTGTGATGAAATATTCATGGAGCATTGTGGTTACAAAGGACACAGAGCCTTGTGATGACGTGGGCATGGAGCATTGTGATGACAAATGTTATGAAGCATTGTCATGACTGGAGTCACGGAGCATTGTGATGACAGCGGTCATGGAGCATTGTGATGACAAGGGCATGGAGCATTGTGATGACAGGGGCATGGAGAATTCATATGACATGTTTCATAGATTATTGTGACAGCAGTGGACATGGTGCATTGTGATGACAAGGGCATGGATCATTGTGATGAAAAGGTCATGGAGTATTGTAAAGACAGTTGTCAGGGAGCATTGTGATGACATATGTCATGGTTCATTGCGATGACAATAGCAGGGAGACTTGTGATGCCAAATGTAATGGAGGATTGTATTGACAAATATAATGGAGCACTGTGATGACTACGGCTTGGATCATTATGATGACAAGGGCCATTGAGAATTTTCAGGACAAGTTCGTGAAGCATTGTGATGACAATGTCCTAGAGCATTGTGATGAGAAAACCATGGAGCCTTGTGATGACAAATCTCATGGAGCATACTGATGAAAATGGACATGGACCATTGTGATTACAGGCGTCTTGGAACATTGTGATGACATGTGCATGGAGCATTGTGAGGAGAAGGCCAAGAGCATTCTGAAGACATGGGTCATTGAGCTTTGTGATGACACGTGCATGGAGCATTGTGATTACATGGGTCTTGGAGCATTGTGAGGAAAAGGGCATGGATCATTGTGATGAAAAAGGCATGGAGCCTTGTCATGACAGGGTTCAAGGAGCATACAGACAACAAGTGTCAGGGAGCATTTTGATGACAAGTGTATTGAGCATTGTGATGTCAAAGGTCATGGAGCATTGTGATGAGAAGGCCATGGATAACTGTGATGACGAGCGTCATGGAGCATTGTGATGACAGGTGTTTTGGAATATTGTGATCACAAGTGTTTGGAGCATTGTTATGACAGTGTTCATGGAGCATTTTGCTTTCATTGTGATGACAATAGCATGAAGCATTATGATGATGGGCATGGTGCATTGTGATGACAGGGTTCATGAAACATTGAGATGAAAAGTAGCATGGAGCCTTGTGGTTACAGGATTCTTGGAGCATTGTGATGAGAAGGGTCATGGAGCCTTGTGATGAAAAGGCCATGGAACATCGTGATGGCAGGGGTCATAGATCATGGTAATGATGTAACTGTGTAAGGGAGCATTGTGATTGCAAGGGCAAGGAGCATTGTGATGAAAAGGCCATGGAGCATTCAGATGATATGTGTCATGGAGGTTTGTGATGACAAGGACATGGAGCAATGTGATGAGAACCTTCATGGAGCATTGTGATTACAATGACATGGAGCATTGTGATGACAAGTTTTATGGATCACTGTGATGACAAAGGTCATGGAGCCTTTTGATGACAAGGGCATTGTGCACTGTGATGAGAAGGGTAGGGAGCATTGTGATGAGAGTGTCATGGAGCAATTTGATGAAAAGTGTCATGGAACATTTTGATGACAGGGGTTATGGAACATTTTGATGCCAGGGCTCATCGATTATTGTGATGATAAGTGCATGTAGCATTGTGATGACAGGAGTCATGGCACATTTTGATGACAGGGGTGAGGGAATATTGTGACGAATAGTGATGTAACATTGTGATATCAGTGGTGAGAGAGCATTTTGGTGAGAAGTCCATGGAGCATTGTGATGACAAGTTTCATGGAGCATTGTGATGACAAGAGTGTGGAGCACAGTGATGACAAGTGCATGGTGCACTGGGATGACATGTGTAATGGAGCATTGGGCTGAGAAGCGCATGGAGCATTGTGATGAAAAGTTCATGGAGCATTGTGGTTAAAATGGTCACAGAGACTGTTGATGATGAGGTCATGGACAATTTTGATGACAAAGGTCATGAAGCATTGTGATAACAGGAGTCACGGAGCATTGTGATGACAGGGGTCATGGAGAATTGTGATAACAAGGGCGTGGAACATTGTGATGACAAGGGCATGGAGCATTGGTCTAATAAGTTTCATGGATTATTGCGATGACAGTTGGAATGGCGCATTGTGATGACAAGGGCATGGAGCATTGTGATGACCAGGTCATGCAGTATTGGGAAGACAGGTGTCAGGGAGCATTGTGATGACATATGTAATGGCCCATTGTGATGACAATGGCATGGAACATTGTGATGCCAAGTGTCATGGAGGATTCTGATGACAAAGGTAATGGAGCATTGTGATGGCAGTGGATTGGAGCATTGTTATGACAAAGGGCAGGGAGCACTGTGCTGACAAGTTCATGGAGAATTGTGATGACAAGGGTCAAGGAGCATTCTGATGACAAGCTTGTGGAGTATTTTGATGACAATGGCATGGAACATTGTAATGAAAACGGCATGGGGCAGTGTGATGAAAAAGGCATGGAGCATTTTCGTGACAGGTTTCAAGGAGCATTTTGATGACAAGTGTCAGGGAGCATTGTGATGACAAGTGTATTGAGATTTGTGATGACACAGGTCATGGAGCATTGTGATGAAAAGGGCATGGAGTATTGTGATGACAGGCATCATGGAGCGTTGTGATGACAAGTGTTATGGAACATTGTGATCACAAGGGTTTGGAGCATTGTGATGACAGAGGTCATGGATAATTTTGATTTCAAGGAGCATGGAGCATTGTGATGACAAGGGCATGAAGCAATGTGATCCCAAGGTTCATGGAGGATTGTGATGACAATGGTAATGGAGTATTGTGATGACAAGCGCATAGAGCATTGTAATGACAAGGTCATGTAGCATTTTGCTGACAAAAGCATGGAGCATTGTGATGACAGGTTTCATGGAGCACTGTGATGACAAGCGTCATGGAGCACTGTGAATACAGGGGTCATGGAGCATTGGGATGACAAGGGCATGGATCATTGTGATGACAAGGGTCATGGAGCATTGGGATGAAAATGTTCATGGAGTATTGTGATGACAGGGGTCATGGAGAATTTTGATTTCATTGTGCTGTCAATAGCCGGAGCATTATGATATTTGGCATGATGCATTGTGATGACAGGGTTCATTGAGCATTGAGATGAAAAGGGGCATGGAGCATTGTTTTTACAGGGGTCTTGGAGCATTGTGATGACAAGGGCATGGAGCATTTTGATAAGAACGACATGGAACAGTCTGATGACCAGTGTCATGGAGCTTTGTGACGACAAGGGCATGGAGCATTGTGATTACAGGGGTCTTGGAACATTGTGATGACATGTGTCAAGGAGCCTTGTGATGACAAGGCCGTGGAACATTGTGATGGCTGGGGTCATGGAGCATTGTGATGAGAAGGGCATGGAGCACTGTGACTACAATTTTTATGGAGCATTGGGATGACAAATTTGTGGACCGTTGGGATGAAAAGCGTGTGGCACATTGTGATGACAAGGGTCATGGAGCAATTTTCTCACAAAGGAATGGAACATTGTGATGACAAGGGTCACGGAGCATTGTGATGAAAATTTCATGGAGCATTGTGGTTACAAACATAACAGAGCCTTGTGATGACGCGGGTATCGACCACTGTGATGACAAATGTTATGAAGAATTGTGATGACTGGTGTCACGGAGCATTGTGACGACAGGGGTCATGGAGCATTGTGATGAAAAGGGCATGGAGCACTGTGCTGAGAAAGGCATAGAGCATTGTGATGACATGTGTCATGGAGCACTGTGATGACAAGCGTCACAGAGCATTCTGAATACAGGGGTCATGGAGCATTAGGAAGAAAAGTGCATGGATCATTGTGATGACAAGTGTCATGGAGAATTGGGCTGAAAATGTTCCTGGAGTATTGTGGTGACAGGGGTCATGGAGCATTGTGATTACAGGGTTCTTGGAGCATTGTGATGACAAGAGTCCCGGATCATTGTGTATTCAGGTGTCATGGAGTGTTGTGATGACAGTGGTCATGGAGCATTGTGATGAGAAGGTCATGGAGCATTGGGCTGAAAACGTTCATGGAGTATTGTGATGACAGGGGTCAAGGAGCATTTTGATAACAACGGAATGTAGCATGGTGATGAAAAGGTCCTGGAGCACTGTGATGAGATGACCATGGAGACTTGTAATGACAAGTCTCATGGAGCATTCTGATGCAAAGGGGCATGGAGCATTGTGATTACAGGGGTCTTGGAGCATTGTGATGACAAGGGCATGGAGCATTGTGAGGAGAAGGCCATGGAACATTCTGATGGCATGCGTCATGGAGCTTTGTGATGACAAGGGCATGGAGCATTGTGATTACAGGTGTCTTGGAGCATTGTGATGACAAGGGTCATGGAGCCTTGTGATGAAAAGGCTGTGGAACATTGTAATGGCAGGGGTCATGGAGCATTGTTATGACAGAGGTAATGGAGTATTGTGATGAGAAGGGCATTGAGCATTGGTCTGAAACGTTTCATGGATTACTGTGATGAGAGTGGGCATGGAGCATTGTGATGACCAGGGCATGGAACACTGTGATACATGTGTCATGGAGGATTGTAATGACAAGGGCATGGAGCATTGTGATGGGAATGTCATCGAGCATTGTGATGACAAGTGTCATGGTGCTTTGTGATGACAAGGTCATGAAGCCATGTGATGAGAGGGTTCATGGAGCATTGTGATGACAATGACATGGAGCATTGTAATGCCAAGGGTCATGGATCTTTGTGATGACAAAGTCATGGAGCATTTTGATGACAAGGGTGTGCTGCATTGTGATGAGAAGGGCAGCGAGCATTTTGTTGACAGGGTCATTCAGCAATTTGATGAAAAGTGTAATGGAACATTTTGATGACAGGTGTTATAGAACATTGTGATGCCAGGGGTCATGGAGCTTTGCGATGAAAAGGGTCATGGAGAATTTTGATGACAGGGGTTATGGAACACTGTGATGTCAGGGGTCATGGAACATTGTGCAGATAAGTGGATGTAGCATTGTGATGACAGGGGTCATGGAACATTGTGATAACTTGGGTGAGGGAGGATTGTGATGACTAGTGATGGAATATTGTGATATCTCATGTGAGAGAGCATTTGGATGAGAAGTTCATGGAGCATTGTGATTACAAGGTTTATGGAGCATAGCAATGACAAGATTGTGGATCATTGTGATGAAAAGCACATGGCACATTGTGATGACAAATGTCATGGAGCTTTGTTTTGACAAAGGCATGGAGCATTGTGATGTAAAGCTTCACGGAGCATGGTGATGAAAAGTTCATGGAGCATTGTGGGTAAAATGGTCACAGAGCCTTGTGATGACGCGGGCATGGACCGTTGTGATGACAAACGTTATGAAGCATTGTGATGACTGGAGTCACGGAGCAATGTAAAGACATGGGTCATGGAGCATTGTGATGACAAGGGCATGGAGCACAGTGATGGCAGGGGCATGGAGCATTGGTCTGACAATTTTCATAGATGATTGTGATGACAGTGGACATGGAGCATTGTGATGACAAGGGCATGGAGTATTGTGAAGACAGGTGTCAGGGAGCATTGTGATGACATATGTCATGGTCCATTGCGAAGACAATGGCATGGAGCATTGTGATGCCAAATGTAATGGAGGATTGTAATGACAAATATAAGGGAGCATTGTGATGACTAGGGCTTGGAGCATTATGATGACAATGGCCATTGAGAATTTTCATGACAATGTCGTGAAACATTGGGATGACAAGGTCCTGGAGCATTGTGATGAGAAAACCATGGAGCCTTGTGGTGACAAGTCTCATGGAGCATACTGATGAAAAGTGGCATGGAACATTCTGATTACAGGGGTCTTGGAACATTGTGATAACAAGGGCATGGAGCATTGTGATGACAAGGGCATGGAGCATTGGTCTAATAATTTTCATGGATTATTGTGATGACATTCGGAATGGCGCATTGTGATGACAAGGGCATGGAGCATTGTGACGACCAGGTCATGCAATATTGTGAAGACAGGTGTCAGGGAGCATTGTGATGACATATGTATTGGCCCATTGGGATGACAATGGCATGGAGCATTGTGATGCCAAGTGTCATGGAGGATTCTGATGACAAAGGTAATGGAGCATTGTGATGACAATGGCTTGGAGCATAGTGATGACAAGTTTCAGGGAGCACTGTGCTGACAAGTGCATGGAGAATTGTGATGACAAGGGTCATGGAGCATTCTGATGACAAGCTTGTGGAGTATTTTGATGACAATGGCATGGAGCATTGTGATGAAAACGGCATGGGTCTTTGTGATGAAAAATGCATGGAGCCTTTTCGTGACAGGGTTCAAGGAACATTCTGACGACAAGTGTCCGGGAGCATTGTGATGACAAGTGTATTGAGAATTGTGATGACAAAGGTCAAGGAGCATTGTGATGAAAAGAGCATGGAGTATTGTGATGACAGGCATCATGGAGCGTTGTGATGACAAGTGTTATGGAACTTTGTGATCACAAGGGTTTGGAGCATTGTGATGACAGTGGTCATGGATCATTTTGATTTCAAAGAGCATGGAGCATTGTGATGACAAGGGCATGAAGCAATGTGATCCCAAGTTTCATGGAGGATTGTGATGACAATGGTAATGGAGTATTGTGATGACAAGCGCATAGAGCATTGTAATGACAAGGTCATATAGCATTCTGCTGACAAAGACATGGAGCATTTTGATGACAGGTGTCATGGAGCACTGTGATGACAAGTGTCACGGAGCATTGTGAATACAGGTGTCATGGAGCATTGGGATGACAAAGACATGGATGATTGTGATGACAAGAGTCCAGGATCATTGTGTTGTCAGGTGTCATGGAGTGTTGTGATGACAGTGGTCATGGAGTATTTTCATGATATTTGTCATGGAGCATTGTGATGAGAAGTTCATGGAGCATTAGGCTGAAAATGTTCATGAAGTATTGTGATGACATGGGTCATGGAGCATTGTGATTACAGGGGTCTTGGAGCATTGTGATGACAAGAGTCCCAGATCATTGTGTTGTCAGGTGTCATGGAGTGTTGTGATGACAGTGGTCATGGAGCATTGTGATGAGAATGTCTTGGAGCATTGGGCTGAAAATGTTCATGGAGTATTGTGATGACAGGGGCCTTTGAGCATTGTGATGACAAGGGTCATGGAGCCTTGTGATGAAAAGGCCGTTGAACATTGTGATGGCAGTGTTCATGGAGCATTGTTATGACAGAGGTAATGGAGCATTGTGATGAGAAGGGCATTGAGCATTGGTCTGAAATATTTCATGGATTATTGTGATGAGAGTGGGCATGGAGCATTGTGAATACCAGGGCACGGAACACTGTGATACATGGGTCATGGAGGATTGTAATGACAAGGGAATGGAGCATTGTGATGGGAAGGGCATCGAGCATTGTGATTACAAGTGTCATGGTGCTTTGTGATGACAAGGGCATGAAGCCATGTGATGAGAGTGTTCATGGAGTATTGTGATGACAATGACATGGAGCATTGTGATGCCAAGGGTCATGGAGCTTTGTGATGACAAAGGTCATGGAGCATTTTGATGACAAGGGTGTGGTGCATTGTGATGAGAAGGGCAGGGAGCATTTTGATGACAGGGTCATGCAGCAATTTGATGAAAAGTGTAATGGAACACTTTGATGACAGTGGTTATAGAACATTTTGATGCCATGGGCCATGGATCTTTGGGATGAAAAGGGTCATGGAGCATTTTGATGACAGGGGTTATGGAACATTGTGATGTCAGGGGTCATGGAACATTGTGCAAATAAGGGGATGTAGCATTGTGATGACAGAGGTCATGGAACATTGTGATAACTGGGGTGAGGGAGGATTGTGATGACTAGTGATGGAACATTGTGATATCTCATGTGAGAGAGCATTTGGATGAGAAGTTCATGGAGCATTGTGATTACAAGGATTATGGAGCATAGCGATGACAAGGTTATGGATCATTGTGATGAAAAGTGCATGGCACATTGTGATGACAAATGTTATGGAGCTTTGTTCTGACAAAGGCATGGAGCATTGTGATGACAAGAGTCACAGAGCATGTTGATGAAAAGTTCATGGAGCATTGTGGTTAAAATGGTCACAGAGCCTTGTGATGACGTGGGCATGGACCATTGTGATGACAAACGTTATGAAGCATTGTGATGACTGGAGTCACGGAGCATTGTGATGACAGGGGTCATGGAGCATTGTGATGACAAGGGCATGGAGCACTGTGATGACAGGCGCATGGAGCATTGGTCTGACACGTTTCATAGGTGATTGTGATGACAGTGGACATGGAGCATTGTGATGACAAGGGCATGGAGTATTGTGAAGACAGGTGTCAGGGAGCATTGTGATGACATATGTCATGGTCCATTGAGATGACAATGGCATGGAGCATTGTGATGCCAAATGTAATGGAGGATTGTAATGACAAATATAATGGAGCATTGTGATGACTACGGCTTGGAGCATTATGATGACAATGGCCATTGAGAATTATCATGACAATGTCCTGAAGCATTGTGATGACAAGGTCCTGGAGCACTGTGAAGAGAAAACCATGGAGCCTTGTGATGACAAGTCTCATGGAGCATACTGATGAAAAGGGGCATGGAGCATTCTGATTACAGGGGTCTTGGAACATTGTGATAACAAGGGCATGGAGCATTGTGATGACAAGGGCATGGAGCATTGGTCTAATAAGTTTCATGGATTATTGTGATGACAGTGGGAATGGTGCATTTTGATGACAAGGGCATGGAGCATTGTGATGACCAGGTCATGCAATATTGTGAAGAGAGGTGTCAGGGAGCATTGTGATGACCTATGTATTGGCCCATTGTGATGACAATGGCATGGAGCATTGTGAGGCCAAGTGTCATGGAGTAATCTGATGACAAAGGTAATGTAGCATTGTGATGACAATGGCTTGGAGCATAGTGATGACAAGTTTCAGGGAGCATTGTGCTGACACGTTCATGGAGAATTGTGATGACAAGGGTCATGGAGCATTCTGTTGACAAGCTTGTGGAGTATTTTGATGACAATGGCATGGAGCATTGTGATGAAAACGGCATGGGGCTTTGTGTTGAAAAATGCATGGAGCCTTTTCGTGACAGGGTTCAAGGAGCATTCTGACGACAAGTGTCCGGGAGCATTGTGATGACAAGTGTATTGAGAATTGTGATGACAAAGGTCATGGAGCATTGTGATGAAAAGGACATGGAGTATTGTCATGACAGGCATCATGGAGCGTTGTGATTACAAGTGTTATGGAACATTTTGATTTCAATTTTGATTTCAAGGAGCATGGAGCATTGTGATGACAAGGGCATGAAGCAACGTGATCCCAATTTTCATGGAGGATTGTGATGACAATGGTAATGGAGTATTGTGATGAGAAGTGCATAGAGCATTGTAATGACAAAGTCATGTAGCATTCTGCTGACAAAGGCATGGAGCATTGTGATGACAGGTGTCATGGAGCACTGTGATGACAAGAGTCACGGAGCATTGTGAATACAGGGGTCATGGAGCATTGGGATGACAAGGACATGGATGATTGTGATGACAAGAGTCCCGGATCACTGTGTTGTCAGGTGTCATGGAGTGTTGTGATGACAGTGGTCATGGAGCATTTTCATGATATTTGTCATGTGATTAGAAGTTCATGGAGCATTAGGCTGAAAATGTTCATGAAGTATTGTGATGACAGGGGTCATGGAGCATTGTGATGACAAGGGAATGGAGCATGCTGATGACAAAGTCCTGGAGCATTGTGATGAGAAGAACATGGAGACTTGTGATGACAAGTCTCATGGAGCATTCTAATGAAAAGGGGCATGGAGCATTGTGATTAATGGGGTCTTGGAGCAATGTGATGAAAAGGGCATGGAGCTTTGTGAGGAGAAGGACATGGAGCATTCTGATGACATGCGTCATGGAGCTTTGTGATGACAAGGGCATGGAGCATTGTGATTACAGGGGACTTGGAGCATTGTGATGAAAATGGCATGGATCATTGTGATGAAAAGGCATGGAGCCTTGTCATGACAGGGTTCACGGAGCATACAGACGACAAGTGTCAGGGAGCATTGTGATGACAAGTGCATTTGAGAATTGTGACGACAAAAATCATGGAGCATTGTGATGAGAAGACCATGGATAATTGTGATGATGAGTGTCATAGGATGTTGTGATGATAAGTGTTATGGAACATTGTGATCACAAGGGTTTGGAGCATTATGATGACAGTGGTCATGGAGAAATTTGATTTCATTGTGAAGAAAAGAGCCTGAAGCATTATGATGATGGGCATGGTGCATTTTGATGACAGGGTTCATGGAGCATTGAGATGAAAAGGGGCATGGATCATTGTGATTACAGGGGTCTTGGAGCATTGTGATGACAAGGGCATGGAGCATTGTGATGAGAAGGCCATGGAACATTCTGATGGCATGGGTCATGGAGCTTTGTGATGACAAGGGCGTGGAACATTGTGATTACAGGGGTCTTGGAGCATTGTGATGACAAGCGTCATGGAGCCTTGTGATGACAAGGCCGTGGAACATTGTGATGGCAGGTGTCATGGAGCATTGTTATGACAGAGGTAATGGAGCATTGTGATGAGAAGGGCATTGAGCATTGGTCTGAAATGTTTCCTGGATTATTGTGATGAGAGTGGGCATGGAACATTGTGATGACAAGGGCACGGAACACTGTGATACATGGGTCATGGAGGATTGTAATGACAAGGGCATGGAGAATTGTGATGAGAAGGACATCGAGCATTGTGATGACAAGTGTCATGGAGCTTTGTGATGACAAGGGCATGAAGCAATGTGATGAGAGGTTTCATGGAGCATTGTGATGAAAATGAAATGGAGCACTGTGATGGCAAGGGTCATGGATCTTTGTGATGACAAAGGTCATGGAGCATTTTGATGACAAGTGTGTGGTGCATTGTGATGAGAAGGGCACGGAGCATTTTGATGACAGGGTCATGCAGCAATTTGATGAAAAGTGTAATGGAACATTTTGATGACAGGGGTTATAGAACATTGTGATGCCAGGGGTCATGGAGCTTTGGGATGAAAAGTGTCATGGAGCATTTTGATGACAGTGGTTATGGAACACTGTGATGTCAGGCGTCATGGAACATTGTGCTGATAAGGGGATGTAGCATTGTGATGACAGGGGTCATGGAACATTGTGATAACAGGGGTGAGGGAGGATTGTGATGACTAGTGATGGAATATTTTGATATCTCATGTGCGAGAGCATTTGGATGAGAAGTGCATGGAGCATTGTGATTACAAGGTTTATGGAGCATAGCGATAACAAGGTTGTGGATCATTGTGATGAAAAGCGCATGGCACATTGTGATGACAAGGGTCATGGAGCATTGTTCGGACAAAGGAATGGAGCATTGTGATGACAAGGGTCACGGAGCATTGTGAAGAAAATTTCATGGAGCATTGTGGTTAAAAAGTTCACAGAGACTGTTGATGATGAGGACATGGACAATTGTGATGACAAAGGTCATGAAGCATTGTGATGACTGGAGTCACGGAGCATTGTGATGACAGGGCTCATGGGGCATTGTGATAACAAGGGCATGGAGCATTGTGATGACAAGGGCATGGAGCATTGTGATGACCAGGTGTTGCAGTATTGAGAAGACAGGTGTCAGGGAGCATTGTGATGACTTATGTAATGGCCCATTGTGATTACGATGTCATGGAGCATTGTGATCCCAAGTGTCATGGAGGATTCTGATGACAAAGGTAATGGAGCATTGTGATAACAATGGCTTGGAGCATTGTGATGATAAGGGTCAGGGAGCATTGTGCTGACAAGTGCATGGAGAATTGTGATGACAAGGGTCATGGAGCATTCTGGTTACAAGCTTGTGGAGTATTTTGATGACAATGGCCTGGAGCATTGTGATGAAAACGGCATGGGGCTTTGTGATGAAAAATGCATGGAGCCTTTTCGTGACAGGTTTCAAGGAGCATTCTGACGACAAATGTCAGGAAACATTGTGATGACAATGTATTGAGAATTGTGATGACGAAGGTCATGGAGCATTGTGATGAAAAGGGCATGGAGTATTGTGATGACAGGCATCATGGAGCGTTGTGATGACAAGTGCTATGGAACATTGTGATCACAAGTGTTTGGAGCATTGTGATGACAGTTGTCATGGATCATTTTAATTTTAAGGATCATGGAACATTGTGATGTCATGGGAAGGAAGCAATGTGATACCAAGGTTCATGGACGATTGTGATGAAAATGGTAATGGAATATTGTGATGACAAGCGCATAGAGCATTGTAATGACAAGGTCATGTAGCATTCTGCTGACAAAGGCATGGAGCTTTGTGATGCCAGGTGTCATGGAGCACTGTGATGACAAGCGTCATGGAACATTGTGAATACAGGGCTCATGGCGCATTGGGATGACAAGGGCATGGATCATTGTGATGACAAGGGTCATGGAGCATTGGGCTGAAAATGTTCATGGAGTGTTTTGATGACAGGGTTCAGGGAGCATTGTGATAATATTTGTCATGGAGCATTGTGATGAGAAGGTCATGGAGTATTTGGCTGAAAATGTTCATGGAGTATTGTGATGACAAGGGAATGGAACATGGTGATGACAGGGGTCATGGAATATTTTGATTACAGGGGTGAGGGAGGATTTTATGACTAGTGAGAGAACATGGTGATATCTCAGGTGAGATAGCATTTGGATGAGAAGAGCATGGAGAATTGTGATTACAAGTTTTATGGAGCATAGCGATGACAAGGTTGTGGATCATTGTTATGGAAAGCCCATGACACATTTTCATGACAAGGGTCATGGAGCATTGTTCTGACAAATGCATGGAGCATTGTGATGACAAGGGTCACGGAGCATTGTGATGAAAAGTTCATGGAGCATTTTTGTTACAATGGTCACAGAGCCTTGTGATGATGAGGGCATGGACCGTTGTAATTTCAAATGTTATGAAGCATTGTGATGATTGGAGTCACATAGCATTGTGTTGACAGGGGTCATGGAGCATTGTGATGACAAGGTCATGGAGCATTGTGATGAGAAAGTCATGGAGAATTGTGAAGACAGGTGTCAGGGAGCATTGTGATGACATATGTCATGGTCCATTTCGATGAAAATGGCATGGTGCATTGTGATGCCAAATATAATGGAGGATTGTGATGCCAAATATAATGGAGCATTGTGATGACTAGGGCTTGGAGCATTATGATGACAAGGGCCATTGAGAATTTTCATGACAATGTCGTGAAGCATTGTGATGACAAGATCCTGGAGCACTGTGATGAAAAAAACATGGAGCCTTGTGATGACAGTTCTCATGGAGCATACTGATGAAAAGGGGCATGGGGCATTCTGATTACAGGGGACTTGGAACATTGTGATAGCAAGGGCATGGAGCATTGTGATGACAAGGGCATGGAGCATTGGTCTAATAAGTTTCATGGATTATTGTGATGACAGTTGGAATGGCGCATTGTGATGACAGTGGTCATGGAGCATTGTGATGATACTGGTCATGGAGCATTATGATGAGAAGGTCATGGAGCATTGGGCTGAAAATGTTCATGGACTATTGTGATGACAGGGATCATGGAGCATTGTGATGACTAGGGAATGGAGCATGGTGATGACAAGGTCCTGGAGCATTGTGATGAGATGACGATGGAGACTTGTGATGACAAGTCTCATGGAGCATTCTGATGAAAAGGGGCATGGAGAGTTGTGATTACAGGGGTCTTGGAGCATTGTGATGACAAGGGCATTGAGCATTGTGAGGAGAAGGCCATGGAACATTCTGATGGCATGTGTCATGGAGCTTTGTGATGACAACGGCATGGAGCATTGTGATTACAGGGTTCTTGGAGCATTGTGATGACAAGGGTCAAGGAGCCTTGTGATGACAAGGCCGTGGAACATTTTGATGGCAGGGTTCATGGATCATTGTTATGACAGAGGTAATGGAGCATTGTGATGAGAAGGGCATTGAGCATTGGTCTGAAATATTTCATGGATTATTGTGATGAGAGTGGGCATGGAGTATTGTGATGACATATGTAAAGGCCCATTGTGATGACAATGGCATGGAGCATTGTGATGCCAAGTGCCAGGGAGGATTCTGATGACAAAGGTAATGGAGCATTGTGATGACAATGGCTTGGAGCATTGTGATGACACAGGTCATGGATCATTTTGATTTCAAGGAGCAGGGAGCATTGTGATGACAAGGGCATGAAGCAATGTGATCCCAAGTTTCATGGAGGATTGTGATGACAATGGTAAAGGAGTATTGTGATGACAAGAGCACAGAGCATTGTAATGACAAGGTCATGTAACATTTTGCTGACAAAGGCATGGAGCATGTTGATGACATGTGTCATGGAGCCCAGTGATGACAAGCGTCACGGAGCATTGTGAATACAGGGGTCATGGAGAATTAGGATGACAAGGGCATGTATCATTGTGATGACAAGGGTCATGGAGCATTGGGCTGAAAAAGTTAATGGAGTATTGTGATGACAGGGGTCATGGAGCATTGTGATGAGAATGTCATGGAGTATTGGACTGAAGATTTTCATGGAGTATTGGGATGACATGGGTCATGAACCATTGTGATGACAAGGGAAAGGAGCATGGTGATGACAGGATCCTGGAGCATTGTGATGAGATGACCATGGAGATTTGTGATGACAAGTCTCATGGAGCATTCTGATGAAAAGGGGCATGGAGCATTGTGATTACAGGGGTCTTGGAGCATTGTGATGACAAGGGCATGGAGCATTGTGAGGAGAAGGCCATGGAACTTTCTGATGACATGCATCATGGATTTTTGTGATGACAAGGGCATGGAGCATTGTGATGACAAGGCCATGGAACACTGTGATGGCAGTGGTCATGGAGCATTGTTATGACAGACGTAATGGAGCATTGTGATGAGAATAGCACTGACCATTGGTCTGAAATGTTTTATGGATTATTGTGATGAGAGTGTGCATGGAGCATTGTGATGACAAGGGCACAGTACACTGTGATACTTGGGTCAAGGAGGATTGTAATGAAAAGGGCATGGAGCATTGTGATGAGATGGGCATCGAGCATTGTGATGAAAAGTGTCATGGAGCTTTGTGATGACAAGGGCATGGGGCAATGTGATTAGAGGGTTCATGCAGCATTGTGATGACAATCACATGGAGCATTGTGATACCAAGGGTCATGGAGCTTTGTGATGACAAAATTCATGGAGCATTTTGATGACAAGCGTGTGGTGCACTGTGATGAGAAGGGCAGGGAGCATTTTGATGACAGGGTCATGGAGCAATTTGATGAAAAGTGTAATGGAACATTTTGATGACAGGGGTTATAGAACATTGTAATGCCATGGGTCATGGAGCTTTGGGATGAAAAGGGTCATGGAGCATTTTGATGACAGGGTTTATGGAACATTGTGAGGTCAGGGTTCATGGAACATTGTGTTGATGAGGGGATGTAGCATTGTGATGACAGTGTTCATGGAGCATTGTGATGATATTGGCCATGGAGCATCGTGGTGAGTAGATCGTGGAGCACTGGGCTGAAAATATTCATGGATTATTGTGATGACAGGGGTCATGGAGCATTCTGATGACAAGCTTATGGAGTATTTTGATGACAATGGCATGGAGCATTGTGATGAAAACGGCATGGGACATTGTGATGAAAAAGGCATGGAGCCTTTACGTGACAGGGTTCAAGGAGTATTCTGATGACAAGTGTCAGGGAGCATTGTGATGACAAGTGTATTGAGAATTGTGATGACAAAGGTCATGGAGCATTGTGATGAAAAGGGCATGGAGTATTGTGATGACAGTCATCATGGAGCATTGTGATGACAAGTGTTATGGATCATTGTGATCACAAGGGTTTGGAGCATTGTGATGACAGTGGTCATGGAGCATTGTGATGATATTGGCCATGGAGCATCGTGGTGAGTAGATCGTGAAGCATTGGGCTGAAAATATTCATGGATTATTGTGATGACAGGGGTCATGGTGCATTGTGATGACAAGGGAATGGAGCGTGGTGATGACAAGGTCCTGGATCATAGTGATGAGAAGACCATGGAGACTTGTGATGACAAGTCTCATGGAGCATTCTGATGAAAAGGGGCATGGAGCATTGTGATTACAGGGGTCTTGGAGCATTGTGATGACTAGGGCATGGAGCATTGTGATGAGAAGGTCATGGAGCATTCTCATGAAATGCGTCATGGTGTTTTTCGATGACAAGGGCATGGAGTATTGTGATTACAGGGATCTTGGAGCATTGTGTTGACAATGGCATGGATCATTGGGATGAAAAAGGCATGGAGCCTTGTCATGACAGGGTTCAAGGAGCATACTGACGACAAGTGTCAGGGAGCATTGTGATGACAAGTGTATTGAGCATTGTGATGACAAAGATCATGGAGCATTGTGATGAGAAGACCATGGATAATTGTGATGATAAGCGTCATGGGGTGTTGTGATGATAAGTGTTTTGGAACATTGTGATCACAAGGGTTTGGAGCATTATGATGACAGAGGTCATGGAGAATATTAATTTCATTGTGATGACAATAGCCTGAAGCATTATGATGATGGGCATGGTGCATTTTGTTGACGGGCATGGTGCATTTTGATGACAGGTTTCATGGAACATTGAGATGAAAAGTGTCATAGAGCATTGAGATTACAGTGTTCTTGGAGCATTGTGATGAGAAGGGTCATGGAGCCTTGTGATGACAAGACCAAGGAACATCGTGATGGCAGGGCTCATGGAGCATTCTTATGACAGGTTTAATGGAGCATTGTGATGGCAAGGGCATGGAGCATTGTGATGAGAAGGTCATGGAGCATTCTGATGACATGTGTCATGGAGCTATCTGAAGACAACAGCATGGAGCAATGTGATGAGAGCGTTCATGGAGCATTGTGATGACAATGACATGGAATATTGTGATGCCAAGGGTCATGGATCTTTGTGATGACAAATGTCATGGAGCATTGTCATGTCAAGGGCGCTGTGCATTGTGATGAGAAGGGCAGGGAGCAATGTGATGACTGGGTCATGGAGCTATTTGATGAAAAGTGTCATGGAACATTGTGATGACAGTTGTTATGGAACTTTGTGATGTCATGTGTCATTGAACATTGTGATGATAAGTGCATGTAGCATTGTGATGAAAGGAGAGATGGAATATTGTGATGACAGGTGTGAGGGAGTATTGTGACAAATAGTGATGTAGCATTGTGATATCAGTGGTGAGAGAGAATTTTGATGAGAAGTGCATGGAGCATTGTGATGACAAATTTTATGGAGCATTGTGATGACAAGATTGTGGAGCACTGTGATGATAAGCGCATGGTGCATTGTGATGACATGTGTCATGGAGCATTGTGATGACAAGTGCATGGAGCATTGTGATGACAAAGTTCATGGAGCATTGTGCTGATTAACGCATAGAGCATTGTGATGACAAGGTTCAAAGAGCATTGTGATGAAAAGGTCATGGAGCATTGTGGTTAAAATGGTCACAGAGACTGTTGATGATGAGGGCATGGACCACTGTGATGACAAAGGTCATGAAGCACTGTGATGACTGGAGTCACGGAACATTGTGATGACAGGGGTCATGGAGCATTGTGATAACAAGGGCATGGAACATTGTGATGACAAGGGCATGGAACATTTGTCTAATACGTTTCATGGATTATTGCGATGACATTTGGAATGGCGCATTGTGTTGATAAGGGCATGGAGCATTGTGAGGACCAGGTCATGCAGTATTGTGAAGACAGGTGTCAGGGAGCATTGTGATGACAAATGTAATGGCCCATTGTGATGACGATGGCATGGAGCATTGTGATGTCAAGTGTCATGGAGGATTCTGATGACAAAGGTAATGGAGCATTGTATGACAATGGCTTGGAGCATTGCGATGACAAGGGTCAGTGAGCCTTGTGCTGACAAGTGCATGGAGAATTGTGATGACAAGGGTCATGGAGCATTCTGATGACAAGCTTGTGGAGTATTTTGATGACAATGGCATGGAGCATTGTGATGAAAACGGCATGGGGCTTTGTGATGAAAAAGGCATGGAGACTTCTCGTGACAGTGTTCAAGAAGCATTCTGATGACAAGTGTCAGGGAGCATTGTGATGACAAGTGTATTGAGAATTGTGATGACAAAGGTCATGTAGCATTGTGATGAAAAGGGCATGGAGTATTGTGATGACAGGCATCATGGAGCGTTGTGATGACAAGTGTTATGGAACATTGTGATCACAAGGGTTTGGAGCATTGCGATGACAGAGGTCATGGATACTTTTGATTTCAAGGAGCATGGAGCATTGTGATGACAAGTGCATGAAGCAATGTGATCCCAAGGTTCATGGAGGATTGTGATGACAATGGAAATGGAGTATTGTGATGACAAGCGCATAGAGCAGTGTAATGACAATGTCATGTAGCATTTTGCTGACAAAGGCATGGAGCATTGTGATGACATGTGTCATGGAGCACTCTGATGACAAGAGTCACGGAGCATTGTGAATACAGGGGTCATGGAGCATTGGGATGACAAGGGCATGGATCATTGTGATGACAAGGGTCATGGAGCACTGGGCTGAAAATGTTCATGGAGTGTTGTGATGACAGGGGTCATGAATCATTGTGATGACTAGGGAATGGAGCTTTGTGATGACAAGAGTCCCAGATCATTGTGTTGTCAGGTGTCATGGAGTGTTGTGATGACCGTGGTCAAGGAGCGTTGTGATTATATTGGCCATGGAGCATTGTGATGAGAATGTCGGGGAGCACTGGGCTGAAAATATTCATGGATTATTTTCATGATAGGTGTCATGGAGCATTGTGATGACAAGGTCCTGGAGCATTGTGAAGACAAAACTATGGAGCCTTGTGATGACAAGTCTCATGGAGCATTCTGATGAAAAGGGGCATGGAGCATTGTGATTACAGGAGTCTTGGAACTTTGTGATGACAAGGGCATGGAACATTGTGAGGATAAGACCAAGGAGCATTCTGATGGCATGCACCATTGAGATTTGTGATGACAAGGGCATGGAGCATTGTGATTACATGCGTCTTGGAGCATTGTAATTGAAAGTGCATGGATCATTGTGATGAAAAAGGCATGGAGCCTTGTCATGAAAGGGTTCAAGGAGCATACAGATAACAAGTGTCAGGGAGCATTTTGATGACAAATGTATTGAGCATTGTGATGACAAAGGTCATGGAGCATTGTGATGAGAAGACCATGGATAATTGTGATGATGATCATCATGGGGCATTGTGATGACAAGTGTTATGGAATATTGTGATCACAAGGGTTTGGAGCATTGTTATGACAGAGGTCATGGAGCATTTTGATTTCATTGTGATGACAATAGCATGAATCATTATGATGAAAGGCATGGTGCATTGTGATGACAGGGTTCATGGATCATTGAGATGAAAAGGGGCATGGAGCATTGTGATTACAGGGTTCTTGGAGTGTTGTGATGAGAAGGGTCATGGAGCCTTGTGATGACAAGGCCATGGATCATCGTGATGGCTGGGGTCATGGAGAATTGTTATGACAGGTGTAATGGATCTTTGTGATGGCAAGGGCATGCAGCATTGTGATGAGAAGGCCATGGAGCATTCTGATGACTTGTGTCATGGAGCTTTGTGAAGACAAGGGCATGGAGCAATGTGATGAGAGCGTTCATGGAGCATTGTGATGATAATGACATGGAACACTGTGATGCCAAGGGTCATGGATCTTTGTGATGACAAAGTCATGGAGCATTTTGATGGCAAGGGCATTGTGCATTGTGATGAGAAGGGCAGGGAGCATTGTGATGACAGGGTCATGCAGCAATTTGATGAAAAGTGTCATGGAATATTTTGATGACAGAGGTTATAGAACATTGTGATGCCAGGGGTCATGGAGCTTTGGGATGAAAAGTGTCATGGAGCATTTTGATGACAGGGGTTATAGAACATTGTGATATCAGGTGTCATGGAACATTGTGATGATAAGGATTGAGGGAGTATTGTGATGATTAGGGATGGAACATTGTGATATATCTGGTGAGAGAGCATTTGGATGAAAAGTGCATGGAGCATTGTGATTACAAGATTTATGGAGCATAGCGATGACAAGGTTGTGGACCTTTGTAATGAAAAGCGCGTGGCACAGTGTGATGACAAGTGTAATTGAGCATTGTTCTGACAAAGGCATGGAGCATTGTGATGACAAGGGTCATGGAGCATTGTGATGAAATGTTCAAGGAGCACTGTGGTTACAACGGTCACAGAGCCTTGTGATGACGCGGGCATGGACCATTGTGATGACAAACGTTATGAAACATTGTGATGACTGGAGTCACGGAGCATTGTGATGACATGGGTCATGGAGCATTGTGATGACAAGGGCATGGAGTATTGTGATGAAAGGGGCATGGAGCATTTGTCTGACATGATACATAGACTATTGTGATGACAGTGCACATGGTGCATTGTGATGGCAAAGGCATGTAGCATTGTAATGAGAAGGGCATGGAGCATTGTGATTATAAGATTTATGGAGCATTGTCATGACCAGTTTTTGGACCGTTGGGATGAGAAGCACTTGGCACATTGTGATGACAAGGGTCATGGAGCATTTTTCTGACAAAGGCATGGAGCATTCTGATGACAAATGTCACAGAGCATTGTGATGAAAAGTTCATGGAGCATTGTGGTTACAAAGGTAACAGAGACTTGTGATGACGCGGGCATCGACCATTGTGATGACAAATGTTATGAAGCATTGTGATGACTGGAGTCACGGAGCATTGTGATGACAGGCGTCATGGAGCATTGTGATGAGAAGGGCATGGAGAATTGTGCTGAGAAAGGCATAGAGAATTGTGATGACATGGGTCAAATAGCATTGTGATGAAATGTTCATGGAGCATTGTGATTAAAAATGTCACAGAGACTGCTGATGATGAGGGCATGGACCATTGTGATGACAAAGGTCAGGGAGCATTGTGATGACTGGAGTCACGGAGCATTGAGATGACAGGGGTCATGGAGTATTGTGATAAAAAGGGCATGGAGCATTGTGATGAATAGGGCATGAATCATTGGTCTAATATTTTTCATGGAGTATTGTGATGACAGTTGGAATGTCGCATTATGACGACAGGGGCAAGGAACATTGTGATGACCAGGTCATGCAGTATTGTGAAGATAGGTGTCAGGGAACATTGTGATGACATATGTAATGGCCCATTGTGATGACAATGGCATGGAGCATTGTGATGAAAACGGCATGGCGCATTGTGATAAAAACGTCATGGAGCCTTTTCTTGACAGTGTTCAAGGAGGATTCTGATGACAAGTGTCAGGGAGCATTGTGATGACAAGTGTATTGAGAATTGTGATGACAAAGATCATGGAGTATTGTGATGAAAAGGGCATGGAGTATTATGAAGACAGGCATCATGGAGCGTTGTGATGAAAAGTGTTATGGAACATTGTGATCACAAGTTTTTGGAGCATTGTGATGACAGAGGTCATGGATCATTTTGATTTCAAGGAGCATGGAGCATTGTGATGACAAGGGCATAAAGCAATGTGATCCCAAGGTTCATGGAGGATTGTGATGACAATGGAAATGGAGTATTGTGATGACAAGTGCATAGAGCATTGTAATGACAAGGTCATATAGCATTTTGCTGACAAAGGCATGGAGCATTGTGATGACAGGTGTCATGGAACACTGTGATGACAAGCGTCACGGAGCATTGTGAATGCAGGGGTCATGGAGCATTGGGATGACAAGGGCATGGATCATTGTGATGACAAGCGTCATGGAGCATTGGGCTGAAAATGTTCATGGAGTATTGTGATGACAGGGGTCATGGAGCATTGTGATGACAGAGGTCATGGAGAATTTTGATTTCATTTTGCTGACAATAGCCTGAAGCCTTATGATGATGGGCATGATGCATTGTGATGACAGGGTCATGGAGAATTGAGATGAAAAGGGGCATGGAGCACTGTGATTACAGGGGTCTGGGAGCATTGTGATGACAAGGGCATGGAGCATTTTGATGAGAAGGCCATGGAACATGCTGATGACATGTGTCATGGAGCTTTGTGATGACAAGGGCATGGGGCATTGTGATTACAGGGGTCTTGGAGCCTTGTGATGACAAGGCCGTGGAACATTGTGATGGCAGGGGTCATGGAGCATTTTTATGACAGGGGTAATGGAGCATTGCGATGAGAAGGACAAGAGCATTGTGATTACAAGGTTTATGGAGCATTGTGATGACAAATTTGTGGAAGTTTGGAATGAAAAGCACGTGGCACATTTTGATGACAAGGGTCATGGAGCATTTTTCTGACAAAGGCATGTAGCATTGTGATGACAAGGGTCACGGAGCATTGTGATGAATAGTTCATGGAGCATTGTGGTTACAAAGGTAACAGAGCCTTGTGATGACGTGGGCATCGACCATTGTGATGACAAATATTAAAGAGAATTGTGATGAATGGAGTCACGGTGCCTTGTGATGACAGGGGTCATGGAGCACTGTGATGAGAAGGGCATGGATCATTGAGCTGAGGAAGGCATAGAGCATTGTGATGACAAGGGTCAAAGAGCATTGTGATGAAACCTTCATGGAGCATTTTGGTTAAAAAGGTCACAGAGACTGTTGATGATGAGGGCATGTACCATTGTGATGACTGGAGTCACGGAGCATTGTGATGACAGGGGTCATGGAGCATTGTGATGAAAAGGGCATGGATCATTGGTCTAATAAGTTTCATGTATTATTGTGATGAGATATGGAATGGCACATTGTGATGACAAGGGCATGGAGCATTGTGATGACCAGGTCATGCAGTATTGTGAAGTTAGGGGTCAGGGAGCATTGTGATGACATATGTAATTGCCCATTGTGATGACAATGGCATTGAGCATTGTGATGAAAACGCCATGGGGCATTGTGATGAAAACGTCATGGAGCCTTTTTGTGACAGGTTTCAAGGAGCATTCTGACGACAAGTGTCAGGGAGCATTGTGATGACAAGTGTATTGAGAATTGTGATGACAAAGGTCATGGAGCATTGTGAAGAAAAGGGCATGGAATATTGTGATGACCAGCATCATGGAGCGTTGTGATGACAAGTGTTATGGAACATTGTGATCACAAGGGTTTGAAGAATTGTGATGACAGAGGTCATGGATCATTTTGATTTCAAGGAGCATGGAGCATGGTGATGACAAGGGCATGAAGCAATGTGATTCCAAGGTTCATGGAGGATTGTGATGAAAATGTTAATGGAGTACTGTGATGACAAGCACATAGAGCATTGTAATGAAAAGGTCATGTAGCATTTTGCTGAGAAAGGCATGGAGCATTGTGATGAGCGGTGTGATGGAGCACTGTGATGACAAGTGTCACGGAGCACTGTGAATAGAGGGGTCATGGAGCATTGTGATGACACGGGCATGAAACATTGGTCTGACAAGTTGCTTAGATTATTGTAATGACAGTGGACATGGTGCATTGTGATGACAAGGGCATGGAGCATTGTGATGAGAAGGTCATGGAATATGGTGAAGACAGTTGTCAGGGAGCATTGTGATGACATATGTCATGGTCCATTGCAATGACAATGTAATGGAGCATTGTGATGCGAAATGTAATGGAGGATTGTGATGACAAATATAATGGAGCATTGTGATGACTAGGGCTTGGAGCATTAGGATGACAAGTGCCATTGAGAATTTTCATAACAAGGTCATGAAGCATTGTGATAAAAATGTCCTGGAGCATTTTGATGAGAAAACCATGGAGCCTTGTGATGACAAATCTCACGGAGCATACTGATGAAATGGGGCATGGACCATAGTGATTACATGGGTCTTGGAACATTTTGATGACAAGGGCATGGAGCATTGTGAGGAGAAGGCTAAGGAGCATTCTAGTGACATGCATCATTGAGCTTTGTGATGACAAGGGCATGGAGCACTGTGATGACAAGGTCATGGATTATTGTGAAGAAAGGTGTCAGGGAGCATTGTGATGAAATATGTCATGTTCCAGTTTGATGACAATATCATGGAGCACTGTGATGCCAAGTGTCATGGAGGATTGCTGTGACAAATTAAAGGAGCATTGTGAAGACAAGGGCATGGAGCTTTGTGATATCAAGGGCCATTGATAATTTTAATGTCCAGGTCATGAAACATTGTGATGAACAGCACATGGAGCTTCCTATGACAGGGGTCAAGGAGCATTCTGATGACAAGTGCATGGAGTATTGTGATGACAAGAGCATATAACATTTTGATGTGAAGTGCCATGGAGCATTGTAATGACAAGGATGTGGAGAATAGTGAGGACAAGGGACATTGAGCTTTGTGATGACAAGGCATGGAGCATGGTGTTGGCAAAACCGTGGAGCATTGTGATAAGAAGACCTTGGTTAACTGTGGTGTCGAGCATCATGGAGCACTGTAATGACAAAGGGCATGAAGCATTGTGATGACAGGTGTCAGGGAGAATTGTGATGACAGGTGTCATGGCGCAATGTGATGACAAGGGCATGGAGCATTTTGATGACAAGTACATGGAGCATTGTGATGACAAGTGCACGGAGCATTGCAATTTCAAGTGCATGGAGAATTGTGATGAAAAGAGCATGTAATATTTTGATGAGAAATGTCATGTAGCATTGTGATGACAAGGACGTGGAGAATTGTGATGACAAGGGACATGGAGCTTTGTGATAACCAGGGCATGGAGCATTGTGATGACAGGGGTCATGGAGCATTATTATGACAAGGCCATGGTGCATTCTGACATAAGATATCACTTATGAAGGGAATGTAAACATGGCTACATATGAACTGAATTAGGGAAGAGAACAGAGTCTCAGATTTAGAAAACACTCAAACGCTTGCTTAAGGGGAAAGACAGGTGGGGAGATGCACAAAACAAAAGTTTGATATTAGCACAGGTACCGTTCCATAATCTGAAAACAGAAGAGAAAAGCCCTACTCCTTCCTCAGTGAACGGAACTCAACATCCTTATTCCCCGCAGAGAAATATATCTGACTAGTAAGAATTTTAAAACCTATGTATTGATATGTCTCCGTAAGGGAATTAAGGGTGTCTAGAACGACAAAAACATGGCAGTGAGAATCAGCTCAAACCCAATATAAAAATGAATTTAAAAACAAAACATAAAAACAGTAAAATGCTTACACAATACCGTCAGGGGTTCTGATGAAACCTGGAATGACCCTATCTACAATGACAGCTGGATGTGGCATAACGCTGGTCACTTGGGACTGAGAGGATTGGTGAGATTGGGTGAAAAAATGCAGACCCTTTAAAGCAATTATGCCTGCCACACATTCCATGCTTCCCAACTCTCCAAGTAGAAGGGGATATCACTACAGTTATAACATGTATGGGAACCTAGAGAATGGAAACCATCTGATGGTGAAAGGTTTCTAAAACTCTACTACTTTTTTTCTCTCCTTGTGCTCCAGTTTGACATTCCAACTGCTTTACTATCAATCTCCCAACTTGGAGAGTCAGCCCCTATAACCTCCTGGTTCGCACAGTTGGCAAATTGTGCACAGGATATAAGGGAAGTGAGAGAACCAATGAGAGAGTAGCTGTGGGCATTTGGACGGCCACATTTCACTCTAATTTCCCGTCACGAAGAGGAAATAACCAAAGACTCAGCCTGCCCCCCCCCAGAACCAGTATAGGTCCAGAAGCAAAAGTGTGGATTTGCCGTCAGCTCACAAAATCGCGAGTTGAAAAATGGAGCTCAGGGCCACAGCAATTCACTAACCTGCAGTGTTATAAAGGACTACTCTCTTCCAAAAATCTGTTGAGGGAAAGCCACGAGTCGGAAGCGAAAATGAGGCAGAATGGCATGAAACAGATTTCAAGAGGTACATTGGAATCACCTTTAAACACAGGAAAAGCATCACAAATTTGAAAATAATGGAAATGGCCATAAAGAGCATATGGGTTTTCACGTGAATATATTTAGGAGAAAACGCATATGCCCTTTTCAGCCAAGCAAGCAAGCGGGAAATTCAAATCTGCACTACAAAGAAGTATCACTTCCCACCAGCCAAAAGGGACATCCACAAAATGTGTAAAAACCAGAGAGGCAAGACAGGCCCTGGGAAACAGGGAGCCTTGTTATGCTGATGGGCGGGATGTAAATTGCCAACTGCCTCTCTGGAGGAGTGCATTGTGTTCCATAAAACAAGTAAACAACAGAGCTACAGAGCCAAGGGCACTTCCAGTCTAGGGAATATAGCTTGGGAAAACTGAAAATTAATAAGACAGATCCACACGATAATTCAGGGCTGCACTGCTTACAAAAACCTCAACTTGGTTACACCTTAAATATCCCAGGAAAGACAAAAATGGTTCAAGAAATTGTGGTACTTACGTATGACGGAATATCCCTCAGCCATGAAATCAATGTCATAAGGCCAGTAGCAGCAAAATGAGTGGATTCAGGTACGATAATTCTAAGTGAAATAATTCACACAGAAAAAGAAAATTATCATAAGATATCAATTATGAAGATCCTGTAAACTTGGCAACACAATAACTGAGATAGGAAAGAGAAGGGAGTCTCACATTTAAAAAACACCCTTACGCCTTATTAAGGGGGAAGGAGAGGTGGGGAGATGCATAAAACCAGAGTTTGATATTAGTACAGGTACAGTTCCAAAAACCAAATACGGAATAGAAAACACCTACACCTTCCTCAGTGAAAGGGACTCAACACCCCATATTCACCGCAGAGTAATATATCTTACTAGTAAGAATCTTAAAACCTATGTATTGATATGTCTCCGTAAGGGAATCAAGTGTGTGTAGACTGGCATAAAAATGGCAGTGAGAATCAGCTTAACCCACTATAAAAAGGAATTTCAAAAACAAAACAAAAAAACATGGAAATTCCTTACAATTCCTTCAGGGTCTCTGATGAAACCTGGAATGACCCTATCTACAATGACAGCTGGATGTGGAATAAGGCTGGACACTTTGGAATGAGAGGATTGTTGAGATTGGGTGAGCAAATGCAGACCCTTTAAAGCAATAATGAGTGGCACCCATTCCATGGGTCCCAACTCTCCAGGTTGAAGTGAATATTACAACAGGTTTAACATGTATGGGAAACCTAGAGAATGGACACACTGTGAATACGAAAGGTTTCTAAATCTCAACTAATAGTCCCTCTCCTGTTGCTCCGGTTTGACTTTTCAACTGCTTTACTATCAATCTCCCAACTTAGAGAGACAGCCCCTTTAACCTCCTGGTTCTCACAGGTTGCCAATTTGGCAGAGGATGAAAGGGAAGAGGGAGAGCCAATGAGAGAGTAGCTGTTAAGCATTTCGACCGGCAAATGTCACTCTAATTTTCCGGCCGGAAGAAGAATTAAACAAAGTCTCAGCCACCCACCGGACACCAGTATAAGTCCTGAACCAAAATTTGGACTTGCATTCAGCTCACAAAAAAAGAGTTGCAAAATGGAGCTCAGTGGCACAGCAATTCAACAAATGGAAGAGCAGTAAAGACAACTCTCGCCCAAAACTCGGTTGAGGGAGGTTTAGAGGCAGACGTGAAAGCGAGGCAGAATAGTAGGAAACAGATTTCAAGAGGTATGCTGGAATCGCCTTGAAAGCAGAGGAAGAGGGGCTCAACTTCGACAATGATGCACTTGGCAAAAAATGGGCGTATGCGTTTTCTCCTGAATATATTCAGCAGAAAACGCATACGCCCTTTTTGACCCAACAAGCAAGAGGGCAATGCAAATCTGCACTACAAAGAAGTATCACTTCCCACCGGTCAAAAGGGACATCCACAAAATGGGTAAAAACAAGAAAGGCAAGACAGGCCCTGGAGAACAGGGAGTCTTGTTATGCTGATGGGCGGGATGTAAATTGCCAACTGCCTCTCTGGAGGAGTGCATTGTGTTCCCTAAAACAAGTAAACAACAGACCTACAGAGCCAAGGGCACTTCCAGTCTAGGGAATATACCTTGGGAAAACGGAAAATCAATAAGACAGAGCCAGCCAAAAATTTAGGGCTGCACTGCTTACAAGAACCTCAACTTGGGTACACCTTAAATATCCCAGGACATATAAAAATGGTTCAAAAAATTGTGGTACTAGTGTACGATGGAATATCCCTCAGCCATGAAATCCATGTCGTAAGACCAGTAGCAGCAAAATGAGTGGATTCACGTACGACGATTATATGTTAAATAAGTCACAAAGAAAAAGAAGCTTATCATAAGATATCACTTATGAAGATCGTGTAAACATGGCTACACATGAACTGAGATAGGAAGGAGAACGGAGTCTCACATTTAGAAAACACTCTCATGCCTCCTTAAGGGGGAAGGAGAGGTGGGGTGATGCATAAAACCAGAGTATGATATAAGCACAGGAACCTTTCCCAAAAACAACTATGGAATAGACAAGACCTACCTATACCTTCCTCAGTGAAAGGGACTCAAAACCCCATATTTCCCACAGAGGAATATATCTGACTAGTAAGAATCTTAAAACTTATGTATTGATATGTCTCTGTAAGGGAATCAAGTGTGTCTAGACTGGCATAAACATGGCAGTGAGAATCAGCTCAAACCCACTATAAAAAGGAATTTCAAAAACACAATAAAAAAACAGGGAAATTCTTTACAATTCCTTCAGGGTCTCTGATGAAACGTGGAATGACACTGTCTACAATGACAGCTGGATGTGGCATAAGGCTGGACACTTGGGACTGAGAGGATTGGTGAGATTGGGTGAGCAAATGCAGACCCTTTAAAACAATAATGCATGGCACCCATTCCATGGGGCACAACTCTCCAGGTTGAAGGGAATATTACTATAGACCTAACATGTATGGGAAACCTAGAGAATGGACACACTGTGAATATGAAAGGTTTCTAAAACTCAACGAATAGTCCCACTCCTGGTGCGCCGGTTTGACTTTCCAACTGCTTTGCTATCAACCTCCCAACTTGGAGAGACTGCCCCTTTAACCTTCTGGTTCGCACAGGTTGCCAATTTGGCAGAGGATGAAAGGGACGAGGGACAACCAATGAGAGAGTAGATGTTAGCCATTTGGAAGGGCACATGTCACTCTTATTGTCCGGCAGGAAGAAGAATTAACCAAAGTCTCAGCCACTCACTGGGAAACAGTATAGGTCCTGAACCAAAACTTTGGAGTTGCATTCAGCTCACAAAAAACGAGTTGAAAAATGGAGCTCAGGGGCAGAGCAATTCACAAACTGGCAGAGTAATAAAGGACAAATATCGTCCAGAAATCTGTTGAGGGAAGGCAACGAAGCGGACTTTAAAGTCAGGCCGAATAGCAGGAAACAGATTTCAAGAGGTACGTTGGAATCCTCTGTAAAGCACAGGAAGAGGGGCACAACTTCGACAATGATGCACTTGGCCAAAAAGGGCGTATGCATTTTCTCCTGAATATATGCAGGAGAAAACGCATACGCCCTTTTTGGCCAAGCAAGCAAGCGGGCAATGCAAATCTGCACTACAAAGAAGTATCACTTCCCACCGGTCAAATGGGATATCCGCAAAATGGGTAAAAACCAGAAAGGCAAGGCAGGCCCTGGAGAACAGGGAGCCTTGTTATGCTGATGGGCAGGATGTAAGTTGTCAACTGCCTCTCTGAAGGAGTGCATTGTGTTCCCTAAAACAAGTAAACAACAGAGCTACAGAGCCAAGAGCACTTCCAGTCTATGGAATATACCTTGGGCAAACTGAAAATAAATAAGACAGAGCCAGCCAAAAATTTAGGGCTGCACTGCTTACAAGAACCTCAACTTGTCTACACCTTAAATATCCCTGGAAACATAAAAATGGTTCAAAAAATTGTGGTACTGTTGTACGATGGAATATCCCTCAGCCATGAAATCAATGTCATAAGACCAGTAGAAGCAAAATGAGTGGATTCAGGTACGATGATTCTAAGTGAAATAAGTCACACAGAAAAAGAAACTTATCATAAGATATCACTTATGAAGGTCCTGTAAACATGGCTACACATGAACTGAGTTAGGAAAGAGAAGAGAGTTTGACATTTCGAAAACATTCTTATGCCTGCTTAAGGGGGAAGGAGAGGTGGGGTGATGCATTAAACCAGATTTTGATATTAGTTCAGGTACCGTTCCAAAAACCACATACGGAATGGACAAGAACTACACCTTCCTCAGTGAAAGGGACTCAACTCCCCATATTCCATGCAGTGGGATATATCTTACTAGTAAGAATCTTAAATCCTATGTATTGATATGTCCCCGTAATGGAATCAAGTGTGTCTAGACTGGCATAAACATGGCAGTGAGAATCAGCTCAAACCCACTATAAAATGGAATTTCAAAAACAAAACAAAAAAACAGGAAAATTCTTTTCAATTCCTTCAGGGTCTCTGATGAAACCTGGAATGACCCTATGTACAACGACAGCTGGATGTGGCATAAGGCTGGACACATGGGACTGAGAGGATAGGTGAGATTGGGTGAGCAAATGCAGACCCTTTAAAGCAATAATGCATGGCACCTATTCCAAGGGTCCCAACTCCCCAGGGTGAAGGGAATATTACTACAGCAATAACTTGTACGGGAAACCTAGATAATGCACACACTGTGAATACGAAAGGTCTCTAAAACTCAACAAATAGTCCCTCTCCTGGTGATCTGGTTTGACTTTCCAACTGCTTTACTATCAATCTCCCAACTTGGACAGACAGCCCCTTTAACCTCCTGTTTCACACAGGTTGCCAATTTGGCAGAGGATGAAACGGAACAGGGAGAACCAATGAGAGAGTAGCTGTTAGGCATTTGGACGGGCATATGTCACTCTTGTTTCCCGGGAGGAAGAAGAATTAACCAAAGTCTCAGCCACCCACCGGGTACCAGTGTAGGTCCTGACGTAAAATATTGGACTTGCGTAGAGCTCACAAAAAACGAGTTAAATAATGGAGCTCTGGGGCACAGCAATTCACAAACAGGCAGAGTAATAAAGGAAAACTATCATCCAAAAATCTGTTGAGGGAAGGCAACGAGGCGGACTTGAAAGTGAGGCAGAATAGCAGGAAACAGATTTCAAGAGGTACGTTGGAATCGCCTTTAAAGCACAGAAAGAGGGGCACAACTTCGACAATGATGTACTTGGCCAAAAAGGGCGTATGCGTTTTCTCCTGAATATATTCAGCAGAAAACGCATATGCCCTTTTTGACCAAACAAGCAAGCGGGCAATGCAAATCTGCACTACAAAGAAGTATCACTTCCCACCGGTCAAAAGGGACATCCACAAAATGGGTAAAAACCAGAAAGGCAAGGCAGGCCCTGGAGAACAGGGAGCCTTGTTATGCTGATGGGCGGGATGTAAATTGCCAACTGCCTCTCTGGAGGAGTGCACTGTGTTCCCTAAAACAAGTAAACAACAGAGCTACAGAGCCAAGGGCACTTCCAGTCTAGGGAATATACCTTGGGAAAACGGATAATCAATAAGACAGAGCCACCCCAAAATTTAGGGCTGCACTGCTTACAAGAACCTCAACTTGGGTACACCTTAAATATGCCAGGACATATAAAAATGGTTCAAAAAATTGTGGTACTTATGTACGATGGAATATCCCTCAGCCATGAAATCCATGTCGTAAGACCAGTGGCAGCAAAATGACTGGATTCAGGTATGATGATTCTAAGTGAAATAATTCACACAGAAAAAGAAGCTTATCATAAGATATCACTTATGAAGATCCTGTAAACATGTCTACACATGAACTGAGTTAGGAAAGAGAACAGAGTGTCACATTTAGAAAATACTCTCATGCCTCCTTAAGGGGGAAGCAGAGGATGGGTGAGGCATAAAACCAGAGTTTGTTATAAGCACAGGTACCGTTCCCAAACCAACTATGGAATAGACAAGACCTACCTATACCTTCCTCAGTGAAAGGGACTCAAAACCCCATATTTCCCACAGAGGAATATATCTGACTAGTAAGAATCTTAAAACTTATGTATTGATATGTCTCTGTAAGGGAATCATGTGTGTCTAGACTGGCATAAACATGGCAGTGAGAATCAGCTCAAACCCACTATAAAAAGGAATTTCAAAAACACAATAAAAAAACAGGGAAATTCTTTACAATTCCTTCAGGGTCTCTGATGAAACGTGGAATGACACTGTCTACAATGACAGCTGGATGTGGCATAAGGCTGGACACTTGGGACTGAGAGGATTGGTGAGATTGGGTGAGCAAATGCAGACCCTTTAAAACAATAATGCATGGCACCCATTCCATGGGGCACAACTCTCCAGGTTGAAGGGAATATTACTATAGACCTAACATGTATGGGAAACCTAGAGAATGGACACACTGTGAATATGAAAGGTTTCTAAAACTCAACGAATAGTCCCACTCCTGGTGCGCCGGTTTGACTTTCCAACTGCTTTGCTATCAACCTCCCAACTTGGAGAGACTGCCCCTTTAACCTTCTGGTTCGCACAGGTTGCCAATTTGGCAGAGGATGAAAGGGACGAGGGACAACCAATGAGAGAGTAGATGTTAGCCATTTGGAAGGGCGCATGTCACTCTTATTGTCCGGCAGGAAGAAGAATTAACCAAAGTCTCAGCCACTCACTGGGAAACAGTATAGGTCCTGAACCAAAACTTTGGAGTTGCATTCAGCTCACAAAAAACGAGTTGAAAAATGGAGCTCAGGGGCAGAGCAATTCACAAACTGGCAGAGTAATAAAGGACAAATATCGTCCAGAAATCTGTTGAGGGAAGGCAACGAAGCGGACTTTAAAGTCAGGCCGAATAGCAGGAAACAGATTTCAAGAGGTACGTTGGAATCCTCTGTAAAGCACAGGAAGAGGGGCACAACTTCGACAATGATGCACTTGGCCAAAAAGGGCGTATGCATTTTCTCCTGAATATATGCAGGAGAAAACGCATACGCCCTTTTTGGCCAAGCAAGCAAGCGGGCAATGCAAATCTGCACTACAAAGAAGTATCACTTCCCACCGGTCAAATGGGATATCCGCAAAATGGGTAAAAACCAGAAAGGCAAGACAGGCCTTGGAGAACAGGGAGCCTTGTTATGCTGATGGGCAGGATGTAAGTTGTCGACTGCCTCTCTGAAGGAGTGCATTGTGTTCCCTAAAACAAGTAAACAACAGAGCTACAGAGCCAAGAGCACTTCCAGTCTATGGAATATACCTTGGGCAAACTGAAAATAAATAAGACAGAGCCAGCCAAAAATTTAGGGCTGCACTGCTTACAAGAACCTCAACTTGTCTACACCTTAAATATCCCTGGAAACATAAAAATGGTTCAAAAAATTGTGGTACTGTTGTACGATGGAATATCCCTCAGCCATGAAATCAATGTCATAAGACCAGTAGAAGCAAAATGAGTGGATTCAGGTACGATGATTCTAAGTGAAATAAGTCACACAGAAAAAGAAACTTATCATAAGATATCACTTATGAAGGTCCTGTAAACATGGCTACACATGAACTGAGTTAGGAAAGAGAAGAGAGTTTGACATTTAGAAAACATTCTTATGCCTGCTTAAGGGGGAAGGAGAGGTGGGGTGATGCATTAAACCAGATTTTGATATTAGTTCAGGTACCGTTCCAAAAACCACATACGGAATGGACAAGAACTACACCTTCCTCAGTGAAAGGGACTCAACTCCCCATATTCCATGCAGTGGGATATATCTTACTAGTAAGAATCTTAAAACCTATGTATTGATATGTCCCCGTAATGGAATCAAGTGTGTCTAGACTGGCATAAACATGGCAGTGAGAATCAGCTCAAACCCACTATAAAATGGAATTTCAAAAACAAAACAAAAAAACAGGAAAATTCTTTTCAGTTCCTTCAGGGTCTCTGATGAAACCTGGAATGACCCTATGTACAACGACAGCTGGATGTGGCATAAGGCTGGACACATGGGACTGAGAGGATAGGTGAGATTGGGTGAGCAAATGCAGACCCTTTAAAGCAATAATGCATGGCACCTATTCCAAGGGTCCCAACTCCCCAGGGTGAAGGGAATATTACTACAGCAATAACTTGTACGGGAAACCTAGATAATGCACACACTGTGAATACGAAAGGTCTCTAAAACTCAACAAATAGTCCCTCTCCTGGTGATCTGGTTTGACTTTCCAACTGCTTTACTATCAATCTCCCAACTTGGACAGACAGCCCCTTTAACCTCCTGTTTCACACAGGTTGCCAATTTGGCAGAGGATGAAACGGAACAGGGAGAACCAATGAGAGAGTAGCTGTTAGGCATTTGGACGGGCATATGTCACTCTTGTTTCCCGGGAGGAAGAAGAATTAACCAAAGTCTCAGCCACCCACCGGGTACCAGTGTAGGTCCTGACCTAAAATATTGGACTTGCGTAGAGCTCACAAAAAACGAGTTAAATAATGGAGCTCTGGGGCACAGCAATTCACAAACAGGCAGAGTAATAAAGGAAAACTATCATCCAAAAATCTGTTGAGGGAAGGCAACGAGGCGGACTTGAAAGTGAGGCAGAATAGCAGGAAACAGATTTCAAGAGGTACGTTGGAATCGCCTTTAAAGCACAGAAAGAGGGGCACAACTTCGACAATGATGTACTTGGCCAAAAAGGGCGTATGCGTTTTCTCCTGAATATATTCAGCAGAAAACGCATATGCCCTTTTTGACCAAACAAGCAAGCGGGCAATGCAAATCTGCACTACAAAGAAGTATCACTTCCCACGGGTCAAAAGGGACATCCACAAAATGGGTAAAAACCAGAAAGGCAAGGCAGGCCCTGGAGAACAGGGAGCCTTGTTATGCTGATGGGCGGGATGTAAATTGCCAACTGCCTCTCTGGAGGAGTGCACTGTGTTCCCTAAAACAAGTAAACAACAGAGCTACAGAGCCAAGGGCACTTCCAGTCTAGGGAATATACCTTGGGAAAACGGATAATCAATAAGACAGAGCCACCCCAAAATTTAGGGCTGCACTGCTTACAAGAACCTCAACTTGGGTACACCTTAAATATGCCAGGACATATAAAAATGGTTCAAAAAATTGTGGTACTTATGTACGATGGAATATCCCTCAGCCATGAAATCCATGTCGTAAGACCAGTGGCAGCAAAATGACTGGATTCAGGTATGATGATTCTAAGTGAAATAATTCACACAGAAAAAGAAGCTTATCATAAGATATCACTTATGAAGATCCTGTAAACATGTCTACACATGAACTGAGTTAGGAAAGAGAACAGAGTGTCACATTTAGAAAATACTCTCATGCCTCCTTAAGGGGGAAGCAGAGGATGGGTGAGGCATAAAACCAGAGTTTGTTATAAGCACAGGTACCGTTCCCAAACCAACTATGGAATAGACAAGACCTACCTATACCTTCCTCAGTGAAAGGGACTCAAAACCCCATATTTCCCACAGAGGAATATATCTGACTAGTAAGAATCTTAAAACTTATGTATTGATATGTCTCTGTAAGGGAATCAAGTGTGTCTAGACTGGCATAAACATGGCAGTGAGAATCAGCTCAAACCCACTATAAAAAGGAATTTCAAAAACACAATAAAAAAACAGGGAAATTCTTTACAATTCCTTCAGGGTCTCTGATGAAACGTGGAATGACACTGTCTACAATGACAGCTGGATGTGGCATAAGGCTGGACACTTGGGACTGAGAGGATTGGTGAGATTGGGTGAGCAAATGCAGACCCTTTAAAACAATAATGCATGGCACCCATTCCATGGGGCACAACTCTCCAGGTTGAAGGGAATATTACTATAGACCTAACATGTATGGGAAACCTAGAGAATGGACACACTGTGAATATGAAAGGTTTCTAAAACTCAACGAATAGTCCCACTCCTGGTGCGCCGGTTTGACTTTCCAACTGCTTTGCTATCAACCTCCCAACTTGGAGAGACTGCCCCTTTAACCTTCTGGTTCGCACAGGTTGCCAATTTGGCAGAGGATGAAAGGGACGAGGGACAACCAATGAGAGAGTAGATGTTAGCCATTTGGAAGGGCACATGTCACTCTTATTGTCCGGCAGGAAGAAGAATTAACCAAAGTCTCAGCCACTCACTGGGAAACAGTATAGGTCCTGAACCAAAACTTTGGAGTTGCATTCAGCTCACAAAAAACGAGTTGAAAAATGGAGCTCAGGGGCAGAGCAATTCACAAACTGGCAGAGAAATAAAGGACAAATATCGTCCAGAAATCTGTTGAGGGAAGGCAACGAAGTGGACTTTAAAGTCAGGCCGAATAGCAGGAAACAGATTTCAAGAGGTACGTTGGAATCCTCTGTAAAGCACAGGAAGAGGAGCACAACTTCGACAATGATGCACTTGGCCAAAAAGGGCGTATGCATTTTCTCCTGAATATATGCAGGAGAAAACGCATACGCCCTTTTTGGCCAAGCAAGCAAGCGGGCAATGCAAATCTGCACTACAAAGAAGTATCACTTCCCACCGGTCAAATGGGATATCCGAAAAATGGGTAAAAACCAGAAAGGCAAGACAGGCCCTGGAGAACAGGGAGCCTTGTTATGCTGATGGGCGGGATGTAAATTGCCAACTGCCTCTCTGGAGGAGTGCACTGTGTTCCCTAAAACAAGTAAACAACAGAGCTACAGAGCCAAGAGAACTTCCGGTCTAGGTAATATACCTTGGGCAAACTGAAAATCAATAAGACAGAGCCAGCCCACAAATTAGGGCTGCACTGCTTACAAGAACCTCAAACTGTCTACACCTTAAATATCCCTGGAAATATAAAAATGGTTCAAAACATTGTGGTACTTACGTACGATGGAATATCCCTCAGCCATGAAATCCATGTCATAAGACCAGTAGAAGCAAAATGAGTGGATTCAGGTACGATGATTCTAAGTGAAATAAGTCACACAGAAAAAGAAACTTATCATAAGATATCACTTATGAAGATCCTGTAAACATGGCTACACATGAACTGAGTTAGGAAAGAGAAGAGAGTTTGACATTTAGAAAACATTCTTATGCCTGCTTAAGGGGGAAGGAGAGGTGGGGTGATGCATTAAACCAGATTTTGATATTAGTTCAGGTATCGTTCCAAAAACCACATACGGAATAGACAAGAACTACACCTTCCTCAGTGAAAGGGACTCAACTCCACATATTCCATGCAGTGGGATATATCTTACTAGTAAGATTCTTAAAACCTATGTATTGATATGTCCCCGTAATGGAATCAAGTGTGTCTAGACTGGCATAAACATGGCAGTGAGAATCAGCTCAAACCCACTATAAAATGGAATTTCAAAAACAAAACAAAAAAACAGGAAAATTCTTTTCAATTCCTTCAGGGTCTCTGATGAAACCTGGAATGACCCTATGTACAATGACAGCTGGATGTGGCATAAGGCTGGACACATGGGACTGAGAGGATAGGTGAGATTGGGTGAGCAAATGCAGACCCTTTAAAGCAATAATGCATGGCAACTATTCCAAGGGACCCAACTCCCCATGGTGAAGGGAATATTACTACAGCAATAACTTGTACGGGAAACCTAGATAATGGACACACTGTAAATACGAAAGGTCTCTAAAACTCAAATAATAGTCCCTCTCCTGGTGATCTGGTTTGACTTTCCAACTGCTTTACTATCAATCTCCCAACTTGGACAGACAGCCCCTTTAACCTCCTGTTTCACACAGGTTGCCAATTTGGCAGAGGATGAAACGGAACAGGGAGAACCAATGAGAGAGTAGCTGTTAGGCATCTGGACGGGCATATGTCACTCTTGTTTCCCGGGAGGAAGAAGAATTAACCAAAGTCTCAGCCACCCACCGGGTACCAGTGTAGGTCCTGACCTAAAATATTGGACTTGCATAGAGCTCACAAAAAACGAGTTAATAATGGAGCTCTGGGGCACAGCAATTCACAAACAGGCAGAGTAATAAAGGAAAACTATCATCCAAAAATCTGTTGAGGGAAGGCAACGAGGCGGACTTGAAAGTGAGGCAGAATAGCAGGAAACAGATTTCAAGAGGTACGTTGGAATCGCCTTTAAAGCACAGAAAGAGGGGCACAACTTCGACAATGATGTACTTGGCCAAAAAGGGCGTATGCGTTTTCTCCTGAATATATTCAGCAGAAAACGCATATGCCCTTTTTGACCAAACAAGCAAGCGGGCAATGCAAATCTGCACTACAAAGAAGTATCACTTCCCACCGGTCAAAAGGGACATCCACAAAATGGGTAAAAACCAGAAAGGCAAGGCAGGCCCTGGAGAACAGGGAGCCTTGTTATGCTGATGGGCGGGATGTAAATTGCCAACTGCCTCTCTGGAGGAGTGCACTGTGTTCCCTAAAACAAGTAAACAACAGAGCTACAGAGCCAAGGGCACTTCCAGTCTAGGGAATATACCTTGGGAAAACGGAAAATCAATAAGACAGAGCCACCCCAAAATATAGGGCTGCACTGCTTACAAGAACCTCAACTTGGGTACACCTTAAATATGCCAGGACATATAAAAATGGTTCAAAAAATTGTGGTACTTATGTACGATGGAATATCCCTCAGCCATGAAATCCATGTCGTAAGACCAGTGGCAGCAAAATGACTGGATTCAGGTATGATGATTCTAAGTGAAATAATTCACACAGAAAAAGAAGCTTATCATAAGATATCACTTATGAAGATCCTGTAAACATGTCTACACATGAACTGAGTTAGGAAAGAGAACAGAGTGTCACATTTAGAAAATACTCTCATGCCTCCTTAAGGGGGAAGCAGAGGATGGGTGAGGCATAAAACCAGAGTTTGTTATAAGCACAGGTACCGTTCCCAAACCAACTATGGAATAGACAAGACCTACCTATACCTTCCTCAGTGAAAGGGACTCAAAACCCCATATTTCCCACAGAGGAATATATCTGACTAGTAAGAATCTTAAAACTTATGTATTGATATGTCTCTGTAAGGGAATCAAGTGTGTCTAGACTGGCATAAACTTGGCAGTGAGAATCAGCTCAAACCCACTATAAAAAGGAATTTCAAAAACACAATAAAAAAACAGGGAAATTCTTTACAATTCCTTCAGGGTCTCTGATGAAACGTGGAATGACACTGTCTACAATGACAGCTGGATGTGGCATAAGGCTGGACACTTGGGACTGAGAGGATTGGTGAGATTGGGTGAGCAAATGCAGACCCTTTAAAACAATAATGCATGGCACCCATTCCATGGGGCACAACTCTCCAGGTTGAAGGGAATATTACTATAGACCTAACATGTATGGGAAACCTAGAGAATGGACACACTGTGAATATGAAAGGTTTCTAAAACTCAACGAATAGTCCCACTCCTGGTGCGCCGGTTTGACTTTCCAACTGCTTTGCTATCAACCTCCCAACTTGGAGAGACTGCCCCTTTAACCTTCTGGTTCGCACAGGTTGCCAATTTGGCAGAGGATGAAAGGGACGAGGGACAACCAATGAGAGAGTAGATGTTAGCCATTTGGAAGGGCACATGTCACTCTTATTGTCCGGCAGGAAGAAGAATTAACCAAAGTCTCAGCCACTCACTGGGAAACAGTATAGGTCCTGAACCAAAACTTTGGAGTTGCATTCAGCTCACAAAAAACGAGTTGAAAAATGGAGCTCAGGGGCAGAGCAATTCACAAACTGGCAGAGAAATAAAGGACAAATATCGTCCAGAAATCTGTTGAGGGAAGGCAACGAAGTGGACTTTAAAGTCAGGCCGAATAGCAGGAAACAGATTTCAAGAGGTACGTTGGAATCCTCTGTAAAGCACAGGAAGAGGAGCACAACTTCGACAATGATGCACTTGGCCAAAAAGGGCGTATGCATTTTCTCCTGAATATATGCAGGAGAAAACGCATACGCCCTTTTTGGCCAAGCAAGCAAGCGGGCAATGCAAATCTGCACTACAAAGAAGTATCACTTCCCACCGGTCAAATGGGATATCCGAAAAATGGGTAAAAACCAGAAAGGCAAGACAGGCCCTGGAGAACAGGGAGCCTTGTTATGCTGATGGGCGGGATGTAAATTGCCAACTGCCTCTCTGGAGGAGTGCACTGTGTTCCCTAAAACAAGTAAACAACAGAGCTACAGAGCCAAGAGAACTTCCGGTCTAGGTAATATACCTTGGGCAAACTGAAAATCAATAAGACAGAGCCAGCCCACAAATTAGGGCTGCACTGCTTACAAGAACCTCAAACTGTCTACACCTTAAATATCCCTGGAAATATAAAAATGGTTCAAAACATTGTGGTACTTACGTACGATGGAATATCCCTCAGCCATGAAATCCATGTCATAAGACCAGTAGAAGCAAAATGAGTGGATTCAGGTACGATGATTCTAAGTGAAATAAGTCACACAGAAAAAGAAACTTATCATAAGATATCACTTATGAAGATCCTGTAAACATGGCTACACATGAACTGAGTTAGGAAAGAGAAGAGAGTTTGACATTTAGAAAACATTCTTATGCCTGCTTAAGGGGGAAGGAGAGGTGGGGTGATGCATTAAACCAGATTTTGATATTAGTTCAGGTATCGTTCCAAAAACCACATACGGAATAGACAAGAACTACACCTTCCTCAGTGAAAGGGACTCAACTCCACATATTCCATGCAGTGGGATATATCTTACTAGTAAGATTCTTAAAACCTATGTATTGATATGTCCCCGTAATGGAATCAAGTGTGTCTAGACTGGCATAAACATGGCAGTGAGAATCAGCTCAAACCCACTATAAAATGGAATTTCAAAAACAAAACAAAAAAACAGGAAAATTCTTTTCAATTCCTTCAGGGTCTCTGATGAAACCTGGAATGACCCTATGTACAATGACAGCTGGATGTGGCATAAGGCTGGACACATGGGACTGAGAGGATAGGTGAGATTGGGTGAGCAAATGCAGACCCTTTAAAGCAATAATGCATGGCAACTATTCCAAGGGACCCAACTCCCCATGGTGAAGGGAATATTACTACAGCAATAACTTGTACGGGAAACCTAGATAATGGACACACTGTAAATACGAAAGGTCTCTAAAACTCAAATAATAGTCCCTCTCCTGGTGATCTGGTTTGACTTTCCAACTGCTTTACTATCAATCTCCCAACTTGGACAGACAGCCCCTTTAACCTCCTGTTTCACACAGGTTGCCAATTTGGCAGAGGATGAAACGGAACAGGGAGAACCAATGAGAGAGTAGCTGTTAGGCATCTGGACGGGCATATGTCACTCTTGTTTCCCGGGAGGAAGAAGAATTAACCAAAGTCTCAGCCACCCACCGGGTACCAGTGTAGGTCCTGACCTAAAATATTGGACTTGCATAGAGCTCACAAAAAACGAGTTAAATAATGGAGCTCTGGGGCACAGCAATTCACAAACAGGCAGAGTAATAAAGGAAAACTATCATCCAAAAATCTGTTGAGGGAAGGCAACGAGGCGGACTTGAAAGTGAGGCAGAATAGCAGGAAACAGATTTCAAGAGGTACGTTGGAATCGCCTTTAAAGCACAGAAAGAGGGGCACAACTTCGACAATGATGTACTTGGCCAAAAAGGGCGTATGCGTTTTCTCCTGAATATATTCAGCAGAAAACGCATATGCCCTTTTTGACCAAACAAGCAAGCGGGCAATGCAAATGTGCACTACAAAGAAGTATCACTTCCCACCGGTCAAAAGGGACATCCACAAAATGGGTAAAAACCAGAAAGGCAAGGCAGGCCCTGGAGAACAGGGAGCCTTGTTATGCTGATGGGTGGGATGTAAATTGCCAACTGCCTCTCTGGAGGAGTGCACTGTGTTCCCTAAAACAAGTAAACAACAGAGCTACAGAGCCAAGGGCACTTCCAGTCTAGGGAATATACCTTGGGAAAACGGAAAATCAATAAGACAGAGCCACCCCAAAATTTAGGGCTGCACTGCTTACAAGAACCTCAACTTGGGTACACCTTAAATATGCCAGGACATATAAAAATGGTTCAAAAAATTGTGGTACTTATGTACGATGGAATATCCCTCAGCCATGAAATCCATGTCGTAAGACCAGTAGCAGCAAAATGACTGGATTCAGGTATGATGTTTATAAGTGAAATAAGTGACACAGAAAAAGAAGCTTATCATAAGATATCACTTATGAAGATCCTGTAAACATGGCTACACATGAACTGAGTTAGGAAAGAGAACAGAGTGTCACATTTAGAAAATACTCTCATGCCTCCTTAAGGGGGAAGCAGAGGATGGGTGAGGCATAAAACCAGAGTTTGTTATAAGCACAGGTACCGTTCCCAAACCAACTATGGAATAGACAAGACCTACCTATACCTTCCTCAGTGAAAGGGACTCAAAACCCCATATTTCCCACAGAGGAATATATCTGACTAGTAAGAATCTTAAAACTTATGTATTGATATGTCTCTGTAAGGGAATCAAGTGTGTCTAGACTGGCATAAACTTGGCAGTGAGAATCAGCTCAAACCCACTATAAAAAGGAATTTCAAAAACACAATAAAAAAACAGGGAAATTCTTTACAATTCCTTCAGGGTCTCTGATGAAACGTGGAATGACACTGTCTACAATGACAGCTGGATGTGGCATAAGGCTGGACACTTGGGACTGAGAGGATTGGTGAGATTGGGTGAGCAAATGCAGACCCTTTAAAACAATAATGCATGACACCCATTCCATGGGGCACAACTCTCCAGGTTGAAGGGAATATTACTATATACCTAACATGTATGGGAAACCTAGAGAATGGACACACTGTGAATATGAAAGGTTTCTAAAACTCAACGAATAGTCCCACTCCTGGTGCGCCGGTTTGACTTTCCAACTGCTTTGCTATCAATCTCCCAACTTGGAGAGACTGCCCCTTTAACCTTCTGGTTCGCACAGGTTGCCAATTTGGCAGAGGATGAAAGGGACGAGGGAGAACCAATGAGAGAGTAGATGTTAGCCATTTGGAAGGGCACATGTCACTCTTATTGTCCGGCAGGAAGAAGAATTAACCAATGTCTCAGCCACTCACTGGGAAACAGTATAGGTCCTGAACCAAAACTTTGGAGTTGCATTCAGCTCACAAAAAACGAGTTGAAAAATGGAGCTCAGGGGCAGAGCAATTCACAAACTGGCAGAGTAATAAAGGACAAATATCGTCCAGAAATCTTTTGAGGGAAGGCAACGAAGCGGACTTTAAAGTCAGGCCGAATAGCAGGAAACAGATTTCAAGAGGTACGTTGGAATCCTCTGTAAAGCACAGGAAGAGGGGCACAACTTCGACAATGATGCACTTGGCCAAAAAGGGCGTATGCATTTTCTCCTGAATATATGCAGGAGAAAACGCATATGCCCTTTTTGGCCAAGCAAGCAAGCGGGCAATGCAAATCTGCACTACAAAGAAGTATCACTTCCCACCGGTCAAATGGGACATCCACAAAATAGGTAACAATCAGAAAGGCAAAACAGGCCTTGGAGAAAAGGGAGCCTTGTTATGCTGATGGGCGGGATGTAAGTTGTCAACTGCCTCTCTGGAGGAGTGCATTGTGTTCCCTAAAACAAGTAAACAACAGAGCTACAGAGCCAAGAGAACTTCCGGTCTAGGTAATATACCTTGGGCAAACTGAAAATTAATAAGACAGAGCCAGCCCACAAATTAGGGCTGCACTGCTTACAAGAACCTCAAACTGTCTACATCTTAAATATCCCTGGAAATATAAAAATGGTTCAAAACATTGTGGTACTTACGTACGATGGAATATCCCTCAGCCATGAAATCCATGTCATAAGACCAGTAGAAGCAAAATGAGTGGATTCAGGTACGATGATTCTAAGTGAAATAAGTCACACAGAAAAAGAAACTTATCATAAGATATCACTTATGAAGATCCTGTAAACATGGTTACACATGAACTGAGTTAGGAAAGAGAAGAGAGTTTGACATTTAGAAAACATTCTTATGCCTGCTTAAGGGGGAAGGAGAGGTGGGGTGATGCATTAAACCAGATTTTGATATTAGTTCAGGTATCGTTCCAAAAACCACATACGGAATAGACAAGAACTACACCTTCCTCAGTGAAAGGGACTCAACTCCGCATATTCCATGCAGAGGGATATATCTTACTAGTAAGAATCTTAAAACCTATGTATTGATATGTCCCCATAATGGAATCAAGTGTGTCTAGACAGGCATAAACATGGCAGTGAGAATCAGCTCAAACCCACTATAAAATGGAATTTCAAAAACAAAACAAAAAAAACAGGAAAATTCTTTTCAATTTCTTCAGGGTCCCTCATGAAACCTGGAATGACCCTATGTACTACGACAGCTGGATGTGGCATAAGGCTGGACACATGGGACTGAGAGGATTGGTGACATTCGGTGAGCAAATGCAGACCCTTTAAATGAATAATGCATGGCACGCATTCCATGGGTCCCAACTCCTCAGGGTGAAGGGAATATTACTACAGCAATAACATGTACGGGAAACCTAGATAATGGACACAGTGTGAATATGAAAGGTTTCTAAAACTCAACAAATAGTCCCTCTCCTGGTGCTCTGGTTGACTTTCCAACTGCTTTACTATCAATCTCCCAACTTGGAGAGACAGCCCCTTTAACCTCCTGTTTCACACAGGTTGCCAATTTGGCAGAGGATGAAACGGAACAGGGAGAACCAATGAGAGAGTAGCTGTTAGGCATTTGGACGGGCATATGTCACTCTTGTTTCCCGGGAGGAAGAAGAATTAACCAAAGTCTCAGCCACCCACCGGGTACCAGTGTAGGTCCTGACCTAAAATATTGGACTTGCATAGAGCTCACAAAAAACGAGTTAAATAATGGAGCTCTGGGGCACAGCGATTCACAAACAGGCAGAGTAATAAAGGAAAACTATCATCCAAAAATCTGTTGAGGGAAGGCAACGAGGCGGACTTGAAAGTGAGGCAGAATAGCAGGAAACAGATTTCAAGAGGTACGTTGGAATCGCCTTTAAAGCACAGAAAGAGGGGCACAACTTCAACAATGATGTACTTGGCCAAAAAGGGCGTATGCGTTTTCTCCTGAATATATTCAGCAGAAAACGCATATGCCCTTTTTGACCAAACAAGCAAGCGGGCAATGCAAATCTGCACTACAAAGAAGTATCACTTCCCACCGGTCAAAAGGGACATCCACAAAATGGGTAAAAACCAGAAAGGCAAGGCAGGCCCTGGAGAACAGGGAGCCTTGTTATGCTGATGGGCGGGATGTAAATTGCCAACTGCCTCTCTGGAGGAGTGCACTGTGTTCCCTAAAGCAAGTAAACAACAGAGCTACAGAGCCAAGGGCACTTCCAGTCTAGGGAATATACCTTGGAAAACGGAAAATCAATAAGACAGAGCCACCCCAAAATTTAGGGCTGCACTGCTTACAAGAACCTCAACTTGGGTACACCTTAAATATGCCAGGACATATAAAAATGGTTCAAAAAATTGTGGTAATTATGTACGATGGAATATCCCTCAGCCATGAAATCCATGTCGTAAGACCAGTGGCAGCAAAATGACTGGATTCAGGTATGATGATTATAAGTGAAATAAGTCACACAGAAAAAGAAGCTTATCATAAGATATCACTTATGAAGATCCTGTAAACATGTCTACACATGAACTGAGTTAGGAAAGAGAACAGAGTGTCACATTTAGAAAATACTCTCATGCCTCCTTAAGGGGGAAGCAGAGGATGGGTGAGGCATAAAACCAGAGTTTGTTATAAGCACAGGTACCGTTCCCAAACCAACTATGGAATAGACAAGACCTACCTATACCTTCCTCAGTGAAAGGGACTCAAAACCCCATATTTCCCACAGAGGAATATATCTGACTAGTAAGAATCTTAAAACTTATGTATTGATATGTCTCTGTAAGGGAATCAAGTGTGTCTAGACTGGCATAAACATGGCAGTGAGAATCAGCTCAAACCCACTATAAAAAGGAATTTCAAAAACACAATAAAAAAACAGGGAAATTCTTTACAATTCCTTCAGGGTCTCTGATGAAACGTGGAATGACACTGTCTACAATGACAGCTGGATGTGGCATAAGGCTGGACACTTGGGACTGAGAGGATTGGTGAGATTGGGTGAGCAAATGCAGACCCTTTAAAACAATAATGCATGGCACCCATTCCATGGGGCACAACTCTCCAGGTTGAAGGGAATATTACTATAGACCTAACATGTATGGGAAACCTAGAGAATGGACACACTGTGAATATGAAAGGTTTCTAAAACTCAACGAATAGTCCCACTCCTGGTGCGCCAGTTTGACTTTCCAACTGCTTTGCTATCAACCTAGCAACTTGGAGAGACTGCCCCTTTAACCTTCTGGTTCGCACAGGTTGCCAATTTGGCAGAGGATGAAAGGGACGAGGGAGAACCAATGAGAGAGTAGATGTTAGCCATTTGGAAGGGCACATGTCACTCTTATTGTCCGGCAGGAAGAAGAATTAACCAAAGTCTCAGCCACTCACTGGGAAACAGTATAGGTCCTGAACCAAAACTTTGGAGTTGCATTCAGCTCACAAAAAACGAGTTGAAAAATGGAGCTCAGGGGCAGAGCAATTCACAAACTGGCAGAGTAATAAAGGACAAATATCGTCCAGAAATCTGTTGAGGGAAGGCAACGAAGCGGACTTTAAAGTCAGGCCGAATAGCAGGAAACAGATTTCAAGAGGTACGTTGGAATCCTCTGTAAAGCACAGGAAGAGGGGCACAACTTCGACAATGATGCACTTGGCCAAAAAGGGCGTATGCATTTTCTCCTGAATATATGCAGGAGAAAACGCATATGCCCTTTTTGGCCAAGCAAGCAAGCGGGCAATGCAAATCTGCACTACAAAGAAGTATCACTTCTCACCGGTCAAATGGGATATCCGCAAAATGGGTATAAACCAGAAAGGCAAGACAGGCCTTGGAGAACAGGGAGCCTTGTTATGCTGATGGGCAGGATGTAAGTTGTCAACTGCCTCTCTGAAGGAGTGCATTGTGTTCCCTAAAACAAGTAAACAACAGAGCTACAGAGCCAAGAGCACTTCCAGTCTATGGAATATACCTTGGGCAAACTGAAAATCAATAAGACAGAGCCAGCCCACAAATTAGGGCTGCACTGCTTACAAGAACCTCAAACTGTCTACATCTTAAATATCCCTGGAAATATAAAAATGGTTCAAAACATTGTGGTACTTACGTACGATGGAATATCCCTCAGCCATGAAATCCATGTCATAAGACAAGTAGAAGCAAAATGAGTGGATTCAGGTACGATGATTCTAAGTGAAATAAGTCACACAGAAAAAGAAACTTATCATAAGATATCACTTATGAAGATCCTGTAAACATGGTTACACATGAACTGAGTTACGAAAGAGAAGAGAGTTTGACATTTAGAAAACATTCTTATGCCTGCTTAAGGGGGAAGGAGAGGTGGGGTGATGCATTAAACCAGATTTTGATATTAGTTCAGGTATCGTTCCAAAAACCACATACGGAATAGACAAGAACTACACCTTCCTCAGTGAAAGGGACTCAACTCCGCATATTCCATGCAGAGGGATATATCTTACTAGTAAGAATCTTAAAACCTATGTATTGATATGTCCCCATAATGGAATCAAGTGTGTCTAGACAGGCATAAACATGGCAGTGAGAATCAGCTCAAACCCACTATAAAATGGAATTTCAAAAACAAAACAAAAAAAACAGGAAAATTCTTTTCAATTTCTTCAGGGTCCCTCATGAAACCTGGAATGACCCTATGTACTACGACAGCTGGATGTGGCATAAGGCTGGACACATGGGACTGAGAGGATTGGTGACATTCGGTGAGCAAATGCAGACCCTTTAAATGAATAATGCATGGCACGCATTCCATGGGTCCCAACTCCTCAGGGTGAAGGGAATATTACTACAGCAATAACATGTACGGGAAACCTAGATAATGGACACAGTGTGAATATGAAAGGTTTCTAAAACTCAACAAATAGTCCCTCTCCTGGTGCTCTGGTTGACTTTCCAACTGCTTTACTATCAATCTCCCAACTTGGAGAGACAGCCCCTTTAACCTCCTGTTTCACACAGGTTGCCAATTTGGCAGAGGATGAAACGGAACAGGGAGAACCAATGAGAGAGTAGCTGTTAGGCATTTGGATGGGCATATGTCACTCTTGTTTCCCGGGAGGAAGAAGAATTAACCAAAGTCTCAGCCACCCACCGGGTACCAGTGTAGGTCCTGACCTAAAATATTGGACTTGCATAGAGCTCACAAAAAACGAGTTAAATAATGGAGCTCTGGGGCACAGCGATTCACAAACAGGCAGAGTAATAAAGGAAAACTATCATCCAAAAATCTGTTGAGGGAAGGCAACGAGGCGGACTTGAAAGTGAGGCAGAATAGCAGGAAACAGATTTCAAGAGGTACGTTGGAATCGCCTTTAAAGCACAGAAAGAGGGGCACAACTTCAACAATGATGTACTTGGCCAAAAAGGGCGTATGCGTTTTCTCCTGAATATATTCAGCAGAAAACGCATATGCCCTTTTTGACCAAACAAGCAAGCGGGCAATGCAAATCTGCACTACAAAGAAGTATCACTTCCCACCAGTCAAAAGGGACATCCACAAAATGGGTAAAAACCAGAAAGGCAAGGCAGGCCCTGGAGAACAGGGAGCCTTGTTATGCTGATGGGCGGGATGTAAATTGCCAACTGCCTCTCTGGAGGAGTGCACTGTGTTCCCTAAAGCAAGTAAACAACAGAGCTACAGAGCCAAGGGCACTTCCAGTCTAGGGAATATACCTTGGGAAAACGGAAAATCAATAAGACAGAGCCACCCCAAAATTTAGGGCTGCACTGCTTACAAGAACCTCAACTTGGGTACACCTTAAATATGCCAGGACATATAAAAATGGTTCAAAAAATTGTGGTAATTATGTACGATGGAATATCCCTCAGCCATGAAATCCATGTCGTAAGACCAGTGGCAGCAAAATGACTGGATTCAGGTATGATGATTATAAGTGAAATAAGTGACACAGAAAAAGAAGCTTATCATAAGATATCACATATGAAGATCCTGTAAACATGGCTACACATGAACTGAGTTAGGAAAGAGAACAGAGTGTCACATTTAGAAAATACTCTCATGCCTCCTTAAGGGGGAAGCAGAGGATGGGTGAGGCATAAAACCAGAGTTTGTTATAAGCACAGGTACCGTTCCCAAACCAACTATGGAATAGACAAGACCTACCTATACCTTCCTCAGTGAAAGGGACTCAAAACCCCATATTTCCCACAGAGGAATATATCTGACTAGTAAGAATCTTAAAACTTATGTATTGATATGTCTCTGTAAGGGAATCAAGTGTGTCTAGACTGGCATAAACATGGCAGTGAGAATCAGCTCAAACCCACTATAAAAAGGAATTTCAAAAACACAATAAAAAAACAGGGAAATTCTTTACAATTCCTTCAGGGTCTCTGATGAAACGTGGAATGACACTGTCTACAATGACAGCTGGATGTGGCATAAGGCTGGACACTTGGGACTGAGAGGATTGGTGAGATTGGGTGAGCAAATGCAGACCCTTTAAAACAATAATGCATGGCACCCATTCCATGGGGCACAACTCTCCAGGTTGAAGGGAATATTACTATAGACCTAACATGTATGGGAAACCTAGAGAATGGACACACTGTGAATATGAAAGGTTTCTAAAACTCAACGAATAGTCCCACTCCTGGTGCGCCAGTTTGACTTTCCAACTGCTTTGCTATCAACCTAGCAACTTGGAGAGACTGCCCCTTTAACCTTCTGGTTCGCACAGGTTGCCAATTTGGCAGAGGATGAAAGGGACGAGGGAGAACCAATGAGAGAGTAGATGTTAGCCATTTGGAAGGGCACATGTCACTCTTATTGTCCGGCAGGAAGAAGAATTAACCAAAGTCTCAGCCACTCACTGGGAAACAGTATAGGTCCTGAACCAAAACTTTGGAGTTGCATTCAGCTCACAAAAAACGAGTTGAAAAATGGAGCTCAGGGGCAGAGCAATTCACAAACTGGCAGAGTAATAAAGGACAAATATCGTCCAGAAATCTGTTGAGGGAAGGCAACGAAGCGGACTTTAAAGTCAGGCCGAATAGCAGGAAACAGATTTCAAGAGGTACGTTGGAATCCTCTGTAAAGCACAGGAAGAGGGGCACAACTTCGACAATGATGCACTTGGCCAAAAAGGGCGTATGCATTTTCTCCTGAATATATGCAGGAGAAAACGCATATGCCCTTTTTGGCCAAGCAAGCAAGCGGGCAATGCAAATCTGCACTACAAAGAAGTATCACTTCTCACCGGTCAAATGGGATATCCGCAAAATGGGTATAAACCAGAAAGGCAAGACAGGCCTTGGAGAACAGGGAGCCTTGTTATGCTGATGGGCAGGATATAAGTTGTCAACTGCCTCTCTGAAGGAGTGCATTGTGTTCCCTAAAACAAGTAAACAACAGAGCTACAGAGCCAAGAGCACTTCCAGTCTATGGAATATACCTTGGGCAAACTGAAAATAAATAAGACAGAGCCAGCCAAAAATTTAGGGCTGCACTGCTTACAAGAACCTCAACTTGTCTACACCTTAAATATCCCTGGAAACATAAAAATGGTTCAAAAAATTGTGGTACTGTTGTACGATGGAATATCCCTCAGCCATGAAATCCATGTCATAAGACCAGTAGAAGCAAAATGAGTGGATTCAGGTACGATGATTCTAAGTGAAATAAGTCACACAGAAAAAGAAACTTATCATAAGATATCACTTATGAAGGTCCTGTAAACATGGCTACACATGAACTGAGTTAGGAAAGAGAAGAGAGTTTGACATTTAGAAAACATTCTTATGCCTGCTTAAGGGGGAAGGAGAGGTGGGGTGATGCATTAAACCAGATTTTGATATTAGTTCAGGTACCGTTCCAAAAACCACATACGGAATGGACAAGAACTACACCTTCCTCAGTGAAAGGGACTCAACTCCCCATATTCCATGCAGTGGGATATATCTTACTAGTAAGAATCTTAAATCCTATGTATTGATATGTCCCCGTAATGGAATCAAGTGTGTCTAGACTGGCATAAACATGGCAGTGAGAATCAGCTCAAACCCACTATAAAATGGAATTTCAAAAACAAAACAAAAAAACAGGAAAATTCTTTTCAATTCCTTCAGGGTCTCTGATGAAACCTGGAATGACCCTATGTACAACGAGAGCTGGATGTGGCATAAGGCTGGACACATGGGACTGAGAGGATAGGTGAGATAGGGTGAGCAAATGCAGACCCTTTAAAACAATAATGCATGGCACCTATTCCAAGGGTCCCAACTCCCCAGGGTGAAGGGAATATTACTACAGCAATAACTTGTTCGGGAAACCTAGATAATGGACACACAGTGAATACGAAAGGTCTCTAAAACTCAACAAATAGTCCCTCTCCTGGTGATCTGGTTTGACTTTCCAACTGCTTTACTATCAATCTCCCAACTTGGAGAGACAGCCCCTTTAACTTCCTGTTTCACACAGGTTGCCAATTTGGCAGAGGATGAAACGGAACAGTGAGAACCAATGAGAGAATAGCTGTTAGGCATTTGGACGGGCACATGTCACTCTTGTTTCCCGGGAGGAAGAAGAATTAACCAAAGTCTCAGCCACCCACCGGGTACCAGTATAGGTCCTGAACCAAAATATTGGACTTGCGTTCAGGTCACAAAAAACGAGTTAAATAATGGAGCTCTGGGGCACAGCAATTCAAAAACAGGCAGAGTAATAAAGGACAACTATCGTCCAAATATCTGTTGAGGGAAGGCAACGAGGCGGACTTGAAAGCGAGGCAGAATAGCAGGAAACAGATTTCAAGAGGTACGTTGGAATCGCCTTTAAAGCACAGGAAGAGGGGCACAACTTCGACAATGATGCACCTGGCCAAGAATGGCGTATGCGTTTTCTCCTGAATATATGCCGGAGAAAACGCATATGCCCTTTTTGGCCAAGCAAGCAAGCGGGCAATGCAAATCTGCACTACAAAGAAGTATCACTTCCCACCGGTCAAATGGGACATCCACAAAATGGGTAAAAATCAGAAAGGCAAAACAGGCCTTGGAGAAAAGGGAGCCTTGTTATGCTGATGGGCGGGATGTAAGTTGTCAACTGCCTCTCTGGAGGAGTGCATTGTGTTCCCTAAAACAAGTAAACAACAGAGCTACAGAGCCAAGAGAACTTCCGGTCTAGGTAATATACCTTGGGCAAACTGAAAATCAATAAGACAGAGCCAGCCCACAAATTAGGGCTGCACTGCTTACAAGAACCTCAAACTGTCTACACCTTAAATATCCCTGGAAATATAAAAATGGTTCAAAACATTGTGGTACTTATGTACGATGGAATATCGCTCAGCCATGAAATCCATGTCATAAGACCAGTAGAAGCAAAATGAGTGGATTCAGGTACGATGATTCTAAGTGAAATAAGTCACACAGAAAAAGAAACTTATCATAAGATATCACTTATGAAGATCCTGTAAACATGGCTAGACATGAACTGAGTTAGGAAAGAGAAGAGAGTTTGACATTTAGAAAATATTCTTATGACTGCATAAGGGGGAAGGAGAGGTGGGGTGATGCATTAAACCAGATTTAGATATTATTTCAGGTATCGTTCCAAAAACCACATATGGAATAGAGAAGAACTACACCTTCCTCAGTGAAAGGAACTCAACTCCGCATATTCCATGCAGAGGGATATATCTTACTAGTAAGAATCTTAAAACCTATGTATTGATATGTCGCCATAATGGAATCAAGTGTGTCTAGACAGGCATAAACATGGCAGTGAGAATCAGCTCAAACCCACTATAAAATGGAATTTCAAAAACAAAACAAAAAAACAGGAAAATTCTTTTCAATTTCTTCAGGGTCCCTGATGAAACCTGGAATGACCATATGTACAACGACAGCTGGATGTGGCATAAGGCTGGACACATGGGACTGAGAGGATTGGTGACATTTGGTGAGCAAATGCAGACCCTTTAAATGAATAATGCATGGCACGCATTCCATGGGTCCCAACTCCGCAGGGTGAAGGGAATATTACTACAGCAATAACATGTACGGGAAACCTAGATAATGGACACAGTGTGAATATGAAAGGTTTCTAAAACTCAACAAATAGTCCCTCTCCTGGTGCTCTGGTTTGACTTTCCAACTGCTTTACTATCAATCTCCCAACTTGGAGAGACAGCCCCTTTAACCTCCTGTTTCACACAGGTTGACAATTTGGCAGAGGATGAAATGGAACAGAGAGAACCAATGAGAGAGTAGCTGTTAGGCATTTGGACGGGCATATGTCACTCTTGTTTCCCGGGAGAAAGAAGAATTAACCAAAGTCTCAGCCACCCACCGGGTACCAGTGTAGGTCCTGACCTAAAATATTGGACTTGCATAGAGCTCACAAAAAAAGGGTTAAATAATGGAGCTCTTGGGCAGAGCAATTCACAAACAGGCAGAGTAATAAAGGAAAACTATCATCCAAAAATCTGTTGAGGGAAGGCAACGAGGCGGACTTGAAAGTGAGGCAGAATAGCAGGAAACAGATTTCAAGAGGTACGTTGGAATCGCCTTTAAAGCACAGAAAGAGGGGCACAATTTCGACAATGGTGTACTTGGCCAAAAAGGGCGTATGTGTTTTCTCCTGAATATATTCAGCAGAAAACGCATATGCCCATTTTGACCAAACAAGCAAGCGGGCAATGCAAATGTGCACTACAAAGAAGTATCACTTCTCACCGGTCAAAAGGGACATCCACAAAATGGGTAAAAACCAGAAAGGCAAGGCAGGCCCTGGAGAACAGGGAGCCTTGTTATGATGATGGGTGGGATGTAAATTGCCAACTGCCTCTCTGGAGGAGTGCATTGTGTTCCCTAAAACAAGTAAACAACAGAGCTACAGAGCCAAGGGCATTTCCAGTCTAGGGAATATACCTTGGGAAAACTGAAAATCAATAAGACAGAGCCACCCTAAAATTTAGGGCTGCACTGCTTACAAGAACCTCAACGTGGGTACACCTTAAATATGCCAGGACATATAAAAATGGTTCAAAAAATTGTGGTACTTATGTACGATGGAATATCCCTCAGCCATGAAATCCATGTCGTAAGACCAGTAGCAGCAAAATGACTGGATTCAGGTATGATGATTATAAGTGAAATAAGTCACACAGAAAAAGAAGCTTATCATAAGATATCACTTATGAAGATCCTGTAAACATGGCTACATTTGAACTGAGTTAGGAAAGAGAACAGAGTGTCACATTTAGAAAATACTCTCATGCCTCCTTAAGGGGGAAGCAGAGGAAATGTGTCTACACTGGCATAAACATGGCAGTGAGAATCAGCTCAAACCCACTATAAAATGGAATTTCAAAAACAAAACATAAAAACAGGGAAATTCTTTTCAATTCCTTCAGGGTCTCTGATGAAACCTGGAATGACCCTATCTACAATGACAGCTGGATGTGGCATAAGGCTGGACACATGGGACTGAGAGGATAGGTGAGATTGGGTGAGCAAATGCAGACCCTTTAAAGCAATAATGCATGGCACCCATTCCATGGGTCCCAACTCTCCAGGGTGAAGGGAATATTACTACAGCTATAACATGTACGGGAAACCTAGAGAATGGACACACTGTGAATACGAAAGGTTTCTAAAACTCAACGAATAGTCCCTCTCCTGGTGCTCCAGGGTGACTTTCCAACTGCTTTACTATCAATCTCCCAACTTGGAGAGACAGCCCCTTTAACCTCCTGGTTCTCACAGGTTGCCAATTTGGCAGAGGATGAAAGGGAAGAGGGAGAACCAATGAGAGAGTAGCTGTTAGGCATTTGGATGGGCATATGTCACTCTAATTTCCCAGCAGGAAGAAGAATTAACCAATGTCGCAGCCACCCACCGGGAACCAATATAGGTCCTGTACCAAAATTTTGGATATGCGTTCAGCTCACAAAAAACAAGCTGAAAAATGGAGTTCAAGGGCACAGTAATTCACAAACTGGGAGATTAATAAAGGACAACTATCATTCAAAAATCTGTTGAGGGAAGGCAGTGAGGTGGAATTGAAAGCGACGCAGAATAGCAGGAAACAGATTTCAAGAGGGACGTTGGAATCGCCTGTAAAGCACAGGAAGAGGGGCATAACTTCGACAATGATGCACTTGGCCTAGAATGGCGTATGCATTATCTCCTGAATATATGCAGGAGAAAACGCATACGCCCTTTTTGGCCAAGCAAGCTAGCAGGCAAAGCAAATCTGCACTACAAAGAAGTATCACTTCCCACCGGTCAAAAGGGACATCCACAAAATGGGTAAAAACCAGAAAGGCAAGACAGGCCCTGGAGAACAGGGAGCCTTGTTATGCTGATGGGCGGGATGTAAGTTGTCAACTGCCTCACTGGAGGAGTGCATTGTTTTCCCTAAAACAAGTAAACAACAGAGCTACAGAGGCAAGAGCACTTCCAGTCTAGGGAATATACCTTGGGAAAACTGAAAATCAATAAGACAGAGCCACCCCCAAATTTTGGGCTGCACTGCTTACAAGAACCTCAACTTGGATACACTTGAAATATCCCTGGAAACATAAAAATTGTTCAAAAAATTGTGGTACTTACGTACAATGGATTATCCCTCAGCCATGAAATCAATGTCATAAGACCAGTAGCAGCAAAATGAGTGGATTCAGGTACGATGATTCTAAGTGAAATAAGTCACACAGAAAAAGAAACTTATCATAAGATATCACTTATGATGATCCTGTAAACATGGTTACACATGAACTGAGTTACAAAAGAGAAGAGAGTTTGACATTTAGAAAACACTCTTATGCCTGCTGAAGGGGGAAGGAGAGGTGGGGTGATGCATAAAACCAGAGGTTGATATATGCACAGGTACCGTTCAAAAACCACTATGGAATATACAAGACTTACACCTTCCTCAGTGAAAGGGACTCAAATCCCCATATTTCGCACAGAGGAATATATCTGACTAGTAAGAATCTTAAAACCTATGTATTGGTATGTCTATTTAAGGGAATCACGTGTGTGTAGACTGGAATAAATATGGCAGCGAGAATCAGCTCAAACCCACTATAAAAAGGAATTTCAAAAAAAAAAAAACAGGGAAATTCTTTACAATTCCTTCAGGGTCTCTGATGAAACCTGGAATGACACTATCTACAACGACAGCTGGAGGTGGCATAAGGGTGGACACATGGGTCTGAGAGGATTGGTGAGATTGGGTGAGCAAATGCAGACCCTTTAAAGCAAAAAAACATGTCACCCATTCCATGGGTCCCAACTCTCCATGTTGTACGGAATATTACTTCAGCTATAACATGTACGGGAAACCTAGAGAATGGACACACTGTGAATACGAAAGGTCTCTAAAACTCAACGAATAGTCCCTCTCCTGGTGCTCCGGTTTGACATTCCAACTTCTTTACTATCAATCTCCCATCTTGCAGAGACAGCCCCGTTAACCTCCTGGTTCACACAGGTTGCCAATTTGGCAGAGGATGAAACGGAAGAGGGAGAACCAATGAGAGAGTAGCTGTTAGGCATTTGGACGGGCACATGTCACTCTTGTTTCCCGGGAGGAAGAAGTATTAACCAAAGTCTCAGCCACCCACCATGTACCAGTATAGGTCCTGAACCAAAATATTGGACATGCGTTCAGCTCACAAAAAAACGAGTTAAATAATGGAGCTCTGGGGCACAGCAATTCACAAAGAGGCAGAGTAATAAAGGACAACTATCGTCCAAAAATCTGTTGAGGGAAGGCAACGAGGCGGACTTGAAAGTGAGGCAGAATAGCCAGAAACAGATTTCAAGAAGTACGTTGGAATCGCCTTTAAAGCACAGAAAGAGGGGCACAACTTCGACAATGATGCACTTGGCCAAAAAGGGCGTATGTGTTTTCTCCTGAATATATTCAGCAGAAAACGCATAAGCCCATTTGGCCAAACAAGCAAGTGGGCAATGCAAATCTGCACTACAATGAAGTATCACTTCCGACCGGTCAAAAGGGACATCCAAAAAATGGGTAAAAACCAGAAAGGCAAGACAGGTCCTGGAGAACAGGGAGCCTTGTTATGCTTATGGGCAGGATGTAAATTGCCAACTGCCTCTCTGGAGGAGTGCATTGTGTTCCCTAAAACAAGTAAACAACAGAGCTACAGAGCCAAGGACACTTCCAGTCTAGGGAATATACCTTGGGAAAACTGAAAATCAATAAGACAGAGCCACCCCAAAATTTAGGGTTGCACTGCTTACAAGAACCTCAACTTGGGTACACTTTAAATATCGCAGGAAATATAAAAATGGTTCAAAAAATTGGGGTACTTACGTACGATGGAATATCCCTCAGCCATGAAATCCATGTCGTAAGACCAGTAGCAGCAAAATGAGTGGATTCAGGTACGATGATTCTAAGTGAAATAAGTCACAAAGAAAAAGAAGCTTATCATAAGATATCACTTATGAAGATCCTGTAAACATGGCTACACATGAACTGAGTTAGGAAAGAGAAGAGTCTCACATTTTGAAAACACTCTCATGCCTCCTTAAGGGGGAAGGTGAGGTGGGGTGATGCATAAAACCAGAGTTTGATATAAGCACATGTACCGTTCCCAAAACCAACTATGGAATAGACAAGACCTACCTATACCTTCCTCAGTGAAAGGGACTCAAAACCCCATATTTCCCGCAGAGGAATATATCTGACTAGTAAGTATCTTAAAACCTATGTATTGATATGTCTCCGTAAGGAATCAAGTGTGTCTAGACTGTAATAAACATGGCAGCGAGAATCAGCTCAAACCCACTATAAAAAGGAATTTCAAACACAAAACAAAAAAACAGGGAAATTCTTTACAATTCCTTCAGGGTCTCTGATGAAACGAGAAATGACCCTGTCCACAATGACAGCTGGAAGTGGCATAAGGCTGGACACTTGGGACTGAGAGGATTGGTGAGATTGGGTGAGCAAATGCAGACCCTTTAAAGCAATAATGCATGGCACCCATTCCATGGGTCCCAACTCTCCAGGTTGAAGGGAATATTACTACAGCTATAACATGTACGGGAAACCTAGAGAATGGACACACTGTGAATATGAATGGTTTCTAAAACTCAACGAATAGTCCCTCTCCTGGTGCTCCAGTTTGAATTTCCAACTGCTTTACTATCAATCTCCCAACTTGGAAAGACAGCCCCTTTAACCTCCTGTTTCGCCCAGGTTGCAAATTTGGCAGAGGATGAAAGGGAATAGGGAGAACCAATGAGAGAGTAGCTGTTAGGCATTTGGACGGGCACATATCACTCTTATATCCCGGCAGGAAGAAGAATTAACCAAAGTCTCAGCCACTCACCGGGAAACAGTATAGGTCCTGAACCAAAACTTTGGACTTGCTTTCAGCTCACAAAAAACGAGTTGAAAAATGGAGCTCAGGGGCAGAGCAATTGACGAACTGGCAGAGTAATAAAGGCTAACTATCGTCCAGAAATCTGTTGAGGGAAGGCAACGAAGCGGACTTGAAATTCAGGCTGAATAGCAGGAAACAGATTTCAAGAGGTACGTTGGAATCGTCTGTAAAGCACAGGAAGAGGGGCACAACTTCGACAATGATGCACTTGGCCAAAAAGGGCATATGCATTTTCTCCTGAATATAAGCAGGAGAAAACGTATACGCCATTTTTGGCCAAGCAAGCAAGAGGGCAATGCAAATCTGCACTAAAAAGAAGTATCACTTCCCACCTTTCCAAAGGGACAACCACAAAATGGGTAAAAACAAGAAAGGCAAGACAGGCCTTGGAGAACAGGGAGCCTTGTTATGCTGATAGGCGGGATGTAAGTTGTCAACTGCCTCTCTGGAGGAGTGCATTGTGTTCCCTAAAACAAGTAAACAGCAGAGTTACAGAGCCAAGAGCACTTCCAGTCTAGGGAATATACCTTGGGCAAACCGAAAATCAATAAGACAGAGCCAGCCTATAATTTAGGGCAGCACTGTTACAAAAACCTCAACTTGTCTACCCCTTAAATATCCCTGGAAACATAAAAATGGTTCAAAAAATTGTGGTACTTACGTATGATGGAGTATCCCCCAGCCATAAAATCAATGTCATAAGACCAGTAGAAGCAAAATGAGTGGATTCAGGTACGATGATTCTAAGTGAAATAAGTCACACAGAGAAAGACACTTATCATAAGATATCACTTATGAAGGTCCTGTAAACATGGCTACACATGAACTGACTTAGGACAGAGAAAAGAGTTTGACATTTAGAAAACATTCTTATGCCTGCTTAAGGGGGAAGGAGAGGTGGGGTGATGCATTAAACCAGAGTTTGATATTAGTTCATGTACCGTTCCAAAAACCAAATATGGAATAGACAAGAACTACACCTTCCTCAGTGAAAGGGACTCAACTCCCCATATTCCATGCAGAGGGATATATATTACTAGTAAGAATCTTAAAACCTATGTATTGATATGTCCCCGTAATGGAATCAAGTGTGTCTAGACTGGCATAAACATGACAGTGAGAATCAGCTCAAACCCACTATAGAATGGAATTTCAAAAACAAAACAAAAGAACAGGAAAAGTCTTTACAATTCCTTCAGGGTCTCTGATGAAACCTGGAATGACCCTATCTACAACGACAGCTGGATATGGCATAAGGCTGGACACATGGGACTGAGAGGATTGGTGAGATTGGCTGAGCAAAGGCAGACCCTTTAAATCAATAATGCATGGCACCCATTCCATGGGTCCCATCTCTCCAGGGTGAAGGGAATATTACTACAGCTATAACATGTACGGGAAACCTAGAGAATGGACACACTGTGAATACGAAAGGTCTCTAAAACTCAACAAATAGTCCCTCTCCTGGTGCTCCGGTTTGACTTTCCAACTGCTTTACTATCAATCTCCCAACTTGGAGAGACAGCCCCTTTAACCTCCTGTTTCACACAGGTTGCCAATTTGGCAGAGGATGAAACGGAAGAGGGAGAAACATTGAGAGAGTAGCTGTTAGGCATTTGGATGGGCACATGTCACTCTTGTTTCCCGGGAGGAAGATGTATTAACCAAAGTCTTAGCGACCTATCGGGTACCAGTATAGGTCCTGAACCAAAATATTGGACTTGCCTTTAGCTCACAAATAACGAGTTAAATAATGGAGCTCTGGGGCACAGCAATTCACAAATTGGCAGAGTAATAAAGGACAACTATCGTCGAAAAATCTGTTGAGGGAAGGCAACGAGGTGGACTTGAAAGCGAGGCAGAATAGCCGGAAAGAGATTTCAAGAGGTACGTTGGAATCGCCTTTAAAGCACAGAAAGAGGGGCACAACTTCGACAATGATGCACTTGGCCCAAAAGGGCGTATGCGTTTTCTCCTGAATATATTCAGCAGAAAACGCATATGCCCTTTTTGGCCAAAAAAGCAAGCGGGCAATGCAAATCTGCACTACAAAGTAGTATCACTTCCCACCGGTCAAAAGGGACATCCACAAAATGGGTAAAAACCAGAAAGGCAAGACAGGTCCTGGAGAACAGGGAGCATTGTTATGCTTATGGGCAGGATGTAAATTGCCAACTTCCTCTCTGGAGTAGTGCATTGTGTTCCCTAAAACAAGTAAACAACAGAGCTACAGAGCCAAGGGCACTTCCAGTCTAGGGAATATACCTTGGGAAAATTTAAAATCAATAAGACAGAGCCACCCCCAAATTTAGGGCTGCACTGCTTACAAGAACCTGAACTTGGGTACACCTTAAATATCCCAGGAAATATAAAAATGGTTCAAAAAATGTGGTACTTATGTACGATGGATTATGCCTCAGCCATGAAATCAATGTCATAAGACCAGTAGCTGCAAAATGAGTGGATTCAGGTACGATGATTCTAAGTGAAATATGTGACACATAAAAAGAAGCTTATCATAAGATATCACTTATGAAGATCCTGTAAACATGGCTACACATGAACTGAGTTAGCAAAGGGAACAGAGTCTCACATTTAGAAAACACTCTTATGCCTGCTTAAGGGGGAAGGAGAGGTGGGGTGATGCAGAAAACGAGAGTTTGATATAAACACAGGTACCGGTCCCAAAACGAACTATGGAATAGTCTAGACCTACCTATACCTTCCTCAGGGAAAGGGATTCATAACCCCATATATCCCCCAGAGGAATATATCTGACTAGTAATAATCTTAAAACCTATGTATTGATATGTCTCTGTAAGGGAATCAAGTGTGTCTAGACTGGCATAAACATGGCAGCGAGAATGAGCTCACACCAACTATAAAAAGAACTTGAAAAACAAAATCAGGCAAATTGTTTTCAATTCCTTCAGGGTCTCTGATGAATCCTGGAATGACCCTATCTACAACGACAGCTGGATGTGGCATAAGGCTGGACACATGGGACTGAGAGGATTGGTGAGATTGGGTGAGCAAATGCAGACCCTTTAAATCAATAATGCATGGCACCCATTCCATGGGTCCCAACTCTCCAGGGTGAAGGGAATATTACTACAGCTATAAAATGTACGGGAAACCTAGAGAATGGACACACTGTGAATACGAAAGGTCTCTAAAACTCAACAAATAGTCCCTCTCCTGGTGCTCCGGTTTGACTTTCCAACTGCTTTACTATCAATCTCCCAACTTGGAGAGACAGCCCCTTTAACCTCCTGTTTCACACAGGTTGCCAATTTGGCAGAGGATGAAACGGAAGAGGGAGAACCAATGAGAGAGTAGCTGTTAGGCATTTGGACGGGCACATGTCACTCTTGTTTCCCGGGAGGAAGAAGTATTAACCAAAGTCTCAGCGACCTACAGGGTACCAGTGTAGGTCCTTAACCAAAATATTGGACTTGCCTTTAGCTCACAAATAACGAGTTAAATAATGGAGCTCTGGGGCACAGCAATTCACAAACAGGCAGAGTAATAAAGGACAACTATCGTCGAAAAATCTGTTGAGGGAAGGCAACGAGGTGGACTTGAAGGCGAGGCAGAATAGCTGGAAAGAGATTTCAAGAGGTACGTTGGAATCGCCTTTAAAGCACAGAAAGAGGGGCACAACTTCGACAATGATGTACTTGGCCAAAAAGGGCGTATGCGTTTTCTCCTGAATATATTCAGCAGAAAACGCATACGCCCTTTTTGGCCAAACAAGCAAGCAGGCAATGCAAATCTGCACTACAAAGAAGTATCACTTCCCACCGGTCAAAAGGGACATCCACAAAATGGGTAAAAACGAGAAAGGCAAGACAGATCCTGGAGAACAGGGAGCCTTGTTATGCTGATGGGCAGGATGTAAATTGCCAACTTCCTCTCTGGAGGTGTGCATTGTGTTCCCTAAAACAAGTAAACAACAGAGCTACAGAGCCAAGGGCACTTCCAGTGTAGGGAATATACCTTGGGAAAACTTAAAATCAATAAGACAGAGCCACCCCCAAATTTAGGGCTGCACTGCTTACAAGAACCTGAACTTGGGTACACCTTAAATATCCCAGGAAATATAAAACTGGTTCAAAAAATGTGGTACTTAAGTACGATGGAATATGCATCAGCCATGAAATCAATGTCATAAGACCAGTAGCAGCAAAATGAGTGGATTCAGGTACGATGATTCTAAGTGAAATATGTGACACATAAAAAGAAGCTTATCATAAGATATCACTTATGAAGATCCTGTAAACATGGCTACACATGAACTGAGTTAGGAAAGAGAAGAGAGTCTCACATTTAGAAAACACTCTTATGCCTGCTTAAGGGGAAAGGAGAGGTGGGGTGATGAATAAAACCAGAGTTTGATATAAACACAGTTACCGGTCCCAAAACCAACTATGGAATAGTCAAGACCTACCTATACCTTCCTCAGTGAAAGGGACTCAAAACCCCATATATCCCCCAGAGGAATATATCTGACTAGTAATAATCTTAAAACCTATGTATTGATATGTCTCCGTAAGGGAATCAAGTGTGTCTAGACTGGCATAAACATGTCAGCGAGGGCCTCCCTGGTGGCGCAGTGGTTGAGAGTCCGCCTGCCGATGCAGGGGATACGGGTTCGTGCCCCGGTCTGGGAGGATCCCATATGCCGCGGAGCGGCTGGGCCTGTGAGCCATGGCCACTGAGCCTGCGCATCCGGAGCCTGTGCTCTGCAACGGGAGAGGCCACAACAGTGAGAGGCCCGCGTACGGGAAAAAAAAAAAAAAAAAAAAAAAAAAAACACATGTCAGTGAGAATCAGCTCAAACCCACTCTAAAAAGGAATTTCAAAACAAAACAAAAAAAAACAGGGAAATTCTTTACAATTCCTTCAGGGGCTCTGATGAAACCTGGAATGACCCTACCTACAACGAGAGCTGGATGTGGCATAAAGCTGGACACTTGAGACTGAGAGGTTTGGTGAGACTGGGTGAGCAAATGCAGACCCTTTAAAGCAATAATGTGTGGCACCCATTCCATGGGTCCCAACTCTCCATGTGTAAGGGAATATTACTACAGCCATAACATTTATAGGAAACCTAGAGAATGGACACACTCTGCATACGAAAGGTTTCTAAAACTCAACTTATAGTCCCTCTCCTTGTGCTCCATTTTGACCTTCCAACTGCTTTACTATCAATCTCCCAACTTGGAGCGATAGACCGTAAATCCTCCTGGTTCGCACAGGTTGCCAATTTGGCAGAGGATGAAAGGGAAGAGGGAGAACCAATGAGAGAGTAGATCTTAGGCATTTGCACGGATACATGTCACTTTAATTGCCTGGCAGGAAGTAGAATTAACCAATGTCTCAGCCACCCGCCGGGAACCAGTATATGTTTTGAACCATAATTTTGGATTTGCGTTCAGCTCACAAAAACGAGTTGAAAAACGGAGCTCAGGGGCACAGCAATTTACAAACTGGCAGAGTAATAGAGGACAACTATCATCCAAAAATCTTTTGAGGGAAGGCAGAGAGGCGGACTTTAAAACGAGGCAGAATAGCAGGAAACATATTTCAAGAGGTACGCTGGAATCTCCTTTCAAGCACAGGAAGAGGGGCACAACTTCGACAATGATACACTTGTCCAAAAACGGCGTATGCGTTTTCTCCTAAATATATTCATTAGAAAATTCATACGCCTTTTTGGCCAAGCAAGCTAGCAGCAATGCAAATCTGCACTACAAAGAAGTATCCCTTCCCACCGGTCAAAAGGGTCATCCACAAAATGTGTAAAAACCAGAAAGGCCAGACAGGCCCTGGAGATCAGGGAGCCTTGTTATGCTGATGGGCGAGATGTAAGTTGCCAACTGCCTCTCTGGAGGAGTGCATTGTGTTCCCTAAAACAAGTAAACAACAGAGCTACACAGCCAAGGGCACTTCCAGTCTAGGGAATATACCTTGGGAAAACTGAAAATCAATAAGACAGAGCCACCCTAAAATTTAGCGCTGCACTGCTTACAAGAACCTCAACTTGGGTACACCTTAAGTATCCCAGGAAAGACAAAAATGGTTCAAGATATTGTGGTACTTACGTACGATGGAATATCGCTCAGCCATGGAATCAATGTCATAAGGCCAGTAGCAGCAAAAAGAATGGATTCAGGTACGATGATTCTAAGTGAAATAAGTCACACAGAAAAAGAAACTTATCATAAGATATCACTTATGAAGGTCCTGTAAACATGGCTACACATGAACTGAGTTAGGAAAGATTACAGAGTAACTAATCTTATCATAAGATATCACTCATAGCGGGAATGTACACATGACAACACATGAACTGAATGACAAACACAACAGATTCATACATTTAGAAAACACCTTCTGCCTGCTTAATGGGTAAGCCGTGGTGGGTTCATGCATAAAACCACAGTTTTAAATTAGCACAGATACTGTTATATAAACCATGTATGTAATAGACAACACCTACTACCGGCACAATGAACTGGACTCAACACCCCCTATTCATTGCAGAGGAATATGTCTGACTCTATGTATTTTAAAACATATGTATTCTCATGTCTCCATAAAGGAATCATGTGTGTGTATAACGGAATGAACCCAGCACTGAAATTCAGTTAAACCCTCTTAGAAAAATAAATTTCAAAAGCAAAATGCAAAAAAAGAGAGAAAGTCTTAGAAATTACGTTCAGGGCGTGTGATGCAAGCTAGATTGACCACCTTTACACCCACAGCTGGATGAGACATAAGACTGGACACGAGGGGCTGACAAGATTGCTGAGGTTGTGTGAGCAAAAGAACACCACTTAGAGCAATACTGTGTGCTACCCACTCTAGTGGTCCCAACTCTCCAGGTTTAAGGGAATCTTCCTCCAGTTAAAACATGCATGGGAATCCCAGTGGATGGTACACTGTGTAATTGGGAAAGTTTTCTAAAAGGTACCTCATTTTTCCTTTTGTCATGCTCGGCTTCGCCATTCCATCTGCATTACTCAATATCTCGCCACTTTGAGTGTCAGCGCCTTTACCCTCCCGTTATGCACATTTTGCAAATTGTGCAGAGGATGAACAGGAAGAGGGGAAGTAAATGAGAGATTAGCTGTAGGTGTTTGGATGGGCACATGTCACTCTAGTTTCCCATCAGGAAGAAGAATTAACCAAAGGCTCAGCCTGAAGCCCTGGAAACAGACTAGTGCCTAAAGCCATCCTGCGGTATTGCAGCCAGCTCTCAAATAGGCGAGTTGAAAAATGGAAATCAGGGGCACAGCAATTCACAAACTTGCAGAGTTATAAAGGACAAGTATCATCCAGAAATATATTGAGGAAAGGCAGTGAAGAGGATCTGAATGCAAGGCAGAATTGAAGGAAACAGATTTCAAGAGGTAGATTGGAGTCGTCTTTAAAGCACATGAAAAGCAACAGAATTTCGGCAATGTTGCCCTTGGCTGAAAAGGGATTATGTGTATTTTCTTGAATATATTCGGGAAAAAATGCATATGCCCTTTTTGGCCAAGCAAGCCATCAGGCATTGCAAATCCACACTACATTGAAGTGTCCCTTACCTCCAGTCAAAAGGGCCATCCACAAATAGTGTAAAAACCACAAACGCAGGACAGGCCATAGAGAAAAGGGAGCCTGGTTACGCCGATGGACCAGATGTAAATTGCCAACAGCCTTTCTGGAGAACTGTATGTTGTTTTCTAAAATAGAGCTACAGAGCATAGCACACTTCCACTCATGGGCGTGTATTTTGGGAAAACTAAAAATCCACAACACACAGACAGCCCAAAGTTTAGGGCTGCTCTGTTTACAAGAACCTCGACTTCGGTACACTTTATATATCCCAGGAAAGGAAAAAAAAATGGATATAGATGTTGAGGTACTTATATACACTGGAATGTCACTCAGACATAAAATCAATGTCATAAGGCCAATAGCAGCATAATGAGTGGCTTTAGGTACGATGATGCTAAGTGAAATGAGCCACAAAGAAAAAGAAACTTATTGTAATATATCACTTATAGAGGAAGTGTAAACATGGCTACACATGAACTGAATTTCAAAAGAGAACAGAGTTACACATTTAGAAAACACACTTATGCCTCCTTAAGGGGAAAGGTGACGTGGGGTGATGTGTAAAAGCAGAGTTTGAAATTAGCACAGATCCCATTCCATATACCAAATATGTAATAGACAAGACCTACTCCTTTCTCAATGAACTGGACACAAAACACCCTATTCACTGAAGAGGAATATATATGCCTGGTAATAATCTTGAAACCTATGTATTTATATGTCTCCATAATGGAATCAAGTGTATGTAGATTGGCATAAACACAGATCAATGGAACAGGACAGAAAGCCCAGAGATAAACCTACATACCTATGGCTATCTCATCTATGACAAAGGAGCTAAGGATATACAATGGAGAAAAGACAGTCTCTTCAGTAATTGGTGCTGGAGAAACTGGACCCCTACACATAAAAGAATGAAATTAGAACACTCCATAACACCATACAGAAAAATAGACTCTAAATTGATTAGAGATCTAAATATAAGACCAGACACTATAAAACACTTAGAGGAAACCATAGGCAGAACACTCTATGACATAAATCACAGCAAGATCCTTTTGGACCCACCTCCTAGAGAAATGGAAATAAAAACAGAAATCAACAAATGGGACCTAATGAAACTTAAAAGCTTTTACACAGTACAGGAAAACATAAACAAGATGCAAAAACAACCCTCAGAATGGGAGAAAATATTTTCAAATGAAGCAATTGACAAAGGATTAATCTCCAAACTTTACAAGCACCGCATGTAGCTCAATATCACAAAAACAAACAACCCAATCCAAAAACGGGCAGAAGACCTAATAGACATTTCTCCAAAGAAGATATACAGATTACCAAGAAACACATGAAACGATGCTGAACATCACTAATCATTAGATAATTGCAAATCAAAACTACCGTGAGGTATCACCTCACAGCAGTCAGAGTGGCACTCATCAAAAAAAATCTACAAAACAATAAATGCTGGAGAGGCCTTTATTGGAGTAAAGGGAACACACTTGCACTGTGGGTGGGAATGTAAATTGATATGGGCACTAGGGAGAACAGTACGGAAGTTCCTTTAAATAACTAACAATAGAAGTACCATAAGACACAACAATCCAACTACTGGGCATTTGCCTTGCGAAAACCATAATTCAAAAAGAGTTATGTACAAAAATGTTCATTGCAGCTCTATTTGCATTAGCCAGGACATGGAAGCAACCTAAGTGTCCATCGACAGATGAATGGATAAAGAAGATCTGGCACATATATACAATCCAATATTACTCAACCATAAAAAGAAGCAAAACTGAGTTATTTGCACTGAGGTGGATGGACTTAGAATCTGTCCTACACAGTGAAGTAAGTCAAAAAGGGAAAAACAAATACTGTATGTTAACAGAGATATATGGAATCTAATGAAGAAAAAAAAAAGATTTTGAAGAACCTAGTGGCAGGACAGGATTAAGGACACAGACATAGAGAAAGGACTTGAGGACACCGGAAGGGGGATGGGTAAGCTGGGACGAAGTGAGAGAGTGGCATGGACATAAATACATTACCAAATGTAACACCGATAGCTACTGGGAAGCAGCCACATAGAACAGGGAGATCAGCTCGGTGCTTTGTGACCACATAAAGCGGTGGGATATGGAGTGTGGGAGGGAGATGCAAGAAGGAGGGGATATGGTGATATTTGTATATGTATAGCTGATTCACTTTGTTATACAGCAGAAAGGAAGCCACCATTGTAAAGCAATTATACTCCAATAAACGTGTAAAAGGAAAAAAAAAAAAGAAAGCCCAAGGATAAACCTACACACCTATGGTCAACTAATCTATGACAAAGGAGGCAAGACTATACAATGGAGGTAAGACAGTCTCTTCAATCATTGGTGCTGGGAAATATGGAGAGCTACATGTAAAAGAATGAAATTAGAACACTCCCCACCACCATACATAAAAATATATTCAAAATGGATTAGAGACCTTAATGTAAGACCGGACAGTATAAAACTCTGAGAGGAAAACTTACGAAGGATACTCTGACGTAAATCACAGCAAGATCTTTTTTGATCCACCTCCTATAGTAATGAAATAAAAAAGTAAACTAAACAGATGGGACCTAATGGAACGTAAAAGCTTTTGCAAAGCAAAGGAAACTACAAACAAGATGAAAAGACAACCCTCAGAATGGCAGAAAATATTTGCAAATGAATCAATGGACAAATGATTAATCTCCAATATATATAAACAGCTCATGCAGCTCAATATTAATAAAACAAACAACCCAATACAAAAATGGAAGATCTAAATAGACATTTCTTCCAAGAAGACATAGAGATGGCCAGTACACACATGAAAATCTGCTGAACATCACTAATTATTAGAGAAATGGAAATCGAAACTACAATGAGGTATCACGTCACACCTGTTAGAATGGGCATCATCAGAAAATCTACAAACAACAAATGCTGGAGAGAGTGTGGAGAAAAGGAAACTTATTCCACTATTGTTGGGAATGTAAATTGATACAGTCTCTATGGAGAACGGTATGGAGGTTCCTTAAAAAACTAAAAATAGAATTACCATATAATCCAGCAATCCCACTACTGGGCATATACCCAGAGAAAACCATAAATCAAAAAGACACATTCACCACAATGTTCACTGCAGCACTATTTACAATAGACAGGTAATGAAAGCAACCTAAGTGCCCACAGACAGACGAATGGATAAAGATGTGGTACATATATACTATGGAATATTACTCAGCCATACATAGGAATGAAATTGGGTCATTTGTAGAGACCTTGATGGATCTAGAGACTGTCATACAGAGTGAAGTAAGTCAGAAAGAGAAAAACAAATATTGTATATTAATGCATATATGTGGAACCTAGAAAAATGGTACAGATGAACCGGTGTGCAGGGCAGAGATAGAGACACAGATGTAGAGAACAAACATATGGACACCAAGGAGGGAACGCCATGTGAGGGTGGTGGTGGGATGAATTGGGAGACTGGGATTCACATGTGCACACTTATATGTATAAAATAGATATCCAATAAGAACCTGCTGTATAAAAGAAATAAATTTTAAACAAAATAAATTTAAATAAATAACATTTAATAAAATAAAACAGAAAAAAAACTTTTTCCCTTCACATAGACGTCTTTCTATTAATGCATTATTTCCATGTTTATATCTCCAAATTTAAAAAAAAGAGGAATAAATAAAATCTAACTTGAACCAAAAAGAAAAAAAGAAAAAAAAAAACAGAACTCACCAGTTATAGAGAGGAAAATCGTATCAGGACACTTGCTCCAGTGGTAAAAAATTCTTAAGTTGGTCAGAGGTGGGAAATTGTCTCCCATGCACTCAGCAGCGCTCCCCCCCACAAGGAGCATACTCATTGCAAAGCTGGGGGAATGTGTCGAGGCGTCTGTGAGTAAATGTGAGCTGAGCCCCAGTCCTGCTGCAGCTGAACTCTTCCCACCCTTTCCAGGTAAAACACCTGAATATGTACAAGCACTTGCAAGCCTAGAGGAAGGGCTGTGGAGCCACACTAGCGAGAGCACGCAGGCCGACTTGGTGCCTGCAGGCCAGCCAGGATGGTCCTGGCCCCAGATGCTCTTCTGGAAGCTTTCCATTTCCCTGCCTGAGATACCCATCCTGCCACGACCCCCACTGCTTTTTTACATCCTCACCTCTGCCTGGGGAGAAATTCCAGTGGCAGGTATGGGTGACACATCCTCTTCTTTAGCAGGTGGCAGCCTGGCAACTCCTGCAGAAAGTCCAGCAGAGCCCCACTCACACTGGGCCACCCACAAAGCCACGGCCCCTCACTCCCTCCCACCACCCCAGCCACGACACTGCTGACGGGGCAGAGAATATGGCGTCAGGCACAGCTACAGGGGCTCTTGCTGACTGGAGAGGTGTTTATATTGACCTCAACCCAGGCACACCTGTGTGGGGGGAGCTGTCAGGCAGTGTCAGGCTGCCCAAATCAGCCAATCCTCACCCTTCAGGGGCTCACAGTTGCAGAAAATGAACCTTGCTAAACGGGTCAGTCCCAAGGAACAGGTGTGGGCTCTTGAGAGTCAGGCTAGACAAGGGGCTGCAGCTGCGGCTTGTTTTCTTATCATTTTATCTGGTCCATGAGTGGAAAACAACTTCAAGAAGACCCTATCCTAATGAGAGGAACCCAGGAGTCAGGGAGAGGAGTGATGGTGGGTGGAGACAGAGGCCTGGTGCCCTGGCTGCAGTGGAAGTGTCTGGAAGACCAGGCAGAGAGAGGCTGCACAGAGTGATAGCCAGGGTCACAGACCTGTCAGAGCTGCTGTTTGTTAGTTCAAGTCCTGCTCGGAGGTGTTCTGTGTCAGCTGTGAGCGACAGGTGAGCTGGGGGTTCTATGCAAGGTGGGCTATGTGCACAGTTCCTGTGTGTCCAGCCCTACTGGGGTACCTGCCCAGGGGAGTTCCATATCCTGGGAAGGGCCTGACTATGAGAGCCCCATGGGCTGCTGGGTAGCTGCACAGGTGAGCTCCATACCCTTGGAGGGACTTGAACATGAGAGCCCCCTGGGCTGTGGGGTGCGGGATGCAGCCCAGGTGAGCTCCATATCCTGGGATTGGCCTGACCACGAGAGCCCCATGGGCTGCTGGAGACCTGGTAAAGGATATCAGGACAGTCAGTGAAGCCACCGAGGATATACATCCAGTAGCTCCTATTTCCTACACCCTGCTGGAAATTCTACCATCCACCAGGCCATGGCATTCTGTATTACACTTCAATGATGCCTTCTTCTGTATTCCATTCATCTCAGAGTCACAAGAATTTTTGGCTTGTGAGTGGCAGGACACAACATGCAACACAAGCAATAATGCTGGGCCGTCCTGCCCCAATGGTTCAAAAATCCCCACACCATCATTGGGGAAATGTCCTCTAAAGACCTAAAAGTTCTACCTCTGTAAAAGGGAACCCTCCTTCAATATGCAGATGACATTCTGATCGCCAAGCCTACTAAAGACGCCTCTGAACTACCTAGCCAAGAAAGGATAGAAGGTGTCCAAGAAAAAGGCTCAAATATCCCAGGCTCAGGTGACATGCCTGGGCTTCATTCTCGCAGATATTCAGAGAAACGCATCCCAGGATAGGGAAGAAGCCATTTGTAGCCTTACCACTTCTAAAACTAGAAGACAGCTTAGGGGTTCCTGGGGAGGCCAAGGTTTTCTGCATCTGGATTCCTAACTACAGTCTAATAGCTGGGCCTCTACATGAAACACTGACACGAAAAGATGATGATCCTTTTGAAAAGAATCCAGAAGCAGCCTTTCAAGAATGGAAAGAGCAGTCAATTCAGATCCTTGCCCAGGAACTCGCTAATTTAGCTAAACCCTTTGACCTTTACATACCCTGTCAATGGTTAATCACCCTTGGAGCCTTAGTGCAAAAACTGGGACCACTTGAAATGGAGCAACACAAGAATGCCCTTCAGGTATGATAAATTATGGTCACCAAGGGCTTTGCCCACCGACTCATCAGGCCAGGATACTGGGGTATCTAAAAAGCTAGAAATCAGCAGCCCACAAGGCCAGCTCCCTCCTAAGGGAAAAGGACCCCACGTGGTGATCCTAACCACCCATCATGCCCTGAATTTGCAGGGGTCGCTCTGTGGACACACTGACCTCGAGTGAGGAAGCCCTCCAACTCCAAACACCAGAGAGACAAATAGGGGCAACGTGCCCCCAAGATGACTTGTGTGACCATCACTTGACCTGGAGTTTCTCTCAGAAAACAACAAGACTGTGCCCCGAAAGAGCAGACTACTGCTTGCAGGACTTACTGCACCCAGAGGGGAGCTAATAAGCTTGGCGGGGGAAACGTATATCACGCTTTCACCATAGAAAACCCTACAGACACCACGGTGATGGTGGCCAATATGACCGGCTGGACTGCTGGCTACTTCTAAAGGCCGTTGACTCAGTGGACGTCATGGTCCTGGATCACCACTGACCCTGGACTGTCTGGGAGTTGCACGGGCAGGGCTCTGACACATGGTGCTGTTTGTACATAAATTCAGGGACCTAATTAAAGAAAGCACAGACTACTGGTCAGAGCCTCTAGGCTGGCAAAAAATGTCAGCCTAAGGTCACCGAACAAATGTGGGGTGGGGTGAAACCTGCCACCACAGCATTTCTGCGCATCTCTTTCCGGTACCCTTAAAGGTCATTAGAATCTATAACACTTCCAATGCTGGTGCTCAGGCGGACGAGAAATGAGGCAGGGGTCTTTGGGACAATCAACCTCACCTGGAGGCTGGTGGGGAGACGTTTTGCCCTTCCCCACAGGTATCAGGGCTCCCACCACAGCATGAAACAGTTACAAAAGAGGGGTCTGCACCCTCAACACCCCAAGAATGAGGAACGGAACAAAAAGCAGAGGAGGTGTTCGTCTCTGGCAACGTTCATTAAAAATTCCTGGGAGATAAAAAGAGAATCTGAGCAATAAAATAAAGTCTAACCTGTTTTTCCTTTGTGCTTTGTCTAATTTCATGTGCTCCTAAGGTTCCGCATGCAGAGGTCCCACACCCGGCACTTCAGACCCGATTTCCTAGTGCAGAATGGCTGGGTCGACACCTCAGCTAGCGGAGTCCCATGCAGACTGCATGGCATAGAGCCTGAGCTGCAGCCAACCCAGCCCTCGAGAGCTCCATCCCCTAACTCCCACTGACGCTGCCGGGATCCCTACACAGCATACCAGCCCACAGCCCGTGGGGGACTGCACGCTCACACCTCTCCATTCGGTTTTAAAAATAATGTTTCCTTTGCTTCTGAACCAAACTCAGTCTTGATCTGTTGGCTCCAATGACACTGGGCATGGGGACTCATGTTGGGGTCCACTCTGGAGGATCAGTAACGGAAATTGAGAACACTGTAACTTCAATGAACAGATGTGTGAGCCAAAGTGTAGTTAACATAGAGCAGTGTATAATGCTCGGGTAAAATAAGACTTTTCTAAGACTTACATTTGATATTTCCATCACTTTACTATAAGCAATTTCAGTGAAGACGTCTGTCTTATTTGTCAGGTCAACATTAGAGAAATGAAGTGATTTATTTCCATGGATGTAAATCAAACACTCTTGGCTGAAGCTTCAATCTTGGTTTGAATGCTTTTCCATTGAAAAGGATACCTGTCTTTCAGCTCCCCCATTTCTGAGAAGTATAAAATCTTATAATTTATTATTACTAAAGTGGAAAGGTAGGAAAAGGGATAAATTAACAGTTTGGGATTAACACATACACACTGCTATGTATAAAATAGATCATCAACAAGGAATTACTGTATAACACAGGGAACTACACTGAATATTTTGCAATAACCTATAAGGGGAAATAATCTGAAAAAGAATCGATATTTTTATTGACATCATCTATCAATGACAGATAAAATGTAACCTAAGCAAGGCCGATGGTGAGCGCTTCTGAACCTGAAGATTTCAATCATCTAAAATTTGGGCTCTGCCTATTTCCCAAGGCCCTTAATGGACATACGTGTAGCCGTAGCTTAAAAATTCCCCAGTTTGGGGTTCGGGGAGGCACTGATTTGGAAAAATCCCTGGTGTTCTCCTTCCATGCACGGGACCCTTCCTACAGCTAAAACATGCCTGTCACACCTAGAGGATCGTACACCGTTTGATCGGAAAGAGTTTGGAAAAGGCACCTCATCTCCTCATCACCTGGTGCTCGGGTTCACCCCTCCAGCATCTTTCCTAACAATCTCCTCACTTGGGGATATCAGCACCATCAACATCCTGTTGCACACAGTTTGGAATTTGTCCAGACGATGAAGCGGAAGGATGAGAAAAATTTAGAGACAAGTCTTAGGTCTTCGGACAGGCACATGCCACTCTAATTTCCAAAATGGAAGACAAATTCATCAAAGGCTAGAATTGCCCACGGAAAGAGAATAGGGCTAGAGGAAATCCCGCTGTTTTGTGTCCAGTTTCCAAAAACACAAGTTGAAAAATGGAACTCGGGGGCACTAAAATTCATGAAACTGCAGAGTTGAAAATATCTATTGTCAAAAAATATCTTGAGGTAAGTCACAGAAAAGGACTTGTAAGCAAGGGAGAGTGGCAGTAAACAGATTTGAAGAGGTAGAAAGGACTCCCCATTAAAGCATAATAAAAGGGGCTGAACATCACCAATGTTGCACTTGGCCCAAAAGGGAGTATGCATTTTTTTCTGAATATATTCAAGTAAAGGCCATACACACTTTTTATCCAACCAAACAGGTGGGCACTGGAAATCAATACTACAAAATGTATCACTTCACATCAGTCAGAAGGGCCATCCACATAAAGTGTAAACACCAGAAATGCAGGACAGGGCGAGGAGAAAAGGGATCCCTGTGACGCTGATAGTGGAAATGTAATTTGCCAACGGCCACTCTGGAGAAGTGTATTGTGTTTGCTAAAACATTTGAAAACTGAACTACATAGCATAGGGCACTTGCACTCATGGGCGTATACCTTGGGAAAAACAAAAAAATGACAGAAAACAGGCACCCCAACGTTTACCACCTCTCTGTTAAAAAGTGCCTCCAATTGGATATAACCTAAATGTCCCTGAAAGATTAAAATGGATAAAAGAGATGGGGTACTTATGTAGAGTGGAATATTACTCATCCAGAAATCAATGAAATAAGGCCAGTTGTAACAACTCTGGAGGAGTTACATATGATCATTCTAAGTGACACATGTCAGAAAGAAAAAGACACATATCATAAGATGTCACTTAAAGGTGGAATCAAAAATGGCTACACATGAAATAAACTACAAAACAGAAACATAGTCAAATATGTAGAAAATAGACATAAGGCTGCTAAATGGGAAAGGTGGGGAATGGTGAGGTATTATCCAGGAGGTTGAAATTAGCAAAGATACCATTGCAAGTACCGAATTGAATAACTGGCAAGGCCTACACGGTACCTCAAAGAACTGCACTCAGTCCACTCAAGTCACTGGAAAATAATACATATGACTCGTAAGCATCTGAGAAAGAATTTATTGTTGTCACACAGTACATGAATCAAGTGGATGTACAGCAGCAAAAAACAGAGCTTTGAAAATCAGCTGTAACCAATATAAATTTAAAAATATTTATAAAAACAGTGAGACAGACAAAAATTCTTACAACTTTTGTTGAAGGGCTACAATGTAACATGGATTGAACACATGTAGACCCACAGAAGGATGATATATAAGGCTGGAAGCTATGCACGCTAAGAGATGTTAGAGAGGCTGGGTGAGGAAATGCAGACCTTTTAAAGTAATACTGCCTGGTACCCATTCCATGGGTCCCAAATCTGCAGTTTCAAGGGAATCTTCTGACAGGGAAAACATGCCTGGGAAACCGAGATGAATGTACACTGTGTGCTCAGGAAAAGTGTCTAAAATGCACCTCATTTTTGATCTCCTGGTGCTGGGGTTCGCCATTCCAGCCACATTACTAACAATCTCCCCACTTGGAGAATCAGCACCTTTAACCTCCTGTTTCACACAGTTTGCAGTTTTTGCAGAGGATAAATGGGAAGAGGAGGAACCAATGAGAGATTAGCTGTAGGACTTTTGACAGGCACATGTCACTCTAATTTCCCATTAGGAAGAAGAATTAAACAAAGGCTCAGCATGCCTCCCCAGAACGAGAAAAGGGCCGGAAGCAACCCAGTGGTTTGGCGGTCAGCTCACAAAAAAAGTGAGTTGCAAAATGGAGCTCAGGAGCAGACAATTCAAAGACCTGCAAAGATATAAATGATAACCAACGTCCAAAAATATATTCAGGTAAGGCAACGAAGAGGTTCGGAATGAGAGGCAGAATTCCAGGAAACATTTTTCAAAAGGTAGATTGTACTCACATTTAAAGCATATGAAAAGCAGCAGAATTTCTAAAATGATGCAGTTGGGCAAAAGGGTGTATGCGTTTTTTTCGTGAATATCTTCAGAAAAAAAAAACACATACAGAGTTTTTGGCCAACCAAGCAAGAGGGAAATGCAAATCCGCACAATAAAGAAGTCTCAATTTCCACTGCTCAGAAAGGCCATCCAAAAAATGTGTACAAATCAAAATGTGTGGATTCAGGTACGATGATTCTAAGTGAAATAAGTCACACAGAAAAAGAAACTTATCATAAGATATCACTTATGAAGATCCTGTAAACATGGCTACACATGAACTGAGTTAGGAAAGAGAACAGAGTCTCACATTTAGAAAACACTCTTATGCCTGCTTAAGGGGGAAGGAGAGGTGGGGTGATGCATAAAACCAGAGTTTGATATAAGCACAGGTACCGTTCCAAAAACCATGTATGGAATAGTCAAGACGTACACCTTCCTCAGTGAAAGGGACTCAAAACCCCATATTTCCCGCAGAGGAATATATCTGACTACTAAGAATCTTAAAGCCTATGTATTGATATGTCTCCATAAGGGAATCAAGAGTTTCTAGACTGGCATAAACATGGCAGCGAGAATCAGCTCAAACCCACTATAAAATGGAATTTCAAAACAAAACATAAAAACAGGGAAATTATTTACAATTCCTTCAGGGTCTCTGATGAAACCTGGAATGACCCTATCTACAACGACAGCTGGATGTTGCATAAGGTTGGACACATGGGAAAGAGAGGATTGGTAAGATTGTGTGAGCAAATGCAGACCCTTTAAAGCAATAATGCATGGCACCCATTCCATGTGTCCCAACTCTCCAGGTTGAAGGGTACATTACTATAGCTATAACATGTAAGGGAAACCTATGAATGGACACACTGTGAATACGAAATGTTTCTAAAACTCAACGAATAGTCCCTCTCCTTGTGCGCCAGTTTGACTTTCCAACTGCTTTAATATCAAACTCCCAACTTGGAGAGACAGTACCTTTAACCTCTTGGTTCGCACAGGTTGCCAATTTGGCAAATGATGAAAGGGAAGTGGGGGAACCAATGAGAGAGTAGCTGTTAAGCATTTGGACGGGCACATGTCACTCTTATTTCCCGGGAGGAAGAAGAATTAACCAAAGTCTCAGCCACCCACTGAAAACCAGTATAGATTCTATACCAAAATTTTGACTTGCGTTCAGCTCACAAAACACGAGTTAAAAAGTGGAGCTCAGGGGCACAGCAATTCACAAACTGACAGAGTAATAAAGGGCAACTATCGTCCAAAAATCTGTTGAGGGAAGGCAATGAGGCGGTCTTGAAAGCAAGGCAGAAAGGCAGTAAACAGATTTCAAGAGGTATGTTGGAATCACCTTTAAAGCACAGGAAGAGGGTCACAACTTCGACAATGATGCACTTGGCCAAAAAGGGCGTATGCGTTTTCTCCTGAATATATTCAGGAACAAGCAAGCAAGCAAGCAAGCAAGCGGGCAATGAAAATCTGCACTACAAAGAAGTATCACTTCCCACCAGTCAAAAGGGACATCCACAAAATGGGTAAAAACCAGAAAGTCAAGACAGGGCCTGGAGAACAGGGAGCCTTGTTATGCTGATTGGCGGCATGTAAATTGCCAACTGCCTATCTGGAGAAGTGCATTGTGTTCCCTAATTCAAGTAAACAACAGAGCTACAGAGCCAAGGGCACTCCCAGTCTAGGCAATATACCTTGGGAAAACGGAAAATCAATAAGAGAGAACCACCCCAACATTTAGGGCTGCACTGCTTACAAGAACCTCATCTTGGGTACACCTTAAATATCCCAGGAAAGATAAAAATGGTTCAAAAAATGGTGGTACTTACGTATGATGGAATATCCCTCAGCCATGAAATCAAGGTTATAAGACCAGTAGCACCAAAATGAGTGGATTCAGGTACGATGATTCTAAGTGAAATAAGTCACTCAGAAAAAGAAACTTATCATAATATATCACTTATGAAAATCCTGTAAACATGGCTACACATGAACTGAGTTAGGAAAGAAAACAGAGTCTCACATTTAGAAAACACTCTTATGCTTGCTTAAGGGGGAAGGAGAGGTGTGGTGTTGCATAAAACCAGAGTTTGATATAAGTACAGGCACCATACAAGAAACCAAATACAGAATAGTCAAGATCTACACGTTCCTCTCTGAAAGGGAATCAAGACCAGATACCTCCCGCAGAGGAATATATCTGACTAGTAAGAATCTTAAAACCTGTGTATTGATATGACTCCATAAGGGAATCAAGTGTTTCTAGACTGGCATAAACATGGCAGCGAGAATCAGCTCAATCTCACTATAAAAAGGAATTTCAAAAACAAAACATAAAAACTGGGAAATTCTTTACAATTCCTTCAGGGTCTCTGATGAAACCTGGAATGACCATATCTACAATGACAGCTGGATGTGGCATAAGGCTGGACACCTGGGACTGAGAGGATTGGTGAGATTGGGTGAGCAAATGCACACCCTTTAATGCAATAATACATGGCACCCATTCCCTGGGTCCCAACTGTACAAGTTGTAGGGAATATTACTACATCTATAGCATGTACGGGAAACCTAGAGAATGGACACACTGTGAATACGAAAGGTCTCTAAAATTCAAAGAATAGTCCCTCTCCTGGTGCTCCGGTTTGACTTTGCAACTTCTTTAATATCAATCTCCCAACTTGCAGAGACAGCCGCTTTAACCTCCTGGTTCGCACAGGTTGCCAGTTTGGCAGAGGATGAAAGGGAAGAGGGAGCACCAATGAGAGAGTAGTTGTTAGGCATTTGGACGGGCACATGTCACTCTTATTTCGCGGGAGCAAGAAGAATTAACCAAAGTCTCAGCCACCCACCAACAACCAGTATAGGTTCTGAACCAAAATATTGGACTTGGTTTCAGGTCACAAAAAACGAGTTATAAAATGGAGCTCAGGGTACAGCAATTCACAAACTCGCAGAGTAATAAAGGGCAACTATCGTCCAAAAATATGTTGAGGGAAGACAATGACATGGAATGGAAAGCGAGGCAGAAGAGCAGGAAACAGATTTTAAGAGGTACGTTGGACCCACCTTAAACACAGGAAGAGGGGCACAACTTCGACAATGATGCACGTGGTCAAATAGTGCGTATGCGTTTTCTCCTGAATATATTCAGGAGAAAACGCATACGCCCATTATGGCCAAGCAAGCAAGTGGGCAATGCATATCTGCACTACAAAGAAGTATCACTTCCCACCGGTCAAAAGGGACATCCACAAAATGTGTAAAAACCAGAATGGCAAGACAGGCTCTGGAGAACAGGGAGCCTTGTTATGCTGATGGGCGGCATGTAAATTGCCAACTGCCTCTCTGGAGGGGTGCATTGTATTTCCTAAAACAAGTAAACAACAGAGCTACAGAGCGAAGGGCACTTCCAGTCTAGGGAATATACCTTGGGAAAAATGAAAATCAATAAGACAGAGCCACCCCAAAATTTAGGGCTGCACTGCTTACAACAACCTCAACTTGGGTACACCTTAAATATCCCAGGAAAGATAAAAATGGTTCAAAAAATTGTGGTACTTACGTACGATGGAATATCCCTCAGCCATGAAATCAATGTCATAAGAGCAGTAGCAGCAAAATGAGTGGATTCAGGTACGATGATTCTAAGTGAAATAAGTCCAAAGAAAAAGAAACTTATCATAAGATATCACTTATGAAGATCCTGTAAATATGGCTACACATGAACTCAGTTAGGAAAGAGAACAGAGTCTCATATTTAGAAAACACTCTTATGCCTGCTTAAGGGGGAAGGAGAGGTGGGATGATGCATAAAACCAGAGTTTGATATAAGCACAGGTACCGTTCCAAAAATCAACTATGGAATAGACAAGACCTACCTATACCTTCCTCAGTGAAAGGGACTCAAAACACCATATTTCCCACAGAGGAATATATCTGACTAGTATGAATCTTAAAACCTATGTATTGATATGTCTCCGTAAGGGAATCAAGTGATTCTAGACTGGCATAATCATGGCAGCGAGAATCAGCTCAAACCCACTATAAAAAGGAATTTCCAAACAAAACAAAAAAACAGCAAAATTCTTTACAATTCCTTCAGGGTCTCTGATGACACCTGGAATGACCCTATCTAAAACGACTGCTGGATGTGGCATAAGGCTGGACACATGGGACTGAGAGGAATCGTGAGATTGGGTGAGCAAATGCAGACCCTATAAAGCAATAATGAATGTCACCCATTCCATGGGTCCCAACTCTCCAGGTTGAAGGTAATATTACTATAGCTATAACATGTATGGGAAACCTAGAGAATGGACACACTGTGTATACGAATGTTCTCTAAAACTCAACGAATAGTCCCTCTCCTTGTGCGCCAGTTTGACTTTCCAACTGCTTTACTATCAATCGCCCAACTTGGAGAGACAGCACCTTTAACCTCCTGGTTTGCACAGGTTGCCAGTTTGGCAAAGGATGAAAGGGAATAGGGAGAACCAATGAGAGAGTAGCTGTTAGACATTTGGACAGGCACATGTCACTCTTATTTCCCGGAAGAAGAAGAATTAACCAAAGTCTCAGCCAGCCACATGGAACCAGTATAGTTCCTGAACCAAAATATTGGACTGGCGTTCAGCTCACAAAAAAACGATTTAAATAATGGAGCTCAGGGGCACAGCAATTCACAAACTGGTAGAGTAATAAAGGACAACTATCGTCCAACATTCTGTTAAGGGAAGGCCACGAGGCAGACCTGAAAGCGAGGCAGAAAAGAAGGAAAAAGATTTCAACAGATACGTTGGAATCGCGTTTAAATCACAGGAAGAGGGGCACAAATTCCACAAATATGCACTTGGCCAAAAAGGGCGTATGTGTTTTCTCCTGAATATATTCAGGAGAAAACGCATACGCCCTTTTTGGCCAAGCAAGCAAGTGGGCAATGCAAATCTGCAGTACAAAGGAGTATCACATCCCACCGGTCCAAAGGGACATCCACAAAATGGGTAAAAACCAGAAAGGCAAGACAGGCCCTGGAGAACAGGGAGCCTTGTTATGCTGATGGGCGGGATGTAAATTTTCAACTGCCTCTCTGGAGGAGTGCATTGTGTTCCCTAAAACAAGTAAACAACAGAGCTACAGAGCCAAGAGCACTTCCAGTCTAGGGAATATACCTTCGGAAAAGAGAAAATCAAAAAGACAGAGCAACCCCAAAATTTAGGGCTGCACTGCTTACAAGAACCTCAACTTGGGTACACCTTAAATATCCCAGGAAAGATAAAAATGGTTCAAAAATTGTGGTACATACGTACGATGGAATATCCCTCAGCCATGAAATCAATGTCATAAGACCAGTAGCAGCAAAATGAGTGGATTCAGGTACGATGATTCTAAGTAAAATAAGTCACAAAGAAAAAGAAACTTATCATAAGATATCTCTTATGAAGATCCTGTAAACATGGCTACACATGAACTGAGTTAGGAAAGAGAACAGAGTCTCACATTTAGAAAACACTCTTATGCCTGCTTAAGGGGGAAGGAGAGGTGGGGTGATGCATAAAACCAGAGTTTGATATAAGCACAGGTACCGTTCCAAAAAACAACTATGGAATAGACAAGACCTACACCTTCCTCAGTGAAAGGGGCTCAAAACCCCATATTTCCCGCAGAGGAATATATCTGACTAGTAAGAATCTTAAAACCTCTGTATTGATATGTCACCGTAAGGGAATCAAGTGTGTCTAGACTGGCATAAACATGGCAGTGAGAATCAGCTCTAACCCACTATAAAAATGAATTTCAAATACAAAACAAAAAAACAGGGAAATTCTTTACAATTCCTTCAGGGGCTCTGATGAAACCTGGAATGACCCTACCTACAACGAGAGCTGGATGTGGCATAAATTTGGACACTTGAGAATGACAGTTTTGGTGAGACTGGGTGAGCAAATGCAGACCCTTTAAAGCAATAATGTGTGGCACCCATTCCATGGGTCCCAACTCTCCATGTGTAAGGGAATATTACTATAGCCATAACATTTACGGGAAACCTAGAGAATGGACACACTGTGAATACGAAAGGTTTCTAAAACTCAACTTATAGTCCGTCTCCTTGTGCTCCATTTTGACCTTCCAACTGCTTAAATATCAATCTCCCAAATTGGAGCGATAGCCCGTAAAACCTCCTGGTTCGCACAGGTTGCCAATTTGGGAGAGGATGAAAGGGAAGAGGGAGAACCAAAGAGAGAGTAGCTGTTAGGCATTTGGACGGGTACATGTCACTTTAATTGCCCAGCAGGATGTAGAATTAACCAATGTCTCAGCCACCCACGGGGAACCAGTATAGGTTTTGAACCATAATTTTGGATTTGCGGTCAGCTCACAAAAACGAGTTGAAAAATGGAGCTCAGGGGCACAGCAATTTACAAACTGGCAGAGTAATAGAAGACAACTATCGTCCAAAAATCTTTTGAGGGAAGGCAGAGAGGCAGACTTTAAAACGTGGCAGAATAGCAGGAAACACATTTCAATAGGTACGTTGGAATCACCTTTAAAGCACAGGAAGAGGGGCACAACTTTGACAATGATACACTTGTCCAAAAGGGGCGTATGCGTTTTCTCCTGAATATATTCAGGAGAAAATGCATACGCCCTTTTTGGCCAAACAAGCAAGCAGCAATGCAAATCTTCACTACAAAGAAGTATCCCTTCCCAACGGTCAAAATGGACATCCGCAATATGTGTAAAAACCAGAAAGGCAAGACAGGCCCTGGAGATCAGGGAGCCTTGTAATGCTGATGGGCGAGATGTAAGTTGCCAACTGCCTCTCTGGAGGAGTGCATTGTGTTTCCTAAAACAAGTAAACAACAGAGCTACTGAGCCAAGGGCACTTCCAGTCTAGGGAATATACCTTGGGAAAACTGAAAATCAATAAGACAGAGCCACCCTAAAATTTAGCGCTGCACTGCTTACAAGCACCTCAACTTGGGTACACCTTAAGTATCCCAGGAAAGACAAAAATCATTCAAGATATTGTGGTACTTACGTACGATGGAATATCGCTCAGCCATGAAATCAATGTCATAAGACCAGTAGCAGCAAAAAGAGTGGATTCAGGTACGATGATTCTAAGTGAAATAAGTCTCACAGAAAAAGAAACTTATCGTAAGATATCACTTATGAAGGTCCTGTAAACATGGCTACACATGAACTGAGTTAGGAAAGATTACAGAGTAACTAATCTTATCATAAGGTATCACTCATAGTGGGAATGTACACATGACCACACATGAACTGAATGACAAACACAACAGATTCACACAATTAGAAAACATCTTCTGCCTGCTTAATGGGAAAGCCGAGGTGGGGTGATGCATAAAACCAAAGTTTTAAATTAGCACAGATACTGTTATATAAACCATGTATGTAATAGACAACACCTACTCCCGCCACAATGAACTGGACACAACACCCCCTATTCATTGCAGAGGAATATGTCTGACTCTATGTATTTTAAAACATATGTATTCTCATGTCTCCATAAAGGAATCATATGTGTGTATAACGACATGAACACAGCACTGAAATTCAGTTAAACCCACTTATAAAAATAAATTTCAAAAGCAAAATGCAAAAACAGATAGAAAGTCTTAAAAGCTATGTTCATGGCCTGTGATGCAAGCTAGTTTGACCACCTTTACACCCACAGCTGGATGAGACATAAGACTGGACACTTGGGGCTGACAAGATTGCTGAGGTTGTGTGAAGAAAAGAACACCACTTAGAGCAATACTGTGTGCTACCCATTCTAGTGGTCCAAACTCTCCAGGTTTAAGGGAATCTTCCTCCAGTTAAAACATGCATGGGAAACCCAGTGGATGGTACACTGTGTAATTGGGAAAGTTTTCTAAAAGGTACCTCATTTTTCCTTTTGTCGTGCTCGGCCTCGCCATTCCATCTGCATTACTCAAAATCTCCCCACTTGGAGTGTCAGCCCCTTTACCCTCCCATTATGCACAGTTTGCAAATTGTGCAGAGGATGAACAGGAAGAGGGGAAATAAATGAGAGATTAGCTGTAGGTGTTTGGATGGGCACATGTCACTCTAGTTTCCCATCAGGAAGAAGAATTAACCAAAGGCTCAGCCTGAAACCCCAGAACCAGACTAGGGCCTAAAGCCATCCTGCAGTATTGCAGCCAGCTCACAAAGAGGCGAGTTGAAAAATGGAAATCAGGGGCACAGCAATTCACAAACTTGCAGAGTTATAAAGGACAACTATCATCCAGAAATATATTGAGGAAAGGCAGTGAAGAGGATTTGAATGCAAGGCAGAATTGAAGGAAAGAGATTTCAAGAGGTAGATTGGAGTCGTCTTTAAAGCACATGAAAAGCGACAAAATTTCGACAATGTTGCCCTTGGCTGAAAAGGGATTATGTGTATTTTCTTGAATATATTCGGGAAAAAATGCATATGCCCTTTTTGGCCAAGCAAGCCCTCAGGCATTGCAAATCCACACTACATAGAAGTGTCCCTTACCTCCAGTCAAAAGGGCCATCCACAAATAGTGTAAAAACCACAAATGCAGGACAGGCCATGGAGAAAAGGGAGCCTGGTTACGCCGATGGACAGGATGTAAATTGCCCACAGCCTCTCTGGAGAACTGTATGTTGTTTTCTAAAACAGAGCTACAGAGCATAGCACACTTCCACTCATGGGTGTGTATTTTGGGAAAACTAAAAATCCACAACACACAGCCAGCCCAAAGTTTAGGGGTGTTCTGTTTACAAGAACCTCGACTTAGGTACACTTTATATATCCCAGGAAAGGAAAAAAAATGGATATAGATGTTGTGGTACTTATATACACTGGAATGTCACTCAGACATAAAATCAATGTCATAAGGCCAATAGCAGCATAATGAGTGGCTTTAGGTACGATGATGCTAAGTGAAATGAGCCACAAAGTAAAAGAAACTTATTGTAATATATCACTTATAGAGGAAATGTAAACATGGCTACACATGAACTGAATTTCAAAAGAGAACAGAGTTACACATTTAGAAAACACACTTATGCCTCCTTAAGGGGAAAGGTGACGTGGGGTGATGTGTAAAAGCAGAGTTTGAAATTAGCACAGATCCCATTCCATATACCAAATATGTAATAGACAAGACCTACTCCTTTCTCAATGAACTGGACACAAAACACCCTATTCACTGAAGAGGAATATATCTGATGTAATAACCTTGAAACCTATGTATTTATATGTTTCCATAATGGAATCAAGTGTATGTAGATTGGCATAAACACAGATCAGTGGAACAGGACAGAAAGCCCAGAGATAAACCTACATATCTATGGCTATCTCATCTATGACAAAGGAGCTAAGGATATACAATGGAGAAAAGACAGTCTCTTCAGTAATTGGTGCTGGAAAAACTGGACCCCTACACATAAAAGAATGAAATTAGAACACTCCATAACACCATACACAAAAATAGACTCTAAATTGATTAGAGATCTAAATATAAGACCAGACACTATAAAACACTTAGAGGAAACCATAGGCAGAACACTCTATGACATAAATCACAGCAAGATCCTTTTGGACCCACCTCCTAGAGAAATGGAAATAAAAACAGAAATCAACAAATGGGACCTAATGAAACTTAAAAGCTTTTACACAGTACAGGAAAACATAAACAAGATGCAAAAACAACCCTCAGAATGGGAGAAAATATTTTCAAATGAAGCAATTGACAAAGGATTAATCTCCAAACTTTACAAGCACCTCATGTAGCTCAATATCACAAAAACAAACAACCCAATCCAAAAACGGGCAGAAGACCTAAATAGACATTTCTCCAAAGAAGATATACAGATTACCAAGAAACACATGAAAGGATGCTGAACATCACTAATCATTAGAGAAATGCAAATCAAACCTACCCTGAGGTATCACCTCACAGCAGTCAGAGTGGCAATCATCAAAAAAATCTACAAAACAATAAATGCTGGAGAGGCCTTTATTGGACAAAAGGGAACACACTTGCACTGTGGGTGGGAATGTAAATTGATATGGGCACTAGGGAGAAGAGTATGGAGGTTCCATTAAATAACTAACAATAGAAGTACCATAGGACACAACAATCCAACTACTGGGCATTTGCCTTGCGAAAACCATAATTCAAAAAGAGTTATGTACAAAAATGTTCATTGCAGCTCTATTTGCATTAGCCAGGACATGGAAGCAACCTAAGTGTCCATCGACAGATGAATGGATAAAGAAGATCTGGCACATATATACAATCAAATATTACTCAACCATAAAAAGAAGCAAAACTGAGTTATTTGTACTGAGGTGGATGGACTTAGAATCTGTCCTACACAGTGAAGTAAGTCAGAAAGGGAAAAACAAATACTGTATGTTAACAGAGATATATGGAATCTAATGAAGAAAAAAAAAAGATTTTGAAGAACCTAGTGGCAGGACAGGATTAAGGACACAGACATAGAGAAAGGACTTGAGGACACCGGAAGGGGGATGGGTAAGCTGGGACGAAGTGAGAGAGTGGCATGGACATAAATACATTACCAAATGTAACACCAATAGCTACTGAGAATCAGCCACATAGAACAGGGAGATCAGCTCGGTGCTTTGTGACCACATAAAGGGGTGGGATATGGAGTGTGGGAGGGAGATGCAAGAGGGAGGGGATCTGGTGATATTTGTATATGTATAGCTGATTCACTTTGTTATACAGCAGAAACGAACACTCCATTGTAAAGCAATTATACTCCAATAAACGTGTAAAAGGAAAAAAATAAAAAAGAAAGCCCAAGGATAAATCTACACACCTATGGTCAACTAATCTATGACAAAGGAGGCAAGACTATACAATGGAGATAAGACAGTCTCTTCAATCATTGGTGCTGGGAAATATGGACAGCTACATGTAAAAGAATGAAATTAGAACACTCCCCAACACCATACATAAAAATATATTCAAAATGGATTAGAGACCTTAATGTAAGGCCGGACAGTATAAAACTCTGAGAGGAAAACTTACGAAGGATACTCTGACGTAAATCACAGCAAGATCTTTTTTGATCCACCTCGTATAGCAATGAAATTAAAAAGAAAACTAAAGAGATGGGACCTAATGAAACGTAAAAGCTTTTGCAAAGCAAAGGAAACTACAAACAAGACGAAAAGACAACCCTCAGAATGGCAGAAAATATTTGCCAATGAATCAATGGACAAATGATTAATCTCCAATATATATAAGCTGCTCATGCAGCTCAATATTAATAAAACAAACAACCCAATACAAAAATGGAAGATCTAAATAGACATTTCTTCCAAGAACACATAGAGATGGCCAGTACGCACATGAAAATCTGCTCAACATCACTAATTATTAGAGAAATGGAAATCGAAACGACAATGAGGTATCACGTCACACCTGTTAGAATGGGCATCATCAGAAAATCTACAAACAACAAATGCTGGAGAGGGTGTGGAGAAAAGGAACCTTCTTCCACTATTGTTGGGGATGTAAATCGATACAGTCTCTATGGAGAACAGTATGGAGGTTCCTTAAAAAACTAAAAATAGAATTACCATATCATCGAGCAATCCCACTACTGGGCATATACCCAGAGAAAACCATAAATCAAAAAGACACATTCACCACAATGTTCACTGAAGCACTATTTACAATAGACAGGTAATGAAAGCAACCTAAGTGCCCACAGACAGACGAATGGATAAAGACGTGGTACATATATACAACGGAATATTACTCAGCCATACATAGGAATGAAATTGGGTCATTTGTAGAGACCTTGATGGACCTAGAGACTGTCATACAGAGTGAAGTAAGTCAGAAAGAGGAAAACAAATATTGTATATTAATGCATATATGTGGAACCTAGAAAAATGGTACAGATGAACCGGTGTGCAGGGCAAAGATAGAGACACAGATGTAGAGAACAAACATATGGACACCAAGGAGGGAACGCCATGTGAGGGTGGTGGTGGGATGAATTGGGAGACTGGGATTCACATGTGCACACTTATATGTTTAAAATAGGTATCCAACAAGAACCTGCTGTATAAAAGAAATAAATTTAAAAAAATTAAAATTAAATAAATAACATTTAATAAAATAAAACAGAAAAAAAGTTTTTCCCTTCACATAGACGTCTTTATATTAATGCATTATTTCCATGTTTATATCTCCAAATTAAAAAAAAATGATGAATAAATAAAATCGAACTTGAACCGAAAAGAAAAAAAGAAAAAAAAAAAAAAAAACAGAACTCACCAGTTATACAGAGGAAAATCGTATCAGGGCACTTGCTCCAGTGGTAAAAAATTCTTAAGTTGGTCAGAGGTGGGAAATTGTCTCCCATGCACTCAGCAGCGCTCCCCCCGACAAGGAGAATCCTCATTGCAAAGCTGGGGGACTGTGTCGAGGCGTCTGTGAGTAAATGTGAGCTGAGCCCCAGTCCTGCTGCAGCTGAACTCTTCCCACCCTTTCCAGGTAAAACACCTGAATATGTACAAGCACTTGCAAGCCTAGAGGAAGGGCTGTGGAGCCACACTAGCGACAGCACACAGGCCGACTTGGTGCCTGCAGGCCAGCCAGGATGGTCCTGGCCCCAGATGGTCTTCTGGAATCTTTCCATTTCCCTGCCTGAGATACCCCTCCTGCCACGGCCCCCACTGCTTTTTTACTTCCTCACCTCTGCCTGGGGAGAAATTCCAGTGGCAGGTATGGGTGACACATCCTCTTCTTTAGCAGGTGGCAGCCTGGCAACTCCTGCAGAAAGTCCAGCAGAGCCCCACTCACACTGGGCCACACACAAAGCCACGGCCCCTCACTCCCTCCCACCACCCCAGCCACGACACTGCTGACGGGGCAGAGAATATGGCGTCAGGCATAGCTACAGGGGTTCTTGCTGACTGGAGAGGTGTTTATATTGACCTCAACCCAGGCACACCTGTGGGTGGGGCTGGCAGGCAGTGTCAGGCTGCCCAAATCAGCCAATCCTCACCCCTCAGGGGCTCAAAGTTGCAGAAAATGAACCTTGCTAAACTGGTCAGTCCCAAGGAACAGGTGTGGGCTCTTGAGAGTCAGGCTAGACAAGGGGCTGCAGCTGCGGCTTGTTTTCTAATCATTTTATCTGGTCCATGAGTGGAAAACAACTTCAAGAAGACCCTATCCTAATGAGAGGAATCCAGGAGTCAGGGAGAGGAGTGATGGTGGCTGGAGACAGAGGCCTGGTGCCCTGGCTGCAGTGGAAGTGTCTGGAAGACCAGGCAGAGAGAGGCTGCACAGAGTGATAGCCAGGGTCACAGACCTGTCAGAGCTGCTGTTTGTTAGTTCAAGTCCTGCTCTGAGGTGTTCTGTGTCAGCTGTGAGCGACAGGTGAGCTGGGGTTTCTCTGCAAGTTGGGCTATTTGCACAGTTCCTGTGTGTCCAGCCCTGCTGGGGTACCTGCCCAGGGGAGTTCCGTATCCTGGGAAGGGCCTGACTATGAGAGCCCCATGGGCTGCTGGGTAGCTGCACAGGTGAGCTCCATACCCTGGGAGGGACTTGAACACGAGAGCCCCGTGGGCTGTGGGGATGGGTGGTGCAGCCCAGGTGAGCTCCATATCCTGGGATTGGCCTGACCACGAGAGCCCCATGGGCTGCTGGAGACCTGGTAAAGGATATCAGGAAAGTCAGTGAAGCCACCGAGGATATACATCCAGTAGCTCCTATTTCCTACACCCTGCTGCTCTTCTACTATCCACCAGGCCATGGCATTCTGTATTACACTTCAATGATGCCTTCTTCTGTATTCCATTCATCTCAGAGTCACAAGAATTTTTGGCTTGTGAGTGGCAGGACAGAACATGCAACACAAGCAATAATGCTGGGCCGTCCTGCCCCAATGGTTCAAAAATCCCCACACCATCATTGGGGAAATGTCCTCTAAAGACCTAAAAGTTCTACCTCTGTAAAAGGGAACCCTCCTTCAATATGCAGATGACATTCTGATCGCCAGGCCTACTAAAGATGCCTCTGAACTACCTAGCCAAGAAAGGATAGAAGGTGTCCAAGAAAAAGGCTCAAATATCCCAGGCTCAGGTGACATGCCTGGGCTTCATTCTCACAGATATTTGGAGAAACGCATCCCAGGATAGGGAAGAAGCCATTTGCAGCCTTACCTCTTCTAAAACTAGAAGACAGCTTAGGGGTTCCTGGGGAGGCCAAGGTTTTCTGCATCTGGATCCCTAACTACAGTCTAATAGCTGGGCCTCTACATGAAACACTGACACGAAAAGATGATGATCCTTTTGAATAGAATCCAGAAGCAGCCTTTCAAGAATGGAAAGAGCAGTCAATTCAGATCCTTGCCCAGGAACTCGCTAATTTAGCTAAACCGTTTGACCATTACATACCCGGTCAATGGTTAATCGCCCTTGGAGCCTTAGTGCAAAAACTGGGACCACTTGAAATGGAGCAACACAAGAATGCCCTTCAGGTATGATAAACTATGTTCACCAAGGGCTTTGCCCACCGACTCATCAGGCCAGGATACTGGGGTATCTATAAAGCTAGAAATCAGCAGCCCACAAGGCCAGCTCCCTCCTAAGGGAAAAGGACCGCACGTGGTGAACCTAACAACCCATCATGCCCTGAAGTTGCAGTGGTCGCTCTGTGGACACACTGACCTCGAGTGAGGAGGCCCTCCAACTCCAACCTCCAGAGAGACAAATGGGGGCAACGGGCCCCCAAGATGACTCGTGTGACCATCACTTGACCTGGAGTTTCTCTCAGAAAACAACAAGACTGTGCCCCGAAAGAGCAGACCACTGCTTGCAGGACTTACTGCACCCAGAGGGGAGCTAATAAGCTTGGCGGGGGAAACGTATATCACGCTTTCACCATAGAAAACCCTACAGACACCACGGTGATGGTGGCCAATATGACCGACTGGACTGCTGGCTACTTCTAAATGCCGGTGACTCAGTGGACGTCATGGTCCTGGATCACCACTGACCCTGGACTGTCTGGGAGTTGCACGGGCCGGGCTCTGACACATGGTGCTGTTTGTACATTAATTCAGGGACCTAATTAAAGAAAGCACAGACTACTGGTCAGAGCATCTAGGCTTGCAAAATACGTCAGCCTAAGGTCACCGAACAAATGTGGGGTGGGGTTATACCTGCCACCACAGCATCTCTGCGCATCTCTTTCCTGGACCCTTAAAGGTCATTAGAATCAATAACACTTCCAATGCTGGTGCTCAGGTGGACCAGAAGTGAGGCAGGAGGCCTTGGGACAATCAACCTCACCTGGAGGCTGGTGGGGAGACGTTTTGCCACTCCCCCCAGGGATCAGGGCTCCCACCACAGCATGAAGCAGTTACAAAAGAGGGGTCTGCACCCTCAACACCACAAGAATGAGGAACAGAACAAAAAGCAGAGGAGGTGTTCGTCTCTGGCAACGTTCATTAAAAATTCCTGGGAGATAAAAAGAGAATCTGGGCAATAAAATAAAGTCTAAGCTGTTTTTCCTTTGTGCTTTGTCTAATTTCACATGCTCCTAGTGTTCTGCATGCAGAGGTCCCACACCCGGCACTTCAGACCCGATTTCCTAGTGCAGAATGGCTGGGTCGACACCTCGTCTAGCGGAGTCCCATGCAGACTCCACGGCATAGAGCGTGAACTGCAGCCAACCCAGCCATCGAGAGCTCTATCCCCTAACTCCCACTGACGCTGCCGGGATCCCTACACAGCAGCCCAGCCCACAGCCCGTGGGGGCGTGCACTCTCTCATCTCTCCATTCGGTTTTCAAAATAATGTTTCCTTTGCTTCTGAACCAAACTCAGTCTTGATCTGTTGGCTCCAATGACACTGGGCTCGGGGACTCCTGTTGGGGTCCACTCTGGAGGATCAGTAACAGATATTGAGAACACTTTAACTTCAATGAACAGATGTGTGAGCCAAACTGTAGTTAACATAGAGCAGTGTATAATGCTCGGGTAAAATAAGATTTTTCTAAGACTTACATTTGATATTTCCATCACTTTACTATAAGCAAGTTCAGTGAAGACGTCTGTCTTATTTGTCAGGTCAACATTAGAGAAATGAAGTGATTTATTTCCATGGTTGTACATCGAATACTCTTGGCTGAAGCTTCAATCTTGTTTTGAATGATTTTCCATTGAAAAGTATACCTCTCTTTCAGCTCCCCCATTTCTGAGAAGTATAAAATCTTATAATTTATTATTACCAAAGGGGAAAGGTAGGAAAAGGGATAAATTAACAGTTTGGGATTAACACATACACACTGCTATGTATAAAATAGATCATCAACAAGGAATTACTGTATAGCACAGGGAACTACACTGAATATTTTGCAATAACCTATAAGGGGAAATAATCTGAAAAAGAATCGATATTTTTTATTGACATCATCTCTCAATGACAGATAAAATGTAACCTAAGCAAGGCCGATGGTGAACACTTCTGAACCTGAAGATTTCAATCATCTAAAGTTTGGGCTCTGCCTATTTCCCAAGGCCCTTAATGGACATACGTGTAGCTGTAGCTTAAAAATTCCCCAGATTGGGGTACGGGGAGGCACTGATTTGGAAAAATCCCTGGTGTTCTCCTTCCATGCACGGGACCCTTCCTACAGCTAAAACATGCCTGTCACACCCAGAGGATTGTATACCGTTTGATCGGAAAGAGTTTGGAAAAGGCACCTCATCTCCTCATCGCCTGGTGCTCGGGTTCACCCCTCCAGCATCTTTCCTAACAATCTCCTCACTTGGGCATATCAGCACCGTCAAAGTCCTGTTGCACACAGTTTGGAATTTGTCCAGATGATGAAGCGGAAGGATGAGAAAAATTTAGAGACAAGTCTTAGGTGTTCGGACAGGCACATGCCACTCTAATTTCCAATCTGGAAGACAAATTCATCAAAGGCTAGAATTGCCCACGGAAAGAGAATAGGGCTAGAGGAAATCCCGCTGTTTTGTGTCCAGTTTCCAAAAACACAAGTTGAAAAATGGAACTCAGGGGCACTAAAATTCATGAAACTGCAGAGTTGAAAATATCTATTGTTGAAAAATGTCTTGAGGTAAGTCACAGAAAAGGACTTGTAAGCAAGGGGGAGTGGCAGGAAACAGATTTGAAGAGGTAGAAAGGACTCCCCATTAAAGCACAAGAAAAGGGGCTGAACATCGCCAATGATGCACTTGGCCCAAAAGGGCGTATGTATTTTTTTCTGAATATATTCAAGTAAAGGCCATACACACTTTTTATCCAACCAAACAGGTGGGCACTGGAAATCAATACTACAAAATGTATCACTTCACATCAGTCAGAAGGGCCATCCACATAAAGTGTAAACACCAGGAATGCAGGACAGGGTGAGGAGAAAAGGGAGCCCTGTGAGGCTGATTGTGGAAAAGTAATTTGCCAACAGCCACTCTGGAGAAGTGTATTGTGTTGGCTAAAACATCTGAAAACTGAGCTACAGAGCATAGGGCACTTGCACTCATGGGCGTATACCATGGGAAAAACAAAAAATGACAGAAAACAGGCACCCCGACATTTACCACCTCTCTGTTAAAAAGGGCCTCCACTTGGATATAACCTAAATGTCCCTGGAAGGATAAAATGGATAAAAGAGTTGGGGTACTTATGTAGAGTGGAATATTACTCATCCAGAAATCAATGAAATAAGGCCAGTTGTAACAACTCTGGAGGAGTTACATACGATCATTCTGAGTGACACATGTCAGAAAGAAAAAGACACATATCATAAGATGTCACTTAAACGTGGAATCAAAAATGGCTACACATGAAATAAACTACAAAACAGAAACATAGTCAAATATGTAGAAAATAGACATAAGGCTGCTAAATGGGAAAGGTGGGGAATGGTGAGGTATTATCCAGGAGGTTGAAATTAACAAAGATACCATTCCAAGTACCGAATTGAATAACTGGCAAGGCCTACACGGTACCTCAAAGAACTGCACTCAGTCCACTCAAGTCACTGGAAAATAATACATATGAATCGTAAACATCTGAGAAAGAATTTATCGTTGTCTCACAGTACATGAATCAAGTGGATGTACAGCAGCAAAAAACAGAGCTTTGAAAATCAGCTGTAACAAATATAAAAATAAATTTAAAAATATTTATAAAAACAGTGAGACAGACGAAAATTCTTACAACTTTTGTTGAAGGGCTATGATGTAACATGGATTGAACACATGTAGACCCACAGCAGGATGATATATAAGGCTGGAAGCTATGCACGCTAAGAGATAATAGAGAGGCTGGGTGAGGAAATGCAGAACTTTTAAGTAATACTGCCTGATACCCATTCCATGGGTCCCAAATCTGCAGGTTCAAGGGAATCTTCTGACAGGTAAAACATGCCTGGGAAACCGAGATGAATGTACACCGTGTGCTCAGGAGAGGTTTTTAAAATGCACCTCATTTTTGATCTCCTGGTGCTGGGGTTCACCATTCCAGCCACATTACTAACAATCTCCCCACTTGGAGAATTAGCACCTTTAACCTCCTGTTTCACACAGTTTGCAATTTTTGCAGAGGATAAATGGGAAGAGGAGGAACCAATGAGAGATTAGCTGTAGGAGTTTTGACAGGCACATGTCACTCTAAATTCCCATTAGGAAGAAGAATTAAACAAAGGCTCAGCCTGCCTCCCCAGAACCAGAATAGGGCCAGAAGCAATCCAATGGTTTGGCGGTCAGCTCACAAAAAAAGCGAGTTGCAAAATGGAGCTCAGGAGCAAACAATTCAAAGACCTGCAAAGATATAAATGATAACCAACGTCCAAAAATATATTCAGGTAAGGCAACGAAGAGGTTCTGAATGAGAGGCAGAATTGCAGGAAACATTTTTCAAAAGGTAGATTGTACTCACATTTAAAGCATATGAAAAGCAGCAGAATTTCTAAAATGATGCAGTTGGGCAAAAGGGTGTATGCATTTTTTTCGTGAATATCTTCAGGAAAAAAACACATACAGAGTTTTTGGCCAACCAAGCAAGTGGGAAATGCAAATCCGCACAATAAAGAAGTCTCAATTTCCACTGCTCAGAAAGGCCATCCAAAAAATGTGTACAAATCAAAAATGCAGGAGAGGCCATGGAAAACAGGGAGACTAGTCACGCTGATGGGTGAGGTATAAATATCCAAGAGCTACTCTGAAGAAGTGTATGCTGTTTCCTAAAACATCTAAAATACAAAGCCCCCGAGCAAAGGGGACTTCAACTCATGGACATATAACTTGGGAAGACGAAATAACAACAAGACACAGGCACCCCAAAATTTAGGGCTGCTCTGCATACAAGAACCTCAACTTCGGTACACCTAAAGTATCCCAGGAAAAAGAGAAATGCATAAAGAAGTTTTTGTAATTTTGTACAACGGAATAACACTCAGACGTGAAATCAATGTCATAAGGCCAGTAGCAGCATATGGAGTGGATTCAGGTATGATGATTCTAAGTGAAATAAGTCACACAGAAAAAGAATCTTATCATAAGATATCACTTACAGAGGGAATGTCAACATCACAACACATGAACTGAATTAGGAAAGAGAGCAGCGTCTCACATTTAGAAAACACTCTTATGCCTCCTTAAGGGGAAAGGAGAGGTGGGGTGATGCATAAAACCACAGTTTGATATTAGCACAGGTACCATTCCATAAACCAAATACAGAATAGACAAGACCTACACCTTCCTCAGTTAACGGGACTCAAAACCCCTATTCCCCACAGAGGAATATATCTGATTAGTAAGAATCTTAAAACCTATGTATTGATATGCCTCTGTAAGGGAATCAAGTGTGTCTAGACCGGCATAAACACGTCAGGGAAAATCAGCTCAACCCCATTATAAAAATGAATTTCAAAAACAAAACAAAAAAACAGCGAAATTCTTACACAATTCCTTCAGGGGTTCTGATGAAACCTAGAATGACCCTACCTGCAAAGACAGCTGGATGAGACATAAGGCTGGACACTTGGGACTGAGAGGACTGGTGAGATTGGGAGAGAAAATGCAGACCCTTTAAAGTAGTAATGCATGCCACCGTTCCATGGGTCCCAAATTTCCAGGTAGAAGGGAATATCACTACAGTTATAACATGTATGGGAAACCTAGAGAATGGACACCCTGTGATGGTGAAAGGTTTCTGAAAGTCTCCTACTTTTTCCTCTCCTTGTGCTACAGTTTGGCATTCCAACAACTTTACTATCAATCTCCCAACTTAGGAGAGTCATCCCCTATAACCTCCTGGTTCGCACAGTTTGCTAATTGTGCAGAGGATGAAAGGGAAGAGGGAGAACCAATCAGAGAGTAGATGTAGGCCTTTGGACGGACACATGTCACTCTAAATTCCCGTCAGGAAGAAGAATTAACCAAAGCCTCAGCCACCCATAGGGAACCAGTATAGCCACCCCTGGAACCAGTATAGGTCCTGAAGCAAAATTGTGGATTTGTGGTCAGCTCCCAATAATGGGATTTGAAAATTGGAGCTCAGGGGCAAAGCAAATCAAAAACCTGCAGAGTTATAAAGGACTACTCTCTTCCAAAAATCTGTTGAGGGAAGGCAACAAAGCGGACTTGAAAACAAGGCAGAATTGCACAAAACATATTTCAACAGGTAAATTGGAATCGCCTTTAAAGCACAGGAAAGGCATCACTACTTCGAGAATGATGCACTTGGCCAAAAACAGCGTATGACTTTTCCCCTGAATATATTCAAGAGAAAAGGCATAGGCCCTTTTTGGACAATCAAGCAAGCGTGCAATGCAAATCCACACTACAAAGAATTTTCACTTCCCACCGGTCCAAAAGGACATCCGAAAATCTGTAAAAACCAGAAAGGCAAGATAGAGATGACAAGGGCATAAAGCAAAATGATCCCAAGGGTCATGGAGGATTGTGATGAGAAGCGCATGGAGCATTATGATGACAAGATTATGTATCATTTTGCTGTCAAAGGCATTGTGATGACAAGGTTCATGGAGCACTGTGATGACAAGTGTCATGGAGCATTGTGATTACAGGGTTCATGGAGCATTGTGATGACAAGGGCATGGAGCATTTTGATGACAAGATTCCCGGATCATTGTGTTGTCAGGGTTCATGGAGCGTTGTGATGACTGTGGTCATGGAGCATTGTGATGACAGAGGTCATGGAGCATTGTGATGAGAACGTCATGGAGCATTGGGCTGAAAATGCTCATGGAGTATTGTGATGACAGCGGTCAAGGAGCATTGTGATGACAAGGTACTGGAGCATTGTGATGAGAAGACCATGGAGCCATGTGATGACAAGTCTCATGGAGCATTCTGATGAAAAGGGTCATGGAGCATTGTGATTACAGGGGTCTTGGAGCATTGTGATGACAAGGGCATGGAACATTGGGATGAGAATATCATGGAGCGTTCTGATGACATGCATCATGGAGTTTTGTGATGACAAGGGCATGGAGCATTGTGATTACAGGGGTCTTGGAGCATTGTGATGACAAGGGCTTTGAACATTGGGATGAGAATGTCATGGAGCGTTCTGATGACATGCATCATGGAGCATTGTGATGACAAGGGCATGGAGCATTGTGATTACAGGGGTCTTGGAGCACTGTGAGGGAAAGGGCATGTAACATTGTGATGAAAAAAGCATGGAGCCTTGTCATGACAGGGTTCAAGGAGCATACTGATGACAAGTGTCAGGGACCATTGTGATGACAAGGGTATTGAGGCTTGTGATGACAAATGTCATGGAACATTGTGTTTAGAAGACCATGGATAATTGAGATGACAAGCGTTATGGGGAGTTGTGATGATAAGTGTTATGGAATATTGTGATCACAAGGATTTGGAGCATTGTGATGACAGAGGTCATAGAGCATTTTGATTTCATTGTGATGACAATAGCATGAAGCATTATGATGATGCGCATTTGGTGCAATGTGATGACAGCCTTCATGGAGCATTGAGATGAAAAGGGGCATGGAACATTATGATTACAGGAGTCTTGGATCATTGTGATGAAAAGGGCATGGAACATTGGTCTGAAATGTTTCATGGATTATTGTGATGAGAGGGGGCAAGGAGCATTGTGATAACAAGGGCACGGAACACTGTGATACATGGTTCATGGAGGATTGTAATGAGAAGTGCATGGAGCCTTGTGAGAAGAATGGCATCGAGCCTTGTGAGGAAAAGCATCATGGATCCTGTGATGACAAGGGCTTTGAACAATGTGATGAGAGGTTTTTGAAGCATTGTGATGACAATGGCATGGAGCATTGTGATGCCAAGGGTCATGGAGTTTTGTGATGACAAAGGTCATGGAGCACTTTGATTACAAGGGTGTGGTGCATTCTCTTGTGAAGGGCAGGGAGCATTGTGATGACAGGGTAATGGAGCAATTTGATGAAAAGTGTCATGGAACATATTGATGACAGGGGTTATGGAACATTGTGATGTCAGGAGTCATGGAATATTTTCATGACGGTGTTGAGGACCATTGGGATGACAGGGGAGTGGGTGTATTGTGATAACTAGTGAGGGAACATTTTGATATCATTCGTGAGAGAGCATTTTGATAAGAAGTGCATGGAGCATTGTGATGACAAGTTTTATGGAGCATTGTGATGACAAGATTGTGGAGCACTGTGATGACAAGCACATGGCACATTGTGATGACATGGGTCATGGAGCACTGTGCTGACAAAGGAAAGGAGCAATGTGATGACAAGGGTCACCGAGCATTGTGATGAAAATTTCATGGAGCATTTTGGTGACAAAGGTCACAGAGCCTTGTGATGACGAGGGCATGGACCATTGTAATGACAAAGGTCATGAAGCATTGTGATGACTGGAGTCACGGAGCATTGTGATGACAGGGGTCATAGAGCTTTGTGATGAAAAGGCAATGAGCATTGTGATGACAGGGGCATGGAGCATTGGCCTGACATGTTTCATGGATTATTGTGATGACAGTGGGCATGGTGCAATGTGATGACAAAGGCATGGATCATTGGGATGAGAAGGTCAGGGAGTATTGTGAAGACAGGTGTCAGGGAGCATTTTGATGACAAGTGTATTGAGAATTGTGATGACAAAGGTCATGGAGCATTGTGATGACAAGGGCATGGAGTATTGTGATGACCGGCACCATGGAGCGTTGTGATAACAAGTGTTATGGAACATTGTGATAAAAAGTGTTTGGAGCATTGTGATGACAGAGGTCGTGGATCATTTTTATTTCAAGGGGCATGGAGCATTGTGATGACAAGGGCATGAAGCAATGTGATACCAAGGTTCATGGGGGATTGTGATGACAATGGTAATGGAATATTGTGATGACAAGCTCATAGAGCTTTATAATGACAAGGTCAAGTAGCATTTTGCTGACAAAGGCATGGAGCATTGTGATGACAAGTGTCATGGAGCACTGTGATGACAAGCGTCACGGAGCATTGTGAATACAGGTGTCAAGGAGCATTGGGATGAAAAGGGCATGGATCATTGTGATGACAAGGGTCATGGAGCATTGGGCTGAAAATGTTCATGGAGTATTGTGATGACAGGGTTCATGGAGCATTGTGATGACAACGGAATGGAGCATGGCGATGAAAATGTCCTGGAGCATTGTGATGCGAAGGCCATGGAGACTTGTGATGACAAATCTCATGGAGCATTCTGATGAAAAGGGGCATGGAGCATTGTGATTACAGGGGTCTTGGAGCATTGTGATGAAAAGGGCATGGAGCACTGTGATGACAGGTGCATGGAACACTGGTTTGCCAAGTTTCATAGATGATTGTGATGACAGTGGACATAGTGCATTGTGATGACAAGGGCATGGAGTATTGTGAAGACAGGTGTCAGGGAGCATTGTGATGACATATGTCATGGTCCATTGCGATGACAATGGCATGGAGCATTGTGATGCCAAATGTAATGGAGGATTGTGATGACAAATATAATGGAGCACTGTGATGACTACGGCTTGGAGCATTATGATGACAAGGGCCATTGAGAATTTTCATGACAATGTCGTGAAGCATTGTGATGACAAGGTCCTGGAAAATTGTGATTAGAAATCCATGGAGCCTTTTGATGACAAGTCTCATGGAGCATACTGATGAAAAGGGGCATGGAGCATTCTGGTTACACGGGTCTTGGAACATTGTGATAACAAGGACATAGGGCATTGTGATGACAAGGGCATGGAGCATTGGTCTAATAAGTTTCATGGATTATTGTGATGACAGTTGGAATGGCGCATTGTGATGACAAGGGCATGGAGCATTGTGATGTCCAGGTCATGCAATATTGTGAAGAGAGGTGTCAGGGAGCATTGTGATGACATATGTATTGGCCCATTGTGATGAAAATGGCATGGAGCATTGTGATGCCAAGTGTCATGGAGGATTCTGATGACAAAGGTAATGGAGCATTGTGATGACAATGTCTTGGAGCATAGTGATGACAAGTTTCAGGGAGCATTGTGCTGACAAGTGCATGGAGAATTGAGATAACAAGGGTCATGGAGCATTCTGATGACAAGTTTGTGGACTAATTTGATGACAATGGCATGGAGCATTGTGATGAGAAGGGCATCGAGCATTGTGATGACAAGTGTCATGGAGCTTTGTGATGACAAGGGCATGGTGCAATGTGATGAGAGGGTTCATGGAGTATTGTGATGACAATGACATGGAGCATTGTGATGCCAAGGGTCATGGAGCTTTGTGATGACAAAGGTCATGGAGCATTTTGATGACAAGGGTGTGGTGCATTGTAATGAGAAGGGCAGGGAGCTTTTTGATGACATGGTCATGGAGCAATGTGATGAAAAGTGTAATGGAACATTTTGATGACAGGGGATATAGTACATTGTGATGCCAGGGGTCATGGAGCTTTGGGATGAAAAGGGTCATGGAGCATTTTGATGACAGTGGTTATGGAACATTGTGATGTCAGGGGTCATGGAACATTGTGCTGATAAGGGGATGGAGCATTGTGATGACAGGGGTCATGGAACATTGTGATAACAGGGGTTAGGGAGGATTGTGATGACTAGTGATGGAACATTGTGATATATCATGTGAGAGAGCATTTGGATGAGAAGTGCATGGAGCATTGTGATTACAAGGTTTATGGAGCATAGCGATGACAAGGTTGTGGATCATTGTGATGAAAAGTGCATGGCACATTGTGATGACAAGGGTCATGGAGCATTGTTCTGACAAAGGCATGGAGCATGGTTATGACAAGGGTCAAGGTGCGTTGTGATGAAAAGATCATGGAGCATCGTGGTTACAAAGGTCACAGATCCTTGTGATGACGCAGGCATGCACTGTTGTGATGACAAACGTTATGAAGCACTGTGATGACTGGAATCACGGAGCATTGTGATGACAGGGGTCATGGAGCATTGTGATGACAAGGGCATGGAACATTGTGATGACAGGGGCAAGGAGCATTGGTCTGACAAGTTTCATATATTATTGGGATGAGAGTGGGCATGGTGCATTGTGAAGAAAAGGGCATGGAGCATTGTGATGACAAGGGCAAGGAGTATTGAGAAGACATGTGTCAGGGAGCATTGTGATGACATATGTCATGGTCCATTGCGATGACAATGGCATGGAGCATTGTGATGCCATATGTAATGGAGGATTGTGATGACAAATATAATTGAGCATTGTGATGCCTACGGCTTGGAGCATTATGATGACAAGGGCCATGGAGAATTTTCATGACAATGTCGTGAAGCATTGTGATGACAAGGTCGTGGAGCATTGTGATGAGAAAACCATGGAGCCTTGTGATGACAATTCTCATGGAGCATACTGATGAAAAGGGGCATGGAGCATTCTGATTACAGGGGTCTTGGAACATTGTGATAACAAGGACAAGGAGCATTGTGATTACAAGGGCATGGAGCATTGGTCTACTAAGTTTCATGGATTATGGTGATGACAGTTGGAATGGTGCATTGTGATGACAAGGACATGGAGCATTGTGATGACCAGGACATGCAGTATTATGAACAGAGGTGTCAGGGAGCATTGTGATGACATATGCAATGGCCCATTGTGATGCCAAGTGTCATGGAGGATTCTGATGACAAATATAATGGAGCATGCTGATGACAATGGCTTGGAGCATTGTGATGACAAGGGTCAGGGAGCATTGTGCTGACAAGTGCATGGAGAATTGTGATGACAAGGGTCATGGAGCATTCTGATGACAAGCTTGTGGAGTATTTTGATGACAATGGCATGGAGCATTGTGATGAAAATGGCATGGGGCTTTCTGATGAAAATTGCATGGAGCCTTTTCGTGACAGGGTTCAAGGAGCATTCTGACGACAAGTGTCAGGGAGCATTGTGATGACAAGTGTATTGAGAATTGTGATGAGAAAGGTCATGGAGCATTGTGATGAAAAGGGCATGGAGTATTGTGATGACAGGCATCATGGAGCGTTGTGATGACAAGTGTTATGGAACATTGTGATCACAAGGGTTTGGAGCATTGCGATGACAGAGGTCATGGATCATTTTGATTTCAAGGAGCATAGAGCATTGTGATGACAAGGGCATGAAGCAATGTGATCCCAAGTTTCATGGAGGATAGTGATGACAATGGTAATGGAGTATTGTGATGACAAGCGCATAGAGCATTGTAATGACAAGGTCATGTAGAATTCTGCTGACAAAGTCATGGAACATTGTGATGACAGGTGTCATGGAGCACTGTGATGACAAGCGTCACGGAGCATTGTGAATACAGGGGTCATGGAGCATTGGGATGACAAGGGCATGGATCCTTGTGATGAATAGTGTCATGGAGCATTGGGCTGAAAATGTTCATGGAGTATTGTGATGACAGGGGTCATGGAGCATCGTGATTACAGTGGTCTTGGGGCACTGTGATGACAAGAGTCCCGGATCATTGTGTTGTCAGTTATCATGGAGTGTTGTGATGACAGCGGTCATTCAGCATTGTGATGATATTGGTCATGGAGCATTGTGATTAGAAGGTCATGGAGCATTGGGCTGAAAATATTCATGGCTTATTGTGATGACAGGAGTCATGGAGCTTTGTGATGACAAGGGAATGGAGTATGGTGATGACAAGGTCCTGGAGCATTGTGATGAGATGACCATGGAGCCTGGTGATGACAAGTCTCATGGAGCATTCTGATGAAAAGGGGCATGGAACATTGTGATTACACGGGTCTTGGAGCCTTGTGATGACAAGGGCATGGAGCATTGTGAGAAGAAGGCCATGGAACATTCTGATGAAATGCGTCATGGATTTTTGTGATGACAAGGGCAGGGAGCAATGTGATGACAAGGCCGTGGAACATTGTGATGGCAGGGGTCATGGATCATTGTTATGACAGAGGTAATGGAGCATTGTGATGAGAATGACATTGACCTTTGGTCTGAAATGTTTCATGGACTATTGTGATGAGAGTGGACATGGAGCATTGTGATGACAAGGGCACGGTACACTGTGATACAAGGGTCATGGAGAATTGTAATGACAAGGGCATGCAGCATTGTGATGAGAAGGGCATCGAGCATTGTGATGACAAGTGTCATGGAGCTTTGTGATGACAAGGGCATGGGGCAATGTGATGAGAGGGTTCTTGGAGCCTTGTGATGGCAATGACATGGAGCATTGTGATGCCAAGGGTCATGGAGCTTTGTGATGACAAATGTCATGTAGCATTTTGATGACTAGGGTGTGGTGCTTTGTGATGAGAAGGGCAGGGAGCAATTTGATGACAGGGTCATGGAGCAATTTTATGAAAATTGTAATGGAACATTTTGATGACAGGGGTTATAGAACATTGTGATGCCATGGGTCATGGAGCTTTGCGATGAAAAGGGTCATGGAGCATTTTGATGACAGGGGTTATGGAACATTGTGATGTCAGGGGTCATGGAACATTGTGTTGATAAGGGGATATAGCATTGTGATGACAGGGGTCATGGAACACTGTGATTACAGGGGTGAGGGAGGATTGTGATAACTAGTGATGGAACATGGTGATATCTCAGGTGAGAGAGCATTTGGATGAGAAGTGCATGGAGCATTGTGATTACAAGGTTTATGGAACATAGCGATGACAAGTTTGTGGATCATTGTGATGAAAAGCGCGTGGCACATTGTGATGACAAGGGTCAAGGAGCATTGTTCTGACAAAGGCATGGAGCACTGTGATGACAAGGATCACGGAACATTGTGATGAAAAGTTCATGGAGCATTGTGGGTACAAAGGACACAGAGCCTTGTGATGATGCAGGCATGGACTGTTGTGATGACAAACGTTATGAAGCATGGTGATGACTGCAGTCACGGAGCATTGTGATGACAGGGGTCATGGAGCATTGTGATAACAAGAGCATGGAGCATTGTGATGACAGGGGAATTTAGCATTTGTTTGACAAGTTTCATAGATTATTTTAATGACAGTGGACATGATGCATTGTGATGAAAAGGGCATGGGGCATTGTGATGAGAAGGTCATGCAGTATTTTGAAGACAGGTGTCAGGGAGCATTGTGATGACATATGTAATGGAGGATTGTGATGACAAATATAATGGAGCATTGTGATGACTAGGGCTTGGAGCATTATGATGACAAACCATGGAGCCATGTGATGACAAGTCTCATGGAGCATACTGATGAAAAAGGGCATGGAGAATTGTGATTTCAGGGGTCTTGGATCTTTGTGATGACAAGGGCATGGAGCACTGTGAGGAGAAGACCAAGGAGCATTCTGATGGCATGCGTCATTGAGCTTTGTGATGACAAGGGCATGGAGCATTGTGATTACATGGGTCTTGGAGCACTGTGATGAAAATGGCATGGATCATTGTGATGAAAAAGGCATGGAGCATGGTGATGACAAGGTCCTGGAGCATTGTGATGAGAAGACCATGGAGACTTGTGAGGACACGTCTCATGGAGCATTCTGATGAAAAGGGGCATGGAGCATTGTGATTACAGGGGTCTTGGAGTATTGTGATGACTAGGGCATGGTGCATTGTGATGAGAAAGCCATGGAGCAATCTGATGACATGCGTCATGGAGTTCTGTGATGACAAGGGCATGGAGCATTTGTGATTACAGGGATCTTGGAGCATTGTAATGAAAAGTGCATGGATCATTTTTATGAAAAAGTCATGGAGCCTTGTCATGACAGGGTTCAAGGAGCATACTGAGGACAAGTGTCAGGGAGCATTGAGATGACAAGTGTATTGAGCATGGTGATGACAAAGATCATGGAGCATTGTGATGAGAAGACCATGGATAATTGTGATGATGAGTGTCACGGGGTGTTGTGATGATAAGGTTTATGGAACATTGTGATCACAAGGGTTTGGAGCATTATGATTACCGAGGTCATGGAGAATATTGATTTCATTGTGATGACAGCCTGATGCATTATGATGATGGTCATGATGCATTGTGATGACAGGGTTCATGGAGCACTGACATGAAAAGGGGCATGGAGCTTTGTGATTACAAGGGTCTTGGAGCACTGTGATGACAAGGGCATGGAGCATTGTGATGAGAAGGCCATGGAACATTCTGATGATATGTGTCATGGAGCTTTGTGATGACAAGGGCGTGGAGCATTGTGATTTCAGGGGTCTGGATCATTGTGATGACAAGTGTCATGGAACCTTGTGATGACTAAGCCGTGGAACATTGTGATGGCAAGGGTCATGGTGCATTGTTATGACAGGTGTAATGGAGCATTTTGATGAGAAGGGCATGGAACATTGTTCTGAAATATTTCATGGATTATTTTGATGAGAGTGGGCATGGAGCATTGTGATGACAAGGGCACGGAACACTGTGATACAAGGGTCATGCAGGATTGTAATGACAATGGCATGGAGCATTGTGATGAGAAAGGCATCAAGCATTGTGATGACAAGTGTCATGGAGCTTTGTGATGACAAGGGCATGGAGCAATATGATGAGAGGGTTCATGGAGCATTGTGATGACAATGACATGGAGCATTGTGATGCCAAGGGTCATGGAGCTTTGTGATGACAAATCATGGAGCATTTTGATGACAAGGGCATGGTGCATTGTGATGAAAAGGGCAGGGAGCAATTTGATGACCAGGTCATGCAGCAATTTGATAAAAAGTGTAATGGAACATTTTGATGGCCGGGGTTATAGAACATTGTGATGTCAGGGGTCTTGGAACTTTGGGATGAAAAGGGTCATGGAGCATTTTGATGACAGTGGTTATGGAACATTGTGATGTCAGCGGTCATGGAACATTGTGATGATAAGGCGATGAAGCATTGTGATGACAGGGTCCTGGAACATTGTGATTACAGGGGTGAGGGAGTATTGTGATGACTAATGATGGAACATTGTGATATCTCTTGTGATAGAGCATTTTGATGAGATGTGCATGGACCATTGTGATTACAAGGATTATGGAGCATATCAATGACAATGTTGTGGACCGTTGTGATGAAAAGTGCATGGCACATTCTGATGACAATGGTCATTGAGCATTGTTCTGACAAAGACATGGAGCTTTGTGATGACAAGAGCATGGAGCATTGTGATTACATGGGTCTTGGAGCATTGTGATGAAAAGGGCATGGATCATTGTGATGAAAATGGCATGGAGCCTTGTCATGACAGGGTTCAAGGAGCATATTGATGACAAGTGTCAGGGAGCATTTTGATGACAAGTGTATTTGAGAACTGTGATGACAAAGATCATGGGGCATTGTGATGAGAAGACCATGGATAATTGTGATGACGAGCGTCATGGGGCATTGTGATGACAAGTGTTTTGGAATATTGTGATCACAAGGGTTTGAAGCATTTTTATGACAGAGGTCATGGAGCATTTTGATTTCATTGTGATGACAACAGCATGAAGCATTATGATGATGGGCATAGTGCATTGTGATGACAGGGTTCATGGATCATTGAGATGGAAAGGGACATAGAGCATTGTGATTACAAGGGTCTTGGAGCATTGTGATGACAAGGCAAGGAGCATAGTGATGGCAGGGGTAATGGAGCATTGTTAACACAGGGTAATGGAGCATTGTGATGGTAAGGGCATGGAGCATTGTGATGAGAAGGCCATGCAGCATTCTGACGACATGTGTCATGGAGCTTTGTGAACACAAGGGCATGGAGCAATGTGATGAGAGCATTCATGGAGCATTGCGATGACAATAACATGGAGCATTGTGATGCCAAGGGTCATGGATCTTTGTGATGACAAAGGTCATGGAGCATTTTGATGGCAAGGGCGATGTGCATTGTGATGAGAAAGGCAGGGAGCATTCTGATGACAGGGTCATGGAGCAATTTGATGAAAAGTGTCATGGAACATTATGATGACAGGTGTTATGGAATATTGTGATGTCAGGGGTCATCGAACATTGTGATGATAATTGCATGTAGCATTGTGATAACAGGATTCATGGAACATAGTGATGACAGGGGTGAGGGAGTATTGTGACAAATAGTGATGTAGCATTGTGATATCAGTGTTGAGAGAGCATTTTGATGAGAATTGCATGGAGCATTGTGATGACATATTTTAAGGTGCATTGTGATGACAAGCGCATGGTGCATTGTGATGACATGTGTCATGGAGCATTGTGCTGACAAGCTCATGGAGCATTGTGAAGGCAAATGTATTGAGAATAGTGATGACAAAGGTCATGGAGCATTGTGATGAAAAGGGCATGGAGTATTGTGATGACAGTCATCATGGAGCGTTGTGATGACAAGTGTTATGGAACACTGTGATCACAAGGGTTTGGGGCATTGTGATGAAAGAGGTCATGGATCATTTTGATTTCAAGGAGCATGGAGCATTGTGATGACAAGGGCATGAAGCAATGTGATCCCAAGTTTCATGGAGGATTGTGATGACAATGGAAATGGAGTATTGTGATGACAATTCCATAGAGCATTGTAATGACAATGTCATGTAGCATTTTGCTGACAAAGGCATGTAGCATTGTGATGACATGTGTCATGGAACACTGTAATGACAAGCGTCACGGCGCATTGTGAATAGAGGGGTCATGGAGCATTGGGAAGACAAGGGCATGGATCATTGTGATGACAAGGGTCATGGAAAACTGGGCTGAAAATATTCATGGAGTGTTGTGATGACAGGGGTCATGGAGCATTGTGATGACTAGGGAATGGAGCATTGTGATGACAAGAGTCACAGATCATTGTGTTGTCGGGTGTCATGGAGTGTTTTGATGACAGTGGTCATGGAGCATTGTGATGGTATTGGCCATGGAGCATTGTGATGAGTAGCTCGTGGAACACTGGGCTGAAAATGTTCATGGATTATTGTAATGACAGGGGTCATGGAGCTTTGTGATGACAAGGTAATGGAGCAAGGTTATGACAAGGTCCTGGAGCATTGTGATGTGAAGACCATGGAGGCTTGTGATGATAAGTCTCATGGAGCATTCTGATGAAAAGGGGCATGGAGCATTGTGATTACAAGGGAATGGAGCATGGTGACGACAAGGTCCTGGAGCATTGTGATGTGAAGAACATGGAGATTTGTGATGATAAGTCTTACGGAGCATTCTGATGAAAAGGGGCATGGAGCATTGTGATTACAGGGGTCTTAGAGCAATGTGATGACTAGGGCATGGAGCATTGTGATGAGAAGGCCATGGAGCATTCTGATGACATGTCTCATGGAGCTTTGTGAAGACAAGGATCTGGAGCAATGTGATGAGAGCGTTCATGGAGCATTGTGATGACAATGACATGGAGCATTGTGATGCCAAGTGTCATGGATCTTTGTGATGCCAAAGGACATGGAGCATTTTGATGTCAAGGGTGTTGTGCATTGTGATGAGAAGGGCAGGGAACATTCTGATGACAGGGTCATGGAGCAATTTGATGAAAAGTGTCATGGAACATATTGATGACAGGTGTTATGGAACATTGTGATGTCAGGGGTCATCAAACATTGTGATGATAAGTGCATGTAGCATTGTGATGACAGGAGTCATGGAACATTGTGATGACAGGGGTGAGGGAGTATTGTGACAAATAGTGATGTAGCATTGTGATATCAGTGGTGAGAGAGCATTTTGATGAGAAGTGCATGGAGCATTGTGATGACAAATTTAAAGGAGCATTGTGATGACAAGATTGTGGAGCACTGTGATGACAAGCGCATGATGCATTGTGATGACATGTGTCATGGAGCGTTGTGCTGACAAGCGCAAGGAGCTTTGTGATGACAAGGGTCAAAGAGCATTGTGATGAAAAGTTCATGGAGCATTGTGGTTAAAAAGGTCACAGAGACTGTTGATGACGAGGGCATGGACCATTGTGATGACAAATGTCATGAAGCATTGTGATGACTGGAATCAAGGAGCATTGTGATGACATGGGTCATGGAGCATTGTGATAACAATGGCATGGAGCATTGTGATGACAAGGGCATGCAACATTGGTCTATTAAGTTTCATGGATTATTGCAATGACAGTTGGAATTGTGCATTGTGATGACAAGGACATGGAGCATTGAGATGACCAGGTCATGCAGTATTGTGAAGACAGGTGTTAGGGATCATTGTGATGACATATGTAATGGCCCATTGTGATGACAATGGCATGGAACATTGTGATGCCAAATGTCATGAAGGATTCTGATGACAAAGGTTATGGAGCATTGTGATGACAATGGCTTGGAGCATTGTGATGACAAGGGTCAGGGATCATTGTGCTGACAAGTGCATGGAGAATTGTGATGACAAGGGTCATGGAGCATTCTGAGGACAAGCTTGTGGAGTATTTTGATGACAATGGCATGGAGCATTGTGATGAAAACGGCATGGGGCATTTTGATGAAAAAGGCTTGGAGCCTTTTCGTGACAGGTTTTAAGGAGCATTCTGATGACAAGTGTCAGGGAGCATTGTGATGACAAGTGTATTGAGTATTGTTATGAGAAAGGTCATGGAGCATTGTGATGAAAAGGGCATGGAGTATTGTGGTGACAGGCATCATGGAGCGTTGTGATGACAAGTGTTATGGAACACTGTGATCACAAGTGTTTGGAGCATTGTGATGACAGAGGTCATGGATCATTTTGATTTCTAGGAGCATCGAGCATTGTGATGAAAAGGGCATGAAGCAATGTGATCCCAAGGTTCATGGAGGATTGTGTTGACAAGGAAAATGGAGTATTGTGATGACAAGCGCTTAGAGCATTGTAATGACTAGGTCATGTAGCATTTTTCTGACAAAGGCATGGAGCATTGTGATGACAGGTGTCATGGAGCACTGTGATGACAAGCGTCACGGAGCATTGTGAATACAGGGGTCATGGAGCATTGGGATGACAAGGGCATGGATCATTGTGATGACAAGTGTCATGGAGCACTGGGCTGAAAATGTTCATGGAGTGTTGTGATGACATAGGCATGGAGCATTGTGATGACTAGGGAATGGAGCAATGTGATGACAAGAGTCCCGGATCATTGTGTTGTCAGTTGCCATGGAGTGTTGTGATGACAATGGTCAAGGAGAATTGTGATGATATTAGCCATGGAGCATTGTGATGAGTAGGTCGTGGAGCACTGGGCTGAAAATATTCATGGATTATTGTGATGACTGCGGTCATGGAACATTGTGATGACAAGGGAATGGAGCATGGTGATGACAAGGTCCTGGAGCATTGTGATGAGAAGAGCATGGAGACTTCTGATGACAAGTGTTATGGAGCATTCTGATGAAAAGGGGCATGGAGCATTGTGATTACACGGGTCTTTTAGCACTGTGATGACTAGGGCATGGAGCATTGTGATGAGAAGGCCATGGAGCATTCTGATGACATGCATCATGGAGTTTTGTGATGACAAGGGCATGGAGCATTGTTATTACAGGGATCTTGGAGCACTGTGATGAAAAGGGCATGGATCATTGTGATGAAAAAAGCATGGAGCTTTGTCATAACAGGGTTCAAGGAGCATACTGATGACAAGTGTCAGTGAGCATTGTGATGACAAAGATCATGGAGTATTGTGATGAGGAGACCATGCATAATTGTGATGATGAGCGTCATGGGGTGTTGTGATGATAAGTGTTATGGAACATTGTGATCACAAGGGTTTGGAGCATTTTGATGACAGAGGTCATGGAGAATATTGATTTCATTGTGATTACAGTAGCCTGAATCATTATGATGATGGGCATGGTGCACTGTGATGACAGGGTTCATGGAGCATTGAGATGAAAAGGGGCATGGAACATTGTGATTACAAGGGTCTTGGTGCATTGTGATGACAAGGTCAAGGAGCATGGTGATGAGAAGGCGATGGAACACTGCGATGACATGCGTCATGGTGCATTGTGATGACAAGGGCATGGAGCATTTTGATTTCAGTGGTATTGAGCTTTGTGATGACAAGTGTCATGGAAGCTTGTGATGACTAGGCCGTGGAACATTGTGATGGCAGGTGTCATGGTGCATTGTTATGACAGGTGTAATGGAGCATTTTGATGAGAAGGGCATGGAACATTGGTCTGAAATGTTTCATGGATTATTGTGATGAGAGTCGGCATGAAGCATTGTGAGGATAAGGGCACAGAAAACTATGATACATGGGTCATGCAGGATTGTAATGACAATTGCATGGAGCATTGTGATGAGAAGGGCATCGAGCATTATGATGACAAGTGTCATGGAGCCTTCTGATGACAAGGGCATTGAGTAATGTGATGAGAGGTTACATGGAGCATTGTGATGACAATGACATGGAGGATTGTGATTCCAAGGGTCATGGAGATTTGTGATGACAAGTCATGGAGCATTTTGATGACAAGGGCATGATGCATTGTGATGAGAAGGGCAGGGAGCATTTTGATGACCGGGTCATGCAGCAATTTGATGAAAAGTGTAATGGAGTATTTTGATGGCAGGGGTTATATAACATTGTGATGTCAGGGGTCTTGGATCTTTGGGACGAAAAGGGTCATGGAGCATTTTGATGACAGGGGTTATGGAACATTGTGATGTCAGGTGTCATGGAGCATTTTGATGAAAAGTGTTATGGAACATTGTGATCACAAGGGATTGGAGCATTGTGATGACAGAGGTCATGGATCATTTTGCTTTGAAGGAGCATGGAGCATTGTGATGACAAGGGCATGAAGCAATGTGACCCCTATATTCATGGAGGATTGTGATGACAATGGTAATGGAGTATTTTGATGACAAGAGCATAGAGCATTGTAATGACAAGGCCATGTAGCATTTTGCTGATAAAGGCATGGAGCATTTTGATGACAGGTGTCATGGAGCACTGTGATGACAAGCGTCACGGAGCATTGTGAAAACAGTGGTCATGGAGCATAGGGATGACAAGGACATGGATCACTGTGATGACAAGTGTCAAGGAACATTGGGCTGAAAATGTTCATGGAGTATTGTGATGACAGGTGTCATGGAGCATTGTGATGACTAGGGAATGGAACATTGTGATGACAAGAGTCCCGAATCATTGTGTTTTCGCGTGTCATGGAGTGTTGTGATGACAGTGGTCATGGAGTATTGTGATGATATTGGCCAATGAGCATTGTGATGAGAAGACCTTGGGTAATTGTGATGTCGAGCATCATTGAGCACTGAAATGACAAGGGGCATGAAGCATTGTGATGACAGGTTTCATGGAGTATTGTGATGACAGGGGTCATGGAGCATTGTGATGACAAGGGCATGGAGCTTTGTGTTGACATGTGCATGGAGCATTGTGATGACTAGTGCATGGAGCATTGCAATGTCAAGTGGATGGAGAATTGTGATGTCAAGAGCATGTAATATTTTGATGACAAGTGTCAAGTAGCCTTGTGATTACAAGGACGTGGAGAATTGTGATGACAAGGGACATGGAGCATTGTGATAACCAGGGCATGGTGCATTGTGATGACATGGGTCATGGAGCATTATTATGAGAACGGCCATGGTGCATTCTGACATAAGATATCACTTATGAAGGGAATGTAAACATGGCTACATATGAACTGATTTAGGGAAGAGAACAGAGTCTCAGATTTAGAAAACTATCTAACGCTTGCTTAAGGGGAAATAGAGGTCGGGAGATGCACAAAACATAAGATTTATATTAGCACAGGTACCGTTCCATAATCCAAAAACAGAAGAAACAATCCCTACTCCTTCCTCAGTGAACGGAACTCAACATCCCTATTCCCCGCAGAGAAATATATCTGACTAGTAAGAATTTTAAAACCTATGTATTGATATGTCTCTGTAAGGGAACCAAGTGGGTCTAGAACGATATAAACATGGCAGTGAGAATCAGCTCAAACCCACTATAAAAATGAATTTCAAAACAAAACATAAAAAACAGTAAAATTCTTACACAATACCTTCAGGGGTTCTGATGAAACCTGGAATGACCCTATCTACAATGACAGCTGGATGTGGCATAAGGCTGGTCACTTGGGACTGAGAGGATTGGTGAGATTGGGTGAAAAAATGCAGACCCTTTAAAGCAATAATGCCTGCCACCCATTCCATGGTTCCCAACTCTCCAGGTAGAAGGGAATATCACTACAGTTATAACGTGTATGGGAACCTAGAGAATGGAAACCAGCTGATGGTGAAAGGTTTCTAAAACTCTACTACTTTTTTCTCTCCTTGTGATCCAGTTTGACATTCCAACTGCTTTACTATCAATCACCCAACTTGGAAAGTCAGCCCCTATAACCTCCTGGTTCGCACAGTTGGCAAATTATGCAGAGGATATAAGGGAAGACAGAGAACCAATGAGAGAGTAGCTATAGGCATTTGGACGGCCACATGTCTCTCTAAATTCCCGTCACAAAGAGGAATTAACCAAAGTCTCAGCCTGCCCCCCAGAACCAGTATAAGTCCAGAAGCAAAATGGTTGATTTGCAGTCATCTCACAAAAACGCGAGTTGAAAAATGGAGCTCAGGGCCACAGCAATTCACTAACCTGCAGAGTTATAAAGGACTACTCATTTCGAAAAATCTGTTGAGGGAAAGCCACGAGGCGGAAGGGAAAATGAGGAAGAATGGCATGAAACAGATTTCAAGAGGTACATTGGAATCGCCTTTAAACACAGGAAACGCATTACAACTTAGAAAATTATGGAAATGGCCATAAAGGGCATATGGGTTTTCACGTGAATATATTCAGGATAAAACGCATATGCCCTTTTTGGACAAGCAAGCAAACGGGCAATGCAAATCAGCACTACAAAGAAGTATCACTTCCCACCGGTCAAAAGGGACATCCAAAAAATGGGTAAAAACTAGACAGGCAAGACAGGCTCTGGAGAACAGGGAGCCTTGTTATGCTCATGGGCAGGATGTAAATTGCCAACTGCCTCTCTGGAGGAGTGCCTCGTGTTCCCTAAAACAAGTAAACAACAGAGCTACAGAGCCAAGGGCACTTCCAGTCTAGGGAATATACCTTGGGAAAACTGAAAATCAATAAGACAGAGCCACCCCAAAATTTAGGGCTGCACTGCTTACAAATACCTCAACTTTGGTACACCTTAAATACCCCAGGAAAGACAAAAATGGTTCAAGAAATTGTGGTACTTACATAAGATGGAATGTCCCTCAGCCATGAAATCAATGTCATAAGACAAGTAGCAGCAAAATGAGTGGATTCAGGTATGATGATTCTAAGTGAAATAAGTCACCCAGAAAAAGAAACTTATCATAAGATATCACTTATGAAGATCCTGTAAATATGGCTACACATCAACTGAGTTAAAAAAGAGAACAGAGTCTCACATTTAGAAAACACGCTTATGCCTGCTTAAGGGGGAAGGAGAGGTGGGGTGATGCATAAAACCAGAGTTTGATATTAGTACAGGTACCGTTCCAAAAATCAAATATGGAATAGACAAGACCTACAAATTCCTCAGTGAAAGGGACTCAAAAGCCCATATTCCCCGCAGAGGAATATATCTTACTAGTAAGAATTTTAAAACCTATGTATTGATATGTCTCTGTAAGGGAATCAAGTGTGTCTAGACTGGAATAAACATGGCAGTGAGAATCAGCTCAAACCCACTATAAACAGGACTTTCAAAAAAAAAAAAAAACAGGGAAATTCTTTACAATTCCTTCAGGGTCTATGATGAAACCTGGAATGACCCTATCTACAGCAACAGCTGGAAGTGGCATAAGGCTGGACACCTGGGACTGAGAGGATTGGTGAGATTGGGTGAGCAAATGCACACCCTTTAATGCAATAATACGTGGCACCCATTCCATGGGTCCCAACTCTCCAGGTTGAAGGGAATATTGCAACAGCTATAACATGTACTGGAAACCAAGAGAATGTACATTTCCAAAAACCTAATACGGAATAGACAAGACCTACACCTTCCTCAGGGAACGAGACTCAACAACCCATATTCCCCGCAGAGGATTTTATCATACTATTAAGAATCTTAAAACCTATGTATTGATATATCTCCGTAAGGGAATCACGAATATCTAAACTGGCATAAACATGGCAGTGAGAGTCAGCTCAAACCCAATATAAAAAGGAATTTCAAAATCAAACCAAAAACACCCGGAAATTCTTTACAAGTCCTTCAGGGTCTCTGATGAAACCTGGTATGACTCTACCTACAATGACAGCCGGATGTGGCATAATGCTGGACACTTGGGACTGAGAGGACTGGTGAGATTGTGTGAGCAATTGCAGACCCTTTAAAGCAATAATGCATGGCACCCATTCCATTTGTCCCAACTCTGCAGGTTGAAGGGACTATTACTACAGCTATAACATGTACGGGAAACCTAGAGAATGGACACACTGTGAATAGGAAAGGTCTCTAAAACTCAACGAATAGTCCCTCTCCTGGTGCTCCGGTTTGACTTCCAACTGCTTTACTATCAATCTCCCAACTTGCAGAGACAGCCTCTTTAACCTCCTGGTTCGCACAGGTTTCCAATTTGGCAGAGCATGAAAGGGAAGAGGGTGAGCCAATGAGAGAGTAGCTGTTAGGCATTTGGACGGGCACATGACACTCTTATTTCCTGGGAGGAAAAAGAATTAACCAACGTCTCAGCCACCTGCCGGGCACCAGTATAGGTCCTGAACCAAAATTTTGGACTTGCATTCAGCACACAAAAAACGAGTTGCAAAATGGAGCTCAGGGGCAGACTAATTCACAAACTGGCAGAGGAGTAATGGACCACTATCGTGCAAAAATCTATTGAGGGAAGGCAATGAGGCGGACATGAAATCGAGGCAGAATAGGCGGAAACAGATTTCAAGAGGTACGTTGGAAGTGCCGTTAAAGCACAGGAAGAGGGGCAAAACTTCGACAATGATGCACTTGGCCAAAAAGGGCGTATGAGTTTTCTCCTGAATATATTCAGGAGAAAACACATAGAACCTTTTTGGCCAGGCAAGCAAACGGGCAATGCGAATCTACACTACAAAGAAGTATCACTTCCCACTGGTCAAAAGGGACATCCGCAAAATGTGTAAAAACCAGAAACACAAGACAGGCCGTGGAAAACAGGGAGCCTTGTTATGATGATGGTGGGGACGTAAGTTGCCAACTGCCTCTCTGGAGGAGTGCATTGTGTTCCCTAAAATAATAAATAACAGAGCTACAGAGCCAAGGGCACTTCCAGGCTAAGGAATATACCTTGGGAAAATTGAAAATCAAAAAGCCAGAGACACCCCAAAATTTAGTTTTGCACTGCTTAAATGATCCTCAACTTGGGACCACCTTAAATATCCCAGGAAATAGGGGCTTCCCTGGTGGCACAGTGGTTGAGCGTCCGCCTGCCGATTCAGGAGGACACGGGTTCGTGCTCCGGTTCGGGAAGACCCACGTGCCGCGGAGCGGCTGGGCCCGTGAGCCATTGCCGCTGAGCCTGCGCATCCAGAGCCTGTGCTCTGCAACGGGAGAGGCCACAAGAGTGAGAGGCCCGCGTACCGCAAAAAAAAAAAAAAAAAAAAAAAAAAATATCCCAGGAAATACAAAAAGGGTTTAAGAAATTGTGGAACTTACGTATGATGGAATATCCCTCAGCCATGAAATCAATGTCTTAAGGCCACTAGCAGCCAAATGAGTGGATTCAGGTACGATGATTCTAAGGGAAATAAGTCACAAAGAAAAAGAAACTTATCATAAGATATCACTTATGAAGATACTGTAAACATGGCTACACATGAAAGGAGTTAGGAAAGAGAACAGAGTCTCACATTTAGAAAACACTCTTATGCTTGCTTAAGGGGGAAGGAGAGGTGGGGTGATGCATAAAACAAGAGTTTGATATAAGCACAGGTACCGTTCCAAAAACCAACTATGGAATAGACAAGACCTACAGCTTCCTCAGTGAAAGGGACTCAAAACCCCATATTTCCCGCTGAGGAATATATCTGACAAGTAAGAATCTTAAAACCTATGTATTGATATGTTTCCATAAGGGAATCCAGTGTGTCTAGAGTGGCATAAACATGACAGCGAGAATCAGCTCCAACCCACTATAAAAAGGAATTTGAAAAACAAATAAAAGGAAATTCTTTACAATTCCTTCAGGGTTTCTGATGAAACCTGGAATGACCCTATCTACAATGACAGCTGTATGTGGAATAAAGCTGGACACATGGGACTGAGAGGATTCGTGAGATTGGGTGAGCAAATGCAGACCATTTAAAGCAATAATGCATGGCACCCATTCCATAGGTCCCATGTCTCCAGGTTGAAGGGAATATTACTACAGCTATAACATGTATGGGAAACCTAGAGAATGGACACACTGTGAATATCAAAGATCTCTAAAACTCAACGAATAGTCCCTCTCCTGGTGCTCCGGTTTGACTTTCCAACTGCTTTACTATCAATCTCACAGCTTGGAGAGACAGAACTTTTAACATCCTCGTTCGCACACGTTGCCAATTTGGCAGTGGATGAAAGGGAATAGGGAGAACGAATGAAAGAGTAGCTGTTAGGCATTTGGATGCGCACATGTCACTCTTATTTCACGGGAGAAGAAGAACTAAACAAAGTCTCAGCCACCCACCGGGAACCAGTATAGTTCCTGAACCAAAATATTGGACTTGAATTCAGCTCACAAAAAACGAGTTAAACAATGGAGCTCAGGGGCACAGCAATTCACAAACAGGCAGAGTAATAAAGGAAAACTATCGTCCACCAATCTGTTGAGGGAAGGCAATGAGGCGGACTTGAAAGCGAGGCAGAATAGCAGGAAACAGATTTCAAGAGGTACATACGAAGTGCCTTTAAAGCACAGGAAGAGGGGCACAACTTTGAAAATGATGCACTTGGCCTAAAAGGGCATATGCCTTTTCTCCCGAATATATTCCGGAGAAAACAAATACGCCCTTTTTGGCAAAGCAAGCAAGTGGGCAATGCAAATCTGCACTACAAAAATGTATCACTTCCCATAGGTCAAAAGGGACATCCACACATGGGTAAAATTCAGAAAGGCAAGACAGGCCCTGGAGTACAGGGAGCCTTGTTAGGCTGATGGGCAGGATTTAAATTGCAAACTGCCTCTCTGGAGGAGTGCAATGTGTTCCCTGATACAAGTTATCAACAGTGCTACATAGCCAAGGGCCCTTCCAGTCTAGGGAATATAGCTTGGGAAAACTGAAAATCAATAAGACAGAGCCACCCCAAAATTTAGGGATGCACTGCTTACAACATCCTCAACTTGAGTACACCTTAAGTATCCCAGGAAAAATAAAAATGGTTCAAAAGTTTTTGTACTTACGTATGCTGGAATATCCCTCAGCCATGAAATAAATATCATAAGACAAGTAGCAGCAAAATGAGTGGATTCAGGTACGATGATTCTAAGTGAAATAAGTCACACAGAAAAAAAATTATCATAAGATATCACTTATGAAGGTCTTGTAAACATGGCTACACATGAAATGAGTTAGGAAAGAGAATAGAGATTCACATTTAGAAAACATTCTTATGCCTGCTTAAGGGGGAAGGAGAGGTGGGGTGATGCATAAAACCAGAGTTTGATATAAGCACAGGTACTGTTCCAAAAACCAACTATCGAATAGACAAGACCTACACCTTCCTCAGTGAAAGGTACTCAAAACCCCATATTTCCCGCAGAGGAATATATCTGACTAGTAAGAATCTTAAAACCTATGTATTGATATGTCTCCATAAGGGAATCAAGTGTGTCTAGACTGGCATAAAGATGGCAGCGAGAATCAGCTCAAAACCACTCTAAAAAGAATTTGAGAAACAACAAAATAAGGGAAATTCTTTACAATTCCTTCAAAGATTCTGATGAAATCTGGAATGACCCTATCTACAATGACAGCTGGATGTGGCATAAGGCGGGACACATGGGACTGACTGGATTAGTGAGACTGGGTGAGCAAATGCACACCATTTAAAGCAATAAAACATGACACCCATTCCAAAGGTCCCATGTCTCCAGGTTGAAGGGAATATTACTACAGCTATAACATGTACGGGATACCTAGAGAATGGACACTCTGTGAATATCAAAGGTCTCTAAAACTCAGTGAATAGTCCCTCTCCTGGTGCTCCAGTTTGACATTCCAACTGCTTTACTATCAATCTCCCAGCTTGGAGAGACAGCTCCTTTAACCTCCTGGTTCGCACAGGTTGCCAATTTGGCAGTGGATGAAAGGGAAGAGGGAGAACCAATGAATGAGTAGCTCTTAGGCATTTGGACGGGCACATGTCACTCTTATTTCCCGGGAGGAAGAATAATTAACCAAAGTCTCAGCGACCCACCGGGAACCAGTATAGTTCCTGAACCAAAATATTGGACATGCATTCAGCTCACAAAAAATGAGTTAAATAATGGAGCTCAGGGGCACAGCAATTCACAAACAGGCAGAGAAATAAAGGACAACTATCGTCCAAAAATCTGTTGAGGGAAGGCAACGAGGCGGACTTGAAAGCGAGGCAGAATAGCAGGAAACAGATTTCAAGAGGTACGTTGGAATCGCCTTTAAAGCACAGGAAGAGGGCCACAACTTTGACAATGATGCACTTGGCCAAAAAGGGCGTATAAGTTTTCTCCAGAATGTATTCAGGAGAAAACACATACGCCCTTTTTGGCCAAACAAGCAAGTGGGCAATGCAAAGCTGCACAACAAAAAAGTATCACTTCCCACCGGCCAAAAGGAACATCCACAAAATGGGTAAAATTCAGAAAGGCAAGACAGGCCCTGGAGAACAGGGAGCATTGTTATGCTGATGGGCGGGATGTAAACTGCCAACAGCCTCTCTGGAGGAGTGCATTGTGTTCCCAAAACAAGTAAACAACTGATATACAGAGCCAAGGGCACTTCCAGTCTAGGGAATATACCTTGGGAAAACTGGAAATCAATAAGGCACAGCCACCCCAAAATTTAGGGCTTCACTGCTTACAAGAACCTCAACTTGGGTACACCTTAAGTATCCCAGGAAAGATAAAAATGGTTCAAAAAATTGTGATACTTACGTACGATGGAATATCCCTCAGCCATGAAATCCATGTCATAAGACCAGTAGCAGCAAAATGACTGGATTCAGTTATGATGATTATAAGTGAAATAAGTGACACAGAAAAAGAAGCTTATCATAAGATATCACTTATGAAGATCCTGTAAACATGGCTACACATGAACTGAGTTAGGAAAGAGAACAGAGTCTCACATTTAGAAAACACTCTTATGCCTGTGTAAGAGGGAAGGAGAGGTGGGGAGATGCATAAAACCAGAGCTTGATAGAAGCACAGGTACCGTTCCAAAAATCAACTATGGAATAGACAAGACCTACAGCTTCCTCAGTGAAAGGGACTCAAAACCCCATATTTCCCGCTGAGGAATATATCTGACAAGTAAGAATCTTAAAACCTATGTATTGATATGTTTCCATAAGGGAATCCAGTGTGTCTAGAGTGGCATAAACATGACAGCGAGAATCAGCTCCAACCCACTATAAAAAGGAATTTGAAAAACAAATAAAAGGAAATTCTTTACAATTCCTTCAGGGTTTCTGATGAAACCTGGAATGACCCTATCTACAATGACAGCTGTATGTGGAATAAAGCTGGACACATGGGACTGAGAGGATTCGTGAGATTGGGTGAGCAAATGCAGACCATTTAAAGCAATAATGCATGGCACCCATTCCATAGGTCCCATGTCTCCAGGTTGAAGGGAATATTACTACAGCTATAACATGTATGGGAAACCTAGAGAATGGACACACTGTGAATATCAAAGATCTCTAAAACTCAACGAATAGTCCCTCTCCTGGTGCTCCGGTTTGACTTTCCAACTGCTTTACTATCAATCTCACAGCTTGGAGAGACAGAACTTTTAACATCCTCGTTCGCACACGTTGCCAATTTGGCAGTGGATGAAAGGGAATAGGGAGAACGAATGAAAGAGTAGCTGTTAGGCATTTGGATGCGCACATGTCACTCTTATTTCACGGGAGAAGAAGAACTAAACAAAGTCTCAGCCACCCACCGGGAACCAGTATAGTTCCTGAACCAAAATATTGGACTTGAATTCAGCTCACAAAAAACGAGTTAAACAATGGAGCTCAGGGGCACAGCAATTCACAAACAGGCAGAGTAATAAAGGAAAACTATCGTCCACCAATCTGTTGAGGGAAGGCAATGAGGCGGACTTGAAAGCGAGGCAGAATAGCAGGAAACAGATTTCAAGAGGTACATACGAAGTGCCTTTAAAGCACAGGAAGAGGGGCACAACTTTGAAAATGATGCACTTGGCCTAAAAGGGCATATGCCTTTTCTCCCGAATATATTCCGGAGAAAACAAATACGCCCTTTTTGGCAAAGCAAGCAAGTGGGCAATGCAAATCTGCACTACAAAAATGTATCACTTCCCATAGGTCAAAAGGGACATCCACACATGGGTAAAATTCAGAAAGGCAAGACAGGCCCTGGAGTACAGGGAGCCTTGTTAGGCTGATGGGCAGGATTTAAATTGCAAACTGCCTCTCTGGAGGAGTGCAATGTGTTCCCTGATACAAGTTATCAACAGTGCTACATAGCCAAGGGCCCTTCCAGTCTAGGGAATATAGCTTGGGAAAACTGAAAATCAATAAGACAGAGCCACCCCAAAATTTAGGGATGCACTGCTTACAACATCCTCAACTTGAGTACACCTTAAGTATCCCAGGAAAAATAAAAATGGTTCAAAAGTTTTTGTACTTACGTATGCTGGAATATCCCTCAGCCATGAAATAAATATCATAAGACAAGTAGCAGCAAAATGAGTGGATTCAGGTACGATGATTCTAAGTGAAATAAGTCACACAGAAAAAAAATTATCATAAGATATCACTTATGAAGGTCTTGTAAACATGGCTACACATGAAATGAGTTAGGAAAGAGAATAGAGATTCACATTTAGAAAACATTCTTATGCCTGCTTAAGGGGGAAGGAGAGGTGGGGTGATGCATAAAACCAGAGTTTGATATAAGCACAGGTACTGTTCCAAAAACCAACTATCGAATAGACAAGACCTACACCTTCCTCAGTGAAAGGTACTCAAAACCCCATATTTCCCGCAGAGGAATATATCTGACTAGTAAGAATCTTAAAACCTATGTATTGATATGTCTCCATAAGGGAATCAAGTGTGTCTAGACTGGCATAAAGATGGCAGCGAGAATCAGCTCAAAACCACTCTAAAAAGAATTTGAGAAACAACAAAATAAGGGAAATTCTTTACAATTCCTTCAAAGATTCTGATGAAATCTGGAATGACCCTATCTACAATGACAGCTGGATGTGGCATAAGGCGGGACACATGGGACTGACTGGATTAGTGAGACTGGGTGAGCAAATGCACACCATTTAAAGCAATAAAACATGACACCCATTCCAAAGGTCCCATGTCTCCAGGTTGAAGGGAATATTACTACAGCTATAACATGTACGGGATACCTAGAGAATGGACACTCTGTGAATATCAAAGGTCTCTAAAACTCAGTGAATAGTCCCTCTCCTGGTGCTCCAGTTTGACATTCCAACTGCTTTACTATCAATCTCCCAGCTTGGAGAGACAGCTCCTTTAACCTCCTGGTTCGCACAGGTTGCCAATTTGGCAGTGGATGAAAGGGAAGAGGGAGAACCAATGAATGAGTAGCTCTTAGGCATTTGGACGGGCACATGTCACTCTTATTTCCCGGGAGGAAGAATAATTAACCAAAGTCTCAGCGACCCACCGGGAACCAGTATAGTTCCTGAACCAAAATATTGGACATGCATTCAGCTCACAAAAAATGAGTTAAATAATGGAGCTCAGGGGCACAGCAATTCACAAACAGGCAGAGAAATAAAGGACAACTATCGTCCAAAAATCTGTTGAGGGAAGGCAACGAGGCGGACTTGAAAGCGAGGCAGAATAGCAGGAAACAGATTTCAAGAGGTACGTTGGAATCGCCTTTAAAGCACAGGAAGAGGGCCACAACTTTGACAATGATGCACTTGGCCAAAAAGGGCGTATAAGTTTTCTCCAGAATGTATTCAGGAGAAAACACATACGCCCTTTTTGGCCAAACAAGCAAGTGGGCAATGCAAAGCTGCACAACAAAAAAGTATCACTTCCCACCGGCCAAAAGGAACATCCACAAAATGGGTAAAATTCAGAAAGGCAAGACAGGCCCTGGAGAACAGGGAGCATTGTTATGCTGATGGGCGGGATGTAAACTGCCAACAGCCTCTCTGGAGGAGTGCATTGTGTTCCCAAAACAAGTAAACAACTGATATACAGAGCCAAGGGCACTTCCAGTCTAGGGAATATACCTTGGGAAAACTGGAAATCAATAAGGCACAGCCACCCCAAAATTTAGGGCTTCACTGCTTACAAGAACCTCAACTTGGGTACACCTTAAGTATCCCAGGAAAGATAAAAATGGTTCAAAAAATTGTGGTACTTACGTACGATGGAATATCCCTCAGCCATGAAATCCATGTCATAAGACCAGTAGCAGCAAAATGACTGGATTCAGTTATGATGATTATAAGTGAAATAAGTGACACAGAAAAAGAAGCTTATCATAAGATATCACTTATGAAGATCCTGTAAACATGGCTACACATGAACTGAGTTAGGAAAGAGAACAGAGTCTCACATTTAGAAAACACTCTTATGCCTGTGTAAGAGGGAAGGAGAGGTGGGGAGATGCATAAAACCAGAGTTTGATAGAAGCACAGGTACCGTTCCAAAAATCAACTATGGAATAGACAAGACCTACAGCTTCCTCAGTGAAAGGGACTCAAAACCCCATATTTCCCGCAGAGGAATATATCTGAGCAGTAAGAATCTTAAAACCTATGTATTGATATGTCTCTGTAAGGGAATCAAGTGTTTCTAGACTGGCATAAACATGCCAGTGAGAATCAGCTCAAACCCACTATAAAAAGGAATTTCAAAAACAAAACATAAAAATAGGGAAATTATTTAAAATTCCTTCAGGCTCTCTGATGAGACCTGGAATGACACTATCTACAAAGAGAGCTGGGTGTGGCATAAGGCTGGACACGTGGGACTGAGAGGATTGCTGAGATTGGGTGAGCAAATGCAGACCATTTAAAGCAATAATGCGAGGCAACATATTCCATGTGTCCCAACTCTCCAGGTTGAAGGGAATATTACTATAGCTATAACATGTAAGGGAAACCTAAGAATGGACACACTGTGAATACGAAAAGTTTCTAAAATTCAATGAATAGTCCCTTTCCTTGTGCGCCAGTTTGACTTTCCAACTGCTTTAATATCAATCTCCCAACTTGGAGTGACAGCAACTTTAACCTCCTTGTTCGCACACGTTGCCAATGTGGCAAAGGATGAAAGGGAAAAGGGAGAACAAATGAGAGAGTAGCTGTTAGGCATTTGGACGGGCACATGTCACTCTTATTTCCTGGGAGGAAGAAGAATTAACCAAAGTCTCAGCCACCCACCGGTTACCGGTATAGGTCGTCAATCAAAAGTTTGGACTTGCGATCAGCTCACAAAAAACGAGTTAAAAAGTGGAGCTCATGGGCACAGCAATTCACAAACTGGCAGAGTAATAAAGGGCAACTATCGTCCAACAATCTGTTGAGGGAAGGCAACTAGGCAGACTTGAAAGCGAGGCAGAATAGCAGGAAACAGATTTCAAGGGGTACGAGTAATCACCTTTAAAGCACAGGAAGAGGGGCACAATTTCGACTATGATGCACTTGTCCAAAAAGGGCGTATGCGTTTTCTCCTGAATATATTCAGGAGAAAACGCATACGCACTTTTTGGCCAAGCAAGCAAGTGGGCAAATGCACATCTGCACTACAAAGAAGTATCACATCCCACCGGTCAAAAGGGACATCCACAAAATGGGTAAAAACCAGAAAGGCAAGACAGGCCCTGGAGAACAGGGAGCCTTGTTATGCTGATGGGCGGGATGTAAATTGCCAACTGCCTCTCCAGAGGAGTGCATTGTGTTCCCTAAAACAAGTAAACAACAGAGCTACAGAGCCAAGGGCACTTCCAGTCTAGGGAATATACCTTGGGAAAACTGAAATTCAATAAGACAGAGCCACCCCAAAATTTAGGGCTGCACTGCTTACAAGAACCTCAACTTGGGTACACCTTAAATATCACAGGAAAGATAAAAATGGTTCAAAAAATTGTGGTAATTACATACGATGGAATATCCCTCAGCCATGAAATCAATGTCATAAGACCAGTAGCAGCAAAATGAGTGGATTCAGGTACGATGATTCTAAATGAAATAAGTCACACAGAAAAAGAAACTTATCATAAGATATCACTTATGAAGATCCTGTAAACATGGCTACACATGCACTGAGTTAGGAAAGAGAACAGAGTGTCACATTTAGAAAACACTCTTATGCCTGCTTAAGGGGGAAGGAGAGGAGGGGTGATGCATAAAACCAGAGTTTGATATAAGCACAGGTACCGTTCAAAAACCAGCTATGGAATAGACAAGACCTACACCTTATCAGAGAAAGGGACTCAAAACCCCATATTTCCCACAGAGGAATATATCTGACTAGTAAGAATCTTAAAACCTATGTATTGATATGTCTCCGTAAGGGAATCAAGTGTTTCTAGACTGGCATAAACATGGCAGTGAGAATCAGCTCAAACCCACTATAAAAAGGAATTTCAAAACAAAAAATAAAAACAGGGAATTTCTTTCCAATTCCTTCAGGTTCTCTGATGAAACCTGGAATGACCCTATCTACAACGACAGCTGGATGTTGCATAAGGTTGGACACATGGGACTGAGAGGATTGGTGAGATTGGGTGAGCAGATGCAGACCCTTTAAAGCAATAATGCATGGCACCCATTCCATGTGTCCCAACTCTCCAGGTTGAAGGGTATATTACTATAGCTATAACATGTAGGGGAAACCTAGAGAATGGACACACTGTGAATACGAAAGGTTTCTAAAACTCAACGAATAGTCCCTCTCCTGGTGCTCCGGATTGACTTTCCAACTGCTTTACTATCCATCTCCCAAGTTGGAGAGACAGCACCTTTAACCTCCTGGTTTGCACAGGTTGCCAATTTGGCAAATGATGAAAGGGAAGTGGGAGAACCAATGAGAGAGTAGCTGTTAGGCATTTGGACGGGCACATGTCACTCTTATTTCCCGGGAGGAAGTAGAATTAACCAAAGTCTCAGCCACCCACAGAAAACCAGTATAGGTTCTGAACCAAAATTTTGGACTTGCGTTCAGCTCACATAAAACGAGTTAAAATGTGGAGCTCAGGAGCACAGCAATTCACAAATTGGCAGATTAACAAAGGGCAACTATCATCCAAAAATCTGTTGCGGGAAGGCAAAGAGGCGGACTTGAAAGCAAGGCAGAATAGCAGTAAACAGATTTCAAGAGGTATGTGGGAATCACTTTTAAAGCACATGAAGAGCGTCACAACTTCGACAATGATGCACTTGGCCAAAAAGGGCGTATGCGTTTTGTCCTGAATATATTCAGGAGAAAACACATACGCCCTTTTTGGCAAGAAAGCAAGCGGTCAATGCAAATCTGCACTACAAAGAAGTATCACTTCCCACTGTTCAAATGGGTCATCCACAAAATGTGTAAAATCCAGAAAGGCAAGACAGGGCCTGGAGAACAGGGAGCCTTGTATGCTGATGGGCGGCATGTAAATTGCCAACTGTCTCTCTGGAGGAGTGCATTGTGTTCCCTAAAATAAGTAAACAACAGAGCTAGAGAGCCAAGGGCACTTCCAGTCTAGGGAATATACCTTGGGAAAAGTGAAAATCAATAAGACAGAACAACCCCAAAATATAAGGCTGCACTACTTACATGAACATCATCTGGGTACACCTTAAATATCCCAGGAAAGATAAAAATGGTTCAAAACATTGTGGTACTTACATATGATGGAATATCCCTCAGCCATGAAATCAAAGTCATAAGACCAGTAGAAGCAAAATGAGTGGATTCAGGTACGATGATTCTAAGTGAAATAAGTCACACAGAAAAAGAAGCTTATCATAAGATATCACTTATGATGTTCCTGTAAACATGGCTACACATGAACTGAGTTAGGAAAGAGAACAGAGTCTCACATTTAGAAAACATTCTTATGCCTGCTTAAGTGGGAAGGAGAGTTGGGGTGATGAATAAAACCAGAGTTTGATATAAGCAGAGGTACCGTTCAAAAACCAACTATGGAATAGAAAAGACTTACACCTGCCTTAGTGAAAGGGACTGAAATCCCCATATTTCCCACAGAGGAATATATCTGACTAGTAAGAATCTTAAAACCTATGTATTGATATGTCTCCGTAAGGGAATCGAGTGTTTCTAGACTGGCATAAACAAGGCAGTGAGAATCAGCTCAAACCCACTATAAAAAGAAATTTCAAAACAAAACAAAAAAAAGGGAAATTTTTTCCAATTCCTTCAGGATCTCTGATGAAACCTGGAATGACCCTATCTACAATGACAGCTGGATGTGGCATAAGGCTGGACACATGGGACTGAGAGGATTGGTGAGATTTGGTGAGCAAATGCAGACCATTTAAAGCAATAATGCATGGCACCCATTCCATGTGTCCCAACTCTTCAGGTTGAAGGGTATATTACTATAGCTATAACTTGTAAGGGAAACCTAAGGATGGGCACACTGTGAATACGAAATGTTTCTAAATCTCAACGAATAGTCCCTCTCCTTGTGCGCCAGTTTGACTTTCCAACTTCTTTACTATCAATCTCCCAAGTTGGAGAGACAGCACCTTTAACCTCCTGGTTCGCACATGTTGCCAATTTGGCAAAGGATGAAAGGGAAGTGGGAGAACCAATGAGAGAGTAGCTGTTACGCATTTGGACGGGCACATGTCACTCTTATTTCCCGGGAGGAAGAAGAATTAACCAAAGTCTCAGCCACCCACCGAAAACCAGTATAGGTTCTGAACCAAAATATTGGACTTGCGTTCAGCTCACAAAAAACGAGTTAAAAAATGGAGCTCGGGGGCACAGCAATTCACAAACTGGCAGAGTAATAAAGGGCAACTATCGTCCAAAAATCTGTTGAGGGATGGCAATGATGCGGACTTGAAAGCGAGGCAGAATAGCAGGAAACAGATTGCAAGAGGTATGTTGGAATTGCCTTTAAAGCACATGAAGAGGGGCACAACTTCGACTATGATGCACTTGGCCAAAAAGAGCGTATGCGTTCAGGAGAAAACGCAACGCCCTTTTTGGACAAGCAAGCAAGCAGGCAATGCAAATCTGCACTACAAAGTAGTTTCACTTCCCACCGGACAAAAGGGACATCCGCAAAATGTCTAAAAATCAGAAAGGCAAGACAGGCCCTGGAGAACAGGGAGCCTTGTTATGCTGATGTGCGGGATGTAAATTGCCAACTGCCTCTCTGGAGGAGTGCATTGTGTTCCCTAAAACAAGTAAACAACAGAGCTACAGAGCCAAGGGCACTTCCAGTCTATGGAATATACCTTTGGAAAACTGAAAATCAGTACGACAGAGCCACCCCATATTTAGGGCTGCACTGCTTACAAGAACCTCAACTTGGGTACACCTTATGTATCCCACTAAAGATAAATATGGTTCAAAAAATTGTGGTACTTTTGTACGATGGAATATCCCTCAGCCATGAAATCAATGTCATAAGACCAGTAGCAGCAAAATGATTGGATTCAGGTACGATGATTCTAAGTGAAATTAGTCACACAGAAAAAGAATCTTATCATAAGATATCACTTATGAAGGTCCTGTAAACATGGCTACACATGAACGGAGTTAGGAAAAATTACAGAGTAACTAATCTTATCATAAGTTATCACTCATAGCGGGAATGTACACATGACTACACATGAACTGAATGACAAACACAACAGATTCACACATTTAGAAAACATCTTCTGCCTGCTTAATGGGAAAGCCGAGGTGGGGTGATGCATAAATCCACAGTTTTAAATTAGCCCAGATACCGTTATATAAACCATGTATGTAATAGACAACACCTACTCCCGGCACAATGAACTGGACTCAACACCCCCTATTCATTGCAGAGGAATATGTCTGACTCTAAGTATTTTAAAACATATGTATTCTCATGTCTCCATAAAGGAATCATGTGTGTGTATAACGGCATGAACACAGCACTGAAATTCAGTTAAACCCACTTATAAAAATAAATTTCAAAAGCAAAATGCAAAAACAGATAGAAAGTCTTAAAAACTACGTTCAGGGCCTGTGATGCAAGCTAGATTGACCACCTTTACACCCACAGCTGGATGAGACATAAGACTGGACACTTGGGGCTGACAAGATTGCTGAGGTTGTGTGAACAAAAGAACACCACTTAGAGCAATACTGTGTGCTATCCATTTTAGTGGTCCCAACTCTCCAGGTTTAAGGGAATCTTCCTCCAGTTAAAACATGCATGGGAAACCCAGTGGATGGTACACTGTGTAATTGGGAAAGTTTTCTAAAAGGTACCTCATTTTTCTTTTGTCATGCTCGGCTTCGCCATTCCATCTGCATTACTCAAAAATCTCCCCACTTTGAGTGTCAGCGCCTTTACCCTCCTGTTATGCACAGTTTGCAAATTGTGCAGAGGATAAACAGGAAGAGGGGAAATAAATGAGAGATTAGCTGTAGGTGTTTGGATGGGCACATGTCACTCTAGTTTCCCATCAGGAAGAAGATTTAAACAAAGGCTCAGCCTGAAGCCCCGGAACCAGACTAGGGCCTAAAGCCATCCTGCGGTATTGCAGCCAGCTCACAAAGAGGCGAGTTGAAAAATGGAAATCAGGGGCACAGCAATTCACAAACTTGCAGAGTTATAAAGGACAACTATCATCCAGAAATATATTGAGGAAAGGCAGTGAAGAGGATTTGAATGCAAGGCAGAATTGAAGGAAACAGATTACAAGAGGTAGACTGGAGTCGTTTTTAAAGCACATGAAAAGCGACAGAATTTCGACAATTTTGCCTTTGGCTGAAAAGGGAGTATGTGTATTTTCTTGAATATATTCGGGAAAATATGCATATGCCCTTTTTGGCCAAGCAAACCATCAGGCATTGCAAATCCACACTACATAGAAGTGTCCCTTACCTCCAGTCAAAAAGGCCATCCACAAATAGTGTAAAAACCACAAATGCAGGATAGGCCATGGAGAAAAGGGAGCCTGGTTACGCCGATGGACAGGATGTAAATTGCCAACAGCCTCTCTGGAGAACTGTATGTTGTTTTCTAAAACAGAGCTACAGAGCATAGCACATTTCCACTCATGGGCGTGTATATTGAGAAAACTAAAAATCCACAACACACAGCCAGCCCAAAGTTTAGGGCTGCTCTGTTTACAAGAACCTCGACTTCGGTACACTTTATATATCCCAGGAAAGGAAAAAAAAAATGGATATAGATGTTGTGGTACTTATATACAATGGAATGTCACTCAGACATAAAATCAATGTCATAAGGCCAATAGCAGCATAATGAGTGGCTTTAGGTACGATGATGCTAAGTGAAATGAGCCACAAAGAAAAAGAAACTTATTGTAATATATCACTTATAGAGGAAATGTAAACATGGCTACACATGAACTGAATTTCAAAAGAGAACAGAGTTACACATTTAGAGAACACACTTATGCCTCCCTAAGGGGAAAGGTGACATGGGGTGATGTGTAAAAGCAGAGTTTGAAATTAGCACAGATCCCATTCCATATACCAAATATGTAATAGACAAGACCTACTCCTTTCTCAATAAACTGGACACAAAACACCCTATTCAATGAAGAGGAATATATCTGACTGGTAATAACCTTGAAACCTATGTATTTATATGTCTCCATAATGGAATCAAGTGTATGTAGATTGGCATAAACACAGATCAATGGAACAGGACAGAAAGCCCAGAGATAAACCTACATACCTATGGCTATCTCATCTATGACAAAGTAGCTAAGGATATACAATGGAGGAAAGACAGGCTCTTCAGTAATTGGTGCTGGATAAACTGGACCCCTACACATAAAAGAATGAAATTAGAACACTCCATAACACCATACACAAAAATAAACTCTAAATTGATTAGAGATCTAAATATAAGACCAGACACTATAAAACACTTAGAGGAAACCATAGGCAGAACACTCTATGACATAAATCACAGCAAGATCCTTTTGGACCCACCTCCTAGAGAAATGGAAATAAAAACAGAAATCAACAAATGGGACCTAATGAAACTTAAAAGCTTTTACAGAGTACAGGAAAACATAAACAAGATGCAAAATCAACCCTCAGAATGGGAGAAAATATTTTCAAATGAAGCAATTGACAAAGGATTAATCTCCAAACTTTACAAGCACCTCATGTAGCTCAATATCACAAAAACAAACAACCCAATCCAAAAACGGGCAGAAGACCTAATAGACATTTCTCCACAGAAGATATACATATTACCAAGAAACACATGAAAGGATGCTGAACATCACTAATCATTAGAGAAATGCAAATCAAAACTACTGTGAGGTATCACCTCACAGCAGTCAGAGTGGCAATCATCAAAAAAATCTACAAAACAATAAATGCTGGAGAGGACTTTATTGGAGGAAAGGGAACACACTTGCACTGTGGGTGGGAATGTAAATTGATATGGGCACTAGGGAGAACAGTACGGAGGGTCCTTTAAATAACTAACAATAGAAGTACCATACGACACAATAATCCAACTACTGGGCATTTGCCTTGTGAAAACCATAATTCAAAAAGAGTTATGTACAAAAATGTTCATTGCAGCTCTATTTGCATTAGCCAGGACATGGAAGCAACCTAAGTGTCCATCAACAGATGAATGGATAAAGAAGATCTGGCACATATATACAATCAAATATTACTCAACCATAAAAAGAAGCAAAACTGAGTTATTTGTACTGAGGTGGATGGACTTAGAATCTGTCCTACACAGTGAAGTAAGTCAGAAAGGGAAAAACAAAAACTGTATGTCAACAGAGATATATGGAATCTAATGAAGAAAAAAAAAAAGATTTTGAAGAACCTAGTGGCAGGACAGGATTAAGGACACAGACATAGAGAAAGGACTTGAGGACACCGGAATGGGGATGGGTAAGCTGGGACGAAGTGAGAGAGTGGCATGGACATAAATACATTACCAAATGTAACACCGATAGCTACTGGGAAGCAGCCACATAGAACAGGGAGATCAGCTCGGTGCTTTGTGACCACATAAAGGGGTGGGATATGGAGTGTGGGAGGGAGATGCAAGAGGGAGGGGATCTGGTGATATTTGTATATGTATAGCTGATTCACTTTGTTATACAGCAGAAACGAACACTCCATTGTAAAGCAATTATACTCCAATAAACGTGTAAAAGAAAAAAAAAAAAAAGAAAGCCCAGGGATAAACCTACACACCTATGGTCAACTAATCTATGGCAAAGAAGGCAAGACTATACAATGGAGATAAGACAGTCTCTTCGATCATTGGTGCTGGGAAATATGGAGAGCTACATGTAAAAGAATGAAATTAGAACACTCCCCAACACCATACATAAAAATATATTCAAAATGGATTAGAGACCTTAATGTAAGACCGGGCAGTATAAAACTCTGACAGGAAAAGTTACGAAGGATACTCTGACGTAAATCACAGCAAGATCTTTTTTGATCCACCTCCTATAGCAATGAAATTAAAAAGAAATCTAAACAGATGGGACCTAATGAAACGCAAAAGCTTTTGCAAAGCAAAGGAAACTACAAACAAGACGAAAAGACAACCCTCAGAATGGCAGAAAATATTTGCAAACGAATCAATGGACAAATGATTAATCTCCAATATATATAAACAGCTCATTCAGCTCAATATTAATAAGACAAACAACCCAATACAAAAATGGAAGATCTAAATAGACATTTCTTCCAAGAAGACATAGAGATGGCCAGTACGCACATGAAAATCTGCTCAACATCACTAATTATTAGAGAAATGGAAATCGAAACTACAATGAGGTATCACGTCACACCTGTTAGAATGGGCATCATCAGAAAATCTACAAACAACAAATGCTGGAGAGGGTGTGGAGAAAAGGAACCTTCTTCCACTATTGGTGGGAATGTAAATCGATACAGTCTCTATGGAGAACAGTATGGAGGTTCCTTAAAAAACTAAAAATAGAATTACCATATAATCCAGCTATCCCACTACTGGGCATATACCCAGAGAAAACCATAAATCAAAAAGACACATTCACCACAATGTTCATTGCAGCACTATTTACAATAGACAGGTAATGAAAGCAACCTAAGTGCCCACAGACAGAAGAATGGATAAAGATATGGTACATATATATAATGGAATATTACTCAGCCATACATAGGAATGAAATTGGGTCATTTGTAGAGACCTTCATGGATCTAGAGACTGTCATACAGAGTGAAGTAAGTCAGAAAGAGAAAAACAAATATTGTATATTAATGCACATATGTGGAACCTAGAAAAATGGTAAAGATGAACCAGTTTGCAGGGCAGAGATAGAGACAGATGTAGAGAACAAACATGGACACCAAGGAGGGAACGCCATGTGAGGGTGGTGGTGGGATGAATTGGGAGACTGGGATTCACATGTGCACACTTATATGTATAAAATATATATCCAATAAGAACCTGCTGTATAAAAGACATAAATTTAAAAAAAATTAAAAATAAATAAATAACATTTAATAAAATAAAACAGAAAAAAAGTTTTTCCCTTCACATACACGTCTTTATATTAATGCATTATTTCCATGTTTATATCTCCAAATTAAAAAAAAAAAGAGGAATAAATAAAATCTAACTTGAACCAAAAAGAAAAAAAGGAAAATAAAAGAGAACACACCAGTTATACAGAGGAAAATCGTATCAGGGCACTTGCTCCAGTGGTAAAAAATTATTAATGTTGGTCAGAGGTGGGAAATCGACTCCCATGCTCCCAGCAGCGCAGCCCCCTACAAGGAGCATCCTTATTGCAAAGATGGGGGACTGTGTCGAGGCGTCTGTGAGTAAATGTGAGCTGAGCCCCAGTCCTGCTTCAGCTGAACTCTTCCCAACCTTTCCAGGTAAAACACCTGAATATGTACAAGCACTTGCAAGCCTAGAGGAAGGGCTGTAGAGCCACACTAGCGAGAGCACGCAGGCCGACTTGGTGCCTGCAGGCCAGCCAGAATGGTCCTGGCCCCAGATGGTCTTCTGGAATCTTTCCATTTCCCTGCCTGAGATACCCCTCCTGCCACGGCCCCCACTGCTTTTTTACTTCCTCACCTCTGCCTGGGGAGAAATTCCAGTGGCAGGTATGGGTGACACATCCTCTTCTTTAGCAGGTGGCAGCCTGGCAACTCCTGCAGAAATTCCAGCAGAGCCCCACTCACACTGGGCCACACACAAAGCCACGGCCCCTCACTCCCTCCCACCACCCCAGCCCCGACACTGCTGACGGGGCAGAGAATATGGCGTCAGGCACAGCTACAGGGGCTCTTGCTGACTGGAGAGGTGTTTATATTGACCTCAACCCAGGCACACCTGTGGGGGGGGCTGGCAGGCAGTGTCAGGCTGCCCAAATCAGCCAATCCTCACCCCTCAGGGGCTCACAGTTGCAGAAAATGAACCTTGCTAAACGGGTCAGTCCCAAGGAACAGGTGTGGGCTCTTGAGAGTCAGGATAGACAAGGGGCTGCAGCTGCAGCTTGTTTTCTTATCATTTTATCTGGTCCATGAGTGGAAAACAACTTCAAGAAGACCCTATCCTAATGAGAGGAACCCAGGAGTCAGGGAGAGGAGTGATGGTGGGTGGAGACAGAGGCCTGGTGCCCTGGCTGCAGTGGAAGTGTCTGGAAGACCAGGCAGAGAGAGGCTGCACAGAGTGATAGCCAGGGTCACAGACCTGTCAGAGCTGCTGTTTGTTAGTTCAAGTCCTGCTCTGAGGTGTTCTGTGTCAGCTGTGAGCGACAGGTGAGCTGGGGGTTCTCTGCAAGGTGGGCTATGTGCACAGTTCCTGTGTGTCCAGCCCTGCTGGGGTACCTGCCCAGGGGAGTTCCCTATCCTGGGAAGGGCCTGACTATGAGAGCCCCATGGGCTGCTGGGTAGCTGCACAGGTGAGCTCCGTACCCTGGGAGGGACTTGAACACGAGAGCCCCGTGGGCTGTGGGGTGCGGGATGCAGCCCAGGTGAGCTCCATATCCTGGGATTGGCCTGACCACGAGAGCCCCATGGGCTGCTGGAGACCTGGTAAAGGATATCAGGACAGTCAGTGAAGCCACCGAGGATATACATCCAGTAGCTCCTATTTCCTACACCCTGATGCTCATTCTACCATCCACCAGGCCATGGCATTCTGTATTAGACTTCAATGATGCCTTCTTCTGTATTCCATTCATCTCAGAGTCACAAGAATTTTTGGCTTGTGAGTGGCAGGACACAGCATACAACACAAGCAATAATGCTGGGCCGTCCAGCACCAATGGTTCAAAAATCCCCACACCATCATTGGGGAAATGTCCTCTAAAGACCTAAAAGTTCTACCTCTGTAAAAGGGAACCCTCCTTCAATATGCAGATGACATTCTGATCGCCAGGCCTACTAAAGACGCCTCTGAACTACCAAGCCAAGAAAGGATAGAAGGTGTCCAAGAAAAAGGCTCAAATATCCCAGGCTCAGGTGACATGCCTGGGCTTCATTCTCACAGATATTCGGAGAAACGCATCCCAGGATAGGGAAGAAGCCATTTGCAGCCTTACCTCTTCTAAAACTAGAAGACAGCTTAGGGGTTCCTGGGGAGGCCAAGGTTTCCTGCATCTGGATCCCTAACTACAGTCTAATAGCTGGGCCTCTACATGAAACACTGACACGAAAAGATGATGATCCTTTTGAATAGAATCCAGAAGCAGCCTTTCAAGAATGGAAAGAGCAGTTAATTCAGATCCTTGCCCAGGAACTTGCTAATTTAGCTAAACCCTTTGACCATTACATACCCGGTCAAAGGTTAATCACCCTTGGAGCCTTAGTGCAAAAACTGGGACCACTTGAAATGGAGCAACACAAGAATGCCCTTCAGGTATTATAAACTATGGTCACCAAGGGCTTTGCCCACCGACTCATCAGGCCAGTATACTGGGGTATCTAAAAAGCTGGAAATCAGCAGCCCACAAGGCCAGCTCCCTCCTAAGGGAAAAGGACCCCACGTCGTGATCCTAACCACCCATCATGCCCTGAAGTTGCAGGGGTCGCTCTGTGGACACACTGACCTCGAGTGAGGAGGCCCTCCAACTCCAACCTCCAGAGAGACAAACGGGAGCAACGGGCCCCCAAGATGACTCGTGTGACCATCACTTGACCTGGAGTTTCTCTCAGAAAACAAGCAGACTGTGCCCCTAAAGAGCAGACTACTGCTTGCAGGACTTACTGCACCCAGAGGGGAGATAATAAGCTTGGCGGGGGAAACGTATATCATGCTTTCACCATAGAAAACCCTACAGACACCACGGTGATGGTGGCCAATATGACCGGCTGGACTGCTGGTTCCTTCTAAAGGCCGTTGACTCAGTGGACGTCATGGTCCTGGATCACCACTGACCCTGGACTGTCTGAGAGTTGCACGGGCAGGGCTCTGACACATGGTGCTGTTTGTACATTAATTCAGGGACCTAATTAAAGAAAGCACAGACTACTGGTCAGAGCATCTAGGCTGGCAAAAACCGTCAGCCTAAGGTCACCGAACAAATGTGGGGTGGGGTGAAACCTGCCACCACAGCATCTCTGCGCATCTCTTTCCTGGACCCTTAAAGGTCATTAGAATCAATAACACTTCCAATGCTGGTGCTCAGGCGGACGAGAAGTGAGGCAGGAGGCCTTGGGACAATCAACCTCACCTGGAGGCTGGTGGGGAGACGTTTTGCCCCTCCCCCCAGGGATCAGGGCTCCCACCACAGCATGAAGCAGTTACAAAAGAGGGGTCTGCACGCTCAACACCCCAAGAATGAGGAACGGAACAAAAAGCAGAGGAGGGGTTCGTCTCTGGCAACGTTCATTAAAAATTCCTGGGAGATAAAAAGAGAATCTGGGCAATAAAATAAAGTCTAAGCTGTTTTTCCTTTGTGCTTTGTCTAATTTCACGTGCTCCTAGGGTTCCGCATGCAGAGGTCCCACACCCGGCACTTCAGACCCGATTTCCTATTGCAGAATGGCTGGGTTGACACCTCAGCTAGCGGAGTCCCATGCAGACTCCACGGCATAGAGCCTGAGCTGCAGCCAACCCAGCCCTCCAGAGCTCCATCCCCTAACTCCCACTGACGCTGCCGGGATCCCTACACAGCAGCCCAGCCCACAGCCCGTGGGGGAGAGCACGCTCTCACCTCTCCATTCGGTTTTCAAAATAATGTTTCCTTTGCTTCTGAACCAAACTCAGTCTTGATCTGTTGGCTCCAATGACACAGGGCACGGGGACTCCTGTTGGGGTCCACTCTGGAGGATCAGTAACAGAAATTGAGAACATTGTAACTTCAATGAACAGATGTGTGAGCCAAACTGTAGTTAACATAGAGCAGTGTATAATGCTCGGGTAAAATAAGATTTTTCTAAGACTTACATTTGATATTTCCATCACTTTACTATAAGCAAGTTCAGTGAAGACGTCTGTCTTATTTGTCAGGTCAACATTAGAGAAATGAAGTGATTTATTTCCATGGTTGTACATCGAATACTCTTGGCTGAAGCTTCAATCTTGTTTTGAATGCTTTTCCATTGAAAAGGATACCTCTCTTTCAGCTCCCCCATTTCTGAGAAGTATAAAATCTTATAATTTATTATTACCAAAGGGGAAAGGTAGGAAAAGGGGTAAATTAACACTTTGGGATTAACACATACACACTGCTATGTATAAAATAGATCATCAACAAGGAACTACTGTATAGCACAGGGAACTACACAGAATATTTTGCAATAACCTATAAGGGGAAATAATCTGAAAAAGAATCGATATTTTTATTGACATCATCTCTCAATGACAGATAAAATGTAACCTAAGCAAGGCCGATGGTGAACACTTCTGAACCTGAAGATTTCAATCATCTAAATTTGGGCTCTGCCTATTTCCCAAGGCCCTTAATGGACATACGTGTAGCCGTAGCTTAAAAATTCCCCAGTTTGTGGTTCGGGGAGGCACTGATTTGGAAAAATCCCTGGTGTTCTCCTTCCATGCACGGGACCCTTCCTACAGCTAAAACATGCCTGTCACACCTAGAGGATGGTATACCATTTGATCGGAAAGAGTTTGGAAAAGGCACCTCATCTCCTCATCACCTGGTGCTCGGGTTCACCCCTCCAGCATCTTTCCTAACAATCTCCTCACTTGGGGATATCAGCACCGTCAACATCCTGTTGCACACAGTTTGGAATTTGTCCAGAGGATGAAGCGGAAGGATGAGAAAAAAATACAGACAAGTCTTAGGTGTTCGGAAAAGCACATGCCACTCTAATTTCCAATCCGGAAGACAAATTCATCAAAGGCTAGAATTGCCCACGGAAACAGAATAGGTCTAGAGGAAATCCCGCTGTCTTGTGTCCAGTTTCCAAAAACACAAGTTGAAAAATGGAACTCAGGGGCACTAAAATTCATGAAACTGCAGAGTTGAAAATATCTATTGTTGAAAATGTCTTAAGGTAAGTCACAGAAAAGGACTTGTAAGCAAGGGGGAGTGGCAGGAAACAGATTTGAAGAGGTAGAAAGGACTCCCCATTAAAGCACAAGAAAAGGGGCTGAACATCGCCAATGATGCACTTGGCCCAAAAGGGCGTATGCATTTTTTTCTGAATATATTCAAGTAAAGGCCATACACACTTTTTATCCAACCAAACAGGTGGGCACTGGAAATCAATACTACAAAATGTATCACTTCACATGAGTCAGAAGGGCCATCCACATGAAGTGTAAACACCAGAAATGCAGGACAGGGTGAGGAGAAAAGGGAGCTCTGTGAGTCTGATAGTGGAAATGTAATTTGCCAACGGCCACTCTGGAGAAGTGTATTGTGTTTGCTAAAACATCTGAAAACTGAGCTACAGAGCATAGGGCACTTGCACTCATGGGTGTATACCTTGGGAAAAACAAAAAATGACAGAAAACAGGCACCCCGACGTTTACCACCTCTCTGTTAAAAAGTGCCTCCACTTGGATATAACATAGTGTCCCTGGAAGGATAAAATGGATAAAAGAGATGGGGTACTTATGTAGAGTGGAATATTACTCATCCAGAAATCAATGAAATAAGGCCAGTTGGAACAACTCTGGAGGAGTTACATACGATCATTCTAAGTGACACATGTCAGAAAGAAAAAGACACATATCATAAGATGTCACTTAAAGGTGGAATCAAAAATGGCTACACATGAAATAAACTACAAAACAGAAACGTAGTCAAATATGTAGAAAATAGACATAAGGCTGCTAAATGGGAAAGGTGGGGAATGGTGAGGTATTATCCAGGAGGTTGAAATTAGCAAAGATACCATTCCAAGTACCGAATTGAATAACTGGCAAGGCCTACACGGTACCTCAAAGAACAGCACTCAGACCACTCAAGTCACTGGAAAATAATACATATGACTCGTAAGCATCTGAGAAAGAATTTATTGTTGTCTCACAGTACATGAATCAAGTGGATGTACAGCAGCAAAAAACAGAGCTTTGAAAATCAGCTGTAACCAATATAAAAATAAATTTAAAAATATTTATAAAAACAGTGAGACAGACAAAAATTCTTACAACTTTTGTTGAAGGGCTACGATGTAACATGGATTGAACACATGTAGACCCACAGCAGGATGATATATAAGGCTGGAAGCTATGCACGCTAAGTGATGTTAGAGAAGCTGGGTGAGGAAATGCAGAACTTTTAAAGTAATACTGCCTGATACCCATTCCATGGGTCCCAAATCTGCAGTTTCAAGGGAATCTTCTGACAGGGAAAACATGCCTGGGAAACCGAGATGAATGTACACCGTGTGCTCAGGAGAGGTGTCTAAAATGCACCTCATTTTTGATCTCCTGGTGCTGGGGTTCGCCATTCCAGCCACATTACTAACAATCTCCCCACTTGGAGAATCAGCACCTTTAACCTCCTGTTTCACACAGTTTGCAATTTTTGCAGAGGATAAATGGGAAGAGGAGGAACCAATGAGAGATTAGCTGTAGGAGTTTTGACAGGCACATGTCACTCTAATTTCCCATTAGGAAGAAGAATTAACCAAAGGTTCAGCCTGCCTCCACAGGATCAGAATAGGGCCGGAATCAATCCAATGGTTTGGCGGTCAGCTCACAAAAAAAGCGAGTTGCAAAATGGAGCTCAGGAGCAGACAATTCAAAGACCTGCAAAGATATAAATGATAACCAACGTCCAAAAATATATTCAGGTAAGGCAACGAAGAGGTTCTGAATGAGAGGCAGAATTGCAGGAAACATTTTTCAAAAGGTAGATTGTACTCACATTTAAAGCATATGAAAAGCAGCAGAATTTCTAAAATGATGCAGTTGGGCAAAAGGGTGTATGTGTTTGTTTCGTGAATATCTTCAGGAAAAAAACACATACAGAGTTTTTGGCCAACCAAGCAAGAGGGAAATGCAAATCCGCACAATAAAGAAGTCTCAATTTCCACTGCTCAGAAAGTCCATCCAAAAAATGTGTACAAATCAAAAATGCAGGAGAGGCCGTGGAAAACAGGGAGACTAGTCACGCTGATGGGTGGGGTATAAATATCCAAGAGCTACTCTGAAGAAGTGTATGCTGTTTCCTAAAACATCTAAAATACAAAGCCCCCGAGCAAAGGGGACTTCAACTCATGGACATATAACTTGGGAAGAATAAATATCAACAAGACACAGGCACCCCAAAGTTTATGGCTGCTCTGCATACAAGAACCTCAACTTCGGTACACCTAAAGTATCCCAGGAAAAAGAGAAATGCATAAAGATCTTGTGGTAATTTTGTACAACGGAATATCACTGAGACGTAAAATCAATGTCATAAGGCCAGTAGCAGCATAATGAGAGGATTTAGGTATGATGATTCTAAGGGAAATTAGTTACACAGAAAAAGAATCTTATCATAAGATATCACTTAGAGAGGGAATGTCAACATCACAACACATGAACTGAATTAGGAAAGAGAGCAGCGTCTCACATTTAGAAAACACTCTTATGCCTCCTTAAGGGGAAAGGAGAGGTGGGGTGATGCATAAAACCAGAGTTTGATATTAGCACAGGTACCATTCCATAAACCAAATACAGAATAGACAACACCTACACCTTCCTCAGTGAACGGGACTCAAAACCCCTATTCCCCACAGAGGAATATATCTGATTAGTAAGAATCTTAAAACCTATGTATTGATATGCCTCTGTAAGGGAATCAAGTGTGTCTAGACCGTCATAAACACGTCAGTGAAAATCAGCTCAACCCCATTATAAAAATGAATTTCAAAAACAAAACAAAAAAACAGCGAAATTCTTACACAATTCCTTCAGGGGTTCTGATGAAACCTAGAATGACCCTATCTGCAAAGACAGCTGGATGAGACATAAGGCTGGACACTTGGGACTGAGAGGACTGGTGAGATTGGGAGAGAAAATGCAGACCCTTTAAAGTAGTAATGCATGCCACCATTCCATGGGTCCCAAATTTCCAGGTAGAAGGGAATATCACTACAGTTATAACATGTATGGGAAACCTAGAGAAAGGACACCCTGTGATGGCGAAAGGTTTCTGAAAGTCTCTTACTTTTTCCTCTCCTTGTGCTACAGTTTGGCATTCCAACAACTTTACTATCAATCTCCCAACTTAGGAGAGTCATCCCCTATAACCTCCTGGTTTGCACAGTTTGCTAATTGTGCAAAGGATGAAAGGGAAGAGGGAGAACCAATCAGAGAGTAGATGTAGGCCTTTGGACGGACACATGTCACTCTAAATTCCCGTCAGGAAGAAGAATTAACCAAAGCCTCAGCCACCCACAGGAAACCAGTATAGCCACCCCTGGAACCAGTATAGGTCCTGAAGCAAAATTGTGGATTTGTGGTCAGCTCCCAATAATGGGATTTGAAAATTGGAGCTCAAGGGCAAAGCAAATCAAAAACCTGCAGAGTTATAAAGGACTACTCTCTTCCAAAAATCTGTTGAGGGAAGGTAACAAAGCGGACTTGAAAATGAGGCAGAATTGCACAAAACATATTTCAAGAGGTAAATTGGAATCGCCTTTAAAGCACAGGAAAGGCATCACAACTTCGAGAATGATGCACTTGGCCAAAACCAGCGTATGACTTTTCTCCTGAATATATTCAAGAGAAAAGGCATAGGCCCTTTTTGGCCAATCAAGCATGCGTGCAATGCAAATCCACACTACAAAGTATTTTCACTTCCCACCGGTCCAAAAGGACATCCGAAATTCTGTAAAAACCAGAAAGGCAAGATAGAGATGACAAGGGCATAAAGCAATATGATCCCAAGGGTCATGGAGGATTGTGATGACAAGTGTATGGAGGATTGTGATGACAAGATTATGTATCATTTTGCTGTCAAAGGCATTGTGATGACAAGGTTCATGGAGCACTGTGATGACAAGCGTCATGGAGCATTGTGATTACAGGGTTCATGGAGCATTGGGATGACAAGGGCATGGAGCATTTTGATGACAAGATTCCCGGATCATTGTGTTGTCAGGGTTCATGGAGCGTTGTGATGACAGTGGTAATGGTGCATTGTGATGACAGAGGTCATGGAGCATTGTGATGAGAACGTCATGGAGCATTGGGCTGAAGATATTCATGGAGTATTGTGATGACAGCGGTCAAGGAGCATTGTGATGACAAGGTACTGGAGCATTGTGATGAGAAGACCATGGAGCCATGTGATGACAAGTCTCATGGAGCATTCTGATGAAAAGGCTCATGGAGCATTGTGATTACAGGGGTCTTGGAGCATTGTGATGACAAGGGCATGGAACATTGGAATGAGAATGCAATAGAGCGTTCTGATGACATGCATCATGGAGCTTTGTGCTGACAAAGGCATGGAGCAATGTGATGACAAGGGTCACCGAGCATTGTGATGAAAATTTCATGGAGCATTTTGGTGACAAAGGTCACAAAGCCTTGTGATGACGAGGGTATGGACAATTGTGATGACAAAGGTCATGAAGCATTGTGATGACTGGAGTCACGGAGCATTGTGATGACAGGGGTCATAGAGCTTTGTGATGAAAAGGCAATGAGCATTGTGATGACAAGGACATGGAGCATTGGCCTGACATGTTTCATGGATTATTGTGATGACAGTGGGCATGGTGCAATGTGATGACAAAGGCATGGAGCATTGTGATGAGAAGGTCATGGAGTATTTTGAAAACAGGTCTCAGGGAGCATTGTGATGACATATGTCATGGTCCATTGCGATGACAATGGAATGGAATATTGTGATGCCAAGTGTCATGGAGAATTGTGATGACAAATGTAATGGAGCATTTTGATGACAAGGGCTTGGAGCATTGTGATGACAAGGGACATGGAGCATTGTGATGACAAGGGCATGGAGCATTGTGATGACAAGGGCCAATGAGAATTTTGATGACAAGTTCATGAAGCACTGTGATGACAAGCACATGGAGCTTCCTATGACAGGGGTCATGGAGCATTGCGATGACAAGTGCTTAGAGAATTGTGATGACACATCCTGTAACATGGTGATGAGAAGTGTCATGGAGCACAGTGATTCCAAGAACGAGGAGAATTGTGATGACAGGGGACATGGAGCATTGTGATGACCAGGGCATGGAGCATTGTGATGGCAAGACCGTGGAGCTTTTTGATGAGAAGATCATGGATAATTGTGATGACGAGCGTCAAGGAGCACTGTAATGACAAGGGGAATGGAGCATAGTGATGAGAGTGGCCATGGAGCATTGTGATGACAAGGGTCATGGAGCATTTTGATGACAAGGGCGTGGAGCATTGTGATGAGAAGACCATGGATAATTGTGATGACGAGCGTCATGGAGCACAGTAATGACAAGGGGTATGGAGCATTGTGATGACAGTGTCCATGGAGCATTGTGATGACAAGTGTCATGGATCATTCTGATGACAAGCTTGTGGAGTATTGTGACGACAATGGCATGGAACATTGTGATGAAAAGGGCATGGAGCATTGTGATAAAAAATGCATGAAGTCATTTCATGACAGGTTTCAAGGAGCGTTCTCACGACAAGTGTCAGGGAACATTGTGATGACAAGTGTATTGAGAATGGTGATGAAAAAGATCATGGAGCATTTTGACGAAAAGGACATGGTGTATTGCGATGACAGGCATCATGGAGCATTGTGATGACAAGTGTTATGGAACATGGTGATCACAAGGGTTTGGAGCATTGTGATGGTAGAAGTCATGGATCATTTTTTTTCAAGGTGCATGGAGCATTGTGATGACAAGTGCATGAAGCAATGTGATCCCAAGATTCATGGAGGATTGTGATGACAATGGTAAGGGAGTATTGTGATGACCAGCAAATGGAGCATTGTGATGACAAGGTCATGTAGCATTTTGCTGACACAGGCATGGAGCATTGTGATGATAAGGGTCATGGAGCACTGTGATGAGAAGCATCACGGATCATTGTGATTACAGGGGTCATGGAGCATAGGGATGGTAAGGGCATGGATAATTGTGATGACAAGTGTCATGGAGCATTGGGCTGAAAATGTTCATGGAGCACTGTGATGACTAGGGAATGGAGCATTGTGATGACATGAGTCCCGGATCACTGTGTTGTCATGGGTCATGGAGCGTTGTGATGACAGTGGTCATGGAGCATTGTGATGATAGGGATCATGAAGCATTGTGATGAGAAGTTCCTGGAGAATTGGACAGAAAATGTACAAGAAGTATTGTGAGGACAGGGGTCATGGAGCATTGTGATGACAAGGGAATGGAGCACTGTGATGAAAAGTTCCTGGAGCATTGTGATGAGAAGTCCATGGAACCTTGTAATAACAATTCTCAAGGAGCATTCTGATAAAAAGGGGCATGGAGTATTGTGATTACAGGGGTCTTGGAGAATTGTGATGACAAGGGCATGGAGCATTGTGATTACATGGGTCTTGGAGCATTGTGATGACAGGGTTCATGGATCATTGAGATGAAAAGGGGCATAGAGCATTGTGATTACAGGGATATTGGAGCATTGTGATGAGATGGGTCATGGAGCTTTGTGATGAAAAGGCCATGGAACATAGTGATGGCAGGGGTCATGGAGCATTGTTATGACAGGGGTAATGGAGCATTGTGATGGCAAGGGCATGGAGCATTGTGATGAGAAGGCCATGGAGCATTCTGATGACATGTGTCATGGAGCTTTGTGAAGACAAGGGCATGGAGCAATGGGATGAGAGCGTTCATGGAGCACTGTGATGACAATCACATGGAGCACTGTGATGCCAAGGGTCATGGATCTTTGTGATGACAAAAGTCATGGAGCATTTTGATGGCAAGTGTGTTGTGCATTTTGATGAGAAGGGCAGTGAACATTCTGATGACAGGGTCATGGAGCAATATGATGAAAAGTATCATGGAACATTTTGATGACAGGTGTTCTGGAACATTGTGATGTCAGGGGTCATCGAACATTGTGATGAAAAGAGCATGTAGCATTGTGATGACAGCAGTCATGGAACATTGTGATGACAGGGGTGAGGGAGTATTGTGACAAATAGTGATGTAGCATTGTGATATCAGTGGTGAGAGAGCATTTTGATGAGAAGTACATGGAGCACTGTGATGACAAATTTTATGGAGCATTGTGATAACAAGATTGTGGAGCACTGTGATGACAAGCGCATGGTGCATTGTGATGACATGTGTCATGGAGCATTGTGCTGACAAGCGCATGGAGCATTGTGGTGACAAGGGTCAAAGAGCATTGTGATGAAAAGTTCATGGAGCATTGTGGTTAAAAAGGTCACAGAGGGGCCTCCCTGGTGGCGCAGTGGTTGGGAGTCCGCCTGCCGATGCAGGGGATACGGGTTCGTGCCCCGGTCTGGGAGGATCCCATATGCCGCGGAGCGGCTGGGCCCGTGAGCCATGGCCGCTGGGCCTGCGCGTCCGGAGCCTGTGCTCCGCGGCGGGGGAGGCCACAGCAGTGAGAGGCCCGCGTACCGCAAAAAAAAAAAAAAAAAAAAAAAAAAAAAAAAAAGGTCACAGAGACTGTTGATGACGAGGGCATGGACCACTGTGATGACAAACGTCATGAAGCATTGTGATGACTGGAGTAACGGAGCACTGTGATGACAGGGGTCATGGAGCATTGTGATAACAATGGCATGGAGCATTGTGATGACAAGGGCATGGAACATTGGTCTAATAAGTTTCATGGATTATTGCGATGACAGTTGGAATTGCACATTGTGATGACAAGGGCATGGAGAATTGTGATGACCAGGTCATGCAGTATTGTGAAGACAGGTGTCAGGGAAGATTTTGATGACATATGTAATGGCCCATTGTGATGACAATGGCATGGAGCATTGTGTTGCCAAGTGTCATGGAGGATTCTGATGACAAAGGTAATGGAGCATTGTGATGACAATGGCTTGGAGCATTGTGATGACAAGGGTCAGGGAGCATTGTGCTGACAACTGCATGGAGAATTGTGATGACAAGGGTCATGGAGCATTCTGATGACAAGCTTGTGGAGTATTTTGATGACAATGGCATGGAGCATTATGATGAAAACGGCATGGGGCATTGTGATGGAAAAGGCATGGAGCCTTTTCATGACAGGGTTCAAGGAGCATTCTCATGACAAGTGTCAGTGAGCATAGTGATGACAAGTGTATTGAGAATTGTGATGACAAAGGTCATGGAGCATTGTGATGAAAAGTGCATGGAGTATTGTGATGACAGGCATCATGGAGCATTGTGATGACAAGTGTTATGGAACACAGTGATCACAAGGTTTTGGAGCATTGTGATGACAGAGGTCATGGATCATTTTGATTTCAAGGAGCATGGAGCATTGTGATGACAAGGGCATGAAGCAATGTGATCCCAAGGTTCATGGAGATTTGTGATGACAATGGAAATGGAGTTTTTTGATGACAAGTGCATAGAGCATTGTAAAGACAAGGTCATGTAGCATTTTGCTGACAAAGGCATGGAGCATTGTGATGTCATGTGTCATGGAGCATTGTGATGACAGCGGAGTGGAGCATGGTGATGACAAGGTCCTGGATCATTGTGATGAGAAGACCATGGAGACTTGTGATGACAAGTCTCATGGAGCATTCTGATGAAAAGGGGCATGGAGCTTTGTGATTACATTGGTCTTGGAGCACTGTGATGACGAGTGCATGGAGCATTGTGATGAGAAGGCCATGGAGCATTCTGATCACATGCGTCATGGAGTTTTGTGATGACAAGGGCATGGAGCATTTGTTATTACAGGGATCTTGGAACATTGTGATGAAAAGTGCATGGATCATTATTATGAAAATGGCATGGAGCCTTGTCATGACAGGGTTCAAGGAGCATACTGACTACAAGTGTCAGGGAGCATTGTGATGACAAGTGTATTGAGCACTGTGATGACAAAGATCATGGAGCATTGTGATGAGAAGACCATGGATAATTGTGATGATGAGCGTCATGGGGTGTTGTTATGATAAGTGTTATGGAACATTGTGATCACAAGTGTTTGGAGCATTATGATGACAGAGGTCATGGAGAATATTGATTTCATTGTGATGACAATAGCCTGAAGCATTATGATCATGGGCATGGTGCATTGTGATGACAGGGTTCATGGAGCATTGAGATGAAAAGGGCATGGAACATTCTGATGACATGCGTCATGGGGCTTTGTGATGACAAGTGCATGGGGCATTGTGATTTCAGGGGTCTGGAGCATTGTGATGACAAGTGTTATGGAAACTTGTGATGACTAGGCCGTGGAACATGTGATGGCAATGGTCATGGAGCATTGTTATGACAGTGGTCATGGAGCATTTTGATTTCACTGTGATGACAATAGCATGAATCATTATGATGATGGGCATGGTGCATTGTGATGACAGGGTTCATGGATCATTGAGATGAAAAGGGGCATAGAGCATTGTGATTAGAGCGTTCTTGGAGCATTGTGATGAGAAAGGTCATGGAGCTTTGTGATGACAAGTCCATGCAACATCGTGATAGCAGGGGTCATGGAGCATTGATATGACTGGGGTAATGGAGCACTGTGATGGCAAGGGCATGGAGCATTGTGATGCCAAGTCATGGAGCATTTTGATGACAAGGGTGTGGTGCATTTTGATGAGAAGGGCAGGGAGCATTTTGATGACAGTGTCATGGAACAATTTGATGACAGGTGTTATGGAACATTGTGATTTCATGGGTCATGGAGCATTTTGATGAAAAGGATCATGGAGCAGTTTGATGACAGGTGTTATGGAACATTTTGATGTCAGGGGTCATCGAACATTGTGATGATAAGTGCATGTAGCATTGTGATGACCGATGCTATGAAACATTGTGATGACAGTGGTGAGAAAGTATTGTGACAAATAGTGATGTAGCATTGTGATATCAGTGGTGAGAGAGCATTTTGATGAGAAGTGCATGGAGCATTGTGGTGACAAGTTTTATGGAGCATTGTGATGACAAATTTGTCGAGCACTGTGATGACAAGTGCATGGTGCATTGTGATGACATGTGTCATGGAGCATTGTGCTGAGAAAGGCATAGAGCATTTTGATGACAAGGGTCAAAGAGCATTGTGATGAAAATTTCATGGAGCATTGTGATTAAAAAGGTCACAGAGACTGTTGATGACGAGGACATGGAAAATTGTGATGACAAAGTTCATGAAACATTGTGATGACTGGAGTCACGGAGCATTTTGATGAATGGGGTCAAGGAGAATTGTGATAACAAGGGCATGGAGCATTGTGAGGACAAGTGGATGGAACAGTGGTCTATTTAGTTTCATGGATTATTGTGATGACATTTGGAATGGGGCATTGTGATGACAAGGACATGGAGAATTGTGATGACATTTGGAATGGGGCATTGTGATGACAAGGGCATGGAGAATTGTGATGACAATGGCTTGGATTATTGTGATGACAAGGATCAGGGAGCATTGTGCTGACAAGTGCATGGAGATTTGTGATGACAAGGGTCATGGAATATTCTGATGACAAGCTTGTGGAGTATTTTGATGACAATGGCATGGAGCATTGTGATGAAAATGGCATGGGGCATTGTGATGAAAAAGGCATGGAGCCTTTTCGTGACAGGGTTCAAGGAGCATTCTCATGACAAGTGTCAGGGAGCATTGTGATGACAAGTGTATTGAGCATTCTGATGACAAAGGTCATGGAGCATTGTGATGAGAAGACCATGGATAATTGTGATGATGAGCGTCTTGGGGTGTTGTGATGATAAGTGTTATGGACCATTGTGATCACAAGGTTTCGGAGTATTATGATGACAGAGGTCATGGAGCATTTTGATTTCATTGTGATGTCAATAGCCTGAAGCATTATGATGATGGGCATGGTGCATTGTGATGACAGTTTTCATGGAGCACTGAGATGAATAGGGGCATGGAGAATTGTGATTACAATGGTCTTGGAGCATTGTGATGACAAGGGCATGGAGCATTGTGATTACAGGGTTCTTGAGCATTGTGATGAGAAAGGTCATGGAGTCTTGTGATGACAAGGCCATGTAACATCGTGATGGCAGGGGTCATGGAGCATTGTTATCACAGGGGTAATGGAGCATTGTGATGGAAAGGGCATGGAGCATTGTGATGAGAAAGCCATGGAGCATTCTGATGACATGTGTCATGGAGCTTTGTGAAGAAAAGGGCAAGGAGCAATGTGATGAGAGCGTTCATGGTGCATTGTGATGACAATGACATGGAGCATTGTGATGCCAAGGGTCATGGATCTTTGTGATGACAAAGGTCATGGAGCATTTTGATGGCAAGGGCGTTGTGCATTGTGATGAGAAGGGCAGGGAGCATTCTGATGACTGGGTCATGGAGCAATTTGATGAAAAGTGTCATGGAACATTTTGATGACAGGTGTTATAGAACATTGTGATATCAGGGGTCATCGAACATTGTGATGATATGTGTATGTAGCATTGTGATGACAGGAGTCATGGAACATTGTGATGACAGGGGTGAGGGAGTATTGTGACAAATAGTGATGTAGCATTGTGATATCAGTGGTGAGAGAGCATTTTGGTGAGAAGTGCATGGAGCATTGTGATGACAAAATTTAAGGAGCATTGTGATGACAAGATTGTGGAGCACTGTGATGACAAGCGCATGGTGCATTGTGATGACATGTGTCATGGAGCATTGTGCTGACAAGCGCAAGGAGCTTTGTGATGACAAGGGTCAAAGAGCATTGTGATGAAAAGTTCATGGAGCATTGTGGTTAAAAAGGTCACAGAGACTGTTGATGACGAGGGCATGGACCACTGTGATGACAAACGTCATGAAGCATTGTGATGACTGGAGTAACGGAGCACTGTGATGACAGGGGTCATGGAGCATTGTGATAACAATGGCATGGAGCATTGTGATGACAAGGGCATGGAACATTGGTCTAATATGTTTCATGGATTATTGCAATGACAGTTGGAATGGCGCATTGTGATGACAAGGGCATGGAGCTTTGTGATGACCAGGTCATGCAGTATTGTGAAGACAGGTGTCAGGGGCATTGTGATGACATATGTAATGGCCCACTGTGATGACAATGCCATGGAGCATTGTGATGCCAAGTGTCATGAAGGATTCTGATGACAAAGGTAATGGAGCATTGTGATGACAATGGCTTGGAGCATTGTGCTGACAAGGGTCAGGGAGCATTGTGCTGACAAGTGCATGGAGAATTGTGATGACAAGGGTCATGGAGAATTCTGATGACAAGCTTGTGGAGTATTTCGATGACAATGGCATGGAGAATTGTGAAGAAAACGGCATGGGGCATTGTTATGAAAGAGGCATGGAGCCTTTCGTGACAGGGTTCAAGGAGCATTCTGATGACAAGTGTCAGGGAGCATTGTGATGACAAGTGTATTGAGAATTGTGATGACAATGGTCATGGAGCATTGTGATGAAAAGGGCATGGAGTATTGTGATGACAGGCATCATGGAGCGTTGTGATGACAAGTGTTATGGAACATTGTGATCACAAGGGTTTGGAGCATTGTGATGACAGAGGTCATGGATCATTTTGATTTCAAGGAGCATGGAGCTTTGTGATGAAAAGGGCATGAAGCAATGTGATCCCAAGGTTCATGGAGAATTGTGATGACAATGGAAATGGAGTATTGTGATGACAAGCGCATAGAGCATTGTAATGACAAGGTCATGTAGCATTTTGCTGACAAAGGCATGGAGCATTGTGATGACATGTGTCATGCAGCATTGTGATGAAAAGCGTCACGGAGCATTGTGAATACAGGGCTCATGGAGCATTGGGATGACAAGGGCATGGATCATTGTGATGACAAGTGTCATGGAGCACTGGGCTGAAAATGTTCATGGAGTGTTTTGATGACAGGGTTCATGGAGCATTGTGATGACTAGGGAATGGAGCATTGTGATGACAAGAGTCCCGGATCATTGTGTTGACAGGTGTCATGGAGTGTTGTATTGACAGTTCTCATGGAGCATTGTGATGATATTGGCCATGGAGCATTGTGATGAATAGGTCGTGGAGCATTGGGCTGAAAATGTTCATGGATTATTGTAATGACCGTGGTCAAGGAGCATTGTGATTACACGGGAATGGAGCATGGTGAGGACAATGTCCTGGAGCATTGTGATGAGAAGACCATGGAGACTTGTGATGACAAGTCTCATGGAGAATTCTGATGAAAAGGGGCATGGGGCATTGTGATTACAGGGGCCTTGGAGCATTGTGATGACAAAGGCATGGGTCATTGTGATGAGAAATCCATGAAGCATTCTGATGACATGCGTCATGGAGCATTTTGATTACAAGGGCATGGAGCATTGTGATTACAGGGATCTTGGAACATTGTGAAGAAAAGGGCATAGATTATTGTAATGAAAAAGGCATGGAGCCTTGTCATGACAGGGTTCAAGGAGCATACTGACGACAAGTGTCAGGGAGCATTGTGATGACAAGTGTTTTGAGCACTGTGATGACAAAGATCATGGAGCATTGTGATGAGAAGACCATGGATAATTGTGATGATGAGCGTCATGGGTGTTGTGATGATAATTGTTATGGAACATTGTGTTCACAAGGGTTTGGAGCATTATGATGACAGAGGTCATGGAAAATATTGATTTCATTGTGATGACAATAGCCTGAAGCATTATGATGATGGGCATAGTGCATTGTGATGACAGGGTTCATGGAGCATTGAGAAGAAAAGGGGCATGGAGCATTGTGTTTACTAGGGTCTTGGAGCAATGTGATGACAAGGGCATGGAGCATGGTGATGAGAAGGCCATGGAACTTTCTGATGACATGCGTCATGGAGCTTTGTGATGACAAGTGCAAGGAGCATTGGGATTACAGGGGTCTTCAGCATTGTGATGACAAGTGTGATGGAACCTTGAGATGACTAGGCCATGGAACATTGTGATGGCAGGGGTCATGGTGCATTGTTATGACAGAGATAATGGAGCATTGTGATGAGATGGGCATGGAACGTTGGTCTGAAATGTTTCATGGATTATTGTGATGAGAGTGGGCATGGAATATTGTGATGACATGGGTACAGAACACTATGATACATGGGTCATGCAGGATTGCAATGACAAGGGCATGGAGCATTGTGATGAGAAGGGCATCGAGCATTGTGATGACAAGTGTCATGGAGCTTTGTGATGACAAGGGCATTGAGCAATATTATGAGCGGGTTCATGGAGCATTGTGATGACAATGACATGGAGCATTGTGATTTGAAGGGTCATGGAGCTTTGTGACGACAAGTCATGGAGCATTTTGATGACAAGGGCTTGATGCATTGTGATGAGAAGGGCAGGGAGCATTTTGATGACCCGGTCATGCAGTAATTTGATGAAAAGTGTAATGGAACATTTTGATGGCAGGTGTTATAGAACATTTTGATGTCAGGGGGCTTGGATCTTTAGGATGAAAAGAGTCATGGAGCATTTTGATGACAGGGGTCATGGTAAATTGTGAAGATAAAGGGATGTAGCAGTGTGATGACAGGGTCATGGATCATTGTGATTACAAGGGTGAGGGAGTATTGTGATGACTAGTAATGGAACACTGTGATATCTCTGGTGAGAGAGCATTTTGAGGAGAAGTGCATGGAGCATTGTGATTACAAGGCTTATGGAGCATTCCAATAACAATATTGTGGACCGTTGTGATGAAATGCGTGTGGCACATTGTGAAGACAATTGTCATGGAGCATTGTTCTGACAAAGACAAGGAACATTGTGATGACAAGGGTCACAGAGAATTGTGATGAAATGTTCATTGAGCGTTTTCGTTACAAAGGTCAGAGAGCCTTGGGATGACGCGGGCATGGACTATTATGATGACAAACATTATAAATCATTGAGACGACTTGAGTCACGGAGCATTGTGATGACAGGGTTCATAGAGCATTCTGATGACAAGGGCATGGAGCATTGTGATGACAGGGGCATGGAGCATTGGTCTGAGAAGTCTCATAGATTATTGTAAGGACAGTGGGCATGGTGCATTGTGATGAAAAGGGCATGGAGATTTGTGATGAGGAGGTCAGGGAGTATTGTGAAGACAGGTGTCAGGGAGCATTGTGATGACATATGTCATGGTCCATTGCGATGACAATGACATGGAGCACTGTGATGCCAAATATAATGGAGAATTGTGATGACAAATATAAAGGAGCATTGTGATGATTAGGGCTTCGAGCATTATGTTGACAAGGGCCATTGAAAATTTTCATGACAAGGTAGAGAAGCATTGTGATTACAAGATCCTGGAGCATCGTGATAACAAAACCATGGAGCCTTGTGATGACAATTCTCATGGAGCATACTGATGAAAAGGGGCATGGAGCATTGTGATTACAGGGTTCTTGGAACATTGTGAGGACAAGGGCATGGAGCATTGTGTGGAGAAGACCAAGGAGCATTCTGATGGCATGCGTCATTGAGATTTGTGATGACAAGGGCATGGAGCATTGTGATTACAAGGGTCTTGGATCATTGTGATAAAAAGGGCATGGATCATTGTGATGAAAAATGCATGGAGCCTTGTCATGACAGGATTCAAGGAGCATACAGACAACAAGTATAAGGGAGCATTTTGATGACAAGTGTAATGATCATTGTGATGACAAAGGTCATGGAGCATTGTGATGAGAAGTCCATGGATAATTGTGATGACGAGCGTCATGGGGCATTGTGATGACAAGTGATATGGAATATTGTGATCACAAGGGTTTGGAGCATTGTTATGATGGAGGTCATGGAGCATTTTGATTTCATTGTGATGACAATAGCATGAAGCATTATGATGATGGGCATGGTGCATTGAGATGACAGGGTTCATGGATCATTGAGATGAAAAGGGGCATAGAGCATTGTGATTACAGGGTTCTTGGAGCATTGTGATGAGAAGGGTCATGGAGCTTTGTGATGAAAAGGCCATGGAACACTGTTATGGCAGGGGTCATGGAGCATTGTTCACACAGGGGAAATGGAGGATTGTGATGGCAACGGCATGGAGCATTGTGATGAGAAGGCCATGGAGCATTCAGAAGACATGGGTCATGGAGCTTTGTGAAGACAAGGGCATGGAGCAATGTGATGAGAGCGTTCATGGAGCATTGTGATGACAATGACATGGAGCATTGTGATGCCAAATGTCATGGAGCATTTTGAAGGCAAGGGCGTTGTGCATTGTGATGAGAAGGGCAGGGAGCATTCTGATGACAGGGTCATGGAGCAATTTGATGAAAAGTGTCATGTAACATTTTGATGACAGGTGTTATGGAACATTGTGATGTCAGGGGTCATCGAACATTGTGATGATAAGTGCATGTAGCATTGTGATGACAGGAGTCATGGAACATTGTGATGACAGGGGTGAGGGAGTATTGTGACAAATAGTGATGTAGCATTGTGATATCAGTGGTGAGAGAGCATTTTGATGAGAAGTGCATGGAGCATTTTGATGACAAATTTTAAGGAGCATTGTGATGACAAGATTGTGGAGCACTGTGATGACAAGCGCATGGTGCATTGTGATGACATGTGTCATGGAGCATTGTGCTGACAAGCGCAAGGAGCTTTGTGATGACAAGGGTCAAAGAGCATTGTGATGAATAGTTCATGGAGCATTGTGGTTAAAAATGTCACAGAGACTGTTGATGACGAGGGCATGGACCATTGTGATGACAAAGGTCATGAAGCATTGTGATGACTGGAATCAAGGAGCATTGTGATGACAGGGGTCATGGAACATTGTGATAACAAGGGCATGGAGCATTGTGATGACAAGGGCATGCAACATTGGTCTATTAAGTTTCATGGATTATTGCAATGACAGTTGGAATGGCGCATTGTAATGACAAGGGCATGGAACATTGAGATGACCAGGTCATGCAGTATTGTGAAGACAGGTGTTAGGGAGCATTGTGATGACATATGTAATGACCCATTGTGATGACAATGGCATGGAACATTGTGATGCCAAGTGTCATGAAGGATTCTGATGACAAAGGTAATGGAGCATTGTGATGACAATGGCTTGGAGCATTGTGATGACAAGGGTCAGGGAGCATTGTGCTGACAAGTGCATGGAGAATTGTGATGACAAGGGTCATGGAGCATTCTGAGGACAAGCTTGTGGAGTATTTTGATAACAATGGTATGGAGCATTGTGTTGAAAACGGCATGGGGCATTGTGATGAAAAAGGCTTGGAGCCTTTTCGTGACAGGTTTCATGGAGCATTCTGATGACAAGGGTCAGGGAGCATTGTGATGACAAGTGTATTGAGTATTGTGATGAGAAACGTCATGGAGCATTGTGATGAAAAGGGCACGGAGTATTGTGATGACAGGCATCATGGAGCGTTGTGATGACAAGTGTTATGGAACACTGTGATCACAAGTGTTTGGAGCATTGTGATGACAGAGGTCATGGATCATTTTGATTTCAAGGAGCATGGAGCATTGTGATGAAAAGGGCATGAAGCAATGTGATCCCAAGGTTCATGGAGGATTGTGTTGACAATGGAAATGGAGTATTGTGATGACAAGGCATAGAGCATTGTAATGACTAGGTCATGTAGCATTTTTCTGACAAAGGCATGGAGCATTGAGATGACAGGTGTCATGGAGCACTGTGATGACAAGCGTCACGGAGCATTGTGAATACAGGGGTCATGGAGCATTGGGATGACAAGGGCATGGATCATTGTGATGACAAGTGTCATGGAGCACTGGGCTGACAATGTTCATGGAGTGTTGTGATGACATGGGTCATGGAGCATTGTGATGACTTGGGAATGGTGCAATGTGATGACAAGAGTCCCGGATCATTGTGTTGTCAGTTGCCATGGAGTGTTGTGATAACAGTGGTCAAGGAGAACTGTGATGATATTGGCCATGGAGCATTGTGATGACTAGGTCGTGGAGCACTGGGCTGAAAATGTTCATGGATTATTGTGATGACTGCGGTCATGGAACATTGTGATGACAAGGGAATGGAGCATGGTGATGACAAGGTCCTGGAGCATTGTGATGAGAAGAGCAAGGAGACTTGTGATGACAAGTGTTATGGAGCATTCTGATGAAAAGGGGCATGGAGCATTGTGATTACAGGGGTCTTTAGCACTGTGATGACTAGGGCATGGAGCATTGTGATGAGAAGGCCATGGAGCATTCTGATGACATGCATCATGGAGTTTTGTGATGACAAGAGCATGTAGCATTGTGATTACAGGGATCTTGGAGCACTGTGATGAAAAGGGCATGGATCATTGTGATGAAAAAATCATGGAGCCTTGTCATAACAGGGTTCAAGGAGCATACTGAGGACAAGTGTCTGTGAGCATTGTGATGACAAGTGTTTTGAGCATTGTGATGACAAAGATCATGGAGTATTGTGATGAGGAGACCATGGATAATTGTGATGATGAGCGTCATGGGGTGTTGTGATGATAAGTGTTATGGAACATTGTGATCACAAGGGTTTGGAGCATTTTGATGACAGAGGTCATGGAGAATATTGATTTCATTGTGATGACACTAGCCTGAAGCATTATGATGATGGGCATGGTGCACTGTGATGACAGGGTTCATGGAGCATTGAGATGAAAAGGGGCATGGAACATTGTGATTACAAGGTTCTTGGTGCATTGTGATGACAAGGGCATGGAGCATGGTGATGAGAAGGCGATGGAACTTTCCGATGACATGCGTCATGGTGCATTGGGATGACAAGGGCATGGAGCATTGTGATTTCAGTGGTATTGAGCTTTGTGATGACAAGTGTCATGGAACCTTGTGATGACTAGGCCGTAGAACATTGTGACGGAAGGGGTCATGGTGCATTGTTATGACAGGTGTAATGGAGCATTTTGATGAGAAGGGCATGGAACATTGGTCTGAAATGTTTCATGGATTATTGTGATGAGAGTGGGCAGGAAGCATTGTGAGGATAAGGGCACAGAACACTATGATACATGGGTCATGCAGGATTGTAATGACAAGTGCATGCAGCATTGTGATGAGAAGGGCATCGAGCATTATGATGACAAGTGTCATGGAGCCTTCTGATGACAAGGGCATTGAGTAATGTGATGAGAGGTTTCATGGAGCATTGTGATGACAATGACATGGAGCATTGTGATGCCAAGGGTCATGGAGCTTTGTGATGACAAGTCATGGAGCATTTTGATGACAAGGGCATGATGCATTGTGATGAGAAGTGCAGGGAGCATTTTGATGACCGGGTCATGCAGCAATTTGATGAAAAGTGTAATGGAATATTTTGATGGCAGTGGTTATAGAACATTGTGATGTCAGGGGTCTTGGAGCTTTGGGACGAAAAAGGTCATGGGGCATTTTGATGACAGGGGTTATGGAACATTGTGATGTCAGGTGTCATGGAGCATTTTGATGACAAGTGTTATGGAACATTGTGATCACAAGGGATTGGAGCATTGTGATGACAGAGGTCATGGATCATTTTGCTTTGAAGGAGCATGGAGCATTGTGATGACAAGGGCATGAAGCAATGTGATCCCTATATTCATGGAGGATTGTGATGACAATGGTAATGGAGTATTTTGATGACAAGAGCATAGAGCATTGTAATGACAAGGCCATGTAGCATTTTGCTGATAAAGGCATGGAGCATTTTGATGACAGGTGTCATGGAGCACTGTGATGACAAGCGTCACGGAGCATTGTGAAAACAGTGGTCATGGAGCATAGGGATGACAAGGACATGGATCATTGTGATGACAAGGGTCATGGAACATTGGGCTGAAAATGTTCATGGAGTATTGTGATGACAGGTGTCATGGAGCATTGTGATGACTAGGGAATGGAACATTGTGATGACAAGAGTCCCGAATCATTGTGTTATCAGTTGTCATGGAGTGTTGTGATGACAGTGGTCATGGAGTATTGTGATGATATTGGCCAATGAGCATTGTGATGAGAAGACCTTGGGTAATTGTGATGTCGAGCATCATGGAGCACTGAAATGACAAGGGGCATGAAGCATTGTGATGACAGGTGTCACAGAGTATTGTGATGACAGGGGTCATGGAGCATTGTGATGACAAGGGCATGGAGCTTTGTGATGACATGTGCAAGGAGCATGGTGATGACTAGTGCATGGAGCATTGCAATGTCAAGTGGATGGAGAATTGTGATGACAAGAGCATGTAATATTTTGATGAGAAGTGTCATGTAGCCTTGTGATTACAAGGACGTGGAGAATTGTAATGACAAGGGACATGGAGCATTGTGATAACCAGGGCATGGTGCATTGTGATGACATGTGTCATGGAGCATTATTATGAGAACGGCCATGGTGCATTCTGACATAAGATATCACTTATGAAGGGAATGTAAACATGGATACATATGAACTGATTTAGGGAAGAGAACAGAGTCTCAGATTTAGAAAACAATCTAACGCTTGCTTAAGGGGAAAGAGAGGTGGGGAGATGCACAAAACATAAGATTTATATTAGCACAGGTACCGTTCCATAATCCAAAAACAGAAGAAACAAGCCCTACTCCTTCCTCAGTGAACGGAACTCAACATCCCTATTCCCCTCAGAGAAATATATCTGACTAGTAAGAATTTTAAAACCTATGTATTGATATGTCTCTGTAAGGGAACCAAGTGTGTCTAGAACGACATAAACATGGCAGTGAGAATCAGCTCAAACCCACTATAAAAATGAATTTCAAAACAAAACATAAAAACAGTAAAATTCTTACACAATACCTTCAGGGGTTCTGATGAAACCTGGAATGACCCTATCTACAATGACAGCTGGATGTGGCATAAGGCTGGTCACTTGGGACTGAGAGGATTGGTGAGATTGGGTGAAAAAATGCAGACCCTTTAAAGCAATAATGCCTGCCACCCATTCCATGGTTCCCAACTCTCCAGGTACAAGGGAATATCACTACAGTTATAACATGTATAGGAACCTACAGAATGGAAACCAGCTGATGGTGAAAGGTTTCTAAAACTCTACTACTTTTTTCTCTCCTTGTGATCCAGTTTGACATTCCAACTGCTTTACTATCAATCACCCAACTTGGAAAGTCAGCCCCTATAACCTCCTGGTTCGCACAGTTGGCAAATTATGCAGAGGATATAAGGGAAGACAGAGAACCAATGAGAGAGTAGCTATAGGCATTTGGACGGCCACATGTCTCTCTAAATTCCCGTCACAAAGAGGAATTAACCAAAGTCTCAGCCTGCCCCCCAGAACCAGTATAAGTCCAGAAGCAAAACGGTTGATTTGCAGTCATCTCACAAAAACGCGAGTTGAAAAATGGAGCTCAGGGCCACAGCAATTCACTAACCTGCAGAGTTATAAAGGACTACTCTTTTCGAAAAATCTGTTGAGGGAAAGCCACGAGGCGGAAGGGAAATTGAGGAAGAATGGCATGAAAGAGATTTCAAGAGTTACATTGGAATCGCCTTTAAACACAGGAAAAGCATTACAACTTAGAAAATTATGGAAATGGCCATAAAGGGCATATGGGTTTTCACGTGAATATATTCAGGATAAAACGCATATGCCCTTTTTGGACAAGCAAGCAAACGGGCAATGCAAATCGGCACTACAAAGAAGTATCACTTCCCACCGGTCAAAAGGGACATCCAAAAAATGGGTAAAAACCAGACAGGCAAGACAGGCCCTGGAGAACAGGGAGCCCTGTTATGCTGATGGGCGGGATGTAAATTGCCAACTGCCTCACTGGAGGAGTGCATCGTGTTCAATAAAACAAGTAAACAACAGAGCTACAGAGCCAAGGGCACTTCCAGTCTAGGGAATAAACCTTGGGAAAACTGAAAATCAATAAGACAGAGCCACCCCAAAATTTAGGGCTGCACTGCTTACAAAAACCTCAACTTTGGTACACCTTAAATACCCCAGGAAAGACAAAAATGGTTCAAGAAATTGTGGTACTTACGTAAGATGGAATGTCCCTTAGCCATGAAATCAATGTCATAAGACAAGTAGCAGCAAAATGAGTGGATTCAGGTATGATGATACTAAGTGAAATAAGTCACACAGAAAAAGAAACTTATCATAAGATATCACTTATGAAGATCCTGTAAATATGGCTACACATCAACTGAGTTAAAAAAGAGAACAGAGTCTCACATTTAGAAAACACGCTTATGCCTGCTTAAGGGGGAAGGAGAGGTGGGGTGATGCATAAAACAAGAGTTTGATATTAGTACAGGTACCGTTCCAAAAATCAAATATGGAATAGACAAGACCTACAACTTCCTCAGTGAAAGGGACTCAAAAGCCCATATTCCCCGCAGAGGAATATATCTTACTAGTTAGAATTTTAAAATCTATGTATTGATATGTCTCCGTAAGGGAATCAAGTGTGTCTAGACTGGCATAAACATGGCAGTGAGAATCAGCTCAAACCCACTATAAACAGGACTTTCAAAAAAAAAAAAAAACAGAGTAATTCTTTACAATTCCTTCAGGGTCTATGATGAAACCTGGAATGACCCTATCTACAGCAACAGCTGGAAGTGGCATAAGGCTGGACACCTGGGACTGAGAGGATTGGTGAGATTGGGTGAGCAAATGCACACCCTTTAATGCAATAATACGTGGCACCCATTCCATGGGTTCCAACTCTCCAGGTTGAAGGGAATATTGCAACAGCTATAACATGTACCGGAAACCAAGAGAATGTACATTTCCAAAAACCTAATACGGAATAGACAAGACCTACACCTTCCTCAGGGAAAGGGACTCAACAACCCTTATTCCCCGCAGAGGATTTTATCATACTATTAAGAATCTTAAAACCTATGTATTGATATATCTCCGTAAGGGAATCACGTATATCTAAACTGGCATAAACATGGCAGTGAGAGTCAGCTCAAACCCAATATAAAAAGGAATTTCAAAATCAAACCAAAAACACCCGGAAATTCTTTACAAGTCCTTCAGGGTCTCTGATGAAACCAGGTATGACTCTACCTAAAATGACAGCCGGATGTGGCATAATGCTGGACACTTGGGACTGAGAGGATTGGTGAGATTGTGTGAGCAATTGCAGACCCTTTAAAGCAATAATGCATGGCACCCATTCCATGTCTCCCAACTCTGCAGGTTGAAGGGACTATTACTACAGCTATAACATGTACGGGAAACCTAGAGAATGGACACACTGTGAATACGAAAGGTCTCTAAAACTCAATGAATAGTCCCTCTCCTGGTGCTCCGGTTTGACTTCCAACTGCTTTACTATCAATCACCCAACTTGAAGAGACAGCCTCTTTAACCTCCTGGTTCGCACATGTTTCCAATTTGGCAGAGCATGAAAGGGAAGAGGGTGAGCCAATGAGAGAGTAGCTGTTAGGCATTTGGACGGGCACATGACACTCTTATTTCCTGGGAGGAAAAAGAATTAACCAACGTCTCAGCCACCCGCCGGGAACCAGTATAGGTCCTGAACCAAAATTTTGGACTTGCATTCAGCACACAAAAAACGAGTTGAAAAATGGAGCTCAGGGGCAGACTAATTCACAAACTGGCATAGGAGTAATGGACCGCTATCGTGCAAAAATCTGTTGAGGGAAGGCAATGAGGCGGACATGAAATCGAAGCAGAATAGGCGGAAACAGATTTCAAGAGGTACGTTGGAAGTGCCGTTAAAGCACAGGAAGAGGGGCAAAACTTCGACAATGATGCACTTGGCCAAAAAGGGCGTATGAGTTTTCTCCTGAATATATTCAGGAGAAAACACATAGAACCTTTTTGGCCAGGCAAGCAAACGGGCAATGCGAATCTACACTACCAAGAAGTATCACTTCCCACCGGTCAAAAGGGACATCCGCAAAATGTGTAAAAACCAGAAACGCAAGACAGGCCCTTGAAAACAGGGAGCCTTGTTATGATGATGGTGGGGACGTAAGTTGCCAACTGCCTCTCTGGAGGAGTGCATTGTGTTCCCTGAAAAATTAAACAACAGAGCTACAGAGCCGAGGGCACTTCCAGGCTAAGGAATATACCTTGGGAAAATTGAAAATCAATAAGCCAGAGACACCCCAAAATTTAGGTTTGCACTGCTTAAATGATCATCAACTTGGGACCACCTTAAATATCCCAGGAAATAGGGGCTTCCCTGGTGGCGCAGTGGTTGAGCGTCCGCCTGCCGATTCAGGAGGACACTGGTTCGTGCTCCGGTTCGGGAAGACCCACGTGCCGCGGAGCGGCTGGGCCCGTGAGCCATGGCCGCTGAGCCTGCAAGTCCGGAGCCTGTGCTCCGCAACGGGAGAGGCCACAACAGTGAGAGGCCCGCGTACCGCAAAAAAAATATATATATATATATATATCCCAGGAAATACAAAAAGGGTTTAAGAAATTGTGGAACTTACGTATGATGGAATATCCCTCAGCCATGAAATCAATGTCTTAAGGCCAGTAGCAGCCAAATGAGTGGATTCAGGTAAGATGATTCTAAGTGAAATAAGTCACACAGAAAAAGAAACTTATCATAAGATATCACTTATGAAGATCCTTAAACATGGCTACACATGAACTGAGTTAGGAAAGAGAACAGAGTCTCATATTTAGAAAACACTCTTATGCCTGATTAAGTGGGAAGGAGAGGTGGGGTGACGCATAAAACCAGAGTTTGATATAAGCACAGGTACCGTTCCAAAAACCAACGATGGAATAGACAAGGCCTACACCTTCCTCAGTGAAAGGGACCCAAAACCCCATATTTCCCGCAGAGGAATATATCTGACTAGTAAGAATATTAAAATCTATGTATTGATATGTCCCCATAAGGCAATCAAGTGTGTCTAGACTGGTATAAACATAGCAGTGAGAATCAGCTCAAACCCACTATAAAAAGGAATTTCAAAAACAAAACAAAAAAACAGGGAAATTCTTTACAATTCCTTCAGGGTCTCTGATGAAACCTGGAATGACCCTATCTACAACGACAGCTGGATGTGGCATAAGGCTGGACAGTTGGGACTGAGAGGATTGGTGATACTGGATGAGCAAATGCAGACCCTTTAAAGCAATAATTTGTAGCACCCATTCCATGGGTCCAACTCTCCATGTTGAAGGGAGTATTACTACAGCTATAACATGTACGGGAAACTTAGAGAATGGACACACTGTGAATACGAAAGGTTTCTATAAGTCAACTAATAGTCCCTCTCCTGGTGCTCTGTTTTGATTTTCCAACTGCTTTACTATCAATCTCCCAACTTGGACAGACAGCCCCTTTATCCTCCTGGTTCACACAGGTTGCCAATTTGGCAGAGTATGAAAGGGAAGAGGAAGAACCAATGAGAGAGTAGCAGTTAGGCATTTGGACAGGTACATGTCACTCTAATTTCCCGAGTGGAAGAAGAATTAACCAAAGTCTCAGCCACCCGCTTGGAACAAGTATAGGTCTTGAACCAAAATTTTGGACTTGCTGTCAGCTCCCAAATGACGAGTTGAAAAATGGAGCTCAGGGACATAGCAATTCTCAAACTGGCAAAGGATTAAAAGACCACTATCGTGCAAAAATCTGTTGAGGAAAGGCACCGAGGCGGAATTCAAAGCGAGGCAGAATAGCCGGAAACAGATTTCAAGAGGTACGTACGAAGTGCCTTTAAAGCACAGGAAGAGGGGCACAACTTCGACAATGATGCACTTGGCCAAAAAGGGCGTATAAGTTTTCTCCTGCATATATTCAGGCGAAAACACATACGCCCTTTTTGGCCATGCAAGCAAGCGGGCAATGCAAATCTGCACTACAAAGAAGTATCACTTCCCACCAGTCAAAAGGGGCATCCACAAAATATGTAAAAACCAGAAAGGCAAGACAGGCCCTGGAGAACAGGGTGCCTTGTTATGCTGATTGGCGGGAATAAGTTGCCAACTGCCTCTCTGGAGGAGTGCATTGTGTTCCCTAAAACAAGTAAACAACAGAGCTACAGAGCCAAGGGCACTTCCAGTCTAGGGAATATACCTTTAGAAAACTGGAAATCAGTAAGACAGAGTCACCCCTAAATTTAGGGTTGCACTTCTTTCAAGAACATCAACTTGGGTACACCTTAAATATCCCAGGAAAGACAAAAATGGTTCAAGAAATTGTGGTACTTATGTACAAGATATATCCCTCTGCCATGTAATCAATGTCATAAGGCCATTAGCAGCAAAATGAGTGGATTAAGGTACGATGATTCTAAGTGAAATATGTCACACAGAAAAAGAAAATAATCATAAGATATCACTTATGAAGATCCTGTAAACATGGCTACACATGAACTGTGTTAGGAAAGAGAAGAGAGACTCACATTTAGAAAACATTCTTATGCCTACTTAAGGGGGATTGAGAGGTGGGGTGATGCATAAAACCAGAGTTTGAATTAGTACAGGTACCTTTCCAAAAACCTAATATGGAATAGACAAGACCTACATCTTCCTCAGGGAAAGGGACTCAACAAACCATATTCCCCTCAGAGTAATATATCTAACTAATAAGAATCTTAAAACCTATGTATTGATATATCCCCGTAAGGGCATCATGGATGTCTAGACTGGCATAAACATGGCAGTGATAATCAGCTTAAACCCACTATAAAAAGGAATTTCAAAATCAAACCAAAAAAACAGGGAAATTCTTTACAATTCCTTCAGGGACTCTGATGAAACCTGGTATGACTCTATCTACAATGACAGCAGGATGTGGCATATGGCTGGACACTTGGGAATCAGAGGATTGGTGAGATTGGGTGAGCAAATGCAGAACTTTTAAAGCAATAATGTGTTGCACCCATTCCATGGGTCCCAACTCTCTAGGTTGAAGGAAATATTACTACAGCTATAACATGTACGGGAAACCAAGAGAATGGACCCACTCTGAACACGAAATGTTTCTAAAACTCAACTAATAGTCCCTCTCCTGGTGCTCCGGTTTGACTTTCCAATGGCTTTACTATCATTCTCCCAAATTTGAGAGACAGGCCCTTTAACCTCCTGGTTTGCACAGGTTGCCAATTTGGCAGAGGATGAAAGGGAAGAGGAAGAACCAATGGGAGAGTAGCTGTTAGGCATTTGGAGGGGCACATATCACAGAAATTTCCCGGCAGGAAGAAGAATTAACCAAAGTCTCAGCCACAAGCCAAGAACCAGTATAGGTCCTGAACCAAAATTTTGGACTTGCATTCAGCTCACAAAAAACGAGTTGAAAAATGGAGCTCAGGGGCGCAGCAATTCACAAATTGGCAGAGTAGTAAAGGACGACTATCGTGCAAAAATCTGTTGAGGGAAGGCAACGAGGCAGACTTGAAAGCGAGGCAGAATAGCCGGAAAGAGATTTCAAGAGGTACGTTGGAAGTGCCTTTAAAGGACAGGAAGAGGGGCACAACTTCGACAATGAAGCACTTGGCCAAATAGGGTGTATGAGTTTTCTCCTGAATATATTCAGGAGAAAACACATACACATATTTTGGCCAAGCAAGCAAGCGGGCAATGCAAATCTGCACTACAAAGAAGTATCACGTCTCACGGGTCAAAAGGGGCATCTGCAATATCTGTATAAACCAGACAGGCAAGACAGGCACTGGAGAACAGGGAGCCTTGTTATGCTGATTGGCGGGATTAAGTTGCCAACTGCCTCTCTGGAGGAGTGCATTGTGTTCCATAAAACAAATAAACAACAGAGCTACAGAGCCAAGGGCACTTCCAGTCTAGGGAATAAACCATAGGAAAACTGGAAATCAATAAGACAGAGCCACCCCCAAATTTAGGGCTGCACTTCTTTCAAGAACCTCAACTTGGTTACACCTTAAATTTCCCAGGAAAGACAAAAATGGTTCACGAAATTGTGCTACTTATGTACAAGAAATATCCCTCAGCCATGTAATCAATGTCATAAGGCCAGTAGCAGCAAAATGGGTGGATTCAGGTACGATGATTCTAAGTGAAATAAGTCACACAGACAAAGAAGCTTATCATAAGATATCACTTATGAAAATCCTGTAAACATGGCTACACATGAACTGAGTTAGGAAAGAGAACAGAGTCTCACATTTAGAAAACACTCTTATGCCTGCTTAAGGGGGAAGGAGAGGTGGGGTGATGCATAAAACCAGAGTTTGATATAAGCACATGTACCGTTCCAAAAACCTATTATGGAACACACAATACCTATACCTTCCTCAGTGAAAGGGACTCAACACACCATATTCCCCACAGAGGAATATATATGACTAGTAAGAATCTTAAAACCTATGTATTGATATGTCTCTGTAAGGGAATCAAGTGTGCCTAGACTGGCATAAACATGGCAGTGAGAATCAGCTCAAACCCACTAAAAAAAGGAATTTCAAAAACAAATGAAAAAAACTGGGAAATTCTTTACAATTCCTTCAGAGTCTTTGATGAAACCTGGAATGACCCTATCTACAACGACAGATGGATGTGGCATAAGGCTGAGACACTTGGGACTGAGAGGATGAGTTTAACTGGGAGAGCAAATGCAGACCATTTAAAGCAATAATGCGTGGCACACATTCCAAGGGTCCCAACTCTCCAGGTTAAAGGGAATATTACTGCAGCTGTAACACGTAAGGGAAACCTAGAGAATGGACACACAGTGAATAGGAAAGGTCTCTAAAACTCAACGAATACTCCCTCTCCTGGTGCTCACGTTTGACTTTCCAACTGCTTTACTATCAATCTCCCAACTTGGAGAGACAGCCGCTTTAACCTCCTGGTGTGCAAAGTTTGCCAATTTGGCAAAGGATGAAAGGGAAGAGGGATAACCAATGAGAGAGTAGCTGTTAGGCATCTGGAGGGGCACATGTCACTCTAATTGCCCGGCAGGAAGAAGAATTAACCAAAGTCTCAGCCACCCGCCGGAAACCAGTATAGGTCCTGAACCAAAATTTTCGACTTGCGGTCAGCTCACAAAAAACGAGTTGAAAAATGGAGGCTGGGGCACAGCAATTCACAAACTAGCAGAGTAATAAATGACAACTATCGTCCAAAAATGTGTTGAGGGAAGGCAACGAGGCAGACTTGAAAGCGAGGCAGAATAACAGGAAACAGATTTCAAGATGTACATTGGAATCGCCTTTAAACACAGGAAGAGGGGCACAACTTCGAAAATGTTGCACTTGGCCAAAAAGGGTGTATGCGTTTTCTCCTGAATATATTCAATTCAAAACGCATATGCCCTTTTTGGCCAAGCAAGCAAGCAGGCAATGCAAATCTGCACTACAATGTAGCATCACTTCCCACCAGTCAAAAGGGACATCTTCAAAATGTGAAAAAACCAGAAAGGCAAGACAGGCCCTGGAGAACAGGGAGCCTTGTTATGCTGATGGGCGGGATGTAAATTGCCAACTGCCTCTCTGGAGGAGTGCATTGTGTTCCCTAAAACAAGTAAACAACAGGGCTACAGAGCCAAGGGCACTCCCAGTCTTGGGAATATTCTTTGGGAAAACTGAAAATCAATAAGACACAGCCACCCCATATTTTAGGGCTGCACTGCTTACAAGAACCTCAAGTTGGGTACACCTTAAATGTCCCAGGAAAGACAAAAATGGTTCAAGAAATTGTGGTACTTACGTATGATGGAATATCCCTCAGTCATGAAATCAATGTCATAAGGCCAGTAGCAACAAAATGAGTGGATACAGGTACGATGATTCTAAGAGAAATAAGTCACACACAAAAAGAAACTTATCATAAGATATCAAGTATGAAGGTCCTATAAACATGGCTACACATGAACTGAGTTAGGAAAGAGAACAGAGACTCACATTTAGAAAACTCTCTGTTGCTGGCTTAAGAGGGAAGGTGAGGTGGGGTGATGCATAAAACCAGAGTTTGATATTCGTACAGGTAACGTTCCAAAAACCAAATATGGAATAGACAAGACGTACAACTTCCTCAGTGAAAGGGACTCATCAAACCCTATTCACCGCAGACGAGTATATCTGACTAGTAAGAATCTTAAAACCTATGTATTGATATGTCTCCGTAAGGGAATCAAGTCTGTCTAGACTGGCATAAACATGGCAGTGAGAATCAGCTCAAACCCACTATAAAAAGGAATTTGAAAAACAAAAAAAGGGAAATTCTTTACAATTCCTTCAGTGTCTCTGATGAAACCTGGAATGACCCTATCTACAATGAGAGCTGGATGTGGTATAAGGCTGGACACAAGGGACTGAGAGGATTTTTGAGATTGGGTGAGCAAATGCAGACACTTTAAAGCAATAATGCATGACACCCATTCCATGGGGCCAATGTCTCCAGGTTGAAGGGAATATTACTACAGCTATAACATGTACGGGAAACCTAGAGAATGGACACACTGTGAATACGAAAGGTCTCTAAAACTCAACGAATACTCCCCCTCCTGGTGCCCCGGTTTGAATTTCCAACTGCTTTACTATCAATCTCCCAACTTGGAGAGACAGCCCCTTTAACCTCCTGGTTTGCACAGGTTGCCAATTTGGCAGAGGATGAAAGGGAAGAGTGAGAACCAATGAGAGAGTAGCTTTTAGGCATTTGGACGGGCACATGTCACTCTTATTTCACGGGTGGAAGAAGAATTAACCAAAGTCTCAGACACCCACTGGGAACCAGTATAGGTACTGAACCAAAATTTTGGGCATACGTTCAGGTCACAAAAAACGAGTTAAAAATGGAGCTCAGGTGCACAGCAATTCACAAACAGGCAGAGTAATAAAGGACAACTATCGTCCAACAATCTGTTGAGGGAAGGCAAATAGGCGGACTTGAATGCGAGGCAGAATAGAAGGAATCAGATTTCAAGAGGTACATAGGAATCGCCTTTAAAGCACAGGAAGAGGGGCACAACTTCGACAATGATGCACTTGGCCAAAAAGTGCGTATGCGTTTTGTCCTGAATATATTCAGGAGAAAACGCATACGCCCTTTTTGCCAAGCAAGCAAGCGGGCAATGCAAATCTGCAATGCAAAGAAGTATCATTTCCCACCAGTCAAAAGGGATATCCACAAAATGGGTAAAATTCAGAAAGGCAAGACAGGCCCTGGAGTAGAGGGAACCTTGTTATGCTGATGGGCGGGATGTAAATTGCCAACTGCATCTCTGGAGGAGTGCATTGAGTTCCCTAAAACAAGTAAACAACAGAGCTACAGAGCCAAGGGCACTTCCAGTCTAGGGAATATACCTTGGGAAAACTGAAAATCAATAAGACAGAGCCACACAAAAATTTAGGGATGCAATGCTTACAAGAACCTCAACTTGGGTACACCTTAAGTATACCAGGAAAGATAAAAATGGTTCAAAAAATTTTGGTACTTACGTACGATGGAATATCCCTCAGCCATGAAATAAATATCATAAGACCAGTAGCAGCAAAATGAGTGGATTCAGGTACGATGAATCTAAGTGAAATAATTCACACAGAAAAAGAAACTTATCATAAGATATCACTTATGAAGATACTGTAAACATGGCTACACATGAACTGAGTTAGGAAAGAGAACAGAGTCTCACATTTAGAAAACACACTTATGCTTGCTTAAGGGGGAAGGAGAGGTGGGGTGATGCATAAAACAAGAGTTTGATGTAAGCACAGGTACCGTTCCAAAAACCAACTATGGAATAGACAAGACCTACACCTTCCTCAGTGAAAGGGACTCAAAACCCCATATTTCCCGCAGAGGAATATATCTGACAAGTAAGAATCTTAAAACTTATGTATTGATATGTCTCCATAAGGGAATCAAGTGTGTCTAGACTGGCATAAACATGACAGTGAGAATCAGCTCCAACCCACTATAAAAAGGAATTTGAAAAACAAATAAAAGGAAATTCTTTACAATTCCTTCAGGGTTTCTAATGAAACCTGGAATGACCCTATCTACAACGACAGCTGTATGTGGAATAAGGCTGGACACATGGGACTGAGAGGATTGGTGAGATTGGGTGAGCAAAAGCAGACCCTTTAAAGCAATAATGCATGGCACCCATTCCATGGGTCCCATGTCTCCAGGTTGAAGGGAATATTACTACAGCTATAACATGTATGGGAAACCTAGAGAATGGACACACTGTGAATTTCAAAGATCTCTAAAACTCAACGAATAGTCCCTCTCCTGGTGCTCCGGTTTGACTTTCCAACAGCTTTACTATCAATCTCACAGCTTGGAGAGACAGAACCTTTAACATCCTCGTTCACACACGTTGCCAATTTGGCAGTGGATGAAAGGGAATAGGGAGAACCAATGAAAGAGTAGCTGTTAGGCATTTGGACGCGCACATGTCACTCTTATATCACGGGAGGAAGAAGAACTAAACAAAGTCTCAGCCACCCACCGGGAACCAGTATAGTTCCTGAACCAAAATATTGGACTTGCGTTCAGCTCACAATAAACGAGTTAAATAATGGAGCTCAGGGGCACAGCAATTCACAAACAGGCAGAGTAATAAAGGAAAACTATCGTCCAACAATCTGTTGAGGGAAGGCAACGAGGCGGACTTGAAAGCGAGGCAGAATAGCAGGAAACAGATTTCAAGAGGTACGTTGGAATTGCCTTTAAAGCACATGAAGAGGGGCACAACTTTGAAAATGATGCACTTGGCCTAAAAGGGCATATGCGTTTTCTCCCAAATATATTCAGGAGAAAATAAATACGCCCTTTTTGGCAAAGCAAGCAAGTGGGCAATGCAAAGCTGCACTACAAAAAAGTATCACTTCCCACCGGTCAAAAGGGACATCCACAAAATGGGTAAAATTCAGAAAGTCAAGACAGGCCCTGGAGAACAGGGAGCATTGTTATTCTGATGGGCAGGATGTAAATTGCCAACTGCCTCTCTGGAGGAGTGCATTGTGTTCCCAAAACAAGTAAACAACTGATATACAGAGCCAAGGGCACTTCCAGTCTAGGGAATATACCTTGGGAAAACTGGAAATCAATAAGGCACAGCCACCCCAAAATTTAGGGCTTCACTGCTTACAAGAACCTCAACTTGGGTACACCTTAAGTATCCCAGGAAAGATAAAAATGGTTCAAAAAATTGTGGTAATTACGTACGATGGAATATCCCTCAGCCATGAAATCAATATCATAAGACCAGCAGCAGCAAAATGAATGGATTCAGGTACGATGATTCTGAGTGAAATAAGTCACACAGAAAAATAAACTTATCATAAGATATCACATATGAAGATACTGTAAACATGGCTACACATGAACTGAGTTAGGAAAGAGAACAGAGTCTCATATTTAGAAAACACTCTTATGCCTCCTTAAGGTGGAAGGAGAGGTGGGGTGATGCATCAAACCAGAGTTTGATATAAGCAAAAGTACCGTTCCAAAAACCAAGTATGGTATAGACAAAACCTACACCTTCCTCAGTTAAAGGGACTCAAAACACCATATTTCCCGCAGAGGAATATATCTGACTAGTAAGAATCTTAAAACCTATGTATTGATATGTCTCCATAAGGGAATCAAGTGTGTCTAGACTGGCATAAACATGGCAGTGAGAATCAGCTCAAACCCACTATAAAAAGGAATTTGAAAAAAAAAAAAGGGGAAATTCTTTACAATTCCTTCAGGATCTCTGATGAAACTTGGAATGACCCTATCTACAACGACAGCTGGAGGTGGCATAAGGCTGGATACATGGTATTGAGAGGATTGCTGAGATTCGTGAGCAAATGCAGACCCTTTAAAAGAATAATGCATGGCATCAATTCCATGGGTCCCTACTCTCCAGGTTGTAGGGAATAGTACTACAGCTATAACCTGTATGGTAAACCAAGAGAATGGACACACTGTGAATACGAAAAGTTTCTAAAACTCAACGAATAGTCCCTCTCCTTGTGTTCCAGTTTGACTTTCTAACTGCTTTACTATCAATCTCCCAACCTGGAGAGACAGCACCTTTAACCTCCTGGTTCGCACATGTTGCCAATTTGGCAAAGGATGAAAGGGAAGAGGGAGAACCAAAGAGAGAGTAGCTGTTAGGCATTTGGATGGGCACATGTCACTCTTATTACCCAGGAGGAAGAAGAATTAACCAAAGTCTCAGCCACCCACCGGAACCAGTATAGGTCCTGAACCAAAATATGGGACTGGCGTTCAGCTCACAAAAAACTAGTTAAATATGGAGCTATAGGGCAGAGCAATTCACAAACTGTCAGAGTAATAAAGGACAACTATCATCCAACAATCTGTTGAGGGAAGGCAACGAGGCGGACTTGAAAGTGAGGCAGAATAGCAGGAAACAGATTTCAAGAGGTACGTTGGAATCACCTTTAAAGCACAGGAAGAGGAGCACAACTTCGACAATGATGCACTTGGCCAAAAAGGGCGTATGCGTTTTCTCCTGAGTATATTCAAGAGAAAACGCATATGCCCTTTTTGGCCAAGCAAGCAAGCGGACAATGTAAGTCTGAAGTACAAAGAAGTATCACTTCCCACCTGTCCAAAGGTACATCCACAAAAAGGGTAAAAACCAGAAATTCAAGACAGGCCCTGGAGAACAACGAGCCTTTTTATGCTGATGGGCGGGATGTAAATTGCCAACTGCCTCTCTGGAGGAGGGAATTGTGTTCCCTAAAACAAGTAAACAACAGAGCTACAGAGGCAAGGACACTTCCAGTCTGGGGAATATAGCTTGGGAAAACTGAAAATCAATAAGACAGAGCCTCCCCAAAATTTAGGGCTGCACTGCTTACAAGAACCTCAACTTGGGTACACCGTAAATATCTCAGGAAATATAAAAATGGTTCAAAAAATTGTGGTACTTACGTATGATAGAACATCCCTCAGCCACGAAATCAATGTCATAAGACCAGTAGCAGCAAAATGAGTGGATTCAGGTACGATGATTCTAAGTGAAATAAGTCACACAGAAAAAGAAACGTATCATAAGATATCACTTATGAAGATCCTGTAAACATGGCTACACATGAACTGAGTTAGGAAAGAGAACACAGTCTCACATTTAGAAAAAAACACTTATGACTGCTTAAGGGGGAAGGAGAGGTGAGGTGATGCATAAAACCAGAGTTTGATATAAGCACAGGTACCGTTCCAAAAACCAACTATGGAATAGAGAAGAATTACACCTTCCTCAGTGAAAGGAATTCAAAATCCCATATTTCCCGCAGAGGAATATATCTGACTAGTAAGAATCTTAAAACCTATGTATTGATATGTCTCTGTAAGGGAATCAAGTGTTTCTAGACTGGTAAAAACATGGCAGCGAGAATCAGCTCAAACCCACTATAAAAAGGAATTTCAAAAACAAAACAAAAACCAGGGAAATTCTATACAATTCCTTCAGGGTCTCTGATGAAACCTGGAATGACCCTATCTATAATGACAGCTGGATGTGGCATAAGGCTGAACACATGGGACTGAGAGGATTTGTGAGTTTGGGTGAGCAAATGCAGACCCTTTAATGCAATAATGCTTGGCAGCCATTCCATTGGTCACAACTCTCCAGGGTGAAGGGAATATTACTACAGCTATAACATGTACAGGAAACCTAGAGAATGGACACATTGTGAATATGAAAGGTCTCTAAAACTCAAGGAATAATCCCTCTCCTTGTGTTCCAGTTTGACTTTCCAACTGCTTTACTATCAATCTCCCAACTTGTAGAGACAGCACCTTTAACCTCCTGGTGTACACATTTTGCCAATTTAGCAAAGGATGAAAGGCAAGAGGGAGAACCAATGAGAGAGTAGCTGTTAGACATTTGGACGGGCACATGTCTTTCTTATTTCCCGGGAGGAAGAAGAATTAACCAAAGTCTCAGCCACCCACCAAAAACCAGTATAGGTCCTGAACCAAAATATTGGACTTGCGTTCAGCTCACAAAAAACAAGTTAAAAAATGGAGCTCAGGGACACAACAATTAACAAACTGGCAGAGTAATAAAGGGCAACTATCGTCCAAAAATCTGTTGAGGTAAGGCAACCAGGCGGACATGAAAGCGAGGCAGAATAGCAGGAAACAGAATTCAAGAGCCACGTTGGAATCGCCTTTAAAGCACAGGAAGATGGGCAGAACTTCGACAATGATGCACCTGGCCACAAATGGCGTATGCGTTTTCTCCTGAATATATTCAGGAGAAAACGCATACGCCATTTCGGGCCAAGCAAGCAAGCGGGCAATGCAAATCTGCACTAAAAAGAAGTATCACTTCCCACCAGTCAAAAGGGACATCCACAAAATGGGTAAAAACCAGAGGCTAGACAGGCCCTGGAGAACAGGGAGCATTGTTATGCAGATGGGCGGGATGTAAATTGCCAACTGCCTCACTGGAGGAGTGCATTGTGTTCCGTAAAACAAGTAAACAATAAAGCTACAGAGCCAAGGGCACTTCCAGTCTAGGGAATATACCTTGGGAAAATTGAAAATCAATAAGACAGAGCCACCCCAAAATTTAGGGCTGCACTGCTTACAAGAACCTCAACTTGGGTACACATTAAATATCCCAGGAAATATAAAAATGTTTCAAAAAATTGTGGTACTTACATACGATGGAATAACCCTCAGCCATGAAATCAATGTCATAAGACCAGTAGCAGCAAAATGATTGGATTCAGGTACGATGATTCTAAGTGAAATAAGTCACACAGAAAAAGAAACTTATCATAAGATATCACTTATGAAGATCCTGTAAACATGGCTACATATGAACTAAGTTAGGAAAGAGAACAGAGTCTCACATTTAGAAAACACTCTTATGCCTGCTTAAGGGGGAAGGAGAGGTGAGGTGATGCATAAAACCAGAGTTTGATATAAGCACATGTAACATTCAAAAACCAACTATGGAATAGACAAGACTTATTCCTTCCTCAGTGAAAGGGATTCAAAACCCCATATTTCCCACAGAGGAATATATTGGATTAGTTAGAATCTTAAAACCTATGTATTGATATGTCTCCATAAGGGAATCAAGTGTGTCTAGACTGGCATAAACATGGCAGCGAGAATCATCTCAAACCCACTATAAAATGGAAATTCAAAAACAAAACAAAAAAACAGGGAAATTCTTTACAATTCCTTCAGGGTCTCTGATGAAACCTGGAATGACCCTATCTACAATGACAGCTGGATATGGCGTAAGGCTGGACACATGGGACTGAGAGGATTGGTGAGATTGGGTGAGCAAATGCAGACCCTATAAAGCAATAATGCATGGCAACCATTCCATGGGTCCCAACTCTCCAGGTTGAAGAGTATATTACTACAGCTATAAAATGTACGGGAAACCTAGAGACTGGACACACTGTGAATACGAAAGGTCTCTAAAACTCAATGAATAGTCCCTCTCCTGGTGCTCAGGTTTGACTTTCCAACTGCTTTACTATCCATCTCCCAGCTTGGAGAGACTGCACCTTTAACCTCCTGTTTCGCACAGGTTGCCAATTTGGCAGAGGATGAAAGGGAAGAAGGAGAACCAATGAGAGAGTGGCTGTTAGGCATTTGGACGGGCACATGTCACTCTTATTTCCCGGGAGGAAGAAGAATTAACCAAAGTCTAAGCCACCCACCGCGAACCAGTATAGGTCCTGAACCAAAATATTGGACTTGCGTTCAGCTCACAATAAACGAGTTAAATTATGGAGCTCAGGGGCACAGCAATTCACAAACTGGTAGAGTAATAAAGGACAACTATCGTACAAAAATCTGTTGAGGGAAGGCAACGAGGCGGAATTGAAAGTGAGGCAGAATAGAAGGAAACAGATTTCAACAGATACGTTGGAATCGCTTTTATAGCACAGGAAGAGGGGCACATCTTCGAAAATGATGCACTTGGCCAAAAAGGGCATATGCGTTTTCTCCTGAGTATATTCAGGAGAAAACGCATACGCCCTTTTTGGGCAAGCAAGCAAGCGGACAATGCAAATCTGCACTACAAAGAAGTATCACTTCCCACAGGTCAAAAGGGATATCCACAAAATGGGTAAAAAGCAGAAAGACAAGACAGGGCCTGGAGACAGGGAGCCTTGTTATGCTGATGGGCGGGATGTAAATTGCCAACTGCCTCTCTGGAGGAGTGCAGTTTGTTCCCTAAAACAAGTAAACAACAGAGCTACAGAGACAAGGGCACTTCCAGTCTAGGGTATATACCTTGGGAAAACTGAAAATCAGTAAGACAGAGCCACCCCAAAATTTAGGGCTGCACTGCTTACAAGAACCTCAACTTGGGTACACCTTAAGTATCCCAGGAAAGATAAAAATTTTTCAAGAGATTGTGGTAATTACATACGATGGATTATTTCTCTGCCATGAAATCAATGTCATCAGGCCAGTAGCAGCAAATTTAGTGGATTCAGTTACGATGATTCTAAGTGAAATTAGTCACAGAGTAAAAGAAACTTATCATAAGATATCCCTTATGAAGGCCCTGTAAACATGGCTACACATGAACTGAGTTAGGAAAGAGAACAGAGTCTCACATTTAGAAAACACACTCATGCCTCCTTAAGGGGGAAGGCGAGGTGGGGTGATGAATAAAACCAGAGTTTGATATAAGCACAGGTACCGTTCCCAAAACCATCAATGGAATAGACAAGACCTACCTACACCTTCTTCAGTGAAAGGGACTCAAAACCCCATATTTCCCGCAGAGTAATATATCTGACTAGTAAGAATCTTAAAACCTATGTATTGATATGTCTCTGTAAGGGAATCAAGTGTGTCTAGACTGCCATAAACATGGCAGCGAGAATCAGCTCAAACCCACTATAAAATGGAATTTCAAAAACAAAACAAAAAAACAGGGAAATTCTTTTCAATTCCTTCAGCGTCTCTTATGAAACCTGGAATGACCCTATCTAAAACGACAGCTGGATGTGGCATAAGGCTGGACACATGGGCCTGAGAGGACTGGTGAGATTGGGTGAGCAAATGCAGATGCTTTAAAGCAATAATGCATGGCACACATTCCATGCGTCCCAACTCTCCAGGGTGAAGCGAATATTACTATAGCTATAACATGTACGGGAAACCGAGAGAATGGACACACTGTGAATACGAAAGGTCTCTAAAACTCAACAAATAGTCCCTCGCCTGGTACTCCGGTTTGACTTTCCAACTGCTTTACTATCCATCTCCCAACTTGGAAAGACAGCCCCTTTAATCTCCTGTTTCACAAAGGTAGCCAATTTGGCAGAGGATGAAACGGAAAAGGGAGAACCAATGAGAGAGTAGCTGTTAGGTATTTGGACGGGCACATGTCACTCTTGTTTCCCGGGAGGAAGAAGAATTAACCAAAGTCTCAGCCAACCACCAGGTACCAGTGTAGGTCCTGAACCAAAATATTGTACTTGCATTCAGCTCACAGAAAACGAGTTAAATAATGGAGGTCTGAGGCACGGCAATTCACAAACAGGCAGAGTAATAAAGGACAACTATCGTCCAAAAATCTGTTGAGGGAAGGCAACGAGGCGGACTTGAAAGCGAGGCAGAATAGCAGGAAACAGATTTCAAGAGGTACATTGGAATCGCCTTTAAAGCACAGAAAGAGGGGCACAACTTCGAAAATGGTGCACTTGGCCACAAAGTGCATATGCGTTTTCTCCTGAATATATTCAGTAGAAAACGCATATGCCCTTTTTGTCCAAACAAGCAAGCGGACAATGCAAATCTGCACTACAAAGAAGTATCACTTCCCACAGGTCAAAAGGGAAATCCACAAAATGTGTAAAAACCAGAAAGGCAAGAGAGGCCCTGGAGAACAGGGAGCATTGTTATGCTGATGGGCGGGATATAAATTGCCAACTGCCTCTCTGGAAGAGTTCATTGTGTTCCCTAAAACAAGTAAACAACAGAGCTACAGAGCCAAGGGCACTTCGAGTCTAGGGAATATATCTTGGGAAAACTGAAAATCAATAAGACAGAGCCACCCCCAAATTTAGGGCTGTACTGCTTAAAAGAACCTCAAATTGGGTACACCATAAATATCCCAGGAAATATAAAAATGGTTCAAAAAATTGTGGTACTTACGTACGATGGAATATCCCTCAGCCATGAAATCAATGTCATAAGACCACTAGAAGCAAAATGAGTGGATTCAGATACGATGATTCTAAGTGAAATAAGTCACGCAGAAAAAGAAGCTAATCATAAGATATCACTTACGAAGACCCTGGAATCATGCCTACACATGAACTGATTTAGGAAAGTGAAGAGAGTTTGACCTTTAGAAAACATTCTTATGCCTGCTTAAGGAGGAAGGAGAGGTGGGGTGATGCATAAAACCAGATTTTGATATTAGTTCAGGTACCGTTCCAAAAACCAAATACGGAATAGACAAGAACTACACGTTCCTCCGTGAAAGGGACTCAACTCCCCTTATTCCATGCAGAGGGATATAACTTACTAGTAAGAATCTTAAAACATATGTATTGATATGTCCCCATAATGGAATCAAGTGTGTCTAGACTGGCATAAACTTGGCAGCAAGAATAAGCTCAAACCCACTATAGAAAGGACTTTCAAAAACAAAACAAAAAAACAGGGAAATTATTTACAATTCCTTCAGGGTCTCTGATGAAACGTGCAATAACCCTGTCTACAATGACAGCTGGATGTGGCATAAGGCTGGACAATTGGGACTGAGAGGATTGGTGAGATTGGGTGAGCAAATGCAGACCCTTTAAAGCAATAATGCATGGCACTCTTTCCATGGGTCCCAACTCTCCAGATTGAAGGGAATGTTACTACAGCTATAAAATGTACGGGAAACCTAGAGAATGGACACACTGTGAATACAAAAGGTTTCTAAAACTCAACGAATAGTCCCTCTCCTGGTGGTCCGGTTTGACTTTCCAACTGCTTTACTATCAATCTCCCAACTTGGAGAGACTGCCCCTTTAACCTCCTGGTTCGCACAGGTTGCCAATTTGGCAGAGGATGAAAGGGAAGAGGGAGAACCAATGAGAGAGTAGCTGTTAGGCATTTGCATGGGCACATGTCACTCTGATTGCCCGGGAGGAAGAAGAATTAACCAAAGTCTCAGCCACTCACCGGGAAACAGTATAGGTCCTAAACCACAATTTTGCACTTGCATTCAGCTCAAAAATAACTAGTTGAAAAATGGAGCTCAGGGGCAGAGCAATTCACAAACTGGCAGAGAAAGAAAGGCCAACTATCTTCCAGAAGTCTGTTGAGGGAAGGCAACGAAGCGGACTGGAAAGCGAGGCAGAATAGCAGGAAACAGATTTCAAGAGTTACATTGGAATCGTCTGTAAAGCACAGGTAGAGTGGCACAACTTCGACAATGATGCACTTGGCCAAAAGGGGCGTATGCATTTTCTCCTGAATATATGCAGGAGAAAACACATACGCCCTTTTTGGCCAAGCAAGCAAGTGGGCAATGCAAATCTGCACTACAAAGGAGTATCACTTCCCACCAGTCAAAAGGGACATCCACAAAATATGTAAAAACCAGAAAGGCAAGACAGGCATTGGAGAACAGTGAGCCTTGTTATGCTGATTGGCGGGATGTAAATTGTCAACTGCCTCTCTGTAGGAGTGCATTGTGTTCCCTAAAACAAGTAAACAACAGAGCTACAGAGCCAAGAGAATTTCCAGTCTAAGAAATATACCTTGGGCAAACTGAAAATCAATAAGACAGAGCCAGCCCAAAATTTAGGGCTGCACTGCTTACAAGAACTTCAACTTGTCTACACCTTAAATATCCCTGAAACCATAAAAATGTTTCAAAAAATTGTGGTACTTACGTACGATGGAATATCCCTCAGCCATGAAATCAATGTCATAAGACCAGTAGCAGCAAAATGAGTGGATTCAGGTACGATGATTCTAAGTGAAATAAGTCACACAGAAAAAGAAACTTATCATAAGATATCACTTATGAAGGTCCTGTAAACATGGCTACACATGAACTGAGTTAGGAAAGAGAAGAGAGTTTGACCTTTAGAAAACATTCTTATGCCTGCTTAAGGGGGAAGGAGAGGTGGGGTGATGCATTATACCAGATTTTGATATTAGTTCTGGTACCGTTCCACAAACCATATACCGAATAGACAAGAAATACACCTTCTTCAGTGAAAAGGACTCAACTCCCCATATTCCATGCAGAGGGATATATCTTAATAGTAAGAATCTTAAAACGTATGTATTGATATGTCCACATAATGGAATCAAGTGTGTCTAGACTGGCATAAACATGGCAGTGAGAATCAGCTCAAACCCAGTATAAAATGGAATTTCAATAACAAAACAAAAAAAACAGGGAAATACTTTTCAATTCCTTCAGGGTCTCTGATGAAACCTGGAATGACCCTATCTACAACGACAGCTGGATGTGGCATAAGGCTGGACACATGGGACTGAGAGGATTGGTGAGATTGGTTGAGCAAATGCAGACCCTTTAAAGCAATAATGCATGGCACCCATTCCCTGGGTCCCAACTCTCCAGGTTGAAGGGAATATTACTACAGCTATAACATGTACGGTAGTCCTAGAGAATGGACACACTGTGAATACGAAAGTTCTCTAAAACTCAACGAATAGTCCCTCTCCTGGTGCTCCAGTTTGACTTTCCAACTGCTTTACTATCAATCTCCCTACCTTGAGAGATAGCACTTTTAACCTACTGTTTCACACAGGTTTCCAATTTGGCAGAGGATGAATGGGAAGAGGATAAACCAATGAGAGAGTAGCTGTTAGGCATTTGGATGGGCATATGTCACACTTATTTCCCGGGAGGAAGAAGAATTAACCAAAGTCTCAGCCACCCACCGAAAACCAGTATAGGTCCTGAACCAAAATATTGGACTTGCGTTCAGCTCACAAAAAAAACGAGTTAAATAATGTAGCTCAGGGGCACAGCAATTCACAAAATGGCAGAGTAATAAAGGGCAACTATCGTCCAACAATCTGTTGAGGGGAGGCAACGAGGCGGACTTGAAAGCGAGGCAGAATAGCAGGAAACAGATTTCAAGAGGTTCATTGGAATCACCTTTAAAGCATAGGAAGAGGGGCACAACATTGACAATGATGCACTTGGCCAAAGAGGGCGTATGCATTTTCTCCTGAATATATTCAGGAGAAAACGCATACGCCCTCTTTGGCCAAGCCAACAAGCGGGCAATGCAAATCTGCACTAAAAAGAAGTATCACTTCCCACCAGTCAAAAGGGACATCCACAAATGTGTAAAAACCAGAAAGGAAAGACAGGCCCTGGATAACATGGAGACTTGTTATGCAGATGGGCGGGATGTAAATAGCCAACTGCCTCTCTGGAAGAGTGCATTGTGTTCCCTAAAACAAATAAACAACAGAGCTACAGAGCCAAGTGCACTTCCAGTCTAGGAAATATACCTTGGGAAAACTGAAAATCAATAAGACAGAGCCACCCCAAAATTTAGGGCTGCACTTCTTACAAGAACCTGAACTTGCTTACAAGAACTTCTACTTGTCTACACCTTAAATATCCCAGGAAATATAAAAATGGTTCAAAAAATTGTGGTACTTACGTACGATGGAATATCCCTCAGCCATGAAATCAATGTCATAAGACCAGTAGCAGCAAAATGTGTGGATTCAGGTACGATAATTTTAAGTGAAATAAGTCACACAGAAAAAGAAACTTATCATAAGATATCACTTATGAAGATCCTGTAATCATGGCTACACATGAAATGAGTTAGGAAAGAGAACAGAGTCTCACATTTACAAAACACTCTTATTCCTTCTTAAGGGGGAAGGAGAGGTGGGGTGATGCATAAAACCAGAGTTTGATATAAGCACAGGTACCGTTCCAAAAACCAACTATGGAATACACAAGACCTACACCTTCCTCAGTGAAAGGGATTCAAAATCCCATATTTCCCGCAGAGGAATATATCTGACTAATAAGAATCATAAAACCTATGTATTGATATGTCTCCATAAGGGAATCATGTGTGTCTAGTCTGGCATAAACATGACAGCGAGAATCAGCTCAAACCCACTGTATAATGAATTTCAAAAACAAAAAAAAAGGGAAATTCTTTACAATTCCTTCAGGGTCTCTGATGAAACCTGGAATGACACTATCTACAACGACAGCTGGATGTGGCATAAGGCTGGACACATGGGACTGAGAGGATTGGTGAGATTGGGTGAGCAAATGCAGACCCTTAAAAGCAATAATGCATGGCACCCATTCCCTGGGTCCCAACTCTCCAGGTTGAAGGGAATATTACTACAGCTATAACATGTACGGGAAACCTAGAGAATGGACACACTGTGAATATGAAAGGTCTCTAAAACTCAACGAATAATCCCCCTCCTGTTCCTCCGCTTTGACTTTCCAACTGCTTTACTATCACTCTCCCAACCTAGAGCGACAGCACCTTTAACCTCCTGTTTTGCACAGGTTGCCAATTTGGCAGAGGATGAATTGCAAGAGGGAGAACCAATGAGAGAGTAGCGGTTAGGAATTTGGATGGGCATATGTCACTCTTAATTCTCGGGAGGAAGAAGAATTAACGAAAGTCTCAGACACCCACCAAAAACAAGTATAGGTCCTGAACCAAAATATAGGACTTGCGTTCAGCTTACAAAAAACCGAGTTAAATAATGTAGCTCAGGGGCACAGCAATTCACAAAATGGCAGAGTAATAAAGGGCAACTATCGTCCAACAATCTGTTGAGGGGAGGCAACGAGGCGGACTTGAAAGCGAGGCAGAATAGCAGGAAACAGATTTCAAGAGGTACGTTGGAATCGCCTTTAAAGCACAGGAAGATGGGCACAATTTCGACAATGATGCACGTGGCCAAATGGGGCGTATGTGTTTTCTCCTGAATATATTCAGGAGAAAACGCATACGCCCTTTTTGGCCAAGCAAGAAAGTGGGCAATGCAAGTCAGCACTACAAACAGGTATCACTTTCCACCGGTCAAAAGGGACATCCACAAAATGGGTAAAAACCAGAAAGCAAGACAGACCCTGGATAACAGGAAGCCTTGTTATGCTGATGGGCGGGACATAAACTGCCAACTGCTTCTCTGGAGGATTGCATTGTGTTCCCTAAAAGAAGTAAACAACAGAGCTACAGAGCCAAGGGCACTTCCAGTCTAGGGAATATAACTTGGGAAAAATTAAAATCAATAAGATACAGCCACCCCAAAATTTAGGACTACACTGCTTACAAGAACCTCAACTTGTGTACACTTTAAATATCCCAGAAAATATAAAAATGGTTCAAAAAATTGTGATACTTACGTACGATGGAATATCCCTCAGCCATGAAATCAATGTCATAAGACCAGTAGCAGCAAAATGTGTGGATTCAGGAACGATGATTCTAAGTGAAATACGTCACACAGAAAAAGAAACGTATCATAAGATATCACTTATGAAGATCCTGTAAACATGGCTACACATGAACTGAGTTAGGAAAGAGAACAGAGTCTCCCATTTAGAAAACACTCTTCTGCCTGCTTAAGGGGGAAGGAGAGGTGGGGTGATGCATAAAACCAGAGTTTGATATAGGCACAGGTACCATTCCAAAAAGGAACTATGGAATAGACAACACCTACACCTTCCTCAGTGAAAGGGACTCAAAACCCCATATATCCCGCAGAGGAATATATCTTACTCGTAAGAATCTTAAAAACTATGTATCGATATGTCTCCGTAAGGGAATTAAGTGTGTCTAGACTGGCATAAACATGGCAGCGAGAATCAGTTCAAACCCACAATCAAAAGGAATTTCAAAAACAAAACAGAAAAACAGGAAAATTCTTTACAATTCCTTCTGGGTCTCTGATGAAACCAGGAATGACACTATCTACAACGATAGCTAGATGTGGCATAAGGCTGGACACAAGGGACTGAGAGGATTGGTGAGATTGGGTGAGCAAATGCAGACCCTTTAAAGGAATAATGCATGATACCCATTCCATGGGTCCCAACACTCCGGGTTGAAGGGAATATTACTACAGCTATAACATGTACGGGAAACCTAGAGAATGGACACACTGTCAATACGAAAGGTCTCTAAAACTCAACGAATAGTCCCTCTCCTGGTGCTCCGGTTTGATTTTCCAACTTCATTACTATCAGTCTCCAAACCTGGAGAGACAGCACCTTTAACCTCCTATTTCTCACAGGTTGCCAATTAGGCAGAGGATGAATGGGAAGAGGGAGAACCAATGAGAGAGTAGCTGTTAGGCATTTGGACGGGCACATGTCACTCTTATTTCCTGGGAGGAAGAAGAATTAACCAAAGTCTCAGGCACCCACCAAGAACCAGTATAGGTACTGAACCAAAATATTAAACTTGCGCTCAGCTCACAAAAAACGAGTTAAAAAATCGAGATCTGGGGCACAGCAATTCACAAACTGGCAGAGTAATTAAGGGAAACTATCATCCAAAAATCTGTTGAGGGAAGGCAACAAGGCGGACTTGATAGGGAGGCAGAATAGAAGGAAACACATTTCAAGAGGTACGTTGGAATCACCTTTAAAGCACAGGAAGAGGGGCACAACTTAGACAATGATGCACTTTGCCAAAAAGGGCGTATGCGTTTTCTCCTGAATATATTCAGGAGAAAACGCATACGCCCTTTTTGGCCAAGCAACCAAGGGGGCAATGCAAATCTGCACTACAAAGAAGTATCACTTCCCACAATCAAAAGGGACATAGGAAATATGTGTAAAAACCAGAAAGGCAAGACAGGCCCTGGAGAACAGGGAGCCTTGTTATGCGGATGGGCGGGATGTAAATTGTCAACTGCCTCTCTGGAGGAGTGCATTGAGTTCCCTAAAACAAGTAAACAACAGAGGTACAGAGCCAAGGGCACTTCCAGTCTAGGGAATATACCTTGGGAAAACTGAAAATCAATAAGACAGAGCCACCCCACTATTTAGGGCTGCACTGCTTACAAGAAGCTCATTTGGGTGCACCTTAAATATCCCTGAAAGATAAAAATGGTACAAAAAATTGTGGTACTTACGTCCGATGAAATATCCCTCAGCCATGAAATCAATGTCATAAGACCAGTAGAAGCAAAATGAGTGGATTCAGGTACGATGATTCTAAGTGAAATAAGTCACACAGAAAAAGAAACTTATCATAAGATATCACTTATAGGTATCCTGTAATCATGGCTACACATGAACTGAGTTAGGAAAGAGAACAGAGTCTCACATTTAGAAAACACTCTGATGTCTGCATAAGGGGGAAGGAGAGGTGGGGTGATGCATAAAACAAGAGTTTAATATTAGAACAAGTACCGTTCCAAAAACCTAATACGTAATAGCATGACCTACAACTTCCTCAGTGAACGGGACGCAACAACCCATATTCCGTGCAGAGGAATATATCTGACTAATAAGAAACTTAAAACCTATGTACTGATATGTCTCCGTAAGGGAATCAAGTGTGTCTAGACTGGCATAAACATGGCAGCGAGAATCAGCTCAAACCCACTATAAAAAAAAATTCAAAAACAAAACAAAAAAACAGGGAAATTCTTTACAATTCCTTCAGGGTCTCTGATGAAACATGGAATGACCATGTCTACAATGACAGCTGGAAGTGGCATAAGGCTGGACACGTGGGACTGGGAGGACTGGTGAGACTGGGTGAGCAAATGCAGACCCTTTAAAGCAATAATGCATGGCACCCATTCCATTGTTCCCAACTCTCCAGGTTGAAGGGAATATTACTACAGCTATAACATGTACGGGAAACCTAGAGAATGGACACACTGTGAATATGAAAGGTTTCTAAAACTCAACGAATAGTCCCTCTCCTTGTGTGCCAGTTTGACTTTCCAACTGCTTTACTATCAATCTCCCAACTTGGAGAGACAGCACCTTTAATCTCCTGGTTCTCACAGGTTGCCTATTAGGCAGAGGATGAAAGGGAAGAGGGAGAACCAATGAGAGAGTAGCTGTTAGGCATTTGGACGGGCACATGTCACTCTAATTGCCTGGCAGGAAGAAGAATTAACCAAAGTCTCAGCCACCCACCGGGAACCAGTATAGGTCCGGAACCAAAATATTGGCCATGCCTTCAGCTCACAAAAAGCGAGTTGAAAAATGGAGCTCAAGGGAACAGCAATTCACAAACTGGCAGAGTAATAAAGGACAACTCTCATCCAAAAATCTGTTGAGGGAAGGCAATTAGGCGGACTTGAAAGCGAGGTAGAATAGCAGGAAACAGATTTCAAGCGGTACGTTGGAATCACCTGTGAAGCACAGGAAGAGGGGCACAACTTCGAAAATGATGCACTTGGCCAAAAATTGTGTATGTGTTTTCTCCTGAATATATTCAGGGGAAAACGCATACGCCCTTTTTGGCCAAGCAAGCAAGCAGGCAATGCAAATCTGCAGTACAAAGAAGTATCACTTCCCACCAGTCAAAAGGGACATCGGCAAAATGGGTAAAAACCAGAAAGGCAAAAGAGGACCTGGAGAACCGGGAGCCTTTTTATGCTGATGGGCGGAATGTAAGTTGCCAACTGCCACTCTGGAGGAGTGCATTGTGTTCCCTAAAACAAGTAAACAACTGAGCTACATAGCCAAGGGCACTTCAAGTCTAGGGAATATACCTTGGGAAAACTGAAAATCAATAAGACACACCCACACCAAAATTTAGGGATGCACTGCTTACAAGAACCTCAACTTGGGTACATATTAATTATCACAAGAAAGTTAAAAATGGTTCAAAAAATTGTGGTACTTACGTACGATGGAATATCCCTCAGCCATGAAATCAATGTCATAAGACCAGTAGCAGCAAAATGAGTGGATTCAGGTACGATGATTCTAAGTGAAATAAGTCACACAGAAAAAGAAGCTTCTCATAGGATATGACTTATGAAGATCCTGTAAACATGGCTACACATGAACTGAGTTAGGAGAGAGAACAGAGTCTCACATTTAGAATACACTCTTATGCCTGCTTAAGGGTGAAGGAGAGGTGGGGTGATGCATAAAACCAGAGTTTGATATAAGCACAGGTACTGTTCCAAAAACCAACTATGGAATAGTTAAACCTACACCTTCCTCGGGGAAAGGGACTCAAAACACCATATTTTCCACAGAGGAATATATCTGACTAGTTAGAATCTTAAAACCTATGTATTGATATGTCTCCATAAGGGAATCAAGTGTGTCTAGACTGGCATAAACATGGCAGTGAGAATCAGCTCAAACCCACTATTAAAAGGAATTTCTAAAACAAAACAACAAAGCAGGAAAATTCTTTACAATTCCTTCAGGGTCTCTGATGAAACCTGGACTGAATCTATCTACAACTACAGCTTGATGGGGCATAAGGCTAGACACTTGGGACTGAGAGGCTTGGTGAGACTGCGTGAGCAAACACAGACCATTTAAAGCAATAATGTGTGGCCTCCATTCCATGGTTCCAAACTCTCCAGGTTGAAGGGAACATTAATAAAGCTATAACATGTACTGGAAACCTAGAAAATGGACACACTGTGAATACGAAAACTTTCTAAAACTCAAGGAATAGTCCCTCTACTGGTGTTCCAATTTGACTTTCCAACTCTTGACTATCAATCTCCCAACTTAGAGAGACAGCCCCTTTAACCTCCTGGTACGCACATGTTGCCAATTTGGCAGAGGATGAAAGGGACCAGGGAGAACCAATGAGAGAGTAGCTGTTAGGCATTTGGACGGGCACATGTGACTCTAATTGCCTGGCAGGAAGAAGAATTAACCAAAGACTCATCCCGCTGCCGGAAACCAGTATAGGTCCTGAACCGAAATTTTGGACTTGCGGTCAGCTCACAAAAAACGATTTGATAAATGGAGCTCAGAGGCACAGCAGTTCACAAACTGGCAGAGTAATAAAGGACAGCTATCGTCCAAAAATTGTTTGAAGGAAGGCAACGAGGTGGACTTGAATGCGAGGCAGAATCGCACTAAACAGATTTCAAGAAGTACGTTGGAATCACCTTTCAAGCACAGGAAGAGGGGCACAACTTCGACAATGATACACTTGTCCAAAAATGGTGTATTCGTTTTCTCCTGAATATATTCAGGAGAAAATGCATACGCCCTTTTTGGCCAAGCAAGCAAGTGGGCAAGGCAAATCTGCAGTGCAAGGAAATATCCCTTCCCACCAGTCAAAAGGGACATAGGCAAAATGTGTAAAAACCAGAAAGGCAAGAGAGGACCTGGAGAACAGGGAGGCTTGTTATGCTGTTGGGCGGGATGTAAGTTGGCAACTGCCTCTCTGGAGGAGTGTATTGTGATCCCTAAAACATGTAAACAACAGAGCTACATAGCCAAGGGCACTTCCAGTCTAGGGAATATACCTTGGGAAAACTGAAAATCAATAAGACAGACCCACACCAAAATTTAGGTATGCACTGCTTACAAGAACCTCAACTTGGGTACACCTTAAATATCCCAGGAAAGTTAAAAATTGTTCAAAAAATAGTGGTACTTACGTACGATGGAATATCCCTCAGCCATGAAATCAATGTCATAAGACCAGTAGCAACAAAATGAGTGGATTCAGGTACGATGATTCTAAGTGAAATAAGTCACACAGAAAAAGAAACTTATCATAAAATATCACTTATGAAGGTCCTGTAAACATGGCTACACATGAACGGAGATAGGAAAAATTACAGAGTAACTAATCTTATCATAAATTATCACTCATAGCGGGAATGTACACATGACTACACATGAACTGAATGACAAACACAACAGAGTCACACATTTAGGAAACATCTTCTGCCTGCTTAAGAGGAAAGCCGAGGTGGGGTGATGCATAAAACCACAGTTTTAAATTAGCACAGATACCGTTATATAAACCATGTATGTAATAGACAACACCTACTCCCGGCACAATGAACTGGACTCAACACCCCCTATTCATTGCAGAGGAATATGTCTGACTCTATGTATTTTAAAACATATGTATTCTCATGTCTCCATAAAGGAATCATGTGTGTGTATAACGGCATGAACAGAGCACTGAAATTCAGTTAAACCCACTTATAAAAATAAATTTCAAAAGCAAAATGCAAAAACAGAGAGAAAGTCTTAAAAATTACGTTCAGGGCCTGTGATGCAAGCTAGATTGACCACCTTTACACCCACAGCTGGATGAGACATAAGACTGGACACTTGGGGCTGACAAGATTTCTGAGGTTGTGTGAACAAAAGAACACCACTTAGAGCAATACTCTGTGCTACACATTCTAGTGGTCCAAACTCTCCAGGTTTAAGGGAATCTTCCTCCAGTTAAAACATGCATGGGAAACCCAGTGGATGGTACACTGTGTAATTGGGAAAGTTTTTTAAAAGGTACCTAATTTTTCCTTTTGTCATGCTCGGATTCGCCATTCCATCTGCATTACTCAAAATCTCCCCGCTTGGAGTGTCAGCGCCTTTACCCTCCTGTTATACACAGTTTGCAAATTGTGCAGAGGATGAACAGGAAGAGGGGAAATAAATGAGAGATTAGCTGTAGGTGTTTGGATGGGCACATGTCACTCTAGTTTCCCATCAGGAAGAAGAATTAACCAAAGGCTCATCCTGAAGCCCCGGAACCAGAGTAGGGCCTAAAGCCATCCTGCGGTATTGCAGCCAGCTCACAAAGAGGCGAGTTGAAAAATGGAAATCAGGGGCACAGCAATTCACAAACATGCAGAGTTATAAAGGACAAGTATCATCCAGAAATATATTGAGGAAAGGCAGTGAAGAGGATTTGAATGCAAGGCAGAATTGAAGGAAAGAGATTTCAAGAGGTAGATTGGAGTCATCTTTAAAGCACATGAAAAGCGACAGAATTTCGACAATGTTGCCCTTGGCTGAAAAGGGACTATGTGTATTTTCATGAATATATTCGGGAAAAAATGCATATGCCCTTTTTGGCCAAGCAAGCCCTCAGGCATTGCAAATCCACACTACATAGAAGTGCCCCTTACCTCCAGTCAAAAGGACCATCCACAAATAGTGTAAAAGCCACAAATGCAGGACAGGCCATGGAGAAAAGGGAGCCTGGTTACGCCGATGGACAGCATGTAAATTGTCAACAGACTCTCTGGAGAACTGTATGTTGTTTTCTAAAACAGAGCTACAGAGCATAGCACACTTCCACTCATGGGCGTGTATTTTGGGAAAACTAAAAATCCACAACACACAGACAGCCCAATCTTTAGGGCTGCTCTGTTTACAAGAACCTCGACTTCGGTAAACTTTATATATCCCAGGAAAGGAAAAAAAAATGGATATAGATGTTGTGGTACTTATATACAATGGAATGTCACTCAGACATAAAATCAATGTCATAAGGCCAATAGCAGCTTAATGAGTGGCTTTAGATACGAAGATGCTAAGTGAAATGAGCCACAAAGAAAAAGAAACTTATTGTAATATATCACTTATAGAGGAAATGTAAACATGGCTACACATGAACTGAATTTCAAAAGAGAACAGAGTTACTCATTTACAAAACACACTTATGCCTCCTTAAGGGGAAAGGTGACATGGGGTGATGTGTAAAAGCAGAGTTTGAAATTAGCACAGATCCCATTTCATATACCAAATATGTAATAGACAAGACCTACTCCTTTCTCAATGAACTGGACACAAAACACCCTATTCACTGAAGAGGAATATATCTGACTGGTAATAACCTTGAAACCTATGTATTTATATGTCTCCATAATGGAATCAAGTGTATGTAGATTGGCATAAACACAGATCAATGGAACAGGACAGAAAGCCCAGAGATAAACCTACATACCTATGGCTATCTCATCTATGACAAAGGAGCTAAGGATATACAATGGAGAAAAGACAGTCTCTTCAGTAATTGGTGCTGGGAAATCTGGACCCCTACACATAAAAGAATGAAATTAGAACACTCCATAACACCATACACAAAAATAGACTCTAAATTGATTAGAGATCTAAATATAAGACCAGACACTATAAAACACTTAGAGGAAACCATAGGCAGACCACTCTATGACATAAATCACAGCAAGATCCTTTTGGACCCACCTCCTAGAGAAATGGAAATAAAAAGAGAAATCAACAAATGGGACCTAATGAAACTTAAAAGCTTTTACACAGTACAGGAAAACTTAAACAAGATGCAAAAACAACCCTCAGAATGGGAGAAAATATTTTCAAATGAAGCAATTGACAAAGGATTAATCTCCAAACTTTACAAGCACCTCATGTAGCTCAATATCACAAAAACAAACAACCCAATCCAAAAACGGGCAGAAGACCTAAATAGACATTTCTCCAAAGAAGATATACAGATTACCAAGAAACACATGAAAGAATGCTGAACATCACCAATCATTAGAGAAATGCAAATCAAAACTACCCTGATGTATCACCTCACAGCAATCAGAGTGGCAATCATCAAAAAAATCTACAAAACAATAAATGCTGGAGAGGCCTTTATTGGAGAAAATGGAACACACTTGCACTGTGGGTGGGAATGTAAATTGATATGGGCACTAGGGAGAACAGTACGGAGGTTCCTTTAAATAACTAACAATAGAAGTACCATAGGACACAACAATCCAACTACTGGGCATTTGCCTTTCGAAAACCATAATTCAAAAAGAGTTATGTACAAAAATGTTCATTGCAGCTCTATTTGCATTAGCCAGGACATGGAAGCAACCTAAGTGTCCATCGACAGATGAATGGATAAAGAAGATCTGGCACATATATACAATCAAATATTACTCAACCATAAAAAGAAGCAAAACTGAGTTATTTGTACTGAGGTGGATGGACTTAGAATCTGTCCTACACAGTGAAGTAAGTCTGAAAGGGAAAAACAAATACTGTATGTTAACAGAGATATACGGAATCTAATGAAGAAAAAAAAGGATTTTGAAGAACCTAGTGCCAGGACAGGATTAAGGACACAGACATAGAGAAAGGACTTGAGGACACCGGTAGGAGGATGGGTAAGCTGGGACGAAGTGAGAGAGTGGCATGGACATAAATACATTACCAAATGTAACACCGATAGTTAAGGGGAAGCAGCCACATAGAACAGGGAGATCAGCTCGGTGCTTTGTGACCACATTAAGGGGTGGAATATGGAGTGTGGGAGGGAGATGCAAGAGGGAGGGGATCTGGTGATATTTGTATATGTATAGCTGATTCACTTTGTATACAGCAGAAACGAACACTCCATTGTAAAGCAAATATACTCCAATAAACGTGTAAAAGGAAAAAAAAAAGAAAGAAAGCCCAAGGATAAACCTACACACCTATGGTCAACTAATCTATGACAAAGGAGGCAAGACTCTACAATGGAGATAAGACAGTCTCTTCAATCATTGGTGCTGGGAAATATGGAGAGCTTCATGTAAAAGAATGAAATTAGAACACTCCCCACCACCATACATAAAAATATATTCAAAATGGATTAGAGACCTTAATGTAAGACCGGACAGTATAAAACTCTGAGAGGAAAACTTACGAAGGATACTCTGACGTAAATCACAGCAAGATCTTTTTTGATCCACCTCCTATAGTAATGAAATAAAAAAGAAAACTAAACAGATGGGACCTAATGAAACGTAAAAGCTTTTGCAAAGCAAAGGAAACTACAAACAAGACGAAAAGACAACCCTCAGAATGACAGAAAATATTTGCAAACGAATCAATGGACAAATGATTAATCTCCAATATATATAAACAGCTCATGCAGCTCAATATTAATAAAACAAACAACCCAATAAAAAAATGGAAGATCTAAATAGACATTTCTTCCAAGAAGACATAGAGATGGCCAGTACGCACATGAAAATCTGCTGAACATCACTAATTATTAGAGAAATGGAAATCGAAACTACAATGAGGTATCACGTCACACCTGTTAGAATGGGCATCATCAGAAAATCTACAAACAACAAATGCTGGAGAGGGTGTGGAGAAAAGGAACCTTCTTCCACTATTGGTGGGAATGTAAATTGATACAGTCTCTATGGAGAACAGTATGGAGGTTCCTTAAAAAACTAAAAATAGAATTACCATATAATCCAGCAATCCCACTACTGGGCATATACCCAGAGAAAACCATAAATCAAAAAGACACATTCCCCACAATGTTCACTGCAGCACTATTTACAATAGACAGGTAATGAAAGCAACCTAAGTGCCCACAGACAGACGAATGGATAAATATGTGGTACATATATACAACGGAATATTACTCAGCCATACATAGGAATGAAATTGGGTCATTTGTAGAGACCTTGATGGATCTAGAGACTGTCATACAGAGTGAAGTAAGTCAGAAAGAGAAAAACAAATATTGTATATTAATGCACATATGTGGAACCTAGAAAAATGGTACAGATGCACCGTTGTGCAGGGCAGAGATAGAGACACAGATGTAAAGAACAAACATATGGACACCAAGGAGGGAACGCCATGTGAGGGTGGTGGTGGGATGAATTGGGAGACTGGGATTCACATGTGCACACTTATATGTATGAAATAGATATCCAATAAGAACTTGCTGTATAAAAGAAATAAATTTAAAAAAAAAACTAAATAAATAACATTTAATAAAATAAAACAGAAAAAAAGTATTTCCCTTCACATAGACGTCTTTATATTAATGCATTATTTCTATGTATATATCTCCAAATTAAAAAAAAAGGAATAAATAAAATCTAACTTGAACCAAAAAGAAAAAAAGAAAACAAACAAACAAACAAACAGAACTCACCAGTTATAGAGAGGATAATCGTATCAGGGCACTTGCTCCAGTGGTAAAAAATTCTTAAGTTGGTCAGAGGTGGGAAATCGTCTCCCATTCAGTCAGCAGTGCTCCCCCCACAAGGAGCATCCTCATTGCAAAGCTGGGGGAATGTGTCGAGGCGTCTGTGAGTAAATGTGAGCTGAGCCCCAGTCCTGCTGCAGCTGAACTCTTCCCACCCTTTCCAGGTAAAACACCTGAATATGTACAAGCACTTGCAAGCCTAGAGGAAGGGCTGTGGAGCCACACTAGCGAGAGCACGCAGGCCGACTTGGTGCCTGCAGGCCAGCCAGGATGGTCCTGGCCCCAGATGCTCTTCTGGAAGCTTTCCATTTCCCTGTCTGAGATACCCCTCCTGCCACGGCCCCCAGTGCTTTTTTACTTCCTCACCTCTGCCTGGGGAGAAATTCCAGTGGCAGGTATGGGTGACACATCCTCTTCTTTAGCAGGTGGCAGCCTGGCAACTCCTGCAGAGAGTCCAGCAGAGCTCAAATCACACTGGGCCACCCACAAAGCCACGGCCCCTCACTCCCTACCACCACCCCAGCCCCGACACTGCTGACGGGGCAGAGAATATGGTGTCAGGCAGAGCTACAGGGGCTCTTGCTGACTGGAGAGGTGTTTATATTGACCTGAACCCAGGCACACCTGTGGGGGGGTCTGGCAGGCAGTGTCAGGCTGCCCAAATCAGCCAATCCTCACCCCTCAGGGGCTCACAGTTGCAGAAAATGAACCTTGCTAAACGGGTCAGTCCCAAGGAACAGGTGTGGGCTCTTGAGAGTCAGGCTAGACAAGGGGCTGCAGCTGCGGCTTGTTTTCTTATCATTTTCTCTGGTCCATGAGTGGAAAACAACTTCAAGAAGACCCTATCCCAATGAGAGGAACCCAGGAGTCAGGGAGAGGAGTGATGGTGGGTGGAGACAGAGGCCTGGTGCCCTGGCTGCAGTGGAAGTGTCTGGAAGACCAGGCAGAGAGAGGCTGCACAGAGTGATAGCCAGGGTCTCAGACCTGTCAGAGCTGCTGTTTGTTAGTTCAAGTCCTGCTCTGAGGTGTTCTGTGTCAGCTGTGAGCGACAGGTGAGCTGGGGGTTCTCTGCAAGGTGGGCTATGTGCACAGTTCCTGTGTGTCCAGCCCTGCTGGGGTACCTGCCCAGGGGAGTTCCCTATCCTGGGAAGGGCCTGACTATGAGAGCCCCATGGGCTGCTGGGTAGCTACACAGGTGAGCTCTGTACCCAGGGAGGGACTTGAACACGAGAGCCCCGTGGGCTGTGGGGTGCGGGATGCAGCCCAGGTGAGCTCCATATCCTGGGATTGGCCTCACCACGAGAGCCCCATGGGCTGCTGGAGACCTTGTAAAGCATGTCAGGACAGTCAGTGAAGCCACCGAGGATATACATCCAGTAGCTCCTATTTCCTACACCCTGCTGGAAATTCTACCATCCACCAGGCCATGGCATTCTGTATTAGACTTCAATGATGCCTTCTTCTGTATTCCATTCATCTCAGATTCACAAGAATTTTTGGCTTGTGAGTTTCAGGACACAACATGCAACACAAGCAATAATTCTGGGCCGTCCTGCCCCAATGGTTCAAAAATCCCCACACCATCATTGGGGAAATGTCCTCTAAAGACCTAAAAGTTCTACCTCTGTAAAAGGGAACCCTCCTTCAATATGCAGATGACATTCTGATCGCCAGGCCTACTAAAGACGCCTCTGAACTACCTTCCAAGAAAGGATAGAAGGTGTCCAAGGAAAAGGCTCAAATATCCCAGGCTCAGGTGACATGCCTGGGCTTCATTCTCACAGATATTCAGAGAAACGCATCCCAGGATAGGGAAGAAGCCATTTGCAGCCTTACCTCTTCTAAAACTAGAAGACAGCTTAGGGGTTCCTGGGGTGGCCAAGGTTTTCTGCATCTGGATACCTAACTACAGTCTAATAGCTGGGCCTCTACATGAAACACTGACATGAAAAGATGATGATCCTTTTGAATATAATCCAGAAGCAGCCTTTCAAGAATGGAAAGAGCAGTCAATTCAGATCCTTGCCCAGGAACTCACTAATTTAGCTAAACCCTTTGACCTTTACATACCCGGTCAAAGGTTAATCGCCCTTGGAGACTTAGTGCAAAAACTGGGACCACTTGAAATGGAGCAACACAAGAATGCCCTTCAGGTATGATAAACTATGGTCACCAAGGGCTTTGCCCACCGACTCATCAGGCCAGGATACTGGGGTATCTAAAAAGCTAGAAATCAGCAGCCTGCAAGGCCAGCTCCCTCCTAAGGGAAAAGGACCCCACGTCGTGATCCTAACCACCCATCATGCCCTGAAGTTGCAGGGGTCGCTCTGTGGACACACTGACCTCGAGTGAGGAGGCCTTCCAACTCCAACCTCCAGAGAGACAAATGGGGGCATCGGGCCCCCAAGATGACTTGTGTGACCATCACTTGACCTGGAGTTTCTCTCAGAAAACAACAAGACTGTGCCCCGAAAGAGCAGACTACTGCTTGCAGGACTTACTGCACCCAGAGGGGAGCTAATAAGCTTGGCGGGGGAAACGTATATCATGCTTTCACCATAGAAAACCCTACAGACACCGCGGTGATGGTGGCCAATATGACCAGCTGGACTGCTGGCTACTTCTAAAGGCCGTTGACTCAGTGGACGTCATGTTCCTGGATCACCACTGACCCCGGACTGTCTGGGAGTTGCGCGGGCAGGGCTCTGACACATGGTGCTGTTTGTACATTAATTCAGGGACCTAATTAAAGAAAGCACAGACTACTGGTCAGAGCATCTAGGCTGGCAAAAACCATCAGCCTAAGGTCACCGAACAAATGTGGGGTGGGGTGAAACCTGCCACCACAGCATCTCTGTGCATCTCTTTCCTGGACCCTTAAAGGACATTAGAATCTATAACACTTCCAATGCTGGTGCTCAGGCGGACGAGAAGTGAGGCAGGAGTCTTTGGAACAATCAACCTCACCTGGAGGCTGGTTGGGAGAAGTTTTGCCCCTCCCCCCAGGTATCAGGGCTGCCACCACAGCATGAAGCAGTTACAAAAGAGGGGTCTGCACACTCAACACCCCAAGAATGAGGAACGGAATAAAAACCAGAGGAGGTGTTCGTCTCTGGCAACGTTCATTAAAAATTCCTGGGAGATAAAAAGAGAATCTGGGCAATAAAATAAAGTCTAAGCTGTTTTTCCTTTGTGCTTTGTCTACTTTCACGTGCTCCTAGGGTTCCGCATGCAGAGGCCCCACACCCGGCACTTCAGACCTGATTTCCTAGTGCAGAATTGCTGGGTCGACACCTCAGCTAGCGGAGTCCCATGCAGACTCCACGGCATAGAGCCTGAGCTGCAGCCAACCCAGCCCTCCAGAGCTCCATCCCTTAACTCCCACTGACGCTGCCGGGATCCCTACACAGCAGCCCAGCCCACAGCCTGTGGGGGAGTGCACGCTCTCACCTCTCCATTCTGTTTTCAAAATAATGTTTCCTTTGCTTCTGAACCAAACTCAGTCTTGATCTCTTGGCTCCAATGACACTGGCTCGGGGACTCCTCTTGTGGTACACTCTGGAGGATCAGTAACAGAAATTGAGAACATTGTAACTTCAATGAACAGATGTGTGAGCCAAACTGTAGTTAACATAGAGCAGTGTATAATGCTCGGGTAAAATAAGATTTTTCTAAGACTTACATTTGATAATTCCATCACTTTACTATAAGCAAGTTCAATGAAGACATCTGTCTTATTTGTCAGTTCAACATTAGAGAAATGAAGTGATTTATTTCCATGGTTGTACATCGAATACTCTTGGCTGAAACTTCAATCTTGTTTTGAATGCTTTTCCATTGAAAAGGATACCTCTCTTTCAGCTCCCCCATTCCTGAGAAGTATAAAATCTTATAATTTATTATTACCAAAGGGGAAAGGTAGGAAAAGGGATAAATTAACAGTTTGGGATTAACACATACACACTGCTATGTATAAAATAGATCATCAACAAGGAACTACTGTATAGCACAGGGAACTACACTGAATATTTTGCAATAACCTATAAGGGGAAATAATCTAAAAAAGAATCGATATTTTTATTGACATCATCTATCAATGACAGATAAAATGTAACCTAAGCAAGGCCGATGGTGAGCGCTTCTGAACCTGAAGATTTCAATCATCTAAAATTTGGGCTCTGCCTATATCCCAAGGCCCTTAATGGACATACGTGTAGCCGTAGCTTAAAAATTCCCCAGTTTGGGGTACGGGGAGGCACTGATTTGGAAAAATCCCTGGTGTTCTCCTTCCATGCACGGGACCCTTCCTACAGCTAAAACATGCCTGTCACATCTAGACGATGGTTCACCGTATGATTGGAATGATTTTGGAAAAGGCACCTCATCTCCTCATCGCCTGGTGCATGGGTTCAACCCTCCAGCATCTTTCCTGACAATCTCCTTACTTGGGGATATCAGCACCGTCAACATCCTGTTGCACACAGTTTGGAATTTGTCCAGAGGATGAAGCGGAAGGATGAGAAAAATTTAGAGACAAGTCTTAGTTGTTCAGACAGGCAAATGCCACTCTAATTTCCTATCTGGAAGACAAATTCATCAAAGGCTAGAATTGCCCATGGAAACAGAATAGGGCTAGAGGAAATCCCACTGTTTTGTGTCCAGTTTCCAAAAACACAAGTTGAAAAATGGAACTCAGGGGCAATAAAATTCATGAAACTGCAGAGTTGAAAATATCTATTGTCGAAAAATGTCTTGAGGTAAGTCACAGAAAAGGACTTGTAAGCAAGGGAGAGTGGCAGGAAACAGATTTGAAGAGGTAGAAAGGACTCCCCATTAAAGCACAAGAAAAGGGGCTGAACATCGCCAATGATGCAGTTGGCCCAAAAGGGCGTATGCATTTTTTTGTGAATATATTCAAGTAAAGGCCATACACACTTTTTATCCAACCAAACAGGTGGGCACTGGAAATCAATACTACAAAATGTATCACTTCACATCAGTCAGAAGGGCCATCCACATAAAGTGTAAACACCAGAAATGCCGGACAGGTTGAGGAGAAAAGGGAGCCCTGTGAGGCTGATAGTGGAAATGTAATTTGCCAACGGCCACTCTGGAGAAGTGTATTGTGTTTGCTAAAACATCTGAAAACTGAGCTACAGAGCATAGGGCACTTGCACTCATGGGTGTATACCTTGGGAAAAACAAAAAATGACAGAAAACAGGCACTCCAACGTTTACCACCTCTCTGTTAAAAAGGGCCTCCACTTGGATATAACCTAAATGTCCCTGGAAGGATAAAATGGATAAAAGAGATGGGGTACTTATGTAGAGTGGAATATTACTCATCCAGAAATCAATGAAATAAGGCCAGTTGGAACAACTCTGGAGGAGTTACATACGATCATTCTAAGTGACACATGTCAGAAAGAAAAAGACACATATCATAAGATGTGACTTAAAGGTGGAATCAAAAATGGCTACACATGAAATAAACTACAAAACAGAAACATAGTCAAATATGTAGAAAAGAGACATAAGGCTGCTAAATGGGAAAGGTGGGGAATGGTGAGGTATTATCCAGGAGGTTGAAATTAGCAAAGATACCATTCCAAGTACCAAATTGAATAACTGGCAAGGCCTACACGGTACCTCAAAGAACTGCACTCAGTCCACTCAAGTCACTGGAAAATAATACATATGACTCGTGAGCATCTGAGAAAGAATTTATTGTTGTCTCACAGTACATGAATCAAGTGGATGTACAGCAGCAAAAAACAGAGCTTTGAAAATCAGCTGTAACCAATATAAAAATAAATTTAAAAATATTTATAAAAACAGTGAGACAGACAAAAATTCTTACAACTTTTGTTGAAGGGCTACGATGTAACATGGATTGAACACATGTAGACCCACAGCAGGATGATATATAAGGCTGGAAGCTATGCACGCTAAGAGATGTTAGAGAGGCTGGGTGAGGAAATGCAGACCTTTTAAAGTAATACTGCCTGGTAACCATTCCATGGGTCCCAAATCTGCAGTTTCAAGGGAATCTTCTGACAGCAAAAACATGCCTGGGAAACCGAGATGAATGTACACCGTGTGCTCAGGAGAGGTGTCTAAAATACACCTCATTTTTGATCTCCTGGTGCTGGGGTTCGCCATTCCAGCCACATTACTAACAATCTCCCCACTTGGAGAATCAGCACCTTTAACCTCCTGTTTCACACAGTTTGCAATTTTTGAAGAGGATAAATGGGAAGAGGAGGAACCAGTGAGAGATTAGCTGTAGGAGTTTTGACAGGCACATGTCACTCTAATATCCCTTTAGGAAGAAGAATTAACCAAAGGCTCAGCCTGCCTCCCCAGAACCAGAATAGGGCCGGAATCAATCCAATGGTTTGGCGGTCAGCTCACAAAAAATGCTAGTTGCAAAATGGAGCTCAGGAGCAGACAATTCAAAGAGCTGCAAAGATATAAATGATAACCAACGTCCAAAAATATATTCAGGTAAGGCAACGAAGAGGTTCTGAATGAGAGGCAGAATTGCAGGAAACATTTTTCAAAAGGTAGATTGTACTCACATTTAAAGCATATGAAAAGCAGCAGAATTTCTAAAATGATGCAGTTGGGCAAAAGGGTGTATGCGTTTTTTTCGTGAATATCTTCAGGAAAAAAACACATACAGAGTTTTTGGCCAACCAAGCAAGAGGGAAATGCAAATCCGCACAATAAAGAAGTCTCAATTTCCACTGCTCAGAAAGGCCATCCAAAAAATGTGTACAAATCAAAAATGCAGGAGAGGCCATGGAAAACAGGGAGACTAGTCACGCTGATGGGTGGGGTATAAATATCCAAGAGCTACTCTGAAGAAGTGTATGCTGTTTCCTAAAACATCTAAAATACAAAGCCCCCGAGCAAAGGGGACTTCAACTCATGGACATATAACTTCGGAAGACTAAATATCAACAAGACACAGGCACCCCAAAGTTTAGGGCTGCTCTGCATACAAGAACCTCAACTTCGGTACACCTAAAATATCCCAGGAAAAAGAGAAATGCATAAAGAACTTGTGGTAATTTTGTACAACGGAATATCACTCAGACGTGAAATCAATGTCATAAGGCCAGTAGCAGCATAATGAGAGGATTTAGGTATGATGATTCTAAGGGAAATTAGTCACACAGAAAAAGAATCTTATCATAAGATATCACTTAGAGAGGGAATTTCAACATCACAACACATGAACTGAATTAGGAAAGAGAGCAGCGTCTCACATTTAGAAAACACTCTTATGCCTCCTTAAGGGGAAAGGAGAGGTGGGGTGATGCATAAAACCAGAGTTTGATATTAGCACAGGTACCATTCCATAAACCAAATACAGAATAGACAAGACCTACACCTTCCTCAGTGAACGGGACTCAAAACCCCTATTCCCCACAGAGGAATATATCTGATTAGTAAGAATCTTAAAACCTATGTACTGATATGCCTCTGTAAGGGAATCAAGTGTGTCTAGACCGGCATAAACACGTCAGTGAAAATCAGCTCAACCCCATTATAAAAATGAATTTCAAAAACAAAACAAAAAATAGCGAAATTCTTACACAATTCCTTCAGGGGTTCTGATGAAACCTAGAATGACCCTATCTGCAAAGACAGCTGGATGAGACATAAGGCTGGACACTTGGGACTGAGAGGACTGGTGAGATTGGGAGAGAAAATGCAGACCCTTTAAAGTAGTAATGCATGCCACCATTCCATGGGTCCCAAATTTCCAGGTAGAAGGGAATATCACTACAGTTATAACATGTATGGTAAACCTAGAGAATGGACACCCTGTGATGGCGAAAGGTTTCTGAAAGTCTCCTACTTTTTCCTCTCCTTGTGCTACAGTTTGGCATTCCAACTACTTTACTATCAATCTCCCAACTTAGGAGAGTCATCCCCTATAACCTCCTGGTTCGCACAGTTTGCTAATTGTGCAGAGGATGAAAGGGAAGAGGGAGAACCAATCAGAGAGTAGATGTAGGCATTTGGACGGACACATGTCACTCTAAATTCCCGTCAGGAAGAAGAATTAACCAAAGCCTCAGCCACCCACAGGGAACCAGTATAGCCACCCCTGAAACCAGTATAGTTCCTGAAGCAAAATTGTGGATTTGCGGTCAGCTCCCAAAAATGGGATTTGAAAATTGGAGCTCAGGGGCAAAGCAAATCAAAAACCTGCAGAGTTATAAAGGACTACTCTTTTCCAAAAATCTGTTGAGGGAAGGCAACAAAGCGGACTTGAAAATGAGGCGGAATTGCACAAAACATATATCAAGAGGTAAACTGGAATCGCCTTTAAAGCACAGGAAAGGCATCACAACTTCGAGAATGATGCACTTGGCCAAAAACTGCATGTGAATTTTCTCCTGAATATATTCAGGAGAAAAGGCATAGGCCCTTTTTGGACAATCAAGCAAGCGTGCAATGCAAATCCACACTACAAAGAATTGTCACTTCCCACCGGTCCAAAAGGACATCCGAAAATCTGTAAAAACCAGAAAGGCAAGATAGAGATGACAAGGGCATAAAGCAATATGATCCCAAGGGTCATGGAGGATTGTGATGACAAGCGCTTGGAGCATTGTGATGACAAGATTATGTATCATTTTGATGACAAAGGCATTGTGATGACAAGGTTCATGGAGCACTGTGATGACAAGCGTCATGGAGCATTGTGATTACAGGGTTCATGGAGCATTGGGATGACAAGGGCATGGAGCATTTTGATGACAAGATTCCCGGATCATTGTGTTGTCAGGGTTCATGGAGCGTTGTGATGACAGTGGTCATGGAGCATTGTGATGACAGAGGTCATGGAGCATTGTGATGAGAACGTCATGGAGCATTGGGCTGAAAATGTTCATGGAGTATTGTGATGACAGGGGTCAAAGAGCATTGTGATGACAAGGTACTGGAGCATTGTGATGAGAAGACCATGGAGACATGTGATGACAAGTCTCATGGAGCATTCTGATGAAAAGGGTCATGGAGCATTGTGATTACAGGGGTCTTGGAGCATTGTGATGACAAGGGCATGGAACATTGGGATGAGAATGTCATGGAGCGTTCTGATGACATGCATCATGGAGCTTTGTGATGACAAGGGCATGGAACATTGTGATTACAGGGGTCTTGGAGCATTGTGATGACAAGGGCAGTGAACAATGGGATGAGAATGTCATGGAGCGTTTTGATGACATGCATCATGGAGCTCTGTGATGACAAGGGCATGGAGCATTGTGATTGCAGGGGTCTTGGAGCACTGTGAGGGAAAGGGCATGTAACATTGTGATGAAAAAGGCATGGAGCCTTGTCATGAGAGGGTTCAAGGAGCATACTGATGACAAGTGTCAGGGACCATTGTGATGACAAGGGTATTGAGCACTGTGATGACAAATGTCATGAAGCATTGTGATTAGAAGACAATGGATAATTGAGATGACGAGCGTTATGGGGCGTTGTGATGATAGGTGTTATGGAATATTGTGATCACAAGGATTTGGAGCATTGTGATGACAGAGGTCATAGAGCATTTTGATTTCATTGTGATGACAATAGCATGAAGCATTATGATGATGCGCATTTGGTGCATTGTGATGACAGCGTTCATGGAGCATTGAGATGAAAAGGGGCATGGAGCATTATGATTACAGGAGTCTTGGATCATTGTGATGAAAAGGGCATGGAACATTGGTCTGAAATGTTTCATGGATTATTGTGATGAGAGGGGGCAAGGAGCATTGTGATAACAATGGCATGGAACACTGTGATACATGGTTCATGGAGGATTGTAATGAGAAGCGCATGGAGCATTGTGAGAAGAATGGCATCGAGCACTGTGATGAAAAGCATCATGGATCCTGTGATGACAAGGGCTTGGAACAATGTGATGAGAGGTTTTTGGAGCATGGTGATGACAATGGCATGGAGCATTGTGATGCAAAGGGTCATGGAGTTTTGTGATGACAAAGGTCATGGAGCCTTTTGATGACAAGGGTGTGGTGATTTCTCTTGTGATGGGCAGGGAGCATTGTGATGAAAGCGTCATGGAGCAATGTGATGAAAAGTGTCATGGAACATTTTGATGACGGGTTATGGAACATTGTGATGTGAGGTGTCATGGAACATTTTCATGACGGTGTTGTGGACAATTGTGTTGACAGGGGAGTGGGTGTATTGTGATGACTAGTGAGGGAACATTTTGATATCATTCGTGAGAGAGCATTTTGATAAGAAGTGCATGGAGCATTGTGAGGACAAGTTTTATGGATCATTGTGATGACAAGCTTGTGGAGCACTGTGATGACAAGCACATGGCGCATTGTGATGACATGGGTCATGGAGCAATGTGCTGACAAAGGCATAGAGCAATGTGATGACAAGGGACACCGAGCATTGTGATGAAAATTTCATGGAGCATTTTGGTGACAAACGTCACAGAGCCTTGTGATGACCAGGACATGGACCATTGTGATGACAAAGGTCATGAAGCATTGTGATGACTGGAGTCACGGAGTATTGTGATGACAGGGGTCATAGAGCTTTGTGATGAAAAGGCAATGAACATTGTGATGACAGGGGCATGGAGCATTGGCCTGACATATTTCATGGAATATTGTGATGACAGTGGGCATGGTGCAATGTGATGACAAAGGCATGGAGCATTGTGATGAGAAGGTCATGGAGTATTCTGAAGACAGTTCTCAGGGAACATTGTGATGACATATGTCATGGTCCATTGCGATGACAATAGAATGGAATATTGTGATGCCAAGTGTCATGGAGGATTGTGATGACAAATGTAATGGAGCATTTTGATGAAAAGGGCTTGAAGCATTGTGATGACAATGGACATGGAGCATTGTGATGACAAGGGCATGGAGCATTGTGATGACAAGGGCCATTGAGAATTTTGATGACAAGTTCATGAAGCATTGTGATGGGAAGCACATGGAGCTTCCTATGACAGGGGTGATGGAGCATTGCGATGAAAAGTGCATACAGAATTGTGATGACAAATCATGTAAAACGGTGATGAGAAGTGTCATGGAGCATAGTGATGCCAAGAACGAGGAGAATTGTGATGACAGGGGACATGGAGCATTTTGATGACCAGGGCATGGAGCATTGTGATGGCAAGACCGTGGAGCTTTGTGATGAGAAGACCATGGATAATTGTGATGACGAGCGTCATGGAGCACTGTAATGACAAGGGGAATGCAGCATTGTGATGACAGTGGCCATGGAGCATTGTGATGACAAGGGTCATGGAGCATTTTGATGACAAGGGCGTGGAGCATTGTGATGAGAAGACCATGCATAATTGTGATGACGAGCATCATGGAGCACAGTGATGACAAGGGGTATGGAGCATTGTGATGACAGTGGCCATGGAGCATTGTGATGACAAGTGTCATGGAGCATTCTGATGACAAGCTTGTGGAGTATTGTGATGACAATGGCATGGAGCATTGTGATGAAAAGGGCATGGAGCATTGTGATAAAAAAGGCATGAAGCCATTTCATGACAGGTTTCAAGGAGCATACTGACGACAAGTGTCAGGGAACACTGTGATGACAAGTGTATTGAGAATGGTGATGAAAAAGATCATGGAGCATTTTGACGAAAAGGGCATGGAGTATTGTGATGACAGGCATCATGGAGCGTTGTGGTGACAAGTGTTATGGAACATTGTGATCACAAGGGTTTGGAGCATTGTGATGATAGAAGTCATGGATAATTTTGTTTTCAAGGAGCATGGAGCATTGGGATGACAAGGGCATGAAGCAATGTGATCCCAAGGTTCATGGAGGATTGTGATGACAATGGTAATAGAGTATTGTGATGACAAGCAAATGGAGCATTGTGATGACAAGGTCATGTAGCATTTTGCTGACACAGGCATGGAGCATTGTGATGATAAGGGTCATGGAGCACTGTGATGAGAAGCATCACGGATCATTGTGATTACAGGGTTCATGGAGCATAGGGATGGCAAGGCCATGGATCATTGTGATGACAAGTGTCATGGAGCATTGGGCTGAAAATGTTCATGGAGCATTGTGATGACTAGGGAATGGTGCACTGTGATGACAAGAGTCCCGGATCACTGTGTTGTCAGGGGTCATGGAGCGTTGTGATGACAGTGGTCATGGAGCATTGTGATGATAGGGATCATGAAGCATTGTGATGAGAAGTTCCTGGAGAATTGGACAGCAAATATTCAGGAAGTATTGTGAGGACAGGGGTCATGGAGCATTGTGATGACAAGGGAATGGAGCACTGTGATGAAAAGTTCCTGGAGCATTGTGATGAGAAGACCATGGAGCCTTGTAATAACAAGTCTCATGGAGCATTCTGATGAAAAGGGGCATGGAGTATTGTGATTACAGGGGTCTTGGAGCATGGTGATGACAAGGGCATGGAGCACTGTGATTACTGGTGTCTTGGAGCATTGTGATGAAATTGGCATGAATCATTGTCATGAAAATGGTATGGAGCCTTGTCATGACAGGGTTCCAGGAGCATACTGATAACAAGTGTCAGGGAGCATTGTGATGACATGTTTATAGAGCATTGTGATGACAAAGGTCATGGAGCACTGTGATGAGAAGAGCATGGATAATTGTGATGATGAGCGTCATGGGGCGTTGTGATGATAAGTGTTATAGAATATTGTGATCACAAGGATTTGGAGCATTGTGATGAGACAGATGATCGAATATTTTTATTTCATAATGATGAGAAGAGCCTGAAGCATTATGATGATGGGCAAGGTGCATTTTGATGACAGGGTTCATGAAGCATTGAGATGCAAAGGGGCATGGAGCATTGTGATTAGAGGGTTCATGGAGCATTGTGATGACAATGGCATGGAGCATTGGGATGCCAAGGGACATGGAGCTTTGTGATGACAAAGGTCATGGAGCAATTTGATGACAAGGGGTGGTGCAATGTGATGAGAAGGGCAGGGAGCAGTGTGATGACAGGGTCAAAGAGCAATTTGATGAAAAGCGTCATGGAATATTTTGATGACAGGGGTTATGGAACATTGTGATGTCAGTGGTCATCGAACTTTGTGATGATAAGTGCATGTATCATTGCAAAGACAGGAGTCATGGAACATTGTGATGACAGTGGTGAGGGAGTATTGTGATGAATAGTGATGTAACATTGTGATATCTGTGGTGAGAGAGCATTTTGATGAGAAGTGCATGGAGAATTGTGATGACAAGTTTTATGGAGCATTGTGGTGACAAGATTGTGGAGCACTGTGATGACAAGTGCAGGGTGCATTGTGATGACATGGGTCATGGTGCATTGTGCTGACAAGCGCATGGAGCATTGTGATGACAAGGGTCATGGAGCATTGTGCTGAGGAAGACATAGAGCATTGTGATGACAAGGGTCAAAGAGCACTGTGATGAAAATTTCATGGAGCATTGTGGTTAAATATGTCACAGAGACTGTGGATGACGAGGGCATGGACCATTGTGATGACAAAGGTCATGAAGCATTGTGATGAACCGATTCATGGAGCATTGTGATGACAGGGGTCATGGAGCATTGTGATAACAAGGGCATGGAGCATTGTGATGACAAGGGCAGGGAACATTGGTCTAATAAGTTTCATGGATTATTGCGATGACAGTTGGAATGGCGCATTGTGATGACAAGGTCATGGAGCATTGTGATGACCAGGTCATGCAGTATTGTGAAGACAGGTGTCAGGGAGCATAGTGATGACATATGTAATGGCCCATTGTGATGACAATGGCGTGGAGCATTGTGATGCCAAGTGTCATGGAGGATTCTGATGACAATGGAAATGGATCATTGTGATGACAATGGCTTGGAGCATTGTGATGACAAGGGTCAGGGAGCATTGTGCTGACAAGTGCATGGAGAATTGTGATGACAAGCGTCATGGAGCATTCTGATGACAATCTTGTGGAGTATTTTGATGACAATGGCATGGATCATTGTGATGAAAACAGCATGGGCATTGTGATGAAAAAGGCATGGAGCATTTTCGTGAAAGGGTTCAAGGAGCATTCTTATGACAAGTGTCAGGGAGCATTGTGATGACAAGTGTATTGAGAATTGTGATGCCAAAGTCATGGAGCATTGTGATGAAATAGGCATGGAGTAATGTGATGACAGGCATCTTAGAGCGTAGTGATGACAAGTGCTATGGAACATTGTGATCACAAGGGTTTGGAGCATTGTGATGACAGAGGTCATGGATCATTTAGATTTCAAGGTGCATGGAGCATTGTGATGACAAGGGCATGAAGCAATGTGATCCCAAGGTTCATGGAGGACTGTGATGACAATGGGAATGGAGAATAGTGATGACAAGCGCATAGAGCATTGCAATGACAAGGTCAGGTAGTATTTTGCTGAAAAAGGCACGGAGCATTGTGATGACAGGTTTCATGGCGCACTGTGATGACAAGCGTCACGGAGCATTGTGAATACAGGGTTCATGGAGCATTGGGATGACCAGGGCATGGATCATTGTGATGACAAGGGTCATGGAGCATTGGGCTGAAAATGTTCATGGAGTATTTTGATGACAGGGATCATGGAGCATTTTGATGAGAAGGTCATGGAGCATTGGGCTGAAAATGTTCATGGAGTATTGTGATGACAGGGATCATGGAGCATTTTGATGACAAGTTCCTGGAGCACTTTGATGAGAAGACAATGGAAACTTGTGATGACAAGTCTCATGGAGCATTCTGATGAAAAGGGACATGGAGCATTGTGATTACAGGGGTCTTGGAGCACTGTGATGACAAGGGCATGGAGCATTGTGATGAGAAGTCCATGGAGCATTCTGATGACATGCATCATTGAGCTTTATGATGACAAGGGCATGGAGCATTGTGATTACAGGTGTCTTGGAGCATTGTTAAAATGGCATGGATCATTGTGATGAAAAAGGCATGGAGACGTGTCATGACAGGGTTAATGGAGCATACTGATGACAAGTGTCAGGGAGCATTGTGATAACAAGTGTATTAAGCATTGTGATGACAATGGTCATGGAGCATTGTGATGAGAAGACCATGGATAATTGTGATGATTAGCGTCAAGGGGTGTTGTGATGATAAGTGTTATGGAACATTGTGATCACCAGGGTTTGGAGCATTGTGATGACAGAGGTCATGGAGCATTTTGATTTCATTGTGATGACAATAGCCTGAAGCATTATGATGATGGGCATGGTCCATTGTGATGACAGGGTTCATGGAGCATTGAGATGAAAAGACGCATGGAGCATTTTGATTACAAGGGTCTTGGAGCATTGTGATGACAAGGGCATGGAGAATTTTGATGACAGGGCCATGGAACATTCTGATGACATGCGTCATGTAGCTTTTTGATGACAAGGGCATGGAGCATTTTGATTAGATGTGTCGTGGAGCATTGTGATGACAAGTGTCATGGAGCCATGTGATGACAAGGCCGTGGAACATTGTGATGGCAGGTGTCATGGAGCGTAGTTATGACAGAGGTAAAGGAGCATTGTGATGAGAAGGGCATGGAGCACTGATCTGAAATGATTCATGGATTATTGTGATGAGAGTGGGCATAGAGCATTGTGATGATAAGGACATGGAACACTGTGATACATGGGTCATGGAGGATTGTAATGACAAGGGCAAGGGGCATTGTGATGAGAAGGGCATCGAGCATTGTGATTACAAGTGTCATGGAACTTTGTGATGACAAGGGCATGGAGAAATGTGATGAGAGGGTTCATGGAGCATTGTGATGACAATGACATTGAGCATTGTGATGCCGGGGGTCATGGAGCTTTGTGATGACAAAGGTCATGGAGCATTTTGATGACAAGTGAATGGTGCATTGTGATGAGAATGGCAGGGAGTATTTTGATGCCAGGGTCATGCAGCAATTTGATGAAAAGTGTATTGGAACATTTTGATGACAGGGGTTATAGAACATTGTGATGTCAGGGGTCAAGGAACATTGTGATGATAAGGGGATGTAGCATTGTGATGACACGGGTCATGGGACATTGTGATTACAGGGGTGAGGGAGTACTGTGACGACTAGTGATGAAACACTGTGATATCTCTGGTGAGAGAGCATTTGGATGAGAAGTTCATGGAGCATTGTGATTACAAGGTTTATGGAGCATTGCAATGACAAGTTTCTGGACCGTTGTGATGAAAAGCGAATGGCACATTGTGATGACAAGGGTCATGGAACATTTTTCAAACAAAGGCATGGAGCATTTTGATGACAATGGTCAAAGAGCATTGTGATGAAAACGGCATGGGGCATTGTGATGAAAATGGCATGGAGCCTTTTCGTGACAGGGTTGAAGGAGCATTCTGATGACAAGTGACAGGGAGCAGTTTGATGACAAGTGAACTTAGCATTGTGATGACAAAGGTCATGGAGCATTGTGATGAAAAGGGCATGGAATTTTGTGATGACAGTCAACATGGAGCATTGTGATGACAAGTGTTATGGAACTTTGGGATCACAATGGTTTGGAGCATTGTGATGACAGAGGTCATGGATCATTTTGATTTCCAGGAGCATGGAGCATTGTGATGACAAGGGCATGAAGCAATGTGATCCCAAGGTTCATGGAGGATTGTGATGACAATGGTAATGGAGTATTGTGATGACAAGCACATAGAGCATTGTAATGACAAGGTCATGAAGCATTTTGCTGACAAAGTCATGGAGCCTTGTGATGACAGGTGTCATGGAGCACTGTGATGACAAGCGTCATGGAGCATTGTGTATTCAGGGGTCATAGAGCATTGGGATGACAAGGGCATGGATCATTGTGATGACAAGTGTCATGGAGCTGTGGGCTGAAAATGTTCATGGAGTATTGTGATGACAGGGGTCATGGAGCTTTGTGATGACAGAGGTCAAGGAGAATTTTGATTTCATTTTGCTGACAATAGACGGAAGCAACATGATGATGGGCATGATGCATTGAGATGACAGGGATCATGGTGCATTGTGATGACAAGGGCATGGAGCATTTTGATGACAGGGGCATGGAGCATTCGTCTTAAAACTTTCATAGATTATTGTGACGACAGTGGACATGGTGCATTGTGATGACAAGGACATGGATCATTGTGATGAGGAGGTCTTGGAGTATTGTGAAGACAGTTGTCAGGGAGCATTGTGATGACATATGTCATGGTCCATTGCGATGACAATAGCAGGGAGCCTTGTGATGCCAAATGTAATGGAGGATTGTGTTGACAAATATAATGGAGCACTGTGATGACTAGGGCTTGGACCATTATGATGACAAGGGCCATTGAGAATTTTCAGGACAAGGTCGTGAAGCATTGTGATGACAATGTCCTGGAGCATTGAAATGAGAAAAACATGGATCCTTGTGATGACAAATCTCATGGAGCATACTGATGAAAATGGACATGGACCATTGTGATTACAGGCGTCTTGGAACATTGTGATGACATGTACATGGAGCATTGTGAGGAGAAGGCCAAGAGCATTCTGAAGACATGCGTCCTTTAGCTTTATGATGACAAGGGCATGGGGCATTGTGATTACAGTGGTCTTGGAGAATTGTGATGAGAAAGCATGGAGCCTTGTCATGACAGTGTTCAAGGAGCATACAGACAACAAGTGTCAGGGAGCATTTTGATGACAAGTGTATTGAGCATCGTGATGACAAATGTCATGGAGCATTGTGATGAGAAGACCATGGATAACTGTGATGACGAGCGTCATGGAGCATTGTGATTACAAGCGTTTTGGAATATTGTGATCACAAGCGTTTGGAGCATGGTTATGACAGAGGTCATGGAGCATTTTGATTTCATTGTGAAGACAATAGCATGAAGCATTATGATGATAGTCATGGTGCATTGTGATGACAGGGTTCATGAATCATTGAGATGAAAATGGGCATGGATCATTGTGGTTACAGGGTTCTTGGAGCATTGTGATGAGAAGGGTCATGGAGCCTTGTGATGACAAGGCCATGGAATATCGTGATGGCAGGGGTCATGGATCATGGGTATGACAGGGATAATGGAGCATTGTGATGGCAGGGCAAGGAGCATTGTGATGAGAAGGCCATGGAGCATTGTGATGATATGTGTCATGGAGGTTTGTGATGACAAGGACATGAAGCAATGTGATAAGAACCTTAATGGAACATCGTGATGACAATGACATGGAGCATTTTGATGACAAGTGCTTTCTGCATTATGATGAGAAGTGTAGGGAGCATTGTGATGAAAGGGTCATGGAGCGATTTGATGAAAAGTGTCATGGAACATTTTGATGACAGTGGTTATGGAACATTGTGATGCCAGGGGTCATCGAACATTGTGATGATAAATGCATGTAGCTCTGTGATGACAGGAGTCATGGCACATTTTGATGACAGGGGTGAGGGAATATTGTGACGAATTGTGATGTAACATTGTGATATCAGTGGTAAGAGAGAATTTTGGTGAGAAGTCCATGGAGCATTGTGATGACAATTTTCATGGAGCATTGTGATGTCAAGATTGGAGAGCACTATGATGACAAGCGCATGGTGCATTGGGATGGCATGTGTCATGGAGCATTGTGCTGACAAGTGCATGGAGCATTGTGATGACAAGGGTCATGGAGCATTGTGCTGAGAAAGGCATAGAGCATTGTGATGACAAGGGTCAAAGAGCATTGTGATGAAAAGTTCATGGAGCATTGTGGTTAAAATGGTCACAGAGACTCTTGATGAAGAGGTCATGGACCATTGTGATGACAAAGGTCATGAAGCATTGTGATAACAAGGGCATGGAGTATTGTGATGACAAGGGCATGGAGCATTGGTCTAATAATTTTCATGGATTATTGCGATCACAGTTGGAATGGCACATTGTGATGACCAGGGCATGGAGCATTGTGATGACCAGGTCATGCAGTATTGTGAAGAGAGGTGTCAGGGAGCATTGTGATGACATATGTAATGACCCATTCTGATGACAATGGCATGGAGCATTGTGATGCCAAGTGTCATGGAGGATTCTGATGACAAATGTAATGGAGCATTGTGATGACAATGGCTTGGAGCATTGTGATGACAAGGGTCAGGGAGCATTGTGCTGACAAGTGCATGGAGAATTGTGATGACAAGGGTCATGGAGCATTCTGATGACAAGTTTTTGGAGTATTTTGATGACAATGGCATGGAGCATTGTGATGAAAACGGCATGGGGCATTGTGATGAAAAAGGCATGGAGTCTTTTCGTGACAGGGTTCAAGTAGCATTTTGATGACAAGTGTCAGGGAGCATTGTGATGACAAGTGTATTGAGAATTGTGATGACAAAGGTCATGGAGCATTGTGATGAAAAGTGCATGGAGTATTGTGATGACAGGCATCATGGAGCATTGTGATGACAAGTGTTATGGAACATTGTGATCACAAGGTTTTGGAGCATTGTGATGACAGAGGTCATGGATCATTTTGATTTCAAGGAGCATGGAGCATTGTGATGACAAGGGCAGGAAGCAATGTGATCCCAAGGTTCATGGAGGATTGTGATGACAACGGTAATGGAGTATTGTGAAGACAAGCACATAGAGCATTATAATGACAAGGTCATGTAGCATTTTGCTGACAAAGGCGTGGAGCATTGTGATGACAAGTGTCATGGCGCACTGTGATGACAAGCGTCAAGGAGCATTGTGAATACAGGAGTCAGGTGGCATTGGGATGACAAGGGCATACATCATTGTGATGACAGGGGTCATGGAGCATTGTGATGACAGAGGTCATGGAGAATTTTGATTTCATTGTGCTGACAAAAGCCGGAAGCATTATGATGATTGGCATGATGCATTGTGATGAGAGGGTTCATGGAGCATTGAGATGAAAAGGGGCATGGAGCATTGTGATTACAAGGGTCTTGGAGCATTTTGATGAAAAGGGCATGGAGCATTGTGTGGAGAAGGACATGGAACATTCTGATGACATGTGTCATGGAGCTTTGTGATGACAAGGTCATGGAGCATTGTGCTTACAGGAGTCTTGGAGCATTGTGATGACAAGTGTCATGGAGCCTTGTGAAGACAAGGCCGTGGAACATTGTGATGGCAGTGGTAATGGAGCATTGTTATGACAGGTGTAATGGAGCATTGCGATGAGAAGGGAGTGGAGCATTGTGATTACAAGGTTTATGGAGCATTGCGATGACAAATTTGTGGACCGTTGGGATGAAAAGCGTGTCGCACATTGTGATGACAAGGGTCATGGAGCATTTTTCTGACAAAGGCAAGTAGCATTGTGATGACAAGTGTCACGGAGCATTGTGATGAAAAGTTCATGGAGCATTGTGTTTACAAAGGTCACAGAGCCTTGTGATGACATGGGTATCGACAATTGTGATGACAAATGTTATGAAGAATTGTGATGACTTGAGTCACGGAGCATTGTGATGACAGTGGTCATGAGGCACTGTGATGAAAACGGCATGGAGCATTGTACTGAGAATGGCATACAGCATTGTGATGACATGTGTCATGGAGCACTGTGATGAAAATCGTCACGGAGCATTGTGAATACAGGGGTCATGGAGCATTAGGATGACAAGGGCATGGATCATTGTGATGACAAGGGTCATGGAGCACTGGGATGAAAATGTTCCTGGAGTATTGTGATGACAGGGGTCATGGAGCATTGTGATGACAATGGAATGGAGCGTGGTGATGACAAGGTCCTGGAGCATTGTGATGAGATGACCAGGGAGACTTGTGATGACAAGTTTCATGGAGCATCCTGATGAAAAGGGGCATGGAGCATTGTGATTACAGGGGTCTTGGAGCATTGTGATGACAAGGGCATGGAGCATTTTGAGGAGAAGGCCATGGAATATTCTGATTACATGCGTCATGGAGCTTTGTGATGAAAAGGGCATGGAGCATTGTGATTACAGGGGTCTTGGAGCATTGTGATGACAAGAGTCATGGAGCCTTGTGATGACAAGGCCGTGGAACATTTTGATGGCAGGGGTCATGGAGCATTGTTATGATAGAGGTAATGGAGCATTGTGATGAGAAGGGCATTGAGCATTGGTCTGAAATATTTCATGGATTGTTGTGATGACAGTGGGCATGGAGCATTGTGATGACAAGGGCACGGAACACTGTGATACATGGGTCATGGAGGACTGTAATGACAAACGCATGGAGCATTGTGATGGGAAGGGCATCGAGCATTGTGATGACAAGTGTCATGGTGCTTTGTGATGACTAGGGCATGGAGCCATGTGATGAGATGGTTCATGGAGCATTGTGATGACAATGACATGGAGCATTGTGATGCCAAGTGTTATGGAGCTTTGTGATGACAAAAGTCATGGAGCATTTTGATGAAAAGGGTGTGGTGCATTGTGATGAGAAGGGCAGGGAGCATTTTGATGACAGGGTCATGCAGCAATTTGATGAAAAGTGTAATTGAACATTTTGGTGACAGGGGTTATAGAACATTGTGATGCCAGGGGTCATGGATCTTTGGGATGAAAAGGGTCATGGAGCATTTTGATGACAGGGGTTATGGAACACTGTGATGTCAGGGGTCATGGAACATTGTGCTGATAAGGGGATGTAGCATTGTGATGACAGGGGTCATGGAACATTGTGATAACATGGATGAGGGAGGATAACAATGACTAGTGATGGAACATTGTGATATCTCATGTGAGAGAGCATTTGGATGAGAAGTTCATGGAGCAGTGTGATTACAAGGTTTATGGAGCATAGCGATGATAAGTTTGTGGATCATTGTGATGAAAAGAACATGGCACATTGTGAGGAAAAGGGTCATGGAGCATTGTTCTGACAAAGGTATGGAGCATTGTGATGACAAGGGTCACGGAGCATTGTGATGAAAAGTTCATGGAGCATTGTGGTTAAAATGGTCACAGAGCCTTGTGATATCGCGGGCATGGACCATTGTGATGGCAAACGTCATGAAGCATTGTGATGACTGGAGACACGGGGCAGTGTGATGACAGGGGTCATGGAGCATTGTGATGACAAGGGCATGGAGCACTGTGATTACAGGGGAATGGAGCATTGTTCTGACAAGTTTCATAGATGATTGTGATGACAGTGGTCATGGTGCATTGTGATGACAAGGGCATGGAGCATTATGATGACAAGGTCATGGAGTATTGTGAAGACAGTTGTCAGGGAGCATTGTGATGACATATCTCATGGTCCACTGCGATGACAATGGCATGGAGCATTGTGATGCCAAATGTAATGGAGGATTGTAATGACAAATATAATGGAGCATTGTGATGACTACGGCTAGGAGCATTATGATGAAAATAGCCATTGAGAATTTTCATGACAATGTCGTGAAGCATTGTGATGACAATGTCCTGGAGCATTGTGATGAGAAATCCTTGGAGCCTTGAGATGACAAGTCTCATGGAGCATACTGATGAAAAGGGGCATGGAGCATTCTGATTACAGGGGTCTTGGAACATTGTGATAACAAGGGCATGGAGCATTGTGATGACAAGGGCATGGAGCATTGGTCTAATAAGTTTCATGGATTATTGTGATGACAGTTGGAATGGCGCATTGTGAGGACAAGGGCATGGAGCATTGTGATGACCAGGTCAGGCAGTATTGTGAAAAGAGGTGTTACGGAGCATTGTGATGACATATGTATTAGCCCATTGTGATGACAATGGCATGGAACATTTTGATGCCAAGTGTCATGGAGGATTCTGATGACAAATGTAAAGGAGCATTGTGATGACAATGGCTTGGAGCATACTGATGACAAGGTTCAGGGAGCATTGTGCTGACAAGTGCATGGAGAATTGTGATGACAAGGGTCATGGAGCATTCTGATGACAAGCTTGTGGAGTATTTTGATGACAATGGCATGGAGCATTGTGATGAAAACGGAATGGGGCTTTGTGAAGAAATAGGCATGGAGCCTTTTCGTGACAGGTTACAAGGAGCATTCTGACGACAAGTGTCAGGGAGCATTGTGATGACAAGTGTATTGAGAATTGTGATGACAAAGGTCATGGAGCATTGTGATGAAAAGTGCATGGAGTATTGTGATGACAGGCATCATGGAGTGTTGTTATGACAAGTGTTATGGAACATTGTGATCACAAGGGTTTTGAGCCTTGAGATGACCATTCTCATGGAGCATACTGATGACAAGGGGCATGGAGCATTCTGATTACAGGGTTCTTGGAACATTGTGATAACAAGGGCATGGAGCATTGTGATGACAAGGGCATGGAGCATTGGTCTAATAAGTTTCATGGATTATTGTGATGACAGTTGGAATGGCGCATTTTGATGACAAGGGCGTGGAGCATTGTGATGACCAGGTCAGGCAGTATTGTGAAAAGAGGTGTTACGGAACATTGTGATGACATATGTATTAGCCCATTGTGATGACAATGGCATGGAGCATTTTGATGCCAAGTGTCATGGAGGATTCTGATGACAAATGTAAAGGAGCATTGTGATGACAATGGCTTGGAGCATACTGATGACAAGGTTCAGGGAGCATTGTGCTGACAAGTGCATGGAGAATTGTGATGACAAGGGTCATGTAGCATTCTGATGACAAGCTTGTGGAGTATATTGATGACAATGGCATGGAGCATTGTGATGAAAACGGAATGGGGCTTTGTGAAGAAAAAGGCATGGAGCCTTTTCGTGACAGGTTTCAAGGAGCATTCTGACGTCATGTGTCAGGGAGCATTGTGATGACAAGTGTATTGAGAATTTTGATGACAAAGGTCATGGAGCATTGTGATGAAAAGTGCATGGAGTATTGTGATGACAGGCATCATGGAGCATTGTGATGAAAAGTGTTATGGAACATTGTGATCACAAGGGTTTGGAGCATTGCGATGACAGAGGTCATGGATCATTTTGATTTCAAGGAGCATGGAGCATTGTGATGACAAGGGCACGGAGCACTGTGATACATGGGTCATGGAGCATTGTGATGACAATGACATGGAGCATTTTGATGCCAAGTGTCATGGAGCTTTGTGATGACAAAGGTCATGGAGCATTTTGATGACAAGTGTGTGGTGCATTGTGATGAGAAGTGCAGGGAGCATTTTGATGACAGGGTCATGCAGCAATTTGATGAAAAGTGTAATGGAACATTTTGATGACAGGGGTTATAGAACACTGTGATGCCAGGGGTCATGGAGCTTTGGGATGAAATGTGTCATGGAGCATTTTGATGACAGTGGTTATGGAACATTGTGATGTCATGGGTCATGGAACATTCTGATGATAAGGGGATGTAGCATTGTGATGACAGGGGTCATGGAACATTGTGATAACAGGGGTGAGGGAGGATTGTGATGACTAGTGATGGAACATTGTGATATCTCTGGTGAGAGAGCATTTGGATGAGAAGATCATGGAACAATGTGATTACAAGGCTTATGGAGCATAGCGATGACAAGGTTGTGGATCATTGTGATGAAAAGCGCATGGCACATTGTGATGACAAGGGTCATGGAGCACTGTTCTGACAAAGGCATGGAGCATTTGATGACAAGTGTCATTGAGCATTGTGATGAATAGATCGTGGAGCATTGTGGTTAAAATGGTCACAGAGCCTTGTGATGACGCGGGCATGGACCGTTGTGATGACAAACGTTATGAAGCATTGTGATGACTGGAGTCACGGGGCATTGTGATGACAGGGGTCATGGAGCATTGTGATGACCAGGGCATGGAGCACTGTGATGACAGGGGCATGGAGCATTGGTCTGACAAGTTTCATAGATGATTGTGATGACAGTGGACATGGTGCATTGTGATGACAAGGGCATGGAGCATTATGATACAAGGTCATGGATTATTGTGAAGACAGTTGTCAGGGAGCATTGTGATGACATATGTCATGGTCCATTGCGATGACAATGGCATGGAGCATTGTGATGCCAAATGTAATGGAGGATTGTAATGACAAATATAATGGAGAATTGTTATGACTACGGCTTGTAGCATTATCATGACAAGGGCCATTGGGAATTTTCATGACAATGTCATGAAGCATTGTGATGACAATGTCCTGGAGCAGTGTGATGAGAAAACTTTGGAGCCTTGTGATGACAAGTCTCATGGAGCATACTGATGAAAAGGGGCATGGAGCATTCTGATTACAGGGGTCTTGGAATATTGTGATAACAACGGCATGGAGCATTGTGATGACAAGGGCATGGGGCTTTGGTCTAATAAGTTTCATGGATTATTGTGATGACAGTTGGAATGGCGCATTGTGATGACAAGGGCATGGAGAATTGTGATGACCAGGTCATGCAGTATTGTGAGAAGAGGTGTCACGGAGCATTGTGATGACATATGTATTAGCCCATTGTGATGACAATGGCTTGGAGCATTGTGATGCCAAATTTCATGGAGGATTCTGATGACAAATGTAAAGGAGCATTGTGATAACAATGGCTTGGAGCATAGTGATGACAAGGTTCAGGGAGCATTGTGCTGACAAGTGCATGGAGAATTGTGATGACAAGTGTCATGGAGCATTCTGATGACAAGCTTGTGGAGTATTTTGATGACAATGGCATGGAGCATTGTGATGAAAATGGCATGGGGCTTTGTGATGAAAAATGCAAGGAGCCTTTTCGTGACAGGTTTCAAGGAGCATTCTGTCGACAAGTGTCTGGGAGCATTGTGATGACAAGTGTATTGAGAATTGTGATGACAAAGTTCATGGAGCATTGTGATGAAAAGGGCATGGAGTATTGTGATGACAGGCATCATGGAGCGTTGTGATGAAAAGTGTTATGGAACATTGTGATCACAAGGGTTTGGAGCATTGCGATGACAGAGGTCATGGATCATTTTGATTTCAAGGAGCATGGAGCATTGTGATGACCAGGGCATGAAGCAATGGGATCCCAAGTTTCATGGAGGATAGTGATGACAATGGTAATTCAGTATTGTGATGACAAGCACATAGAGCATTGTAATGACAAGGTCATGTAGCATTTTGCTGACAAAGGCATGGAGCATTGTGATGACAGGTGTCATGGAGCACTGTGATGAAAAGCATCACGGATCATTGTGAATACAGGGGTCATGGAGCATTGGGATGACAAGGGCATGGATCATTGTGATGACAAGTGTGATGGAGCATTGGGCTGAAAATATTCATGGAGTATTGTGATGACAGGGGTAATGGAGCATTGTGATGACTAGGGAATGGAGCATTGTGATGACAAGTGTCCAGGATCATTGTGTTTTCAGGTGTCATTGAGTGTTGTGATGACAGTGATCATGGAGCATTGTGATGATATTGGTCTTGGAGCATTGTGATGAGAAGGTCATGGGGCATTGGGCTGAAAATGTTCATGGAATATTGTGATGACAGGGGTCATGGAGCATTGTGATGACTAGGGAATGGAGCATGGTGATGACAAGTTCCTGTAGCATTGTGATGAGATGACCATGGAGACTTGTGATGACAAGTCTCATGGAGCATTCTGATGAACAGGGGCATGGAGCATTGTGATTACAGGGGTCTTGGAGCATTGTGATGACAAGGGCATGGAGCATTGTGTGGAGAAGGCCATGGAACATTCTGATGACATGCGTCATGGAGCTTTGTGATGACAAGGGCATGGAGCACTGTGATGACAGGGTCATGGAGCATTGGTCTGACAAGTTTCATAGATGATTGTGATGACAGTGGACATGGAGCATTGTGATGATAAGGTCATGGAGCATTGGTCTAATATGTTTCATGGATTATTGTGATGACAGTTGGAATGGCACATTGTGATGACAAGGGCATGGAGCATTGTGATGACCAGGTCAAGCAATATTGTGAAGAGAGGTTTCAGGGAGCATTGTGATGACATATGTATTGGCCCATTGTGATGGCAATGGCATGGAGAATTGTGATGCCAAGTGTCATGGAGGATTCTGATGACAAAGGTAATGGAGCATTTTGATGACAAGGGTCAGAGAGCATTGTGCTGACAAGTGCATGGAGAATTGTGATGACAAGGGTCAAGGAACATTCTGATGACAAGCTTGTGGAGTATTTTGATGACAATGGCATGGAGAATTGTGATAAAAACGGCATGGGGCTTTGTGATGAAAAATGCATGGAGCCTTTTCGAGACATGGTTCAAGGAGCATTCTGACTACAAGGGTCTGGGAGCATTGTGATGACAAGTGTATTGAGAATTGTGATGACAAAGGTCATAAAGCAGTGTGATGAAAAGGGCATGGAGTATTGTGTTGACAGGCATCATGGAGCGTTGTGATGACAAGTGTTATGGAACACTGTGATCACAAGGGTTTGGAGCATTGTGATGACAGAGGTCATGGATCATTTTGATTTCAAAGAGCATGGAGCATTGTGATGACAAGGGCATGAAGCAATGTGATCCCAAGGTTCATGGAGGATTGTGATGACAATGGAAATGGAGAATTGTGATGACAAGCACATAGAGCATTGTAATGACAAGGTCATGTAGCATTTTGCTGACAAAGGCATGGAGCATTTTGATGACAGGTGTCATGGAGCACTGTGATGACAAGCGTCACGGAGCATTGTGAATATAGGGGTTATGGAGCATTGGGATGACAAGGACATGGATGATTGTGATGACAAGTGTCCCGGATCATTGTGTTGTCAGGTGTCATGGAATGTTGTGATGACAGTGGTCATGGAACATTTTGATGATATTTGTCATGGAGCATTTTGATGAGAAATTCATGGAGCATTAGGCTAAAAATGTTCATAAAGTATTTTGATGACAGGGGTCATGGAGCATTGTGATGACAAGGGAATGGAGCATGCTGATGACAAGGTTCTGGAGCATTGTGATGAGAAGAACATGGAGAATTGTGATGACAAGTCTCATGGAGCATTCTGATGAAAAGGGGCATGGAGCATTGTGATTACAGGGGTCTTGGAGCAATGTGATGACAAGGGCATGGAGCATTGTGAGGAGAAGGCCATGGAGCATTCTGATGGCATGCGTCATGGAGCTTTGTGATGACAAGGGTATGGAGCATTGTGATTACAGGGGTCTTGGAGCATTGTGATGAAAAGGGCATGGATCATTGTGATGAAAAGGCATGGAGCCTTGTCATGACAGGGTTCAAGGAGCATACTGACGACAAGTGTCAGGTAGCATTGTGATGAAAAGTGTATTTGAGAATTGTGATGACAACAATCATGGAGCATTGTGATGAGAAAACATGGATAATTGTGATGATGAGCGTCATAGCATGTTGTGATGATTAGTGTTATGGAACATTGTGATCAGAAGGGTTTGGAGCATTAGGATGACAGTGGTCACGGAGAAATTTGATTTCATTGTGATGAAAAGAGCCTGAAACATTATGATGATGGGCATGGTGCATTTTGATGACAGTGTTCATGGAGCATTGAGATGAATTGGGGCATGGAGCATTGTGGTTACAGGGGTCTTGGAGGATTGTCATGACAAGGGCATGGAGCACTGTGATGAGAAGGCCATGAAACATTCTGATGGCATGCGTCATGGAGCTCTGTGATGACAAGGGCGTGGAACATTGTGATTACAGGGGTCTTGGTGCATTGTGATGAGAAGTGTCATGGAGCCTTGTGATGACAAGGCCGTGGAACATTTTGATGGCAGGGGTCATGGAGCATTGTTATGACAGAGCTAATGGAGCATTGTGATGAGAAGGGCATTGAGCATTGGTCTGAAATGTTTCATCGATTATTGTGATGAGAGTGGGCATGGAGCATTGGGATGACAAGGGCACGGAACACTGTGATACATGGGTCATGGAGGATTGTAATGACAAGGGCATGGAGCATTGTGATGAGAAGGGCATCGAGCATTGTGATGACAAGTGTCATGGAGCTTTGTGATGACAAGGGCATGGAGCAAAGTGATGAGAGGGTTCATGGAGTATTGTGATGACAATGACAGGGAGCATTGTGATGCCAAGGGTCATGGAGCTTTGTGATGACAAAGGTCATGGAGCATTTTGATGACAATTGTGTGGTGCATTGTGATGAGAAATGCAGGGAGCATTTTGATGACAGGGTCATGCTGCAATTTGATGAAAAGTGTAATGGAACATTTTGATGACAGGGGTTATAGAATATTGTGATGCCAGGGGTCATGGAGCTTTGGGATGAAAAGGGTCATGGAGCATTTTGATGACAGTGGTTATGGAACATGTTTATGTCAGGGGTCATGGAACATTGTGCTGATAAGGGGATGTAGCATTGTGATGACAGGGGTCATGGAACATTGTGAACACAGGGGTGAGGGAGGATTGTGATGACTAGTGATAGAACATTGTGATATCTCATGTGAGAGAGCATTTGGATGAGAAGTGCATGGAGCATTGTGATTACAAGGTTAATGGAGCATAGCGATGACAATGTTGTGGATCATTGTGATGAAAAGTGCATGGCATTGTGATTACAGGGGTCTTGGAGCATTGTGATGACGAGGGCATGGAACACTGTGATACATGTGTCATGGGTCATGGAGGATTGTGATGACAAGTCATGGAGCATTGTGATGACAAGGGCATGGAGCATTGTGATGACAGGAGCATGGAGCATTTGTCTGACAAGATTCATAGATTATTGTGATGACAGTGGACATGGTGCATTGTGATGACAAGGGCATGGATAATTGTGTAGAGAAGGTCATGGTTTATTGTGAAGACAGGTGTCAGGGAGCATTGTGATGACATATGTCATGGTCCATTGTGATGACAATGGCAGGGAGTAATGTGATGCCAAATGTAATGGAGGATTGTGATGACAAATATAATGGAGCATTGTGATGACTACGGATTGGAGCATTATGATGACAAGGAACATTGAGAATTTTCATGACAATGTCGTGAAGCATTGTGATGACAAGGTCCTGGAGCATTGTGATGAGAAAACCATGAAGCCTTGTGATGACAAGTCTCATGGAGCATACTGATGAAAAAGGGCATGGAACATTCTGTTTAAAGGGGTCTTGGAACATTGTGATAACAAGGGCATTGAGCATTGTGATGACAAGGGCATGGAGCATTGGTCTAATAAGTTTCATGTATTATTGTGATGACAGTTGGAATGGTGCATTGTGATGACAAGCGCATGGAGCATTGTGATGACCAGGTCATGCAGTATTATGAAGAGAGGTGTAAGGGAGCATTGTGATGACATATGTAATGGCCCATTGTGATGAAAATGGCATAGAGCATTGCGATGCCATGTGTCATGGAGGATTCTGATGACAAAAGTAATGGAGCATGGTGATGACAATGGCTTGGAGCATTGTGATGACAAGGGTCAGGGAGCATTGTGTTGACAAGTGCATGGATAATTGTGATGACAAGGGTCATGGAGCATTCTGATGACAAGCTTGTGCAGGATTTTGATGACAATGGCATGGAGCATTGTGATTAAAATGGCATGGGGCTTTGTGATGAAAAAGGCATGGAGCCTTTTCGTGACAGGGTTCAAGGAGCATTCTGACGACAAGTGTCCGGAAGCATTGTGATGACAAGTGTTTAGAGAATTGTGATGACAATGGTCATGGAGCATTGTGATGAAAAGGGCATGGAGTATTGTGATGACAGGCATCATGGAGTGTTGTTATGACAAGTGTTATGGAACATTGTGATCAAAAATGTTTGGTGCATTTCGATGACAGAGGTCATGGATCATTTTGATTTCAAGGAGCATGGAGCATTGTGATGACAAGGGCATGAAGAAATGTGATCCCAAGGTTCATGGAGGATAGTGATGACAACGGTAATGGAGTTTTGTGATGACAAGCGCATAGAGCATTGTAATGACAAGGTCATGTAGCATTTTGCTGACAAAATCATGGAGCATTGTGATGACAGGTGTCATAGAGCACTGTGATGACAAGCGTCACTGAGCATTGTGAATACAGGGGCCATGGAGCTTTGGGATGACAAGGGCATGGATCCTTGTGATGAAAAGTGTCATGGAGCATTGGGCTGAAATGGTTCATGGAGTATTGTGATGACAGGGGTCATGGAGCACCGTGATTACAGGGGTCTTTGAGCACTGTGATGACAAGAATCCTGAATCATTTTGTTGTCAGGTGTCATGGAGTGTTGTGATGACAGCGGTCATTCAGCATTGTGATGATATTGGTCATGGAGCATTGTGATGAGAAGGTCATGGAGCATTGGGCTGAAAATATTCATGGATTATTGTGATGACAGGAGTCATGCAGCATTGTGATGACAAGGGAATGGAGCATGGTGATGACAAGGTGCTGGAGCATTGTGATGAGATAACCATGGAGTCTGGTGATGACAATTCTCATAGAGCATTCTGATGAAAAGGGGCATGGAACTTTGTGATTACAGTGGTCTTGGAGCTTTGTGATGACAAGGGCATGGAGCATTGTGAGGAGAAGCCCATGGAACATTCTGATGACATGCATCATGGAGCTTTGTGATGACAATGGCATGGAGCATTGTTATTACAGGGGTCTTTGAGCATTGTGATGACATATGTCATGGTCCATTGCGATGACAATGGCATGGAGCATTGGTCCAATAATTTTCATGGATTATTGTGATGACATTTGGAATGGCGCATTGTGATGACAAGGGCATGGAGCATTGTGATGACCAGGTCATGAAGTATTGTGAAGAGAGTTGTCAGGCAGCATTGTTATGACAAGAGTCACGGAGCATTGTGATGAAATGTTCATGGAGCATTTTGGATACAAAGGTAACAGAGCCTTGTGATGACGCGGGCATGGACTATTGTGATGACAAATATTATAAAGCACTGTGATGACTGGAGTCACAGTGCATTTTGATGACAGGGGTCTTGGAGCACTGTGATGACAAGAGTCCCGGATCATTGTGTTGTCAAGTGTCATGGAGTGTTGTGATGACAGCGGTCATTCAGCATTGTGATGATATTGGTCATGGAGCATTGTGATGAGAAGGTCATTGAGCACTGGGCTGAAAATATTCATGGATTATTGTGATGACAGGGGTCATGGAGCAATGTGATGACAAGGGAATGGAGCATGGTGATGACAAGGTCCTTGAGCATTGTGATGAGATGACCATGTAGACTGGTGATGACAAATCTCATGGAGCATTCTTATGAAAAGGGGCATGGAGCATTGTGATTACAGGGGTCTTGGAGCATTGTGATGACAAAGGCATGGAGCATTTTGAGGAGAATGCCATGGAACATTCTGATGAGATGTGTCATGGAGCTTGGTAATGACAAGGGCATGGAGCATTGTGATTACAGGGGTCTTTGAGCATTGTGATGACATATGTCATGGTCCATTGCGATGACAATGGCATGGAGCATTGGTCTAATAATTTTCATGGATTATTGTGATGACATTTGGAATGGCGCATTGTGATAACAAGGGCATGGAGCATTGTGATGACCAGGTCATGAAGTATTGTGAAGAGAGTTGTCAGGGAGCATTGTTATGACAAGAGTCACAGAGCATTATGATGAAATGTTCATGGAGCATTTTGGATACAAAGGTAACAGAGCCTTGTGATGATGCGGGCATGGACCATTGTGATGACAAATATTATAAAGCACTGTGATGACTGGAGTCACAGAGCATTGTGATGACAGGGGTCTTGGAGCACTGTGATGACAAGTGTCCCGGATCATTTTGTTGTCAAATGTCATGGAGTGTTGTGATGACAGCGGTCATTCAGCATTGTGATGATATTGGTCATGGAGCATTGTGATGAGAAGGTCATTGAGCATTGGGCTGAAAATATTCATGGATTATTGTGATGACAGGGGTCATGGAGCATTGTGATGACAAGGTCCTGGAGCACTGTGAAGAGATGAACATGGAGACTTGTGATGACAAGTCTCATGGAGCATTCTGATGAAAAGGGACATGGATCATTGTGATTACAGGGGTCTTGGAGCACTGTGATGACAAGGGCATGGAGCATTGTGAGGAGAAGGCCATGGAGCATTCTGATGACATGCGTCATGGAGCATTGTGCTGAGAAAGGCATAGAGCATTCTGATGACAGGGGTTAAAGAGCATTGTGAAGAAAAGTTCATGGAGCATTGTGGTTAAAAAGGTCACAGAGACTGTTGATGATGAGGGCATGGACAATTGTGATGACAAAGGTCATGAAGAATTGTGATGACTGGAGTCACGGAGCATTGTGATGACAGGGGTCATGGAGCATTGTCATAACAAGGACATGGAGCATTGTGTGGACAAGGGCATGGAACATTGTGATGACCAGGTGATGCAGTATTGTGAAGACAGGTGTCAGGGAGCATTGTGATGACATATATAATGGTCCATTATGATGACAATGGCATGGAGCATTGTGATGCCAAGTGTCATGGAGGATTCTGATGACAAAGCTAATGGAGCATTGTGATGACAATGGCTTGGAACATTGTGATGACAAGGGTCACGGAGCATTGTGCTGACAAGTGCATGGAGAATTGTGATGACCAGGGTCATGGAGCATTCTGGTGACAAGCTTGTGGAGTATTTTCATGACAATGGCATGGAGCATTGTGATGAAAACGGCATGGGGCATTGTGATGAAAATGGCATGGAGCCTTTTCGTGACAGGGTTCAAGGAGCATTCTGATGACAAATATCAGGGAGCATTGTGATGTCAATGTACTGAGAATTGTGATGACAAAGGTCATGGAGCTTTGTGATGAAAAGGGCATGGAGTATTGTGATGACAGGCATCATGGAGCGTTGTGATGACAAGTGCTAAGGAATATTGTGATCACAAGGGTTTGGAGCATTGTGATGACAGTGGTCATGGATCATTTTGATTTCAAGGAGCATGGAAAATTGTGATGACAAGGGCATGAAGCAATGTGATCCCAAGTTTCATGGAGGATTGTGATGACAATGGTAATGGAGTATTGTGATGACAAGCGCATAGAGCATTGTAATGACAAAGTCATGTAGCATTCTGCTTACAAAGGCATGGAGCATTGTGATGCCAGGGTTCATGGAGCACTGTGATGACAAGCATCACGGAGCATTGTGAATACAGGGATCATGGAGCATTTTCATGACATGGGCATGGATCATTGTGATAAGTGTCATGGAGCATTGGGCTGAAAATGTTCTTGGAGTAATGTGATGACAGGGGTCATGGAGAATTTTGATTTCATTTTGCTGACAATAGCCGGAATCATTATAATGATTGGCATGATGCATTGTGATGACAGGGTTCATGGTGCATTGAGATGAAGAGGGGCATGGAGCATTGTGATTACAGGGGTCTTGGAGCATTGTGATGACAAGGGCATGGAGCATTTTGATGAGAAGGACATGGAACATTCTGATGACGTGTCATGGAGCTTTGTGATGACAAGGGCATAGAACATTGTGATGGCAGGGGTCATGGAGCATGGTTATGACAGAGGTAATGGAGCATTGTGATGAGAAGGGCATTGAGCATTGGTTTGAAATGTTTCATGGATTATTGTGATGAGAGTGGGCATGGTGCATTGTGAAGAAAAGGGCATGGAGCATTGTGATGACAGGGGCAAGGAGCACTGTTCTGACAAGTTTCATAGATTATTGTGATGAGAGTGGACATGGTGCATTGTGAAGAAAAGGGCATGGAGCATTGTGATGACAAGGGCAAGGATTATTGAGAAGACATGTGTCAGGGAGCATTGTGATGACATATGTCATGGTCCATTGCGATGACAATGGCATGGAGCTTTGTGATTCCAAATGTAATGGAGGATTGTGATGACAAATATAATGGAGCATTGTGATGACTACGGCTTGGAGCATTATGATGACAAGGGCCATTGAGAATTTTCATGACAATGTCGTGAAGCATTGTGATGACAAATTCCTGGAGCATTGTGATGAGAAAATAATGGAGCCTTGTGATGACAAGTCTCATGGAGCATACTGATGAAAAGGGGCATGGAGCATTCTGCTTATAGTGGCCTTGGAACATTGTGATAACAAGGGCATGGTGCATTGTGATGACAAGGGCATGGAGCATTGGTCTAATAAGTTTCATGGATTATTGTGATGACAGTTGGAATTGCGCATTGTGATGACAATGGCATGCAGTATTGTGAAGAGAGGTGTCAGGGAGCATTGTGATGACATATGTAATGGCCCATTGTGATGACAATGGCATGGAGCATTGTGATACTATGTGTCATGGAGGATTCTGATGACAAAGGTAATGGAGCATTGTGATGACAATGGCTTGGAGCATTGTGATGACAAGGGTCAGGGAGCATTGTGCTGACAAGTGCATGGAGAATTGTGATGACAAGAGTCATGGAGCATTCTGATGACAAGCTTGTTGTGTATTTTGATGACAATTGCATGGAGCATTGTGATGAAAATGGCATGGGGCATTGTGATGAAAAAGGAATGGAGCCTTTTGGTGACTGGGTTCAAGGAGCACTCTGACAACAATGTCAGGGAGCATTGTGATGACAAGTGTATTGAGAATTGTGATGACAAAGTCATGGAGTATTGTGATGAAAAGGGCATGGAGTATTGTGATGACAGGCATCATGGAGCTTTGTGATGACAAGTGTTACGGAATATTGTGATCACAAGGGTTTGGAGCATTGTGATGACAGAGGTCATGGATCATTATGATTTCAAGGAGCAGGGAGCATTGTGATGACAAGGGCATGAATCAATGTGATCCCTAGCTTCAAGGAGGATTGTGATGACAATGGTAAAGGAGTATTGTGATGACAAGCACATAGAGCAATGTAATGACAAGGTTATGTAGCATTTTGCTGACAAAGGCATGGAGCATGGTGATGACATGTGTCATGAAGCACAGTGATGACAAGCGTCACGGAGCATTGTGAATACAGGGGTCATGGAGCATTGGGATGACAAGGGCATGTATCATTGTGATGACAAGGGTCATGGAGCATTTGGCTGAAAAAGTTAATGGAGTATTGTGATGACAGGGGTCACGGAATATTGTGATTACAGGGGTCTTGTAGCATTGTGATGACAAGAGTCCCGGATCATTGTGTTGTCACGTGTCATGGAGTGTAGTGATGACAGTGGTCATGAAGCATTGTGATGATATTGTTCATGGAGCATTGTGATGAGAAGGTCATGTAGCATTGTTCTGAAAATGTTCATGGAGTATTGTGATGACATGGGTCATGGAGCATGGTGATGACAAGGTCCTGGAGCATTGTGATGAGATGACCATGGATACTTGTGATGACAAGTCTCATGGAGCATTCTGATGAAAAGGGGCATGGATCATTGTGAGGAGAAGGCCATGGAGCATTCTGATGATATGCGTCATGGATTTTTGTGATGACAAGGGCATGGAGCAATGTGATGACTTGGCCGTGGAACATTGTGATGGCAGGGGTCATGGAGCATTTTTATGACAGTGGTAATTGAGCATTGTGATGAGAATGGCATTGACCTTTGGTCTGAAATGTTTCATGGATTATTGTGATGAGAGTGGGCATGGAGCATTGTGATGACAAGGGCACGGTACACCGTGATACTTGGGTCATGGAGGATTGTAATGTCAAGGGCATGGAGCATTGTGATGAGAAGGGCATCGAGCATTTTGATGACAAGTGTCATGGAGCTTTGTGATGACAAGGGCATGGGCCAATGTGATGAGAGGGTTCATGGAGCATTGTGATGGCAATGACATGGAGCAATGTCATGCCAAGGGTCATGGAGCTTTGTGATGACAAATGTCATGGAGCATTTTGATGACAAGGGTGTGGTGCATTGTGATGAGAAGGGCAGGGAGCATTTTGATGACAGGGTCATGCAGCAATTTGATGAAAAGTGTAATGGAATATTTTGATGACAGGGGTTATAGAACATTGTGATGCCATGGGTCATGGAGCTTTGGGATAAAAAGGGTCATGGAGCATTTTGATGACAGGGGTTATGGAACATTGTGATGTCAGGGGTCATGGAACATTGTGTTGATAAGGGGATGTAGCATTGTGATGACAGGGGTCATGGAACACTGTGATTACAGGGGTGAGGGAGGATTGTGATAACTAGTGATGGAACATGGTGATATCACTGTTGAGAGAGCATTTGGATGAGAAGTGAATGGAGCATTGGGATTACAAGGTTTATGGATCATAGCGATGACAAGGTTGTGGATCATTGTGATGAAAAGCGCGTGGCACATTGTGATGACAAGGGTCATGGAGAATTGTTCTGACAAAGGCATGGAGCATTGTGATGACAAGTGTCACGGAGCATTGTGATGAAAATTTCATGGATCATTGTGGGTAAAACGGACACAGAGCCTTGTGATGACGCGGGCATGGACTGTTGTGATTACAAACGTTATGAAGCATTGTGATGACTGCAGTCACGGAGCATTTTGATGACTGGGGTCATGGAGCATTGTGATAACAAGGGCATGGAGCATTGAGATGACAGGGGAATTGAGTATTGGTCTGAAAAGTTTCATAGATCATTTTGATGACAGTGGACATGGTGCATTGTGATGACAAGGGCATGGGGCATTGTGATGAGAAGGTCATGGAATATTTTGAAGAAAGGTGTCAGTGAGCATTGTGATGACATATGTAATAGTCCATTGCGATGACAATGGCAGGGAGTATTGTGATGCAAAATGTAATGGAGGATTGTGATGACAAATATAATGGAGCATTGTGATGACTAGGGATTGGAGCATTATGATGACAAAACCATGGAGCCATGTGATGACAAGTCTCATGGAGCATACTGATGAAGAAGGGCATGGAGCATTGTGATTATAGGCGTCTTGGATCTTTGTGATGACAAGAGCATGGAGCATTGTGAGGAGAAGACCAAGGAGCATTCTGATGGCATGCGCCATTGAGGTTTGTGATGACAAGGGCATGGAGCATCGTGATTCAATGGGTCTTGGAGCATTGTGAAGAAAAGGGCATGGATCATTGTGATGAAAAAAGCATGGAGGCTTGTCATGACAGGGTAAAATGAGCATACAGACAACAAGTGTCAGGGAGCATTTTCATGACAAGTGTATTGAGCATTGTGATGATGAAGGTCATGGAGCATTGTGATGAGAAGACCATTGATAATTGTGATGATGAGCGTCATGGGGCATTGTGATGACAAGTGTTATGGAATATTGTGATCACAAGGGTTTGGAGCATTGTTATGACAGAGGTCATGAAGCATTTTGATTTCATTGTGATGACAATAGCAGGAATCATTATGATGATGGGCATGGTGCATTGTGATGAGAGGGTTCATGGATCATTGAGATGAAAAGGGGCATACATCATTGTGATTACAGTGTTCTTGGAGCATTGTGATGAGAAGCGTCATGGAGCCTTGTGATGACAAGGCCATGGAATATCGTGATGGCAGGGCTCATGGAGCATTGTTATGAGAGGGTTAATGGAGCATTGTGATGTCAAGAGCATGGAGCATTGTGATGAGAAGGTCATGGAGCATTCTGATGACCTGTGTCATGGAGCTATGTGAAGACAATGGCATGGAGCATTGTGATGAGAGCTTTCATGGAGCACTGTGATGACAATGACATGGAACATTGTGATGCCAAGGGTCATGGATCTTAGTGATGACAAAGGTCATGGAGCATTTTGATGGCAAGGGCGTTGTGCATTGTGATGAGAAGTGCATGGAGCATTGTGATGACATATTTTAAGGAGCATTTTGATGACAAGCGCATGGTGCATTGTGATGACATGTGTCATGGAGCATTGTGCTGAGAAGCGCATGGAGGATTGTGATGACAAGTGTATTGAGAATTGTGATCACAAAGGTCATGGAGCATTGTGATGAAAAGGGCATGGAGTATTGTGATGACAGGCATCACGGAGCGTTGTGATGACAAGTGTTATGGAACACTGTGATCACAAGTGTTTGGAGCATTGTGATGACAGAGGTCATGGATCATTTTGATTTCAAGGAGCATGGAGCATTGTGATGACAAGGGCATGAAGCAATGTGATCCCAAGGTTCCTGGAGGATTGTGATGACAATGGAAATGGAGTATTGTGATGACAAGCGCATAGAGCATTGTAATGACAAGGTCATGTAGCATTTTTCTGACAAAGGCATGCAGCATTGTGATGACATGTGTCATGGAACACTGTGATGACAAGCGTCACGGAGCATTGTGCATAGAGGGTTCATGGAGCATTGGGATGACAAGGGCTTGGATCATTGTGATGAGAAGCGTCATAGAGCACTGGGCTGAAAATGTTCATGGAGTGTTGTGATGACAGGGGTCATGGAGCATTGTGATGACAAGGGAATGGAGCATGGTGATGACAAGGTCCTGTAGCATTGTGATGTGAAGACCATGGAGACTTGTGATGATAAGTCTCATGGAGCATTCTGATGAAAAGGGGCATGGAGCATTGTGATTACAGGGGTCTTCGTGCATTGTGATGACTAGGGCAAGGAGCATTTTCATGAGAAGGCCATGGAGCATTCTAATGATATGCATCATGGAGTTTCTTGATGTCACGGGCATGGAGCATTGTGATTACAGGTGTCTTGGAACATTGTGATGAAAAGGTCATGGAGCATTGTGATGAGAAGGCCATGGAGCATTCTGATGACATGGGTCATGGAGCTTTTTGAAGACAAGCGCATGGAGCAATGTGATGAGAGTATTCATGGAGCATTGTGATGACAATGACATTGAGCATTGTGATGCCAAGGGTCATGGATCTTTGTGATGACAAACGACATGGAGCATTTTGATGGCAAGGGCGTTGTGCATTGTGATGAGAAAGGCAGGGAGCATTCTGATGTCAGGGTCATGGAGCAATTTGATGAAAAGTGTCATGGAATATTTTGATGACAGGTGTTATGGAACATTGTGATGTCAGGGGTCATCGAACATTGTGATGATATGTGCATGTAGCATTGTGATGACAGGAGTCATGTAACATTGTGATGACTGGGGTGAGGGAGTATTGTGACAAATAGTGATGTAGCATTGTGATATCAGTGGTGAGAGAGCATTTTGATGAGAAGTTCATGGAGCATTGTGATGACAAATTTTAAGGAGCATTGTGATGACAAGATTGTGGAGCACTGTGATGACAAGCGCATGGTGCATTGTGATGACATGTGTCATGGAGCATTGTGCTGACAAGCGCATGGAGCATTGTGATGACAAGGGTCAAAGAATATTGTGATGAAATGTTCATGGAGCACTGTGGTTAAAAAGGTCACAGAGACTGTTGATGACGAGGGCATGGACAATTGTGATGACAAAAGTCATGAAGCATTGTGATGACTGGAGTAACGGAGCACTGTGATGACAGGGGTCATGGAGCATTGTGATAACAACTGCATGGATCATTGTGATGACAAGGGCAAGGAACATTGGTCTAATAATTTTCATGGATTAGTGCGATGACAGTTGGAATGGTGCATTGTGATGACAAGGGCCTGGAGCATTGTGATGACCAGGTCATGCAGTATTGTGAAGACAGGTGTCAGGGAGCATTGTGCTGAAATATGTAATGGTCCATTGTGATGACGATGGCATGGAGCATTGTGATGCCAAGTGTCATGGAGGATTCTGATGACAAAGGTAATGGAGCATTGTGAGGACAATGGCTTGGAGCATTGTGATGACAAGGGTCAGGGAGCATTGTGCTGACAAGTGCATGGAGAATTTTGATGACAAGGGTCATGGAGCATTCTGATGACAAGCTTGTGGAGTATTTTGATGACAATGGCATGGAGCATTGTGATGAAAACGGCATGGGGCATTGTGATGAAAAAAGCATGGAGCCTTTTCGTGACAGGGTTCAAGGAGCATTCTGATGACAAGTGTCAGTGAGCACTGTGATGAAAAGTGTATTGAGAATTGTGATGACAAAGGTCATGGAGCATTGTGATGAAAAGGGCATGGAGTATTGTGATGACACGCATCATGGAGCATTGTGATGACAAGTGTTATGGTACATTGTGATCACAAGGGTTTGGAGCATTGTGATGACAGAGTTCATGGATCATTTTGATTTCAAGGAGCATGGAGCATTGTGATGACAGAGGCATGAAGCAATGTGATCCCAAGGTTCATGGAGGATTGTGATGACAATGGAAATGGAGTATTGTGATGACAACCACATAGATCATTGTAATGACAAGGTCATGTAGCATTTTGCTGACAAAGGCATGGAGCATTGTGATGACATGTGTCTGTAGCAATGTGATGACAACGGAATGGAGCATGGTGATGACAAGGTCCTGGAGCATTGTGATGAGAAGACCATGGAGACATGTGATGACGAGTCTCATGGAGCATTCTGATGAAAAGGGGCATGGAGCATTGTGATTACAGGGGTCTTGGAGCATTGTGATGACTAGGGCATGGAGCATTGTGATGAGAAGGCCATGGAGCATTCTGATGACATGAGTCATGGAGTTTTTGATGACAAGGGCATGGAGCATTTGTGATTACATGGATCTTGGAGCATTGTGATGAAAAGTACACGTATCACTGTTATGAATAAGGCACGGAGCCTTGTCATAACAGGGTTCAAGGAGCATACTGACGACAAGTTTCAGGGAGCATTGTGATGACAAGTGTATTGAGCATTGTGATGACAAAGATCATGGAGCATTGTGATGAGAAGACCATGGATAATTGTGATGATGAGCGTCATGGGATGTTGTGATGATAAGTGTTATGGAACATTGTGATCACAAGGTTTTGGAAAATTACGATGACAGAGGTCATGGAGAATATTGATTTCATTGTGCTGACAATAGCCTGAAGCATTATGATGATGGGCATGGTGCATTGTGATGACAGGTTTCATGGAGCATTGAGATGAAAAGGGGCATGGAGTTGTGATTACAAGGGGCTTGGATCATTGTGATGACAAGTGCGTGGAACATTGTGATGAGAAAGCCATAGAACATTCTGATGACATGCGTCATGGAGCATTGTGATGACAAGGGCATGGAGCATTGTGATTTCAGGGTTTTGGAGCATTGTGATGACAAGTGTCATGGAACCTTGTGATGACTAGGCCGTGGAACATTGTGATGGCAAGGGTCATGGTGCATTGTAATGACAGGTTTAATGGAGCATTTTGATGAGAAGGCCATGGAACATTGGTCTGAAATGTTTCATGGATTATTGTGATGAGAGTGGGCATGCAGCATTGTGATGAATAGGGCACAGAACACTGTGATACCTGGGTCATGGATGATTGTAATGACATGGGCATGGAGCATTGTGATGAGAAGGGCATCTAGCATTGTGATGACAAGTGTCATGGTGCTTTGCGATGACAAGTGCATGGAGCAGTGTGATGAGAGGGTTCATGGAGCATTGTGATGAAAATGGCATGGATCATTGTGATGAAAATGGCATGGAGCCTTGTCATGACCGGGTTCAAGGAGCATATTGACGACAAGTGTCAGGGAGCATTATGATGACAAGTCATGGAGCATTTTGATGACAAGGGCATGGTGCACTGTGATGAGAAGTGCAGGGAGCATTTTGATGACCAGGTTTTGCAGCAATTTAATAAAAATTGTAATGGAATATTTTGATGGCACGGGTTATAGAACACTGTGATGTCAGGGATCTTGGAGGTTTGTGATGAAAAGGGTCATGGAGCGTTTTGATGACAGGGGTTATGGAACATTGCGATGTCAGGGGTCATGGAACATTGTGATGATAAGGGGATGTAGCATTGTGATGACAGGGTCCTGGATCATTGTGATTACAGGGGTGAGGGAGTATTGTGATGACTAGTGATGGAACACTGTGATATCCCTGGTGATAGAGCATTTTGATGAGAAGTGCACGGACCATTGTGATTACAAGGTTTATGGTGCATAGCAATGACAAGGATGTGGACCGTTGTGAAGAAATGCGTGTGGAACATTGTGATGACAATGGTCATTGAACATTGTTCTGACAAAGACATGGAGCTTTGTGATGAAAAGGGCATGTAGCATTGTGATTACATGTGTCTGGAAGCATTGTGATGAAAAGGACATGGATCATTGTGATGAAAATGGCATGGAGCCTTGTCATGACAGGTTTCAAGGAGCATATTGATGACATGTGTCAGGGAGCATTGTGATGACAAGTGTATTTGAGAATTGTGATGACAAATATCATGGAGCATTGTGATGAGAAGACCATGGATAATTGTGATGACGAGTGTCATGGGTAATTGTGATGACAAGAGTTTTGGATTATTGTGATCACAAGGGTTTGGAGCATTGTTATGACAGAGGTCATGGAGCATTTTGATTTCACTGTGATGATAATAGCATGAAGCATTATTATGATGGGCATGGTGCATTGGGATGACAGGGTTCATGGATCATTGAGATGGAAAGGAGCATAGAGCATTGTGATTACAGGGTTCTTGGAGCAATGTGATGAGAAGGATCATGGAGCCTTGTGATGACAAGGCCATGGAACATCGTGATGGCAGGGGTCATGGAGCATTGTTATCACAGGTGTAATGGAGCATTGTGATGGCAAGGGCATAGAGCATTGTGATGAGAAGGCCATGGAGCATTATGATGACATGTGTCATGGAGCTTTGTGAAGACAAGGGCATGGAGCAATGTGATGAGAGCGTTCATGGAGCATTGTGATGACAATGACATGGAGCATTGTGATCCCAAGGGTCATGGATCTTTGAGATGACAAAGGTCATGGAGCATTTTGATGGCAAGGGCGTTGTGCACTGTGATGAGAAAGGCAGGGTGCATTCTGATGACAGGGTCATGGAGCTATTTGATGAAAAGTGTCATGGAACATTTTGATGACAGGTGTTATGGAACATTGTGATGTCAGTGGTCATCGAACATTGTGATGATAAGTGAATGTAGCATTGTGATGACAGGAGTCATGGAACATTGTGATTACAGGGGTGAGGGAGTATTGTGAAAAATATTGATGTAGCATTGTGATATCAGTGGTGAGAGAGCATTTTGATGAGAAGTGCATGGAGCATTGTGATGACAAATTTTAAGGAGCATTGTGATGACAAGATTGTGGAGCACTGTGATGACAAGCACATGGTGCATTGTGATGACATGTTACATGGAGCATTGTGCTGACAAGCGCATGGAGCATTGTGATGACAAGTGTATTGAGAATTGTGATGACAAAGGTCATGGAGCATTGTGATGAAAAGGGCATGGAGTATTGTGATGACAGGCATCATGGAGCGTTGTGATGACAAGTGTTATGGAACACTGAGATCACAATGGTTTGGAGCATTGTGATGACAGAGGTCATGGATCATTTTGATTTCAAGGAGCATGGAGCATTGTGATGACAAGGGCATGAAGCAATGTGATCCCAAAGTTCATGGAGGATTGTGATGACAATGGAAATGGAGTACTGTGATGACATGTGCATACAGCATTGTAATGACAAGGTCGTGTAGCATTTTGCTGACAAAGGGATGGAGCATTGTGAATACATGGGTCATGGAGCATTGGGATGACAAAGGCATGGATCATTGTGATAACAAGGGTCATGGAGCACTGGGCTGAAAATGTTCATGGAGTGTTGTGATGACAGGGGTCATGGAGCATTGTGATGACTAGGGAATGGAGCATTGTGATGACAAGAGTCCCGGATCATTGTGTTGTCGGGTGTCATGGAGTGTTGTGATGAGAGTGGTCATGGAGCATTGTGAGGATATTGGCCATGGAGCATTGTGATGAGTAGGTCGTGGAGCACTGGGTTGAAAATGTTCATGGATTATTGTGATGACAGGGGTCATGGAGCATTGTGATGACAAGGGAATGGAGCATGGTGATGACAAGGTCCTGGAGCATTGTGATGAGAAGACCATGGAGACTTGTGATGATAAGTCTCATGGAGCATTCTGATGAAAAGGGGCATGGAGCATTGTGATTACAGGGGTCTTGGAGCACTGTGATCACTAGGGCATGGAGCATTGTGATGAGAAGGCCATGGAGCATTCTGATGACATGCGTCATGGAGGTTTTTGATGACACGGGCATGGAGTATTGTGATTACATGGGTCTTGGAACACTGTGATGACAAGGGCATGGAGCATTGTGAGGAGAAGACCAAGGAGAATTGTGATGGCATGCGTCATTCAGCTTTGTGATGACAAGGGCTTGGAGCATTGAGATTACATGGGTCTTGGAGCATTGTGATGAAAAGGACATGGATCATTGTGATGAAAAAGGCATGGAGCCTTGTCATGACAGGATTCAAGGAGCATACAGACAAAAATTGTCAGGGAGCATTTTGATGACAAGTGTATTGAGCACTGTGATGACAAAGGTCATGGAGCTTTGTGATGAGAAGACCACTGATAATTGTGATGAGGAGCGTCATGGGGCATTGTGATGACAAGTGATATGGAATATTGTGATCACAAGTGTTTGGAGCATTGTCATGACAGAGGTCATGGAGCATTTTGATTTCATTGTGATGACAATAGCATGAAGCATTATGATGATGGGCATGGTGCATTGTGATGACAGGGTTCATTGATCATTGCGATGAAAAGGGGCATAGAGCATTGTGATTACAGGGTTCTTGGAGAAATGTGATGAGAAGGGTCATGGAGCTTTGTGATGACAAGGCCATGGAACATCGTATTAGCAGGAGTCATGAAGCATTGCTATGAATGGTGTAATGGAGCATTGTGATGGCAAGCGCATGTAGCATTGTGATGAGAAGGCCATGGAGCATCCTGATGACATGTGTCATGGAGTTTTGTGAAGACAATGGCATGGAGCAATGTGATGAGAGTGTTCATGGAGCATTGTGATGACAATGACATGGAGCATTGTGATCCCAAGGGTCATGGATCTTTGAGATGACAAAGGTCATGGAGCATTTTGATGGCAAGGGCGTTGTGCACTGTGATGAGAAAGGCAGGGTGCATTCTGATGACAGAGTCATGGAGCTATTTGATGAAAAGTGTCATGGAACATTTTGATGACAGGTGTTATGGAACATTGTGATGTCAGTGGTCATCGAACATTGTGATGATAAGTGAATGTAGCATTGTGATGACAGGAGTCATGGAACATTGTGATTACAGGGGTGAGGGAGTATTGTGAAAAATATTGATGTAGCATTGTGATATCAGTGGTGAGAGAGCATTTTGATGAGAAGTGCATGGAGCATTGTGATGACAAATTTTAAGGAGCATTGTGATGACAAGATTGTGGAGCACTGTGATGACAAGCACATGGTGCATTGTGATGACATGTTACATGGAGCATTGTGCTGACAAGCGCATGGAGCATTGTGATGACAAGTGTATTGAGAATTGTGATGACAAAGGTCATGGAGCATTGTGATGAAAAGGGCATGGAGTATTGTGATGACAGGCATCATGGAGCGTTGTGATGACAAGTGTTATGGAACACTGAGATCACAATGGTTTGGAGCATTGTGATGACAGAGGTCATGGATCATTTTGATTTCAAGGAGCATGGAGCATTGTGATGACAAGGGCATGAAGCAATGTGATCCCAAAGTTCATGGAGGATTGTGATGACAATGGAAATGGAGTACTGTGATGACATGTGCATACAGCATTGTAATGACAAGGTCGTGTAGCATTTTGCTGACAAAGGGATGGAGCATTGTGAATACATGGGTCATGGAGCATTGGGATGACAAAGGCATGGATCATTGTGATAACAAGGGTCATGGAGCACTGGGCTGAAAATGTTCATGGAGTGTTGTGATGACAGGGGTCATGGAGCATTGTGATGACTAGGGAATGGAGCATTGTGATGACAAGAGTCCCGGATCATTGTGTTGTCGGGTGTCATGGAGTGTTGTGATGAGAGTGGTCATGGAGCATTGTGAGGATATTGGCCATGGAGCATTGTGATGAGTAGGTCGTGGAGCACTGGGTTGAAAATGTTCATGGATTATTGTGATGACAGGGGTCATGGAGCATTGTGATGACAAGGGAATGGAGCATGGTGATGACAAGGTCCTGGAGCATTGTGATGAGAAGACCATGGAGACTTGTGATGATAAGTCTCATGGAGCATTCTGATGAAAAGGGGCATGGAGCATTGTGATTACAGGGGTCTTGGAGCACTGTGATCACTAGGGCATGGAGCATTGTGATGAGAAGGCCATGGAGCATTCTGATGACATGCGTCATGGAGGTTTTTGATGACACGGGCATGGAGTATTGTGATTACATGGGTCTTGGAACACTGTGATGACAAGGGCATGGAGCATTGTGAGGAGAAGACCAAGGAGAATTGTGATGGCATGCGTCATTCAGCTTTGTGATGACAAGGGCTTGGAGCATTGAGATTACATGGGTCTTGGAGCATTGTGATGAAAAGGACATGGATCATTGTGATGAAAAAGGCATGGAGCCTTGTCATGACAGGATTCAAGGAGCATACAGACAAAAATTGTCAGGGAGCATTTTGATGACAAGTGTATTGAGCACTGTGATGACAAAGGTCATGGAGCTTTGTGATGAGAAGACCACTGATAATTGTGATGAGGAGCGTCATGGGGCATTGTGATGACAAGTGATATGGAATATTGTGATCACAAGTGTTTGGAGCATTGTCATGACAGAGGTCATGGAGCATTTTGATTTCATTGTGATGACAATAGCATGAAGCATTATGATGATGGGCATGGTGCATTGTGATGACAGGGTTCATTGATCATTGCGATGAAAAGGGGCATAGAGCATTGTGATTACAGGGTTCTTGGAGAAATGTGATGAGAAGGGTCATGGAGCTTTGTGATGACAAGGCCATGGAACATCGTATTAGCTGGAGTCATGAAGCATTGCTATGAATGGTGTAATGGAGCATTGTGATGGCAAGCGCATGTAGCATTGTGATGAGAAGGCCATGGAGCATTCTGATGACATGTGTCATGGAGTTTTGTGAAGACAATGGCATGGAGCAATGTGATGAGAGTGTTCATGGAGCATTGTGATGACAATGACATTGAGCATTGAGATGCCAAGGGTCATGGATCTTTGTGATGACAAAGGACATGGAGCATTTTGATGGCAAGGGCATTGTGCATTCTGAAGAGGATGGCAGGGAGCATTCTGATGACAGGGTCATGGAGCAATTTGATGAAAAGTGTCATGTAACATTTTGATGACAGGTTTTATGGAACATTGTGATGTCAGGGGTCATCGAACATTGTGATGATAAGTGCATGTAGCATTGTGATGACAGGAGTCATGGAACATTGTGATGACAGGGGTGAGGGAGTATTGTGACAAATAGTGATGTAGCATTGTGATATCAGTGTTGAGAGAGCATTTTGATGAGAAGTGCATGAAGCATTGTGATGACAAATTTTAAGGAGCACTGTGAGGACAAGATTGTGGAGCACTGTGATGACAAGTGCATGGTGCATTGTGATGACATGTGTCATGGAGCATTGTGCTGACAAGCGCATGGAGCATAGTGATGACAAGGGTCAAAGAACATTGTGATGAAAAGTTCATGGAGCACTGTGATTAAAAAGGTCACAGAGAATGCTGATGACGAGGGCATGGAACTTTGTGATGACAAAAGTCATGAAGCATTGTGATGACTGGAGTAACGGAGCATTGTGATGACAGGTGTCCTGGAGCATTGTGATAAAAAGTGCATGGAGCATTGTGATGACATGGGCATGGAACATTGGTCTAATATGTTTCATGGATTATTGTGATGACATTTGGAATGGCGCATTGTGATGACAAGGGCATGGAGCATTGTGATGACCAGGACATGCACTATTGTGAAGACAGGTGTCAGGGAGCATTGTGATGACATATAAATGGCCCATTGTGATGACAATGGCTGGGAGCATTGTGATGTCAAGTGTCATGGAGGATTCTGATGACAAAGGTAATGGAGCATTGTGATGACAATGGCTTGGAGCATTGTGATGACAAGGGTCAGGGAGCATTTTGCTGAGAAGTGCATGGAAAATTGTGATGACAAGTGTAATGGAGCATTCTGATGACAAGCTTGTGGATTATTTTAATGACAATGGCATGGAGCATTGTGATGAAAACGGCATGGGGCATTGTGATGAAAAAGGCATGGAGCCTTTTCGTGACAGTGTTCAAGGAGCATTTTGATGACAATTGTCAGTGAGCATTGTGATGACAAGTGTATTGAGAATTGTGATGACAAAGGTCATGGACCATTGTGATGAAAGGCATCATGGAGCATTGTGATGACAAGTGTTATGGAACACTATGATCACAATGGTTTGGAGCATTGTGATGACAAACGCCATGGATCATTTTGATTTCAAGGAGCTTGGAGCATTGTGATGACAAGGGCATGAAGCAATGTGATCCCAAGTTTCATGGAGAATTGTGATGACAATGGAAATGGAGTATTGTGATGACAAGCGCATAGAGCATTGTAATGACAAGGTCATGTAGCATTCTGCTGACAAAGGCATGGAGCATTGTGATGACATGTGTCATGGAGCACTGTGATGACAAGCGTCACGGAGCATTGTGAATACATGGGTCATGGAGCATTGGGATGACAAGGGCATGGATCATTTTGATGACAAGGGTCATGGAGCACTGGGCTGAAAATGTTCATGGAGTGTGGTGATGACAGGGGTCATGGAACATTGTGATGACTAGGGAATGGAGCATTATGATGACAAGAGTCCCGGATCATTGTGTTGTCAGGTGTCTTGGAGTGTTGTGATGACAGTGGTCATGGAGCATTGTGACGATATTGGCCATGGAGCATTGTGATGAGTAGGTCGTGGAGCATTGGGCTGAAAATGTTCATGCATTATTGTGATGACAGGGATCATGGAGCATTGTGATGACAAGGGAATGGAGCATGGTGATGACAAGGTCCTGGAGCATTGTGATGAGAAGATCATGGAGACTTGTGATGACAAGTCTCATGGAGCATTCTGAAGAAAAGGGGCATGGAGCCTTGTGATTACAGGGGTCTTGGAGCATTGTGATGACTAGGGCATGGAGCATTGTGATGAGAAGGCCATGGAGCATTCTGATGACATGCGTCATGGAGTTTTGTGATGACAAGGGCATGGAGCATTTGTAATTACAGGGATCTTGGAGCATTGTGATGAAAAGTGCATGGATCATTGTGATGAAAAAGGCATGGAGCCTTGTCATGACAGGGTTCAAGGAGCATACTGACGACAAGTGTCAGGGAGCATTGTGATGACAAGTGTATTGAGCATTGTGATGACAAAGATCATGGAGCATTTTGATGAGAAGACCATGGATAATTGTGATGATGAGCGTCATGGGGTGTTGTGATGATAAGTGTTATGGAACATTGTGATCACAATGGTTTGGAAAATTACGATGACAGAGGTCATGGAGAATATTGATTTCATTGTGATGACAATAGACTGAAGCATTATGATGATGGGCATGGTGCATTGTGATGACAGGGTTCATGGAGCATTGAGATGAAAATGGGCATGGAGCATTGTGATTACAAGGGTCTTGGAGCATTGTGATGACAAGGGCATGGAACATTGTGATGAGAAGGCCATGGAACTTTCTGATGACATTTGTCATGGAGCTTTGTGATGACAAGGGCATGGAGCATTGCGATTTCATGGGTCTTGAGCAATGTGATGACAAGTGTCATGGAATCTTGTGATGACTAAGCCGAGAAACATTGTGATGGCAAGGGTCATGGTTCATTCTTATGACAGTTGTAATGGAGCATTTTGATGAGAATGGCATGGAACATTGGTCTGAAATGTTTCATGGATTATTGTGATGAGAGTGGGCATGGCGCTTTTTGATGACAAGAGCACGGAACACTGTGATACATGGGTCATGCAGGATTGTAATGACAAGGTCATGGAGCATTGTGATGAGAAGGGCATCGAGCATTGTGATGACAAGTGTCATGGAGCTTTGTGATGACAAGGGAATGGAGCAATATGATGAGAGTTTTCATGGAGCATTGTGATGACAATGACATGGAGCATTGTGATGCCAAGGGTCATGGAGCTTTGTGATGACAAGTCATGGAGCATTTTGATGACAAGGGTGTGGCGCATTGTGATGAAAAGGGCATGGAGCACTGTGATCACCACATCATGCAGTATTGTGTAGACAGTTGTCAGGGAGCATTGTGATGAGATATGTAATGCCCCATTGTGATGACAATGGCATAGAGCATTATGATGCCAAGTGTCATGGAGGATTCTGATGACAAAGGTAATGGAGCATTGCAATGACAATGGCTTTGAGCATTGTGATTACAAGGGTCAGGGTGCATTGTGCTGACAAGTGCATGGAGAATTGTGAGGACAAGGGTCATGGAACATTCTGATGACAAGATTGTGGGGTATTTTGATGACAATGGCATGGAGCATTGTGATGAAAACGGCATGGCACATTGTGATGAAAAAGGCATGGAGCCTTTTCGTGACAAGTTTCAAGGAGCATTCTGACGACAAGTTTCTGGAAGCACTGTAATGACGAGTGTATTTAGAATTGTGAAGACAATGGTCATGGAGCATTGTGATGAAAAGGCCATGGAGTATTGTGATGACAGGCATCATGGAGCGTTGTGATGACAAGTTTTATGGAACATAGTGATTACAAGGGTTTGGAGCATTGTGATGAGAGAGGTCATGGATCATTTTGATTTCAAGGAGCATGGAGCACTGTGATGACAAGGGCATGAAGCAATGTGATCCCAAGGTTCATGGAGGATTGTGATGACAATGGTAATGGAGTACTGTGATGACAAGTGCATAGAGCATTGTAATGACAAGGTTATGTAGCATTTGCTGTCAAATGCATGGAGCATTGTGATGACAGGTGTCATGGAGCACTGTGATGACAAGCGTCACGGAGCTTTGTGAATACAGGTGTCATGGAGCATTGGGATGACAAGGGCATGGTTCAATGTGATGACAAGGGTCATGGAGTATTGGGCTGAAAATGTTCATGGAGTATTGTGATGACAGGGGTCATGGAGCACAGTGATGAGTAGAGAATGGAGCATTGTGATGACAAGAGTCCCGGATCATTGTGTTGTCAGGAGTCATGGAGTGTCGTGATGACAGTGGTCTTGGAGCATTGTGATGATATTGGCCATGGATCATTGTGATGTGTAGGTTGTGGAGCATTGGGCTGAATATGTTAATGGATTATTGTGATGACAAGGGTCATGGAGCATTGTATGACAAGGGAATGGAGAATGGTGATGACAAGGTCCTGGAGCACTGTGATGAGAAGACCATGTAGACTTGTGATGACAAGTCTCACGGAGCATTCTGATGAAAAGGGGCTTGGAACATTGTGATTACAGGGGTCTTGGAGCATTGTGATGACTAGGGCATGGAGCATTGTCATGGGAAGGCCATGGAGCATTCTGATGACATGCTTCATGGAGATTTGTGATGACAAGCACATGGATCATTGTGATTACAGTGATCTTGGAGCATTGTGATGAAAAGGGCATGGAACATTGTGATGAAAATACATGGAGCCTTGTCATGAAAGGGTTCAAGGAGCATACTGACGACAAGTGTCAGGGAGAATTGTGATGACAAGAGTATTGAGCATTGTGATGACAAAGGTCATGGAGCATTGTGATGAGAAGACCATGGATAATTGTGATGATGAGCGTCATAGGGTGTTGTGATGATAAGTGTTATGGAACATTGTGATCACAAAGGTTTGGAGCATTATGATGACAGAGGTCATGGAGCATTTTGATTTCATTGTGATGACAATAGCCTGAAGCATTATGATGATGGGCATGGTGCATTGTGATGACAGGGTTCATGGAGCGTTGAGATGAAAAGTGGCATGGATCATTGTGATTACAGGGGTCTTGGAGCATTGTGATGACAAGGGCATTGAGCATTGTGATGAGAAGGCCATGGAACATTCTGATGACATGTGTCATTGAGCTTTGCGATGAAAAGGACATGGAGCATTGTGATTACAGGGGTCTTGGACCATTGTGATGACAAGGGTCATGGAGCCTTGTTATGACAAGGCCGTGGAACATTGTGATGGCAGGGGTCATGGAGCATTGTTATGACAGAGGTAATGGAGCATTGTGATGAGAAGGGCATTGAGCATTGGCCTGAAAGCTTTCATGGATTATTGTGATGAGACTGGGCACGGAGCTTTGTGATGACAAGGGCACGGAACACTCTGATACATGAGTCATGGAGGATTGTGATGAAAATGGCATGGAGCATTTTGATGAGAAGGGCATCGAGCATTGTGATGACAAGTGTCATGGAGCTTTGTGCTGACAAGCGCATGGAGCATAGTGATGACAAGGGTCAAAGAACATTGTGATGAAAAGTTCATGGAGCACTGTGATTAAAAAGGTCACAGAGAATGCTGATGACGAGGGCATGGAACTTTGTGATGACAAAAGTCATGAAGCATTGTGATGACTGGAGTAACGGAGCATTGTGATGACAGGTGTCCTGGAGCATTGTGATAAAAAGTGCATGGAGCATTGTGATGACATGGGCATGGAACATTGGTCTAATATGTTTCATGGATTATTGTGATGACATTTGGAATGGCGCATTGTGATGACAAGGGCATGGAGCATTGTGATGACCAGGACATGCACTATTGTGAAGACAGGTGTCAGGGAGCATTGTGATGACATATAAATGGCCCATTGTGATGACAATGGCTGGGAGCATTGTGATGTCAAGTGTCATGGAGGATTCTGATGACAAAGGTAATGGAGCATTGTGATGACAATGGCTTGGAGCATTGTGATGACAAGGGTCAGGGAGCATTTTGCTGAGAAGTGCATGGAAAATTGTGATGACAAGTGTAATGGAGCATTCTGATGACAAGCTTGTGGATTATTTTAATGACAATGGCATGGAGCATTGTGATGAAAACGGCATGGGGCATTGTGATGAAAAAGGCATGGAGCCTTTTCGTGACAGTGTTCAAGGAGCATTTTGATGACAATTGTCAGTGAGCATTGTGATGACAAGTGTATTGAGAATTGTGATGACAAAGGTCATGGACCATTGTGATGAAAGGCATCATGGAGCATTGTGATGACAAGTGTTATGGAACACTATGATCACAATGGTTTGGAGCATTGTGATGACAAACGCCATGGATCATTTTGATTTCAAGGAGCTTGGAGCATTGTGATGACAAGGGCATGAAGCAATGTGATCCCAAGTTTCATGGAGAATTGTGATGACAATGGAAATGGAGTATTGTGATGACAAGCGCATAGAGCATTGTAATGACAAGGTCATGTAGCATTCTGCTGACAAAGGCATGGAGCATTGTGATGACATGTGTCATGGAGCACTGTGATGACAAGCGTCACGGAGCATTGTGAATACATGGGTCATGGAGCATTGGGATGACAAGGGCATGGATCATTTTGATGACAAGGGTCATGGAGCACTGGGCTGAAAATGTTCATGGAGTGTGGTGATGACAGGGGTCATGGAACATTGTGATGACTAGGGAATGGAGCATTATGATGACAAGAGTCCCGGATCATTGTGTTGTCAGGTGTCTTGGAGTGTTGTGATGACAGTGGTCATGGAGCATTGTGACGATATTGGCCATGGAGCATTGTGATGAGTAGGTCGTGGAGCATTGGGCTGAAAATGTTCATGCATTATTGTGATGACAGGGATCATGGAGCATTGTGATGACAAGGGAATGGAGCATGGTGATGACAAGGTCCTGGAGCATTGTGATGAGAAGATCATGGAGACTTGTGATGACAAGTCTCATGGAGCATTCTGAAGAAAAGGGGCATGGAGCCTTGTGATTACAGGGGTCTTGGAGCATTGTGATGACTAGGGCATGGAGCATTGTGATGAGAAGGCCATGGAGCATTCTGATGACATGCGTCATGGAGTTTTGTGATGACAAGGGCATGGAGCATTTGTAATTACAGGGATCTTGGAGCATTGTGATGAAAAGTGCATGGATCATTGTGATGAAAAAGGCATGGAGCCTTGTCATGACAGGGTTCAAGGAGCATACTGACGACAAGTGTCAGGGAGCATTGTGATGACAAGTGTATTGAGCATTGTGATGACAAAGATCATGGAGCATTTTGATGAGAAGACCATGGATAATTGTGATGATGAGCGTCATGGGGTGTTGTGATGATAAGTGTTATGGAACATTGTGATCACAATGGTTTGGAAAATTACGATGACAGAGGTCATGGAGAATATTGATTTCATTGTGATGACAATAGACTGAAGCATTATGATGATGGGCATGGTGCATTGTGATGACAGGGTTCATGGAGCATTGAGATGAAAATGGGCATGGAGCATTGTGATTACAAGGGTCTTGGAGCATTGTGATGACAAGGGCATGGAACATTGTGATGAGAAGGCCATGGAACTTTCTGATGACATTTGTCATGGAGCTTTGTGATGACAAGGGCATGGAGCATTGCGATTTCATGGGTCTTGAGCAATGTGATGACAAGTGTCATGGAATCTTGTGATGACTAAGCCGAGAAACATTGTGATGGCAAGGGTCATGGTTCATTCTTATGACAGTTGTAATGGAGCATTTTGATGAGAATGGCATGGAACATTGGTCTGAAATGTTTCATGGATTATTGTGATGAGAGTGGGCATGGCGCTTTTTGATGACAAGAGCACGGAACACTGTGATACATGGGTCATGCAGGATTGTAATGACAAGGGCATGGAGCATTGTGATGAGAAGGGCATCGAGCATTGTGATGACAAGTGTCATGGAGCTTTGTGATGACAAGGGAATGGAACAATATGATGAGAGTTTTCATGGAGCATTGTGATGACAATGACATGGAGCATTGTGATGCCAAGGGTCATGGAGCTTTGTGATGACAAGTCATGGAGCATTTTGATGACAAGGGTGTGGCGCATTGTGATGAAAAGGGCATGGAGCACTGTGATCACCACATCATGCAGTATTGTGTAGACAGTTGTCAGGGAGCATTGTGATGAGATATGTAATGCCCCATTGTGATGACAATGGCATAGAGCATTATGATGCCAAGTGTCATGGAGGATTCTGATGACAAAGGTAATGGAGCATTGCAATGACAATGGCTTTGAGCATTGTGATTACAAGGGTCAGGGTGCATTGTGCTGACAAGTGCATGGAGAATTGTGAGGACAAGGGTCATGGAACATTCTGATGACAAGATTGTGGGGTATTTTGATGACAATGGCATGGAGCATTGTGATGAAAACGGCATGGCACATTGTGATGAAAAAGGCATGGAGCCTTTTCGTGACAAGTTTCAAGGAGCATTCTGACGACAAGTTTCTGGAAGCACTGTAATGACGAGTGTATTTAGAATTGTGAAGACAATGGTCATGGAGCATTGTGATGAAAAGGCCATGGAGTATTGTGATGACAGGCATCATGGAGCGTTGTGATGACAAGTTTTATGGAACATAGTGATTACAAGGGTTTGGAGCATTGTGATGAGAGAGGTCATGGATCATTTTGATTTCAAGGAGCATGGAGCACTGTGATGACAAGGGCATGAAGCAATGTGATCCCAAGGTTCATGGAGGATTGTGATGACAATGGTAATGGAGTACTGTGATGACAAGTGCATAGAGCATTGTAATGACAAGGTTATGTAGCATTTGCTGTCAAATGCATGGAGCATTGTGATGACAGGTGTCATGGAGCACTGTGATGACAAGCGTCACGGAGCTTTGTGAATACAGGTGTCATGGAGCATTGGGATGACAAGGGCATGGTTCAATGTGATGACAAGGGTCATGGAGTATTGGGCTGAAAATGTTCATGGAGTATTGTGATGACAGGGGTCATGGAGCACAGTGATGAGTAGAGAATGGAGCATTGTGATGACAAGAGTCCCGGATCATTGTGTTGTCAGGAGTCATGGAGTGTCGTGATGACAGTGGTCTTGGAGCATTGTGATGATATTGGCCATGGATCATTGTGATGTGTAGGTTGTGGAGCATTGGGCTGAATATGTTAATGGATTATTGTGATGACAAGGGTCATGGAGCATTGTATGACAAGGGAATGGAGAATGGTGATGACAAGGTCCTGGAGCACTGTGATGAGAAGACCATGTAGACTTGTGATGACAAGTCTCACGGAGCATTCTGATGAAAAGGGGCTTGGAACATTGTGATTACAGGGGTCTTGGAGCATTGTGATGACTAGGGCATGGAGCATTGTCATGGGAAGGCCATGGAGCATTCTGATGACATGCTTCATGGAGATTTGTGATGACAAGCACATGGATCATTGTGATTACAGTGATCTTGGAGCATTGTGATGAAAAGGGCATGGAACATTGTGATGAAAATACATGGAGCCTTGTCATGAAAGGGTTCAAGGAGCATACTGACGACAAGTGTCAGGGAGAATTGTGATGACAAGAGTATTGAGCATTGTGATGACAAAGGTCATGGAGCATTGTGATGAGAAGACCATGGATAATTGTGATGATGAGCGTCATAGGGTGTTGTGATGATAAGTGTTATGGAACATTGTGATCACAAAGGTTTGGAGCATTATGATGACAGAGGTCATGGAGCATTTTGATTTCATTGTGATGACAATAGCCTGAAGCATTATGATGATGGGCATGGTGCATTGTGATGACAGGGTTCATGGAGCGTTGAGATGAAAAGTGGCATGGATCATTGTGATTACAGGGGTCTTGGAGCATTGTGATGACAAGGGCATTGAGCATTGTGATGAGAAGGCCATGGAACATTCTGATGACATGTGTCATTGAGCTTTGCGATGAAAAGGACATGGAGCATTGTGATTACAGGGGTCTTGGACCATTGTGATGACAAGGGTCATGGAGCCTTGTTATGACAAGGCCGTGGAACATTGTGATGGCAGGGGTCATGGAGCATTGTTATGACAGAGGTAATGGAGCATTGTGATGAGAAGGGCATTGAGCATTGGCCTGAAAGCTTTCATGGATTATTGTGATGAGACTGGGCACGGAGCTTTGTGATGACAAGGGCACGGAACACTCTGATACATGAGTCATGGAGGATTGTGATGAAAATGGCATGGAGCATTTTGATGAGAAGGGCATCGAGCATTGTGATGACAAGTGTCATGGAGCTTTGTGATGACAAGTGCATGGAGCAATGGGACTAGAGTGTTCATTGAGCATTGTGATGACAATGCCATGGAGCACTGTGATGACAAGGGTCCTGGAGCTTTGTGATGACAAAGGTCATGGAGCATTTTGATGAGAAGCGTGTGGTGCATTGTCATGAGAAGGTGAGGGATCATTTTGATGACAGGGTCATGCAGCAATTTGTTGAAAAGTGTAATGGAACATGTTGTTGACAGGGGTTACAGAACATTGTGATGCCATGGGTCATGGAGCTTTGGGATGAAAAGTGCCATGGAGCATTTTGATGAGAGTGGTTATGGAAAATTGTGATGTCAGAGGGGTCTTGGAACATTGTGATTACAGGGTTGAGGGAGGATTGTGATGACTAGTGATGGAATATTGTGATATCTCAGGTGAGAGAGCATTTGGATGAGAAGTGCATGGAGAACTGTGATTACAAGTTTTATGGAGCATAGCGATGACAAAGTTGTGGATCATTGTGATGAAAATCGTGTGGCACATTAGGATGATAAGGGTCATGGAATATTGTTCTGACAAAGGCATGGAGCATTGTGATGACAAGGGTCACGGAGCATTGTGATGAAAAGTTCATGGAGCATTGTGGTTACAAAAGTCACAGAGCCTTGTGATGACGCGGGCATGGAACATTGTGATGACAAACGTTATGAAGCAATGTGATGACTGGATTCACGGAGCATTGTGATGACAGGGGTCATCGAGCAATGTGATGACAAGAGCATGGAACATTGTGATGACAAGGACATGGAGAGTTGTCGTGACAAGTTTCAGAGATTATTGTGATGACAGTGGACATGGTGCATTGTGATGACAAGGGCATGCAGCATTGTGATGAGAAGGTCATGGAGTATTGTGAAGAGACTTGTCAGAGAGCATTGTGATGACATATGTCATGGTCCATTGCGATGACAAGGCATGCAGCATTGTGATGAGAAGGTCATGGAGTATTGTGAAGAGACTTGTCAGAGAGCATTGTGATGACATATGTCATGGTCCACTGCGATGACAATGGCAGGGAGCATTGTGATGCCAACTGTAATGGAGGATTGTGATGACAAATATAATGGAGCACTGTGATGACTAGGGCTTGGAGCATTATGATGAGAAGGGTCATTGAGAATTTTCATGACATGGTCGTGAAGCATTGTGATGACAAGCTCCTGGAGCATTATGATGAGAAAACCATGGAGCCCTGTGATGACTAGTCTCATGGAGCATACTGATGAAAAGGAGCAAGGAGCATTCTGATTACAAGGTTTTTGGAACATTGTGATAACAAGTGCATGGAGCATTGTGATGACAAGGGCATGGAACATTGGTCTAATTAGTTTCATGAATTATTGTGATGACAGTTGGAATGGCACATTGTGATGACAAGGGCATGGAGCATTGTGATGACCAGGTCATGCATTATTGTGAAGAGAGGTGTCAGGGAGCATTGTGATGACATAAGTAATGGCCCATTGTGATGACAATGGCATGGAGCATTGTGATGCCAAGTGTCATGGAGGATTCTGATGACAAATGTAATGGAGCATTGTGATGACAATGGCTGGGAGCATTGTGATGACAATGGTCAGGGAGCATTGTGCTGACAAGTGCATGAAGAATTGTGTTGACAAGTGTCATGGAGCATTCTGATGACAACCTTGTGGAGTATTTTGATGACAATGGCATGGAGCATTGTGATGAAAACGTCATGGGGCGTTGTGATGAAAAATGCATGGAGTGCTTTTGTTACAGGTTTCAATGAGCATTCTGACGACAAGTGTCAGGAAGCATTGTGATGACAATTGTATTGAGAATTGTGATGAGAAAGGTCATGGAGCATTGTGATGAACAGGCCATGGAGTATTGTGATGACAGGCATCATGGAACGTTGTGATGACAAGGGCATGAAGCAATGTGATCCCAAGGTTCATGGAGGATTGTGATGACAAGCGCATAGAGCATTGTAATGAGAAGGTCATGTAGCATTTTGCTGACAAAGGAATGGAGCATTGTGGTGACCGGTGTCTTGGAGCATTGGGATGACAAGGGCATAGATCATTGTGATGACAAGGGTCATGGAGCATTCGGCTGAAAAAGTTCATGGAGTATTGTGATGACAGTGGTCATGGAGCATTGTGATGACAAGGGCATGGAGCATTGGTCTAATAAGATTCATGGATTATTGCGATGACAGTTGGAATGAAGCATTGTGATGACAAGGGCATGGAGCATTGTGATGACAAGAGTCCCGGATCATTGTGTTGTCAGGTGTCATGGAGTGTTGTGATGACAGTGGTCATGGAGCATCCTGATGATATTGGTCTGGTCAGGGAGCATTGTGATGAGAATGTCATGGAGCATTTTGCTGAAAATGTTCATGGAGTATTGTGATGAAAGTGGTCATGCAGCATTGTGATGACAAGACCATGGATAATTGTGATGATGAGCGTCATGGAGTGTTGTCATTATAAGTGTTATGGATCATTGTGATCACAAGGGATTGGAGCATTATGATGACAGAGGTCATGGAGAATTTTGATTTCATTGTAATGCCAATAGCCTGAAGAATTATGATGATGGGCATGGTGCATTTTGATGGCAGTGTTAATGGAGCATGGAGATGAAAAAAGGCATGGAGCATTGTGATTACAGGGTTCTGGGAGCATTGTGATGACAAGGGCATGGAGCATTGTGAGGAGAAGGCCATGGAACCTTCTGATGATATGCGTCATGGAGCTTTGTGATGACAAGGGCATGGAGCATTTTGATTACAGGTGTCTTGGAGCATTGTGATGACAAGGGTCATGGAGCCTTGTGATGACAAGGCCGTGGAACATTGTGATCTCAGGGGTCATGGAGCATTGTTATGACAGAGTTAATGGAGCATTGTGATGAGAAGGGCATTGAGCATTGGTCTGAAATATTTCATTGATTATTGTGATGAGAGTGGGCATGAAGCATTGTGATGACAAGGGCACGGAACACTGTGATACATGGGTCATGGAGGATTGTAGGGACAAGGGCATGGAGCAATGTGATGAGAGAGTTCATGGAGCATTGTGATGACAATGACATGGAGCATTGTGAGGAGAAGGCCATGGAGCATTCCGATTACATGCATCAGGTAGCTTTGTTATGACAAAGGCTAGGAGCATTGTGATTACAGGGGTCTTGGAACATTGTGATGAAAAGGGCATGGATCATTGTGATGAAAAATGCATGGAGCCTTGTCATGACAGGGTTCAAGGAGCATACTGACAAGTGTCAGGGAGCATTGTGATGACAAGTGTATTGAGCATTGTGATGACAAAGATCATGGAGCATTGTGATGACAAGACCATGGATAATTGTGATGATGATCGTCATGGGGTTTTGTGATGATAAGTGTTATGGAACATTATGATCACAATGGTTGGGAGCATTTTGATGACAGAGGTCATGGAGAATTTTGATTTCATTGTAATGATAATAGCCTGAAGCATTATGATAATGGGCCTGGGGCATTGTGATGATAGGGTTCATGGAAAATTGAGATGAAATAGGGCATGGAGCATTGTGATTTAAGGGGTCTTGGAGCATTGTGATGACATGCGCATAGAGCATTGTAATGACAAGGTCATGTAGAATTTTGCTGACGAAGGCATGGAGCATTGTGATGACAGGTGTCATGGAGCACTGTGATGACATGTGTCACGGATCATTGTGAATACAGGGATCATGGAGCATTGGGATGACAAGGTCATGGATCATTGTTATGAAAAGTGTCATGGAGCACTCCCCTGAAAATGTTCATGGAGTATTGTGATGAGAGGAGTCATGGAGCATTGTGATGACAGAGGTCATGGAGAGTTTTGATTTAATTGCACTGACAATAGCCGGAAGCATTATGGTGATGGGCATGATGCATTGTGATGACAGGGTTCATGGAGCATTGAGATGAAAAGGGGCATGGAGCATTGTGATTACAGGGGTCTTGGAGCACTGTGATGACAAGGGCATGCCTCATTTTGATGAGCGGGCCATGGAACATTCTGATGACATGTGTCATGGAGCTTTGTGATGACAAGGGCATGGAGAATTGTGATTACAGGGGTCTTGGAGAATTGTGATGACAATTGTCATGGAGCCTTGTGATGACAAGGCCGTGGAACATTGTGATGGCAGGGGTCATGGATCATTGTTATGACCGGGGTAATGGAGCACTGTGATGAGAAAGGCATGGAGCATTGAGATTACAATGTTTATGGAGCATTGCGATGACAAATTTGTGGACCGTTGTGATGAAAAGCGCTTGGCACATTTTGATGACATGGGTCATGGAGTATTTTTCTGACAAAGGCATTGAACATTGTGATGACAAGTTCATGGAGCATTGTGGTAACAAAGGTAACAGAGCCTTGTGATGATGCGGGCATGGACCATTGTGATGACAAATGTTATGAAGCATTGTGATGACGGGAGTCACAGAGCATTGTGATGACAGGGGTCATGAAGCTCTCTGATGACAAGGGCAAGGAGCATTGTGCTTAGAAAGGCATAGAGCATTGTGATGACAAGGGTCAAAGAGCATTGTTATAAAAAGTTAACGGAGACTTCCGGGTAAGATGGCGGAAGAGTAAGACGCGGAGATCACCTTCCTCCCCACGGATACAACAGAAATACAGCTACACGTGGAACAACTCCTACAGAACACCTACTGAACGCTGGCAGAAGACCCCAGACCTCCCAAAAGGCAAGAAACTCCCCACATACCTGGGTAGGGCAAAGCGGAGAGATCCCCACACAGAGGATCAGTGCCGAGCGGCACTCAGCAGCCCGAGAGGCTTGTCTGCTCGCCTGCCGGGGCGCGCAGCGCTGGAAGCTGAGGCTCGGGCTTCGGTCAGAGCGCAGGGAGAGGACTGGGGCTGGCCGCGAGAACTCAGCCTGAAGGGGGCTAATGTGCCACAGCTAGCCGGGAGGGAGTCCGGGAAAACTCTGGAGCTGCCGAAGAGGCAAGAGACTTTTTCTTCCCTCTCGGTTTCCTGGTGCGCGAGGAGAGGGGATTAAGAGCGCTGCTTAAAAGGGCTCCGCAGACGGGCGCGAGTCGCGACTGAAAGCGCGGAGACCAGAGACGGGCGTGGGACGCTGGGGCTGCTGCTGCCGCCGCCAAGAAGCCTGTGTGCGACCGCAGGTCACTGCCCACACCGCCCTTCCGGGAGCCTGTGCAGCCCGCCACTGCCGGGGTCCCGGGATCCAGGGCCGGCTTCCCTGGGAGAACGCACGGCGCGCCTCGGGCTGGTGCAACGTCACGCCGACCTTTGCCGCTGCAGGCTCGCCCCGCACTCCGTGCCCCTCCCTCCCGCCCGGCCTGAGTGAGCCAGAGTCCCCGAAGAGGCTGCTCCTTTAACCCTGTCCTGCCTGAGCGAAGAACAGACGCCCTCCGGCGACCTACACGCAGAGGCGGGGCCAAATCCAAAGCTGAGACCCAGGAGCTGTGAGAACAAAGAAGAGAAAGGGAAACCTCTCCCAGCAGCCTCAGAAGCAGCGGATTAAAGCTCCACAATCAACTTGATGTACCCTGCATCTGTGGAATACATGAATAGACAACACATCATCCCAAATTGAGGAGCCAGGAGTCAGTGCTGTGCCTCTGAGGTGGGAGAGCCAACTTCAGGACACTGGTCCACAAGAGACCTCCCAGCTCCACATAATATCAAATGGCAAAAATCTTCCAGAGATCTCCATCTCAACACCAGCACCCAGCTTCACTCAACGACCAGCAGGCTACAGTGCTGGACACCCTAAGCCAAACAACTAGCAAGACAGGAACACAACGCCACCCATTAGCAGAGAGGTGGCCTAAACTCATAAAAAGTCTGCAGACACCCCAAAACACACCACCAGACGTGGACCTGCCCACCAGAAAGACAAGATCCAGCCTCATCCACCAGAACACAGGCACTAGTCCCCTCCACCAGGAAGCCTACACAACCCACTAAACCAACCTTAGCCACTGGGGTCAGACACCAAAAACAACGGGAACTTTGAACCTGCAGCCTGCAAAAAGGAGACCCCAAACACAGTAACATAAGCAAAATGAGAAGACAGAAAAACACACAGCAGGAGAAGGAGCAAGATAAAAACCCACCAGATCTAACAAATGAAGAGGTAATAGGCAGTCTACCTGAAAAAGAATTCAGAATAATGATGGTAAAGATGATCCAAGATTCTATTTCCCAGATCCAAAATCTTGGAAATAGAATAGACAAAATGCAAGAAACAGTTAACAAGGTCCTAGAAGAACTAAAGATGAATCAAGCATCGATTAAAAACACAATACATGAAATAAAAAATACTCTAGATGGGATCAATAGTAGAATAACTGAGGCAGAAGAACGGATAAGTGAGGTGGAAGATAAAATAGTGGAAATAACTGCTGCAGAGCAAAATAAAGAAAAAAGAATGAAACGAACAGAGGACAGTCTCAGAGACCTCTGGGACAACATTAAACGCACCAACATTCGAATTATAGGGGTTCCAGAAGAAGAAGAGAAAAAGAAAGGGACTGAGAAAATATTTGAAGAGATTATAGTTGAAAACTTCCCTAATATGGGAAAGGAAATAGTTAATCAAGTCCAGGAGGCACAGAGAGTCCCATACAGAATAAATCCAAGGAGAAATACGCCAAGACACATATTAATCAAACTGTCAAAAATTAAACACAAAGAAATCATATTAAAAGCAGCAAGGCAAAAACAACAAATAACACACAAGGGAATCCCCATCAGGATAACAGCTGATCTCTCAGCAGAAACTCTACAAGCCAGAAGGGAGTGGCAGGACATAATTAAACTGATGAAGGAGAAAAACCTGCAACCAAGATTACTCTACCCAGCAAGGATCTCATTCAGATTTGATGGAGAATTTAAAACGTTTACAGACAAGCAAAAGCTGAGAGAATTCAGCACCACCAAACCAGCTTTACAACAAATGCTAAAGGAACTTCTCTAGGCAAGAAACACAACAGAAGTAAAAGACCTACAATAATGAACCCAAAACAATTAAGAAAATGGGAACAGGAACATACATATCAATAATTACCTTAAATGTAAATGGACTAAATGCTCCCACCAAAAGACACAGATTGGCTGAATGGATACAAAAACAAGACCCATATATATGCTGTCTACAAGAGACCCACTTCAGACCTAGAGACACATACAGACTGAAAGTAAGGGGATGGAAAAAGATATTCCATGCAAATGGAAACCAAAAGAAAGCTGGAGTAGCAATTCTCATATCAGACAAAATAGACTTTAAAATAAAGACTACTAGAAGAGACAAAGAAGGACACTACCTAATGATCAAGGGATCGATCCAAGAAGAAGATATAACAATTGTAAATATTTATGCACCCAACATAGGAGCACCTCAATACATAAGGCAAATACTAACAGCCATAAAAGGAGAAATTGACAGTAACACACTCATAGTAGGGGACTTTAACACCCCACTTTCACCAATGGACAGATCATCCAAAATGAAAATAAATGAAACACAAGCTTTAAATGATACATTAAACAAGATGGACTTAATTGATATTTATAGGACATTCCATCCAAAAACAACAGAATACACATTTTTCTCAAGTGCTCATGGAACATTCTCCAGGATAGATCATATCTTGGGTCACAAATGAAGCCTTGGTAAATTTAAGAAAATTGAAATTGTATCAAGTATCTTTTCCGACCACAATGCTATGAGACTAGATATCAATTACAGGAAAAGATCTGTAAAAAATACAAACACATGGAGGCTAAACAATACACTACTTAATAACGAAGTGATCACTGAAGAAATCAAAGAGGAAATTAAAAAATACCTAGAAACAAATGACAATGGAGACACGACGACCCAAAACCTATGGGATGCAGCAAAAGCAGTTCTAAGAGGAAAGTTTATAGCAATACAATCCCACCTTAAGAAACAGGAAACATCTCGAATAAACAACCTAACCTTGCACCTAAAGCAATTAGAGAAAGAAGAACAAAAACATCCCAAAGTTAGCAGAAGGAAAGAAATCATAAAAATCAGATCAGAAATAAATGAAAAAGAAATGAAGGAAACGATAGCAAAGATCAATAAAACTAAAAGCTGGTTCTTTGAGAAGATAAACAAAATTGATAAACCATTAGCCAGACTCATCAAGAAAAAAAGGGAGAAGACTCAAATCAATAGAATTAGAAATGAAAAAGGAGAAGTAACAACTGACACTGCAGAAATACAAAAGATCATGAGAGATTACTATAAGCAACTCTATGCCAATAAAATGGACAACCTGGAAGAAATGGACAAATTCTTAGAAATGCACAACCTGCCAAGACTGAATCAGGAAGAAATAGAAAATATGAACAGACCAATCACAAGCACTGAAATTGAAACTGTGATAAAAAATCTTCCAACAAACAAAAGCCCAGGACCAGATGGCTTCACAGGCGAATTCTATCAAGCATTTAGAGAAGAGCTAACACCTATCCTTCTGAAACTCTTCCAAAATATAGCAGAGGGAGGAACACTCCCAAACTCATTCTACGAGGCCACCATCACCTTGATACCAAAACCAGACAAGGATGTCACAAAGAAAGAAAACTACAGGCCAATATCACTGATGAACATAGATGCAAAAATCCTCAACAAAATACTAGCAAACAGAATCCAACAGCACATTAAAAGGATCATACACCATGATCAAGTGGGGTTTATTCCAGGAATGCAAGGATTCTTCAATATACGCAAATCAATCAACGTGATACACCATATTAACAAATTGAAGGAGAAAAACCATATGATCATCTCAATAGATGCAGAGAAAGCTTTCGACAAAATTCAACACCCATTTATGATAAAAACCCTGCAGAAAGTAGGCATAGAGGGAACTTTCCTCAACATAATAAAGGCCATATATGACAAACCCACGGCCAGCATCGTCCTCAATCGTGAAAAACTGAAACCATTTCCACTAAGATCAGGAACAAGACAAGGTTGCCCACTCTCACCACTCTTATTCAACCTAGTTTTGGAAGTTTTAGCCACAGCAATCAGAGAAGAAAAGGAAATAAAAGGAATCCAAATCGGAAAAGAAGAAGTAAAGCTGTCACTGTTTGCAGATGACATGATACTATACATAGAGAATCCTAAAGATGCTACCAGAAAACTACTAGAGCTAATCAATGAATTTGGTCAAGTTGCAGGATACAAAATTAATGCACAGAAATCTCTGGCATTCCTATATACTAATGATGAAAAATCTGAAAGTGAAATCAAGGAAACACTCCCATTTACCATTGCAACAAAAAGAATAAAATATCTAGGAATAAACCTACCTAAGGAGACAAAAGACCTGTATGCAGAAAATTATAAGACACTGATGAAAGAAATTAAAGATGATACAAATAGATGGAGAGATGTACCATGTTCTTGGATTGGAAGAATCAACATTGTGAAAATGACTCTACTACCCAAAGCCATCTACAGATTCAATGCAATCCCTATCAAACTACCACTGGCATTTTTCACAGAACTAGAACAAAAAAATTCACAATTTGTATGGAAACACAAAAGACCCCGAATAGCCAAAGCAATCTTGAGAACGAAAAATGGAGCTGGAGGAATCAGGCTCCCTGACTTCAGACTATACTACAAAGCTACAGTAATCAAGACAGTATGGTACTGGCACAAAAACAGAAATTTAGATCAATGGAACAGGATAGAAAGCCCAGAGATAAACCCACGGACATATGGTCACCTTATCTTTGATAAAGGAGGCAGGAATGTACAGTGGAGAAAGGACAGTCTCTTCAATAAGTGGTGTTGGGAAAACTGGACAGGTACATGTAAAAGTATGAGATTAGATCACTCCCTAACACCATACACAAAAATAAGCTCAAAATGGATTAAAGACCTAAATGTAAGGCCAGACACTATCAAACTCTTAGAGGAAAACATAGGCAGAACACTCTATGACATAAATCACAGCAAGATCCTTTTTGACCCACCTCCTAGAGAAATGGAAATAAAGACAAAAATAAACACATGGGACCTAATGAAACTTCAAAGCTTTTGCACAGCAAAGGAAACCATAAACAAGACCAAAAGACAACCCTCAGAATGGGAGAAAATATTTGCAAATGAAGCAACTGACAAAGGATTAATCTCCAAAATTTATAAGCAGCTCATGCAGCTCAATAACAAAAAAACAAACAACCCAATCCAAAAATGGGCAGAAGACCTAAATAGACATTTCTCCACAGAAGATATACAGACTGCCAACAAACACATGAAAGGATGCTCAACATCTTTACTCATTAGAGAAATGCAAATCAAAACTACAATGAGATATCATCTCACACCAGTCAGAATGGCCATCATCAAAAAATCTAGAAACAATAAATGCTGGAGAGGGTGTGGAAAAAAGGGAACACTCTTGCACTGCTGGTGGGAATGTGAATTGGTACAGCCGCTATGGAGAACGGTATGGAGGTTCCTTAAAAAACTACAAATAGACCTACCATATGACCCAGCAATCCCACTACTGGGCATATACCCCGAGAAAACCATAATTCAAAAAGAGACATGTACCAAAATGTTCATAGCAGCCCTATTTACAATAGCCCGGAGATGGAAACAACCTAAGTGTCCATCATCGGATGAATGGATAAAGAAGATGTGGCACATATATACAATGGAATATTACTCAGCCATAAAAAGAAATGAAATTGAGCTATTTGTAATGAGGTGGATAGACCTAGAGTCTGTCATACAGAGTGAAGTAAGTCAGAAAGAGAAAGACAAATACTGTATGCTAACACATATATATGGAATTTAAGAAAAAAAAATGTCATGAAGAACCTAGGGGTAAGACAGGAATAAAGACACAGACCTACTAGAGAATGGACTTGAGGATATGGGGAGGGGGAAGGGTAAGCTGTGACAAAGTGAAAGAGCGGCATGGACATATATACACTACCAAACGTAAGATAGATAGCTAGTGGGAAGCAGCCACATAGCACAGGGAGATCAGCTCGGTGCTTTGTGACCGCCTGGAGGGGTGGGATAGGGAGGGTGGGAGGGAGACGCAAAAGGGAGGGGATATGGAAACATATGTATATGTATAACTGATTAAATTTGTTATAAAGCAAAAAAAAAAAAAGTTAACGGAACATTGTGGTTAAAAAGGTCACAGAGACTGTTGATGATGAGGGCATGGACCATTGTGATGACAAAGTTCATAAAGCATTGTGATGACTGGAGTCATGGAGCATTGTGATAAAATGGGCATGGAGATTTGTGATGACAAGGGCATGGAGCATTGGTCCAATAAGTTTCATGGATTATTGCGATGACAGTTGGAATGGCGCATTGTGATGAGAAGGGCATGGAGCATTGTGATGACCAGGTCATGCAGTATTGTGAAGACAGGTGTCAGGGATCATTGTGATGAGATATGTAATGGCACATTGTGATGACAATGGCATGGAGCATTGTGATGCCAAGTGTCATGGAGGATACTGATGACAAAGGTAATGGAGCATTGTGATGACAATGGCTTGGAGCATTGTGATGACAAGGGTCATGGAGCATTCTGATGACAACCTTGTGGAGTATTTTGATGACAATGGCATGGAGCTTTGTGATGGAAACAGCATTGGGCATTGTGATGAAAATGGCATGGAGCCTTTTCGTGACAGGTTTCAAGGAGCATTCTGACGACAAGATTCAGGAAGCATTGTAATGACAAGTGTATTTAGAATTGTGATGACAAAGGTCATGGAGCATTGTGAGGAAAAGTCCATGGAGTATTGTGATGACAGGCATCATGTAGCGTTGTGATGACAACTGTTATGGAGCATTGTGATCACAAGGGTTTGGAGCATTGTGATGACAGAGGTCATGGATCACTTTGATTTCAAGGAGCATGGAGCATTGTGATGACAAGCGCATGAAGCAATGTGATCCCAAGGTTCATGGAGGATTGTGCTGACAATGGTAATGCAGTATTGTGATGACAAGAGCATAGAGCATTGTAATGACAAGGTCATGTAGCATTTTGCTGACAAAGGCATGGAGCATTGTGATGACAGGTGTCATGGAGCACTGTGATGACAAGCGTCATGGAGCATTGTGAATACAGGAGTCATGGAGTATTGGGATGACTAGGGCATGGATCATTGTGATGACAAGTGTCATGGAGCATTGGGCTGAAAATGTTCATGGAGTATTGTGATGACAGGGGTCATGGAGCATTGTGATGACAGAGGTCATAGAGAATTTTGATTTCATTGTGCTGACAATAGCCAGAAGCATTATGATGATGGGCATGATGCACTGTGATGACAGGGTTCATGGACCATTGATATGAAAAGGGGCATGGAGCACTGTGATTACAGGGTTCTGGGAGCATTGTGATGAAAAGGGCATGTAGCCTTTTGATGAGAAAGCCATGGAACATTCTGATGACATGTGTCATGGAGCTTTGTGATGACAAGATCATAGAGCATTGTAATTACAATGTTCTTGGAGCATAGTGATGAGAAGGGTCATGGAGCCATGTGATGAAAAGGCCATGGATCATCGTGTTGGCTTGGGACATGGAGCATTGTTATGACAGTGGTAATGGAGCATTGTGATGGCAAGGGCATGGAGCATTGCGATGAGATGGCCATGGAACATTCTGATGACATGTGTCATGGAGCTTTGTGATGACAAGGGCATGGAGCAATGTGATGAGAGCGTTCATGGAGCATCGTGATGACAAAGACATGGAGCATTGTGATGCCAAGCGTCATGGATCTTTGTGATGACAAATGTCATGGAGCATTTTGATGACAAGGGCGTTGTGCATTGTGATGAGAAGGGCAGGAGCATTGTGATGAAAGGGACATGGAGCAATTTGATGAAAAGAGTCATGGAACATTTTGATGACAGGGGTTATGGAACATTGTGATGTCAGTGGTCATCAAACATTGTGATGATAATGCATGTAGCATTGTGATGACAGGAGTCATGGAACATTGTGATGACAGGGGTGAGGGAGTATTGTGACGAATAATGATGTAACATTGTGATATCAGTGGTGAGAGAGCATTTTGATGAGAAGTGCATGGAGCATTGTGATGACAAGGTTTATGGAGCATTGTGATGACAAGATTGTGGAGCACTGTGATGACAAGCGCATCTTGCATTTTGATGACATGTGTCATGGAGCATCGTGCTGACAAGCGCATGGAGCATTGTGATGACAAGGATCATGGCGCATTGTGCTGAGAAATACATAGAGCATGGTGATGACAAGGGTCAAAGAGCATTGTGATGAAAGTTCATGGAGCATTGTGGTTAAAAACGTCACAGAGACTGTTGATGATGAGGGCATTGACCATTGTGATGACAAAGGTATAGAAGCATTGTGATGACTGGAGTCACAGAGCATTGTGATGACAGGTGTAATGGAGCATTGTAATAACAAGGGAATGGAGCATTGTGATGACAAGGGCATGGAGCATTGGTCTAATAAGTTTCATGGATTATTGTGATGCGAGTAGGAATGGAGCATTGTGATGACAAGGGCATGGAGCATTGTGATGACCAGGTCATGCAGTATTGTGAAGAGAGGTGTTAGGGAGCATTGTGATGACATATGTAATGGCCCATTGTGAGGACAATGGCATGAAGCATTGTGATGCCATGTGTCATGGAGGATTCTGATGACAAAGGTAATGGAGCATTGTGATGACAATGGCTTGGAGCATTGTGATGACAAGGGTCAAGTAGCTTTGTGCTGAGAATTGCATGGATAATTTTGATGACAAGGGTCATGGAGCATTTTGATGACAAGCTTGTGGAGTATTTTGATGACAATGGCATGGAGCATTGTGATGAAAACGGCATGGGGCTTTGTGATGAAAAAGTCATGGAGCCTTTCGTGACAGTGTTCAAAAAGCATTCTGACGACAAGTGTCAGGGAGCATTGTGATGACAAGTGTATTGAGAATTGTGATGACAAAGGTCATGGAGCATTGTGATGAAAAGGGCATGGAGTATTGTGATGGCAGGCATCATGGAGCGTTGTGATGACAAGTGTTATGGATCAATGTGATCACAAGTGTTTCGAGCATTGTGATGACAGAGGTCATGGATCATTTTTATTTCAAGGAGCATGGAGTATTGTGATGACAAGGGCATGAAGCAATGTGATCCCAAGTTTCATGGAGGATTGTGATGACAATCGTAATGGAGTATTGCGATGACAAGCGCATAGAGCATTGTAATGACAAGGTCATGTAGCATTTTGCTGACAAAGGCATGGAGCATTGTGATGACAGGTGTCATGGAGCACTGTGATGACAAGCGTCACGGAGCATTGTGAATACAGGGGTCATGGAGCATTGGGATGCCAAGGGCATGGATCATTGTGATGACAAGTGTCATGGAGCATTGGGCTGAAAATGTTCATGGAGTATTGTGATGACAGGGGTCATGGAGCATTGTGATGACAGAGGTCATAGAGAATTTTGATTTCATTGTGTTGACAATAGCCAGAAGCATTATGATGATGGGCATGACGCACTTTGATGACAGGGTTCATGGACCATTGATATGAATAGGGGCATGGAGCACTGTGATTACAGGGTTCTGGGAGCATTGTGATGAAAAAGGCATGGAGCATTTTGATAAGAAGGCCATGGAATATTCTGATGACATGTGTCATGGAGCTTTGTGATGACAAGGTCATAGAGCATTGTGATTACAGTGTTCTTGGAGCCTTGTAATGAGAAGGGTCATGGAGCCTTGTGATGAAAAGGCCATGGATCATTGTGTTGGCTTGGGACATGGAGCATTGTTATCACAGGGGTAATGGAGCATTGTGATGGCAAGGGCATGGAGCATTGCGATGAGAAGGCCATGGAACATTCTGATGACATGTGTCATGGAGCTTTGTGATGACAAGGGCATGGATCAATGTGATGAGAGCGTTCATGGAGCATCGTGATGACAAAGACTTGGAGCATTGTGATGCCAAGCGTCATGGATCTTTGTAATGACAAATGTCATGGAGCATTTTGATGATAAGGGCGTTGTGCATTGTGATGAGAAGGGCAGGGAGCATTGTGATGACAGGGTCATGGAGCAATTTGATGAAAAGAGTCATGGAACATTTTGATGACATGGGTTATGGAACATTGAGGTGTCACGGGTCATGGAGCATTTTGATGAAAATGTTCATGGAGCATTTTGATGACAGGGGTTACGTAACATTGTGATGTCAGTGGTCATCAAACATTGTGATTATAATGCATGTAGCATTGTGATGACAGGAGTCATGGAACATTTTGATGACAGGGTTGAGGGAGTATTGTGACGAATAGTGATGTAACATTGTGATATCAGTGGTGAGAGAGCATTTTGATGAGAGGTGCATGGAGCATTGTGATGACAAGGTTTATGGAGCATTGTGATGAGAAGATTGTGGAGCACTGTGATGACAAGTGCATGGTGCATTGTGATGACATGTGTCATGGAGCATCGTGCTGACAAGCGCATGGAGCATTGTGATGACAAGGGTCATGGAGCATTGTGCTGAGAAAGGCATACAGCATGGTGATGACTAGGGTCAAAGAGCATTGTGATGAAAATTTCATAGAGCATTCTGGTTAAAAACGTCACAGAGACTGTTGATGATGAGGGCATGGACCATTGTGATGACAAAGGTCAAGAAGCATTGTGATGACTGGAGTCACAGAGCATTGTGATGACAGGGGTCATGGAGCATTGTAATAACAAGGGAATGGAGCATTGTGATGACAAGGACATGGAGCATTGGTCTAATAAGTTTCATGGATTATTGCTATGAGAGTTGGAATGGCGCATTGTGATGAAAAGGGCATTGAGCATTGTGATGACCAGGTCATGCATTATTGTGAAGACAGGTGTCAGGGAGCATTGTGATGACATATGGAATGGCCCATTGTGATGAAAATGGCATGGAGCATTGTGATGCCAAGTGTCATGGAGGATTCTGATGACAAAGGTAATGGAGCATTGTGATGACAGTGGCTTGGAGCATTGTGATGACAAGGGTCATGTAGCTTTGTGCTGAGAATTGCATGGAGAATTATGATGACAAGGGTCATGGAGCATTCTGATGACAAGCTTGTGGAGTATTTTGATGACAATGACATGGAGCATTGTGATGAAAACGGCATGGGGCATTGTGATGAAAATGTCATGGAGCCTTTCGTGACCAGGTTCAAAAAGCATTCTGACGACAAGTGTCAGGGAGCATTGTGATGACAAGTGTATTGAGAATTGTGATGACAAAGGTCATGGAGCATTGTGATGAAAAGGGCATGCAGTATTGTGATGACAGGCATCATGGAGTTTTGTGATGAAACTGTTATGGAACATTGCGATCACAAGGGTTTGGATCATTGTGATGACAGAGGTCATGGATCATTTTGATTTCAAGGAGCATGGAGCATTGTGATGACAAGGTCATGAAGCAATGTGATCCCAAGGTTCATGGAGGATTTTGATGACAATGGTAATGGAGTATTGTGTTGACAAGCGCATAGAGCATTGTAATGACAAGGTTATGTAGCATTTTGCTGACAAAGGCATGGAGCATTGTAATGACAGTTGTCATGGAGCACTGTGATGACAAGCGTCATGGAGCATTGTGAATACAGGGGTCATGGAGCATTGGGATGACAAGAGAATGGATCATTGTGATGACAGAGATCATGGAGCATTGTGATGACAGAGGTCATGGAGAATTTTTATTTCACTGTGCTGACAATAGCCGGAAGCATTATGATGATGGGCATGGTTCATTGTGATGAGAGTGTTCATGGAGCATTGAGATGAAAAGGGGCATGGAGCATTGTGATGACAGTGGACTGGGAGCATTGTGATGACAAGGGCATGGAACATTTTGATGAGAAGGCCATGGAACATTCTGATGACATGTGTCATGGAGCTTTGTGATGACAAGGGCATGGATCATTGTGATTACAGGTGTTTTGGAGCATTGTGTTGACAAGGGTCATGGTGCCTTGTGATGGCAAGGCTATGGAACATTGTGATGGCAGGGGTCATGGAACATTGCTATGACAGGGGTAATGGAGCATTTTGATGAGAAGGGCATGGAACATTGTGATTACAAGGTTTATGGAGCATTGCCATGACAAATTTGTGGACCGTTGGGGTGAAAAGCGCGTGGCACGTTGTGATAATAAAGGACATGGAGTATTTTTCGGACAAATGCATGGAGCATTGTGATGACAAGGGTCACGGAGCATTGTGATGAAAATTTCTTGGAGCATTGTTGTTCCAAATATAAGAGAGCCCTGTGATGACACGGGCATCGACCATTGTTATGACAAATGTTATGAAGAATTGTGATGACTGGAGTCAAAGAGCATTGTGATGACAGGGGTCATAGAGCATTGTGATGACAAGGGCAAGGAGCATTGTGCTGAGAAAGGCATATAGCATTTTGATGACAAGGGGCAAAGAGCATTGTGATGAAATGTTCATGGAGCATTGTGGTTAAAAAGTCACAGAGACTTGATGATGAGGGCATAAACAATTGTGATGACAAAGGTCGTGGAGCATTGTGATGACTGGAGTCACGGTGCATTGTGATGACAGGGGTCATGGAGCATTGTGATAACAAGGGCATGGAGCATTGTGAAGACAAGGGCATGGAGTATTGGTCTAATATGTTTCATGGATTATTGCGATGACAGTTGGAATGGCATATTGTGATGAGAAGGACATGGAGCATTGTGATGACCAGGTCTTGCAGTATTGTGAAGACAGGTGTCAGGTTGCATCAGGATGACATATGTAATGGCCCATTGTGATGACAATGGCATGGAGCATTGTGATGCCAAGTGTCATGGAGGATTCTGATGACAAAGGTAATGGAGCATTGTGATGACAATGGCTTGGAGCATTGTGATGACAAGGGTCAGGGAGAATTGTGCTGACAAGTGCATGGAGAATTTTGATGACAAGCGTCATGGAGCATTCTGATGACAAGCCTGTGGAGTATTTTGATGACTATGGCATGGAGCATTGTGATGAAAACGGCATGGGACAGTGTGATGAAAAAGGCATGGAGCCTTTTTGTGACAGGGTTCAAGGAGCATTCTGACGACAAGTGTCAGGGAGCATTGTGATGACAAGTGTATTGAGAATTGTGATGACAATGGTCATGGAGCATTGTGATGAAAATGGCATGGAGTATTGTGATGACAGTCATCATGGAGCGTTGTGATCACAAGTGTTATGGAACATTGTGATCACAAGGGTTTGGAGCATTGTGATGACAGAGGTCATGCATCATTTTGATTTCAAGGATCATGGAGCACTGTGATGACAAGGGCATGAATTAATGTGACCAAAATGTTCATGGAGGATTGTGATGACAATGGTAATGGAGTATTGTGATGACAAGCGCCTAGAGCATTGTAATGACAAGGTCATGTAGCATTTTGCTGACAAAGGCATGGAGCATTGTGATGACAGGTGTCATGCAGCACTGTGATGACAAGCGTCACGGAACATTGTGAATACAGGGGTCATGGAGCATTGGGATGACAAGGGCATGGATGATTGTGATGACAAGGGTCATGGAGGATTGGGCTGAAAATGTTCATGGAGTATTTTGATGACAGTGGTCATGGAGCATTGTGCTGATAAGGGGATGTATCATTGTGATGACAGGGGTCATGGAACATTGTGATAAGAGGGTTAAGGGAGGATTGTGATGACTAGTGATGGAACATTGTGATATCTCATGTGAGAGAGCATTTGGATGAGAAGTGCATGGAGAATTGTGATTACAAGCTTTATGGAGCATAGCAATGACAAGGTTTTGTATCATTGTGATGAAATGCGCATGGCCTAATGTGATGACAAGTGTCACGGAGCATTGTGATGAAAAGTTCATGGAACATTGTGGTTACAAAGGTCACAGAGCCTTTTGATGACACGGGCATAGACCGTTGTGATGACATACGTTATGAAGCACTCTGATAACTGGATTAAAGGAGCATTGTGATGAAAGGGGTCATGGAGCATTGTGATGAATAGGGCATGGAGCATTGTGATGAAAGGGGCATGGAGATTTGGTCTGACAAGTGTCATAGATTATTGTGATGACAGTGGGCATGTAGCATTGTGATGACAAGGACATGGAGCATTGTGATGACAAGGGCATGGAGTATTGTGAAGACGTGTCAGGGAGCATTGTGATGACATATGTCATGGTCCATTGTGATGACTATGACATGGAGCATTGGTCTAATAAGTTTCATGGATTATTGTGATGACAGTTGAAATGGTGCATTGTGATGACAAGGTCATGGAGCATTTTGATGACCAGGTCATACAGTATTGTGAAGAGAGGTGTCATGAAGCATTGTGATGACATATTTAATGGCCCATTGTGATGACAATGGCATGGAGCATTGTGATTCCAAGTGTAATGGAGGATTCTGAGGACAAAGGGAATGGAGCATTGTGATGACAATGGCTTGGAGCATTGTGATGACAAGGGTCAGGGAGCATTGTGCTGACAAGTGCATGGAGAATTGTGATGACAAGGGTCATGGAGCATTCTGATGACAATCTTTTGGAGTGTTTTGATGTCAACGGCATGGTGCATTGTGATGAAAATGGCATGGGGCTTTGTGATGAAAAAAGCATGGAGCCTTTTCGTGACAGTGTTCAAGGAGCATTCTGATGACAAGTGTCAGGGGGCAATGTGATGACAAGTGTATTGAGAATTGTGATGACAAAGGTCATGGAGCATTGTGATGAAAATGGCATGGAGTATTGTGATGACAGGGTCATGGAGCAATTTGATGAAAAGTGTCATGGAACATTTTGATGACAGGTGTTATGGAACATTGTGATGTCATGGGTCATCGAACATTATGATGATAAGTGAATGTAGCATTGTGATGACAGGAGTCATGGAACATTGTGATGACAGGGGTGAGGGAGTATTGTGACAAATAGTGATGTAGCATTGTGATATCAGTGGTGAGAGAGCATTTTGATGAGAAGTGCATGGAGCATTGTGATGACAAATTTTATGGAGCATTGTGATGACAAGGTTGTTTAGCACAGTGATGATAAGCACATGGTGCATTGTGATGACATGTGTCATGGAACATTGTGCTGACAAGCGCATGGAGCATTGTGATGACATGTGTCATGGAGCATTGTGCTGAGAAAGGCATAGAGCATTGTGATGACAAGCGTCAAAGAGCATTGTGATGAAAAGTTCATGGAGCATTGTGGTTAAATAGGTCACAGAGACTGTTGATGATGAGGGCATGGAACATTGTGATGACAAAGGTAATGAAACATTGTGATGACTGGAGTCACGGAGCATTGTGATGACAGGGGTCATGGAGCATGGTGAAAAAAGGGCATGGAACATTGTGATGACAAGGGCAATGAACATTTGTCTAATAAGTTTCATGGATTATTGCGATGACAGTTGGAATGGCGCATTGTGTTGACAAGGGCATGGAGCATTGTGATGACCAGGTCATGCAGTATTGTGAAGACAGGTGTCAGGGAGCATTGTGATGACATATGTAATGGCCCATTGTGATGACGATGGCATGGAGCATTGTCATGCCAAGTGTCATGGAAGATTCTGATGACAATGGTAATGGAGCATTGTGATGACAATGGTTTGGAGCATAGTGATGACAAGGGTCAGGGAGCATTGTGCTGACAAGTGCATGGAGAATTGTGATGACAAGGGTCATGGAGCATTCTGATGACAAGCCTGTGGAGTATTTTGATGACAATGGCATGCAACATTGTGATGAAAACGGCATGGGACAGTGTGATGAAAAAGGCATGGAGCCTTCTTGTGACAGGGTTCAAGGAGCATTCTTATGACAAGTGTCAGGGAGCATTGTGATCACAAGTTTATTGAGAAATGTGATGACAAAGGTCATGGAGAATTGTGATGAGAAGGCCATGGATAATTGTGATGATGATCGTCATGGGGTGTTGTGATGATAAGTGTTATGGAACATTGTGATCACAAGGTTTTGGAGCATTATGATGACAGAGGTCATGGAGAATTTTGATTTCATTGTGATGACAATAGCCTGAAGCATTATGATGATGGGCATGGTGCATTGTGATGACAGCGTTCATGGAGCATTGAGATGAAAAGGGGCATGGAGCATTGTGATTACAGGGATCTTGGAGCATTGTGATGACAAGGGCATGGAGCATTGTGATTACAGGTGTCTTGGAGCATTGTGATGACAAGGGTCATGGAGCCTTGTGATGACAAGGCCGTGGAACATTGTGATGGCAGCGGTCATGGATCATTGTTATGACAGAAGTAATGGAGCATATTGATGAGAAGGGCATTGAGCATTGGTCTGAAATATTTCATGGATTATTGTGAAGAGAGTGGGCATGGAGCATTTTGATGACAAGGGCACGGAAGACTGTGATACATGGGTCATGGTGGATTTTAATTACAGGGGCATGGAGCATTGTGATGAGAACGCATGAGCATTGTGATGACAAGTGTCATGGAGCTTTGTGATGACAAGGGCATGGAGCAATGTGATGAGAGGGTTCATGGAGCATTGTGATGACAATGACATGGAGCATTGTGAGGCCAAGGGTTATGGAGCTTTGTGATGACAAAGGTCATGGAGCATTTTGATGACAAGGGTGTGGTGCATTGTGATGAGAATTGCAGGGAGCATTTTGTTGACAGGGTCATGCAGCAATTTGATGAACAGTGTAATGGAACATTTTGATGACAGGGGTTATAGAACACTGTGATGCCAGGGGTCATGGAGCTTTGGGATGAAAAGGGTCATGGAGCATTTTGATGACAGGTGTTATTGAACATTGTGATGTCAGGCGTCATGGAACATTGTGCTGATAAGGGGATGTAGCATTGTGATTACAGGGGTATGGAACACTGTGATTACAGGGGTGAGGGAGCATTGTGATAACTAGTGATGGATCATTGTGATATCTCAGGTGAGAGAGCATTTGGATGAGAAGTGCATGGAGCATTGTGATTACAAGGTTTATGGAGCATAGACATGACAAGGTTGTGGATCATTGTGATGAAAAGCGCGTGGCACATTGTGATGACAAGGGTCATGGAGCATTGTTCAGACAAAGGCATGGAGCACTGTGATGACAAGGGTCACGGAGCAGTGTGATGAAATGTTCATGGAGCACTGTGGTTACAAAGGACACAGGGCCTTGTGATGACGCGGGCATGGACCGCTGTGATGATAAACGTTATGAAGCATTGTGATGACTGGAGTCATGGATCATTGTGATGACAAGGACATGGGGCATTGTGATGAGAAGGTCATGGAGTATTGTGAAGAGAGGTGTCAGGGAGCATTGTGATGACATATGTCATGGTCCATTGCGATGAAAATGGCAGGGAGCATTGTGATGCCAAATGTAATGGAGCATTGTGATGGCAAATAAAATGGAGCATTGTGATGACTAGGGCTTGCAGCATTATGATTACAAGGGCCATTGAGTATTTTAATGACAAGGTCGTGAATCTTTGTGATCACAAGGTCCTGGAGCTTTGTGATGAGAAATCCATGGAGCCTTGTGAAGAAAAGTCTCATAGAGCATACTGATGAAAAGGGGCATGGAGCATTCTGATTAAAGGGGTCTTGGAACATTGTGATAACAAGTACATGGAGCATTGTGATGACAAGGGCATGGAGCATTGGTCTAATATATTTCATGGATTATTGCGATGACAGATGGAATGACACATTGTGATGACAAGGGCATGGAGCATTGTGATGACCAGGTGATGCAGTATTGTGAAGACAGGTGTCAGGGAGCATTGTGATGACATATGTAATGGCCCATTGTGATGACAATGGCATGGAGCATTGTGATGCCAAGTGTCATGGAGGATTCTGATGACAAAGGTAATGGAGCATTGTGATGACAATGGATTGGAGCATTGTGATGACAAGGGTCAGGGAGCATTGTGCTGACAAGTTCATGGAGAATTGTGATGACAAGGGTCATGGAGCATTCTAATGACAAGCTTGTGGAGTGTTTTAATGACAATGTCATAGAGCATTGTGATGAAAACGGCATGGGGCATTGTGATGAAAAAGGCATGGAGCCTTTTCGTGACAGGGTTCAAGGAGAATTCTGACGACTAGTGTCAGGGAGCATGGTGATGACAAGTGTATTGAGAATTGTGATGACAAAGGTCATGGAGCAATGTGATGAAAAGTGCATGGAGTATTGTGATGACAGGCTTCATGGAGCATTGTGATGACAAGTGTTATGGAACATTGTGATCAAAGGTTTTGGAGCATTGTGATGACAGAGGTCATGGATCATTTTGATTTCAAGGCACATGGAGCATTGTGATGACAAGGGCATGAAGCAATGTGATCCCAAGTTTCAAGGAGGATTGTGATGACAATGGTAAAGGAGTATTGAGATGACAAGCGCATAGAGCATTGCAATGACAAGGTAATGTAGCATTTTGCTGACAAAGGCATGGAGCATTGTGATGACAGGTGTCATGGAGCACTGTGATGACAAGCGTCAAGGAGCATTGTGAATACAGGGGTCATGGAGCATTGGGATGACAAGGGCATGGATCATTGTGATGACAAGTTTCATGGAGCATTGGGCTGAAAATGTTCATGGACTATTGTGATGACAGGGGTCATGGAGCATCGTGATGACTAGGGAATGGAGCATTGTGATGACAAGAGTCAGGGATCATTGTGTTGTCAGGTGTTATGGATGGTTGTGATGACAGGGGTCATGGAGCATTGTGATGATATTGGTCATGGAGCATTGTGATGAGAATGTCATGTAGCATTCGGCTAGAAATGTTAATGGATTATTGTAATGACAGGGGTCATGGAGCATTGTGATGACATGAGAATGGGGCATGGTGATGACAAAGTCCTGGAGCATTGTGATGAGATGACCATGGAGACTTTTGATGACAACTCTCATGGAGCATTCTGATGAAAAAGGGCATGGAGCATTGTGATTTCAAGGGTCTTGGAGCATTGTGATAACAAGAGCATGGAGCATTGTCAGGAGAAGCCATGGAGAATTCTGATGACATGCGTCATGGATCTTTGTGCTGACAAGGCCATGGAGCACTGTGATAACAGTGGTCTTGGAGCATTGTGATGAAAATGCATGGATCATTGTCATGTAAAAGGCATGGAGACTTGTCATCACAGGGTTCAAGGAGCATACTGACGACAGGTGTCAGGGAGTATTGTGATGACAAGTGTATTCAGCATTGTGATGACAATGATCATGGAGCATTGTGATGAGAACACCATGGATAATTGTGATGATGATCGTCATGGGGTGTTGTGATGATAAGTGTTATGGAACATTGTGATCACAAGCGTTTGGAGCATTATGATGACAGAAGTCATGGAGAATATTGATTTCATTGTAGTGACAATAGCCTGAAGCATTATGAAAATGGGCAAGGTGCATTGTGATGACAGGGTTCATGGAGCATTGAGATGAAAAGGGGCATGGAACATTGTGTTTACAGGGGTCTTGGAGCATTGTGATGACAAGGGCATGCAGCATTGTGATGAGAAGGCCATGGGACCTTCTGATGACATGCGTCATGGAGCTTTGTTATGACAAGGGCATGGAGCATTTTGATTACATATTTCTTGGAGCATTGTGATGACAAGGGTCATGGAGCCTTGTGATGACAAGGCCGTGGAACATTGTGATGGCAGTGGTCGTGGTGCATTGTTATGACAGAGGTAATGGAGCATTGTGATGAGAAGGGCATTGAGCATTGGTTTGAAATATTTCATATTATATTGTGATGAGAGTGGACTGGAGCATTGTGATGACAAGGGCACGGAACACTGTGATACATGGGTCATGGAGGATTGTAATGACAAGTGCATGGAGCAATGTGATGAGAGGGTACATGGAGCATTGTGATGACAGTGCCATGGAGCATAGTGAGGAAAAGGCCATGGAGCATTCTGATGACATGCGTCATGGAGCTTTTTGATGACAAGGGCATGGAGCATTGTGATTACAGGGGTCTTGGAGCATTGTGATGAATAGGGCATGGATCATTGTGATGAAAAATGCATGGAGCCTTGTCATGACAGTGTTCAAGGAGCATACTGACGACAAGTGTCAGGGAGCATTGTGAAGACAAGTGTATTGAGCATTGTGATGACAAAGATCAGGGAGCATTGTGATCAGAAGACCAAGGATAATTGTGATGATGATCGTCATGGGGTGTGGTGATGATAAATGTTATGGAACATTGTGATCACAAGGTTTTGGAACATTATGATGACAGAGGTCACGGAGACTTTTGATTTCATTGTAATGACAATAGCCTGAAGCATTATGATAATGGGCATGGTGCATTGTGATGACAGGGTTCATGGAGCATTGAGATGAAAAGGGGCATGGAGCATTGTGATTACAGGGGTCTTGTAGCATTGTGATGACAAACGCATAGAGCATTGTAATGACAAGATCATGTAGAATTTTGCAGACAAATGCATGGAGCACTGTGATGACAGGCGTCATGGTGCACTGTGGTGACATGTGTCACGGAGCATTCTGAATACAGGGGTCATGGATCATTGTGATGACAAGGGTCATGGAGCATTGGGCTGAAAATGTTCATGGAGTATTTTGATGAGAGGTGTCATGGGGCATTGTGATGACAGAGGTCATGCAGAATTTTGATTTCATTGTGCTGACAATAGCCGGAAGCATTATGATGATAGGCATGATGCATTGTGATGACAGGGTTCATGGAGCATTGAGATGAAAAGGGGCATGGAGCATTTTGATTACAGGGGTCTTGGAGCATTGTGATGACAAGGGTCATGGAGCCTTGTGATGACAAGGCCGTGGAACATTGTGATGGCAGGGGTCAAGTAGCATTGTTATGACAGGTGTAATGGAGCATTGTGATGAGAAGGGCATGGAGCATTGGGATTACAAGTTTTATGGAGCATTGCGATGACAAATTTGTTGACCGTTGTGATAAAAAGCGCGTGAAACATTGTGATAACAAGGGTCATGGAGCATTTTTCAGACAAAGGCATGGAGCACTGTGATGACAAGTGTCACGGAGCATTGTGATGAAAAGTTCATGAATCATTGTGGTTAAAAAGGTCACAAAGCCTTGTGATGATGCGGGAATGGACCATTGTTATGAAAAATGTTATGAAGCATTGTGATGACTGGATTCACGGAGCATGGTGATAACATGGGTCATGGAGCATTGTGATAACAAGGGCATGGTGCATTGTGATGAAAAGGGCACGGAGCATTGGTCTAATATGTTTCATGGATTATTGCGATGACATTTGGTATGGCGCATTGTGATGACAAGGGCATGGAGCATTGTAATGACCAGGTCATGCATTATTGTGAAGAGAAGTGTCAGGAAGCATTGTGATGACATATGGAATGGCCCATTGTGATGAAAATGGCATGGAGCATTGTGATGCCAAGTGTCATGGAAGATTCTGATGACAAAGGTAATGGAGCATTGTGATGACAATGGCTTGGAGCATTGTGATGACAAGGGTCAGGGAGCATTGTGCTGACAACTGCATGGAGAATTGTGATGACAAGGGTCATGGAGCATTCTGATGACAAGCTTGTGGAGTATTTTTATGACAGTGGCATGGAGCATTGTGATGAAAACGGCATGGGACAATGTGATGAAAAAGGCATGTAGCCTTTTCATGGCAGGGTTCAAGGAGCATTCTGACGACAAGTGTCAGGGAGCATTGTGATGACAAGTGTATTGAGAATTGTGATGACAAAGTTCATGGAGCATGGTGATGAGAAGGCCATTGATAATAGTGATGATGATCGTCATGGGGTGTTGTGATTATAAGTGTTATGGAACATTGTGATCACAAGAATTTGGAGCATTATGATGACAGAAGTCACGGAGAATTTTGATTTCATTGTGATGACAATAGCCTGAAGCATTATGATGATGGGCATGGTGCATTGTGATGACAGAGTTCATGGAGCATTGAGATGAAAAGGGGCATGGAGCACTGTGATTACAGGGGTCTTGGAGCATTGTGATGACAAGCGAATAGAGCATTGTAATGACAAGGTCATGTAGAATTTTCCTGACAAAGGCATGGAGCATTGTGATGACAGGTGTCATGGAGAACTGTGATGACAAGTGTCACGGAGCATTGTGAATACTGGGGTCATGAAGCATTGGGATGACAAGTGCATGGATCATTTTGATGACAAGTGTCATGGAGCATTGGGCTGAAAATGTTCATGGAGTGTTGTGATGACAGGGGTCATGGAGCATTGTGATGACAGAGGTCATGGAGAATTTTTATTTCATTGTGATGACAATAGCCTGAATCATTATGATGATCGGCATGATGCATTGTGATTACAGGGTTCATGGAGCATTGAGATGAAAAGGGGCATGGAGCACTGTGTTTACAGGGGTTGTGGAGCATTGTGATGACAAGGGCATGGAGCATTTTGATGAGAAGGCCATGGAACAATCTGATGACATGTGTCATGGAGCTTTGTGATGACAACGGCATGGAGCATTGTGATTAAAGGGGTCTTGGAGCATTGTGATGACAAGTGTCATGGAGCCTTGTGATGACAAGGCCGTGGAACATTGTGATGGCAGGGGTCATGGAGCATTGTTATGACAGGGGTAATGGAGCATTGTGATGAGAAGGGCATGCAGCATTGTGATTACAATTTTTATGGAGCATTGTGATGACTAATTTTGGACCGTTGGAATGAAAAGCGCGTGGCACATTGTGATGACAATGGTCATGGAGCATTTTACTGACAAAGGCATGGAGCATTGTGATGACAAGGGTCACGGAGCACTGTGATGAAATGTACATGGAGCATTGTGGATACAAAGGTAAGAGAGCCTTGTGATGACGTGGGCATGGACCATTGTGATGACAAATATTATGAAGCATTTTGATGACTGGAGTCACAGAGCATTGTGATGACAGGTGTCATGGAGCATTGTGATGACAAGGTCCTGGAGCATTGTGATGAGATGACCATGGAGACTTGTGATGACAAGTCTCATGGAGCATTCTGATGAAATGGGGCATGGAGCATTGTGATTACAGGGGTCTTGGAGCATTGTGATGACAAGGGCATGGAGCATTGTGAGGAGAAGGCCATGGAGTACTCTAATGACATACATCATGCAGCATTGTGCTGAGAAAGGCATAGAGCATTGTGATGACAGGGGATAAAGAGCATTGTGAAGAAAATTTCATGGAGCATTGTGGTTAAAATGTTCACAGAGACTGTTGATGATGAGGGCATGGACCATTGTGATGAAAAAGGTCATGAAGCATTGTGATGACTGGAGTCACGGAGCACTGTGATGACAGCTGTCATTGAGCACTGTGATAACAAGTGCATGGAGCATTGTGATGACAAGGGCATGGAGCATTGTGATGACCAGGTCATGCAGTATTGTGAAGAAAGTTGTTAGGGAGCATTGTGATGACATATGTAATGGCCCATTGTGATGACAATGGCATGGAACATTGTGATGCCAAGTGTAATGGAGGATTCTGATGACAAAGGTAATGGAGCATTGTGATGACAATGGCTTGGAGCATTGTGATGACAAGGGTCAGGGTGCATTGTGCTGACAAGTGCATGGAGAATTGTGATGACAAGGGTCATGGAGCATTCTGGTGACAAGCTTGTGGAGTATTTTGATGACAATGGCATGGAGCATTGTGATGAAAACTGCATGGGACTTTGTGATGAAAAAGGCATGGAGACTTTTCGTGGCAGGGTTCAAAGAGCATTCTGACGACAAATGTCATGGAGCATTGTGATGACAATGTATTGAGAATTGTGATGACAAATGTCATGGAGCATTGTGATGAAAAGGGCATGGAGTATTGTGATGACAAGCATCATGGAGCGTTGTGATGACAAGTGCTATGGAACACTGTGATCACAAAGGTTTGGAGCATTGTGATGACAGAGGTCATGGATCATTTTGATATCAAGGATCATGGAACATTTTGATCACAAAGGCATGAAGAAATGTGATCCCAAGATTCATGGAGGATTGTGATGACAATGGTAATGGAGTATTGTGATGACAAGCGCATAAAGCATTGTAATGACAAGGTCATGTAGCATTCTGCTGACAAAAGCATGGAGCATTGTGATTACATGTGTCATGGAGCACTGTGATGACAAGCGTCACGGAGCATTGTGAATACAGGGGTCATGGAGCTTTGGGGTGACAAGGGCATGGATCATTGTGATGACAAGTGTCATGGAGCATTGGGCTGAAAATTTTCATGGAATATTGTGATGGCAGGGGTCATGGAGCATTGTGATGACTAGGGAATGGAGCATTGTAATGACAAGGGAATGGAACATGGTGATGACAGGGGTCATGGAACATTTTGATTACAGGGGTGAGGGAGGATTTTGATGACTAGTGAGGGAACATGGTGATATCTCAGGAGAGAGCATTTGGATGAGAAGAGCATGGAGCTTTGTGATTACAAGTTATATGGAGCATAGCGAAGCCAAGGTTGTGGATCATTGTGATGGAAAGCCCGTGGCATATTTTGATGACAAGGTTCATGGAGCATTGTTCTGACAAAGGCATGGAGCACTGTGATGACAAGGGTCACGGAGCATTGTGATGAAATGTTCATGGAGCATTCTGGTTACAAACGTAACAGAGCCTTGTGATGACACGGGCATGGACCGTTGTGAGGACATACATTATGAAGCATTGTGATGACTGGAGTCACGAAGCATTGTGTTGACAGGGTTCATGGAGCATTGTGATGACAAGGGCATGGAGCATTGTGATGACAAAGTCATGGTTTATTGTGAAGACAGGTGTCAGGGAGCATTGTGATGACATATATCATGGTCCATTTCGATGACAATGGCATGGTGCATTGTGATGCCAAATGTAATGGAGGATTGTGATGACAAATATGATGGAGCATTGTGATGACTAGGGCTTGGAGCATTATGATGACAAGGGCCATTGAGTATTTTCATGACAATGTCGTGAAGCATTGTGATGACAAGTTCCTGGAGCATTGTGATGAGAAAACCATGGAGCCTTGTGATGACAGGTCTCATGGAGCATACTGATGAAAAGGGACATGGAGCATTCTGATTACAGGGGTCTTGGAACATTGTGATAGCAAGGGGATGTAGCATTGTGATGACAATGGCATGGAGCATTGGTCTAATAAGTTTCATGGATTATTGTGATGACAGATGAAATGGTGCATTGTGATGAGAGTGGACATGGAGCATTATGATGACAAGGTCATGGAGCATTGGGCTCAAAATGTTCATGGAGTATAGTGATGACATGATTCATGGACCATTGTGATGACAAGGGAATGGAGCATGGTGATAACAAGGTCCTGGAGCATTTTGATGAGATGACCATGGAGACTTGTGATGACAAATCTTATGGAGCATTCTGATGAAAAGGGGCATGGAGCATTGTGATTACAGGGGTCTTGGAGCATTGTGATGACAAGGGCATGGAGCATTGTGAGGAGAAGGCCATAGAACATTCTGATGACATGCGCCATGGATTTTTGTAATGACAAGGGCATGGAGCATTGTGATTACAGGGTACTTGGAGCATTGTGATGACAAGGGTCATCGAGCTTGGTGATGACAAGGCCGTGGAACATTGTGATGGCAGGTGTCATGGTGCATTGTTATGACAGAGGTAATGGAGCATTGTGATGAGAAGGACATTGAGCAATTGTCTGAAATGTTTCATGGATTATTGAGATGAGAGTGGGCATGGATCATTGTGATGACAAGGGCATATTGCATTGTGATGACAAGTGTCATGGAGCTTTGTGATGACAAGGGCATGGAGCAATGTGATGAGAGGGTTCATGGAGCATTGTGATGACAATGACATGGAGTATTGTGATGCCAAGGTTCATGGAGATTTGTGATGACAAATGTCATGGAGCATTTTGATGTAAACTGTGTGGTGCATTGTGATGAGAAGGGCAGGGAGAATTTTGATGAGAGGGTCATGGAGCAATTTGATAAAAAGTGTAATGGAACATTTAGATGACAGGGGTTATAGAACATTGTGATGACATGGGTCATGGAGCTTTGGGATGAAAAGGGTCATGGAGCATTTTGATGACAGTGGTTATGGAACATTGTGATGTCAGGGGTCATGGAACATTGTGTTGATAAGGGGATGTAGCATTGTGATGACAGTGGTCATTGAACACTGTGATTACAGGGGTGAGGGAGGACTGTGAAAACTAGTGATGGATCATTGTGATATCTCAGGTGAGAGAGCATTTGGATGATAAGTGCATAGATCATTGTGATTACAAGGTTTATGGAGCATAGCGAGGACAAGGTTGTGGATCATTGTGATGAAAAGTGCGTGTCACATTGTGATGACAAGGGTCATGGAGCATTGTTCTGACAAAGGCATGGAGCATTGTGATGACAAGGGTCACGGAGCATTGTGATGAAATGTTCATGGAACATTGTGGTTACAAAGGACACAGAGCCTTGTGATGACGCGGGCATGGACCGTTGTGATGACAAACGTGATGAAGCATTGTGATGACTGGAGTCACGGAGCATTGTGATGACCTGGGTCATGGAGCATACTGATGAAAAGGGGCATGGAGCATTGTGATTACAGGGGTCTTGGATCTTTGTGATGACAAGGACATGGAGCATTGTGAGGAGAAGACAAAGGAGCATTCTGATGGCATGCATCATTGAGCTTTGTGATGACAAGGGCATGGAGCTTCGTGATTACATGGGTCTTGGAGCATTGTGATGAAAAGGGCATGGATCATTGTGATGAAAAAGGCATGGAGCCTTGTCATGACAGGGTAAAAGGAGCATACAGACAACAAGTGTCAGGGAGCATTTTGATGACAAGTGTATTGAGCATTGTGATGATGAAGGTCATGGAGCATTTTGATGAGAAGACCATGGATAATTGTGATGACGAGCATCATGGGGCATTGTGATGACAAGTGTTATGGAATATTGTGATCACAAGGGTTTGGAGCATTGTTATGACAGAGTTCATGGAGCATTTTGATTTCATTGTGATGACAATAGCAAGAAGCATTATGATGATGGGCATGGTGCATTGTGATGACAAGGTTCATGGATCATTGAGTTGAAAAGGGGCATAGAACATTATGATTACAGTGTTTTTGGAGCCTTGTGATGAGAAGGGTCATGGATCCTTGTGATGACAAGGCCATGGAACATCGTGATGGCAGGGGTCATGGAGCATTGTTATGACAGTGTTAATGGAGCATTGTGATGAGAAGGTCATGGAGCATTTTGATGACATGTGTCATGTAGCTATGTGAAGACAAGGGCATGGAACAATGTGATGAGAGCGTTCATGGAGCATTGTGATGACAATGACATGGAAGATTGTGATGCCAAGTGTCATGGATCTTTGTGATGACAAATGTCATGGAGCATTTTGATGGCAAGGGCGTTGTGCATTTTGATGGGAAGGGCAGGGAGCATTGTGATGACAGGGTCATGGAGCAATTTGATGAAAAGTGTCATGAAACATTTTGATGACAGGTGTTATGGAACATTGTGATGTCATGGGTCATCGAATATTGTGATGATATGTGCATGTAACATTGTGATGACAAGAGTCATGGTACATTGTGATGACAGGGGTGAGGGAGTATTGTGACAAATAGTGATGTAGCATTGTGATATCAGTGTTGAGAGAGCATTTTGATGAGAAATGCATGGTGCATTGTGATGACAAATTTTATGGAGCAATGTGTTGACAAGATTGTGGAGCACTGTGATGATAAGCGCATGATGCATTGTGATGACATGTGTCACGGAGCATTGTGCTGACAAGCGCATGGAGCATTGTGATGACAAGGGTCATGGAGCAGTGTGCGCAGAAAGGCATAGATCATTGTGATGACATGGGTCAAAGAGCATTGTGATGAATAGTTCATGGAGCATTGTGTTTAAAAAGGTCACAGAGACTGTTGATGACGAGGGCATGGACCATTGTGATGACAAAGGTCATGAAGCACTGTGATGACTGGAGTCACGGAGCATTGTGATGACAGGGGTCATGGAGCATTGTGATAAAAAGCACATGGAACATTGTGATGACAAGGGCATGGAGCATTGTGATGACGAAGTCATGCAGTATGGTGAAGACAGGTGTCAGGGAGCATTGTGATAACATATGTAATGGCCCATTGTGATGACGATGGCATGGAGCATTGTGATGCCAAGTGTCATGGAGGATTCTGATGACAAACGTAATGGAGCATTGTGATGACAATGGCTTGGAGCATTGCGATGACAAGGGTCAATGTGCATTGTGCTGTCAAGTGCATGGAGAATTGTGATGACAAGGGTCGAGGAACACTCTGATGACAAGCTTTTGGAGTATTTTGATGACAATTGCATGGAGCATTGTGATGAAAACGGCATGGAGCATTGTGATGAAAAAGGCATGGAGCCTTTTCGTGACAGGGTTCAAGGAGCATTCTCATGACAAGTGTCAGGGAGCATTGTGATGACAAATGTATTGAGAATTGTGATGACAAAAGTCATGGAGCATTGTGATGGGAAGGCCATGGATAATTGTGATGATGATCGTCATGGGGTGTTGTGATGAAAAGTGTTATGGAACATTGTGATCACAAGGTTTTGGAGCATTATGATGACAGAGGTCATGGAGAATTTTGATTTCATTGTGATGACAATAGCATGAAGCATTATGATGATGGGCATGGTGCATTGTGATGACAGGCTTCATGGAGCATTGAGATGAAAAAGGGCATGGAGCATTGTGATTACAGGGATCTTGGAGCATTGTGTTGACAAGGGCATGGAGCATTGTGATTACAGGGTTCTTGGAGCATTGTGATGACAAGGGTCATGGAGCCTTGTGATGACTAGACCATGGAACATTGTGATGGCAGTCGTCATGGCTCATTGTTATGACAGAAGTAATAAAGCATTTTGATGAGAAGGGCATTGAGCATTGGTCTGAAATATTTCATGGATTATTGTGATGAGAGTGGGCATGGAGCACTGTGATGACAAGGGCACGGAAGACTGTGATACATGGGTCATGGAGGATTGTAATGACAGGGGCATAGAGCATTGTGATGAGAACGCATCGAGCATTGTGATGACATGTGTCATGGAGCTTTGTGATGACAAGGGCATGGAGCAATGTGATGAGAGGGTTCATGGAGCATTGTGATGACAGTGACATGGAGCATTGTGATGCCAAGGGTCATGGTGCATTGTGATGAGAAGTGCAGGGAGCAGTTTGATGACCGGGTAATGCAGCAATTTGATAAAAAGTGTAATGGAACATTTTGATGGCAGGGGTTATAGAACATTGTGATGTAAGGGGTCTTGGAGCTTTGTGATGACAAGTCTCATGGTGCATTGTGATGACTAGGGAATGGAGCAATGTGATGACAAGAGTCCTGGATCATTGTGTTGTCAGGTGTCATGGAGTGTTGTGATGATAGTGGTCATGGAGCATTGTGATGATATTGGCCATGGAGCATTGGAATGAGTAGGTCGTGGAGCATTGGGATGAAAATGCTCATGGATTACTGTGATGACAGGTGTCATGGAGCATTGTGATGACAAGGGAATGGAGCATGGTGATGACAAGGTCCTGGAGCATTGTGATGAGAAGACCATGGACACTTTTAATGACAACTCTCATGGAGCATTCTGATGAAAAGGGGCATGGAGAATTGTGATTACAGGGGTCTTGGAACATTGTGATGACAAGGGCATGGAGCACTGTGAGGAGAAGACCAAGGAGCATTCTGATGGCATGCGTCATTGAGCTTTGTGATGACAAGTTCATGGAGCATTGTGATTACATGGGTCTTGGATCGTTGTGATGAAAATGGCATGGATCATTGTGATGAAAAAAGCATGGAGACTTGTCATGACAGGGCTCTAGGAGCATACAGACAACAAGTTTCAGGGAGCATTTTGATGAAAAGTGTATTGAGCATTGTGATGACGAAGGTCATGGAGCACTGTGATGAGAATACCATGGATAATTGTGATGACGAGCGTCATGGGGCATTGATATGACAAGTGTTATGGAATATTGTGATCACAAGGGTTTGGAGCATTGTTATGATTGAGGTCATGGAGCATTTTGATTTCATTGTGATGGCAATAGCATGAAGCATTATGATGATGGGCATGGTGCACTGTGATGACAGGTTTCATGGATCATTGAGATGAAAAGTGGCATAGAGCATTGTGATTACAGTGTTCTTGAAGCATTGTGATGAGAAGGGTCATGGAGCCTTGTGATGACAAGGCCATGGAACATCGTGATGGCAGGGGACATGGAGCATTGTTATGACAGGTGTAATGGAGCTTTGTGATGGCAAGGCCATGGAGCATTGTGATGAGAAGGCCATGAAGCATTCTGATGACATGTGTCATGGAGCTATGTGAAGCCAAGGGCATGGAGCAATGTGATGAGAGCGTTCATGGAGCATTGTGATGACAATGACATGGAGCATTGTGATGCCAAGGGTCATGGATCTTTGTGATGACAAAGGTTATGGAGCATTTTGATGGCAAGGGCATTGTGCATTGGAATGAGAATGGCAGGGAGCCTTGTGATGACAGGGTCATGGACCAATTTGATGAAAAGTGTCATGGAATATTTTGATGACAGGGGTTAAGGAACATTGAGATGTCATGGGTCATCCAACATTGTTATGATAAGTGCATGTAGCATTGTTATGACAGGAGTCATGGAACACTGTGATGACAGGGCTGAGGGGGTATTGTGACAAATATTGATGTAGCATTGTGATATCAGTGGTGAGAGAGCATTTTGATGAGAAGTGCATGGAGCATTGTGATGACAAATATTATGGAGCATTGTGATGACAAGATTGTGGAGCACTGTGATGACAAGCGCATGGTTCATTGTGATTACATGTGTCATGGAGCACTGTGCTGACAAGCACATGGAGCATTGTGATGAGAAGGGTCAAAGAGCATTGTGATGAAAATTTCATGGAGCATTGTGGTTAAAAAGGTCACAGAGACTGCTCATGACGAGGGCATGGAGCATTGTGATGAAAAAGGTCATGAAGCATTTTGATGACTGGAGTCACGGAGCATTGTGATGACAGGGGTCATGGAGCATTGTAATAACAAGGACATGGAGCATTGTGATGACCAGGGCATGGAACATTGGTCTAGTATGTTTCATGGATTATTGCGATTACAGTTGGAATGGCGCACTGTGATGACAAGGGCATGGAGCATTGTGATGAACAGGTCATGCAGTACTGTGAAGATAGGTGTCAGGGAGCAATTTGATGACATATGTAATGGCCCATTGTGATAACAAGGGCATGGAGCATTGTGATGACAAGGGCATGGAACATTGGTCTAATAAGTTGCATGGATTATTGTGATGACAGTTGGAATGCCACATTGTGATGACAAGGGCATGGAGCATTTTGATGACCAGGTCATGCAGTATTGTGAAGACAGGTGTCAGGGAGCATTGTGATGACAAGTGTATTGAGCATTGTGATGACAAACGTCATGGAGCATTGTGATGAGAAGACCATATATAATTGTGATGATGAGCGTCATGGGGTGTTGTGATGATAATCTTATGGAACATTGTGATCACAAGGGTTTGTAGCATTATGATGACAGAGGTCATGGAGAATTTTGATTTCATTGTGATGACAATAGCCTGAAACATTATGATGATGGGCATGGTGCATTGTGATGACAGGGTTCATGGAGCATTGAGATGAAAAGGGGAATGGAGCATTGTGCTTACCGGGGTCTTGGAGCATTGTGATGACAAGGGCATGGAGCATTGTGATGAGAAGGCAATGGAACATTCTGATGACATGCGTCATGGAGCACTATGATGACAAGGGCATGGAGCATTGTGATTAAAGTGGTCTTGCAGCATTGTGATGACAAGGGTCATGGAGCCTTGTGATGACATGCCATTGTACACTGTGATGGCAGGTGTCATGGAGCATTGTTATGACAGAGGTAATGGAGCATTGTGATGAGAATTGCATTGAGCTTTGGTCTAAAATGTTTCATGGTTTATTGTGATTAGAGTGGGCATGGAGCACTGGGATGACAATGGCACGGAACACTGTGATACATGGTTCATGGAGGATTGTAATGTCAAGGGCATGGAGCATTGTGATGAGAAGGGCATCGAGCATAGTGATGACAAGTGTCATGGAGCTTACTGATGACAAGGGCATGGAGCAATGTGATGAGAGTGTTCATGGAGCATTGTGATGACAAAGAAATGGAGCATTGTGATGCCAAGGGTCATGGAGATTTGTTATGACAAATAACAGGGAGCATTTCGATGACAATGGTGTGGTGCATTGTGATGAGAAGGGCAGGGAGCATTTTGATTACAGGTTCATGCAGCAATTTGATTAAAAGTGTAATAGAACATTTTGAGGGCAGGGGTTATAGAACATTGTGATGTCAGGGGTCATGGAGCTTTGGGATGAAAAGGGTCATGGTGCACTTGGATGACAGGGGTTATGGAACATTCTGATGCCAGGGGTCATGGAACATTGTGATGATAAGTGTATGTAGCATTGTGATGACAGGGGTCATGTAATATTATGATTACCGGGGTGAGGGAGTATTGTGATGACTAGTGATGGAACATTGTGATATCTCTGGTGAGAGAGAATTTGGATGAGAAGTGCATGGAGAATTGTGATTACAAGGTTTATGGAGCATAGCGATGACAAGGTTGTGGACTGATGTGATGAATAGCATGTGGCACATTGTGATGACAAGGATCATGGAGCATTGTTCTGACAAAGACATGGAGCATTGTGATGAGAAGTGTCACGGAGCATTGTGATGAAAAGTTCATGGAGCATTGTGGTTACAAAGGTCACAGAGCCTTGTGATGACGCGGGCAAGGACCGTTTTGATGACAAACTTTATGAAGAATTGTGTTGACTGGAGTCATGGAGCATTGTGATGATAGGGGTCATGGTGCATTGTGATGACAAGGGCATGGAGGAGTGTGATGACAGGGGCATGGAGCATTGGTCTGACAAGTTTCATAGATTATTGTGATGACAGTGGACATGGTGCATTGTGATGACAAGGGCATGGATCATGGTGATGAGAAGGTCATGGAGTATTGTGAAGACAGGTGTCAGGAAGCATTGAGATGACATATGTCATGGTCCATTGCGATGACATTGGCATGGAGCATTGTGATGCCAATTGTAATGGAGGATTGTGATGACAAATAAAATGGAGCATTGTGATGACTAGGGCTTGGAGCACTATGATGACAAGGGCCATTGAGAATTTTCATGACAAGTTCGTGAAGCATTGTGATGACAAGGTCCTGGAGCATTGTGATGAGAAATCCGTGGAGCCTTGTGATGACAAGTCTCATATAGCATACTGATGAAAAGGGGCATGGACCATTGTGATTACAGGGGTCTTGGAATATTGTGATGAAAATGGCATGGAGCATTGTGAAGAGAAGTCCAAGGAGCATTCTGAGGACATGCATCATTGAACTCTGTGATGACAAGCGCATGGAGCATTGTGATTACAGGGGTCTTGGAGCATTGTGATGAAAATGGCATGGATCATTGTGATGAAAAAGGCATGGAGCCTTGTAATGACAGGGTTCAAGGAGCATACAGACAACAAGTGGCAGGGAGCATTGTGATGACAAGTGTATTGATCATTGTGACGACAAAGGTCATGGAGCATTGTGATGAGAAGACCATGGATAATTGTGATGACGAGCGTCATGGGGCATTGTGATGACAAGTGTTATGGAATATTGTGATCACAAGGGTTTGGAGCATTGTTATGACAGAGGTCATGGAGCATTTTGATTTCATTGTGATGACAATAGCATGAAGCAATATGATGATGGGCATGTTGCATTGTGATGACAGGGTTCATGGATCATTGAGATGAAAAGGGGCATGGAGCATTATGATTACAGGGATCATGGATCATTGAGATGAAAATGGGCATGGAGCATTGTGATTACAGGGGTCTTTGATCAATGTGATAAGAAGAGTCATGGAGATTTGTGATGACTAGGCCATGGAACATTGTGATGGCAGAGGTCATGGAGCACTGTTATTACTGGGGTAATGGAACATTGTGATGGCAAGGGCATGAAGCATTGTGATGAGAAGGCCATGGAGCATTCTGATGACATGTGTCATGGAGCTTTGTGAAGACATGGGCATGGAGCAATGTGATGAGAGCGTTCATGGAGCATTGTGATGACAATGACATGGAGCATTGTGATGCCAAGGGTCATGTATCTTTGTGATGACAAAGGTCATGGAGCATTTTGATGACAAGGGCGTTGTGCATTGTGATGAGAAGTGCAGGGAGCATTGTGATGACAGGGTCATGGAGCAATTTGATGGAAAGTATCAAGGAACATTTTGATGACAGGGGTTATGGAACATTGTGATGTCAGGGGTCATCGAACATTGTGATGATAAGTGCATGTAGCATTGTGATGACAGGAGTCATGGAACATTGTGATGACAGAGGAGAGGGAGTATTGTGACGAATAGTGATGTAACATTGTGATATCAGTGGTGAGAGAGTATTTTGATGAGAAGTGCATGGAGCATTGTGATGACAAGTGTTATGGAGCATTGTGATGACAAGATTCTGGAGCACTGTGATGACAATGGCTTGGAACATTGTGATGACAAGCGTCAGGGAGCATTATGCTGACAAGTGCCTGGAGAATTGTGATGACAAGGGTCATGGAGCATTTTGCTGACAGGGCTTATGGAAAATTGTGATGTCAGAGGTCATGGAACATTTTGATGATAAGGGGATGTAGCATTGTGATGACAGGGTCATGGAACATTGTGATTCCAGGAGTGAGGAAGTATTGTGATGACTAGTGATGGAACATTGTGATATCTCTGGTGAGAGAGCATTTTGTTGAGAAGGGCATGGACCATTGTGATTACAAAGTTTATGGAGCATTGCAATGATAAGGTTGTGGACCGTTGTGATGAAATATGTCTGGCACATTGTGATGACAATGGTCATGGAGCATTGTTCTGACAAAGACATGGAGCATTGTTATGACAAGGGTCACAAAGAATTGTGATGAAAAGTTCATGGAGCATTGTGGTTACAAACGTCACAGAGCCTTGTGATGACGCTGGCATGGCCCATTGTGATGACAAACGTTATGAAGCATTGTGATGACTGGAATCACGGAGCATTGTGATGACAGGGGTCATGGAGCATTGTGATGACAAGGGCATGGAGCATTGTGAGGAGAAGGCCAAGGAGCATTCTGAAGACATACATCATTGAGCGTTGTGATGACAAGGGCATGGCGCTTTGTGATTGCAGGGGACTTGGAGCATTGTGATGAAAAGTGCATGGATCATTGTGATGAAAAAGGCATGGAGCCTTGTAATGACAGGGTTCAAGGAGGATACAGACAAGAAGTGGCAGGGAGCATTGTGATGACAAGTTTATTGATCATTGTGATGACAAAGGTCATGGAGCATTGTGATGAGAAGACCATGGATAATTGTGATGACGAGCTTCATGGGGCATTGTGATGACAAGTGTTATGGAATATTGTGATCACAAGGGTTTGGAGCATTGTTATGACAGAGGTCATGGAGCATTTTGATTTCATTGTGATGACAATAGCATGAAGCATTATGATGATGGGCATGGTGCATTGTGATGACAGGATTCATGGATCATTGAGATGAAAACGGGCATGGAGCATTGTGATTACAGGGGTCTTGGAGCATTGTGATGAGAAGGGTCATGGAGCCTTGTGATGACAAGGCCATGGAACATCGTGATAACAGGGTTCATGGAGCATTGTTATGACAGGGCTAATGGAGCATTGTGATGGCAAGGGCATGGAGCATTGTGATGAAAAGGCCATGGAGCATTCTGATGACATGTGTCATGGAGGTTTGTGATGACAAGGACCTGGAGCAATGTGATGAGAACCTTCATGGAGCATTGTGATGACAATGACATGGAGCATTGTGATGCCAAGTGTCATGGATCTTTGTGATGACAAAGGTCATGGAGCATTTTGATGGCAAGGGCGTTGTGCATTGTGATGAGAAGGGTAGGGAGCATTGTGATGACAGGGTCATGGAGCAATTTGATGAAATGTGTCATGGAACATTTTGATGAGAGGGGTTATGGAACATTGTGATGCCAGGGGTCATCGAACATTGTGATGATAAGTGCATGTAGCATTGTGATGACAGGAGCCATGACACATTTTGATGACAGAGGTGAGGGAGTATTGTGACGAATAGTCATGTAACATTGTGATATCAGAGGTCAGAGAGTATTTTGATGAGAAGTGCATGTATCATTGTGATGACAAGGGCCAAAGAGCATTTTGATGAAAACTTCATATAGCATTGTGGTTAAAAAGGTCACAGAGACTGTTGATGAGGAGGGCATGGACCACTGTGATGACAAAGGTCATGAAGCATTGTGATAACTGGAGTCACGGAGCATTGTGAGGACAGGGGTCATGGAGCATTGTGATAACAAGAGCATGGAGCATTGTGATGACAAGGGCATGGAGCATTGGTCTAATAAGTTGCATGGATTATTGTGATGACAGTTGGAATGGCGCATTGTGATGACATGGGCATGGAGCATTGTGATGACCAGGTCATGCAGTATTGTGAAGAGAGGTGTCAGGGAGCACTGTGATGACATACGTAATGGCCCATTGTGATGACAATGGCATGGAGCATTGTGATGCCAAATGTCATGGAGGATTCTGATGACCAGTGTCAGGGAGCATTGCGATGACAAATGTATTGAGAATTGTGATGACAAATGTCATGGAGGATTGTGATGAAAAGGGCATTGAGTATTGTGATGACAAGGGTCATGGAGCATTGTGATGACAAGTGTTATGGGACATTGTGATCACAAGTGTTTGGAGCATTGTGATGAGAGAGGTCATGGATCATATTGATTTCAAGGAATATGGAGCATTGTGATGACAAGAGCATGAAGCAATGTGATCCCAAGTTTCATGGAGGATTGTCATGACAATGGAAATGGAGTATTGTGATGACAAGCGCATAGAGCATTGAAATGACAAGGTCATGTAGCATTTTGCTGACAAAATCATGGAGCATTGTGATGACAGGTGTCATGAAGCACTGTGATGACAAGCGTCACGGAGCATTGTGAATACAGGGGTCATGGAGCATTGGGATGACAAGGGCATGGATGATTGTGATGACAAAGGTCATGGAGTATTGGGCTGAAAATATTCATGGAGTATTGTGATGACAGGGGTCATGGAGCATTGTGATGACAGAGGTCATGGAGAATTTTGATTTCATTGTGCTGACAATAGCCGGAAGTATTATGATGACGGGCATGATGCATTTTGATGACAGTGGTCATGGAGCATTGTGATGACAAGGGCATGGAGAATTGTGGTGACAGGGGAATGGAGAATTGTTCTGACAAGTTTCATAGATTATTGTGATGACAGTGGACATGGTGCATTGTGATGACAAGGGCATGGATCATTGTGATGAGAAGGTCATGGAGTATTGTGAAGACAGGTGTCAGGGAGCATTGTGATGACATATGTCATGGTCCATTGCAAAGAAATTGGCAGGGAGCATTGTGATGCCAAATGTAATGGAGGATTTTGATGACAAATATATTGGAGCATTGTGTTGACTAGAGCTTGGAGCATTATGATGACAAAGGCCATTGAGAATTTTCATGACAAGGTCGTGAAGCATTGTGATGACAAGGTCCTGGAGCATTGTGATGAGAAATGCATAGAGTCTTGTGATGACAAATCTCATGGAGAATACTGATGAAAAGGGGCATGGAGCATTGTGATTACAGGGGTCTTGGAGCATTGTGAAGACTAGGGCATGGAGCATTGTGATGAGAAGGCGAAGGAGCATTCTGAAGATATGTTTCATTGAGCTTTGTGATGACAAGGGCATGAAGCATTGTGTATAATGTGGTCTTGGAGCATTGTGATGAAAAGGGCATGGATCACTGTGATGAAAAATGCATGGAGCCTTGTCGTGACAGGGTTCAAGGAGCATACAGACAACATGTGTCAGGGAGCATTTTGATGACAAGTGTATTGAGCATTGTGATGACAATGGTCATGGAGCATTGTGATGAGAAGACCATGGATAATTGTGATGACGAGCGTCATGGGGCACTGTGATGACAAGTGTTATGGAATGTTGTGATCACAAGTTTTTGGAGAATTTTTATGACAGACGTCATGGAGCATTTTGATTTCATTCTGATGACAATAGCATGAAGCATTATGATGATGGACACGGTGCATTGTGATGACAGGTTTCATGGATCATTGAGATGAAAAGGGGCATGGAGCATTGTGATTACAGGGGTCTAGGAGCATTGTGATGAGAAGGGTCATGGAGCCTTGTAATGACAAGGCCACAGAACATCGTGATGGCAGGGGTCATGGAGCATTGTTATGACAGGGTAATGGAGCATTGTGTTGGCAAGTGCATGCAGCATTGGGATGAGAAGGCCATGGAGCATTCTGATGACATGTGTCATGGAGCTTTGTGATGACAAGGGCATGGAACAATGTGATGAGAGTGTTCATGGAGCATTGTGATGACAAAGACATGGAGCTTTGTGATGCCATGGGTCATGGATTTTGTGATGACAAAGGTCATGGAGCATTTTGATGACAAGTGCGTTGTGCACTGTGATGAGAATGGCAGGGAGCATTGTGATGACAGGGCCATGGAGCAATTTGATGAAAAGGGTCACGTAACATTTTAATGACAGAGGTTATGGAACATTGTGATGTCAGGGGTCATGGAGCATTTTTATGAAAAAGGTCATGGAGCATTTTGATGACAGGTGTTATGGAACATTGTGATGTCAGTGGTCATCGAACATTGTGATGATAAGTGCACGTAGCATTGTGATGACAGGAGTCATGGAACATTGTGATAACAGGGGTGAGGGAGTATTGTGACGAATAGTGATGTAACATTGTGATATCTGTGGTGAGAGAGCATTTTGATGAGAAGTGCATGGAGCATTGTGATGACAAATTTGATGGAGCATTGTGATGACAAGCTTGTGGAGCACTGTGATGACAAGTGCATGGTGCATTGTGATGACATGTGTCATGGAGCATCGTGCTGAGAAGCACATGGAGCATTGTGATGACAAGTGTCATGGAGCATTGTGATGACAAGGTCATGGAGCATTGGTCTAATAAGTTTCATGGATTATTGCGATGACAGCTGTCATGGAGCACTGTGATGACAAGCGTCATGGAGCATTGTGTATACAGGGGTCATGGAGCATTGGGATGAAAAGGGCATGGATCATTGTGATCACAAGAGTCATGTAGCATTTGGCTGAAAATGTTCATCGAGTATTGTGATGACAGGGGTCATGGAGCATTGTGATATCAGAGGTCATGGAGAATTTTGATTTCATTGTGATGACAATAGCCGGAATCATTATGATGATGGGCATGGTTCATTGTGATGACAGGGTTCATGGAGCATTGAGATGAAAAGGGGAATGGAGCATTGTGATTACAATGGTCTTGGAGCATTGTGATGACAAGGACATGGAGCATTTGATGACAAAGTTCATGGAGCATTGTGATGAGAAGACCATGGATAATTGTGATGATGCGCGTCATGCGGTGTTGTGATGATAAGTCTTATGGAACATTGTGATCACAAGGGTTTGGAGCATTATGATGACAGAGGTCATGGAGAATTTAGAATTCATTGTGATGACAATAGCATGAAACATTATGATGATGGTCATGGTGCATTGTGATGAGAGGGTTCATGGAGCATTGAGATGAAAAGAGGAATGGAGCATTGTGATTACCGGGGTCTTGGAGCATTGTGATGACAAGGGCATGGAGCATTGTGATGAGAAGGCCATGGAACATTCTGATGACATGCGTCATGGAGCACTGTGATGACAAGGGCATGGAGCATTGTAATTACAGTGGACTTGGAGCATTGTGATGACAAGGGTCATGGAGCCTTGTGATGACATGCCATTGAACACTGTGATGGCAGGGTTCATGGACCATTGTTGTGACAGAGGTAATGGAGTATTGTGATGAGAAGGGCATTGAGCTTTGGTCTAAAATATTTCATGGATTATTGTGATGAGAGTGGGCTTGGAGCTTTGGGATGACAAGGGCACGGAACACTGTGATACATGGTTCATGGAGGATTGTAATGACAAAGGCATGGAGCATTGTGATGAGAAGGGCATCGAGCATTGGGATGACAAGTGTCATGGAGCTTTTTGATGACAAGGGTCATGGAGATTTGTGATGACAAATAACAAGGAGCATTTCGATGACAGTGGTGTGGTGCATTGTAATGAGAAGGGCAGGGAGCATTTTGATTACAGGTTCATGCAGCAATTTGATTAAAAGTGTAATGGAACATTTTAAGGGCAAGTGTTATAGAACTTTGTGATGTCAGGGGTCATGGAGCTTTGGGATGCAAAGGGTCATGGAGCACTTTAATGACAGGGGTTATGGAACATTGTGATGCCAGGGGTCACGGAACATTGTGATGATAAGGGTATGTAGCATTGTGATGACAGTGGTCATGGAATATTATGATTACAGGGGTGAGGGAGTATTGCGATGACTAGTGATGGAACACTGTGATATCTCTGGTGAGAGAGCATTTGGATGAGAAGTGCCTGGAGCATTGTGATTACATGGTTTATGGAGCATAGCGATGACAAGGTTGTGGACCGATGTGATGAAAAGCACGTGGCACATTGTGATGACAAGGGTCATGGAGCATTGTTCTGACAAAGACATGGAGCATTGTAATGAGAAGTGTCACGGAGCACTGTGATGAAAAGTTCATGGAGCATTGTGGTTACAAAGGTCACAGAGCCTTGTGATGACGCGGGCATGGACCGTTTTGATGACAAACGTTATGAAGCATTGTGATGACTGGAGTCACGGAGCATTGTGATGATAGGGGTCATGGAGCATTGTGATGACAAGGGCATGGAGCAATGTGGTGACAGGGGCATGGAGCATTGGTCTGACAAGTTTCATAGATTATTGTGATGACAGTGGACATGGTGCATTGTGATGACAAGGGCATGGATCATGGTGATGAGAATGTCATGGAGTATTGTGAAGACAGGTGTCAGGGTGCATTGTGATGACATATGTCATGGTTCATTGCGATGACAATGGCATGGAGCATTGTGATGCCAAATGTAATGGAGGATTGTGATGACAAATACAATGGAGCTTTGTGATGACTAGGGTTGGAGAACTATGATGACAAGGGCCATTGAGAATTTTCATGACAAGTTCGTGAAGCATTGTGTTGACAAGGTCCTGGAGCATTGTGATGAGATATCCATGGAGCCTTGTGATGACAAGTCTCATATAGCATACTGATGAAAAGGGGCATGGACCATTGTGATTACTGGGGTCTTGGAACATTGTGATGAAAATGGCATGGAGCATTGTGAAAAGAAGGCCAAGGAGCATTCTGAGGACAGGCGTCATTGAGCTTTGTGATGACAAGTGCATGGAGCATTGTGATTACAGGGGTCTTGGAGCATTGTGATGAAAAGGGCATGGAGCCTTGTCATGACAGGGTTCAAGGAGCATACAGACAACAAGTGTCAGGGAGCATATTGATGACAAGTGTATAGAGCACTGTGATGACAAAGGTCATGGAGCATTGTGATGAGAAGACCATGGATAATTGTGATGATGAGCGTCATGGGGCATTGTGATGACAAGTGTTACGGAATATGGTGATCACAAGGGTTTGGAGCATTGTTATGACAGAGGTCATGGAGCATTTTGAATTCATTGTGAGGACAATAGCATGAAGCATTATGATGATGAGCATGGTGCATTGTGATGACAGGGATCATGGATCATTGAGATGAAATGGGACATGGAGCATTGTGATTACAGGGATCTTGGATCATTGATATGAAAATGGGCATGGAGCATTGTGATTACAGTGGTCTTGGAACAATGTGATGAGAAGGGTCATGGAGCCTTCTGATGACAAATCCATGGAACATCGTGATGGCAGGTGTCATGGAGCATTGTTATGACAGGGGTAATGGAGCATTTTAATGGAAAGGGCATGGAGCATTGTGATGAGAAATCCATGGAGCATTCTGATGACATGTGTCATGGAGCTTAGTGATGACAAGGGCATGGAGCAATGTGATGCCAAGGGTCATGGATATTTGTGATGACAAAGGTCATGGAGCATTTTGATGGCAAGGGCATTGTGCATTGTGATGAGAAGGGCAGGGATCATTTTGATGACAGGGTCATGGAGCAATTTGATGAAAAGGGTCAAGGAACATTTTGATGACAGGGGTTATGGAACATTGTGATATCAGGGGTCATCGAACATTGTGATGATAAGTGCATGTAGCATTGTGATGACAGGAATCATGGATCATTGTGATGACAGACGTGAGGGAGTATTGTGACGAATAGTGATGTAACATTGTGATATCAGTGGTGAGAGAGCATTTTGATGAGAAGTGCATGGAGCATTGTGATGACAAGTTTTATGGAGCATTGTGATGACAAGATTGTGGAGCACTGTGATGACAAGCGCATGGTGCATTGTGATGACATGTGTCATGGAGCATTGTGCTGACAAGCACATGGAGCATTGTGATGACCAGGGTCATGGAGCATTGTGCTGAGAAAGGCATAGAGCATTGTGATGACAAGGGTCAAAGAGCAGTGTGATGAAAAGTTCATGGAGCATTGTGGTTAAAAAGGTCACAGAGACTGTTGATGACGGGGGCATGGAGCATTTTGATGACAAAAGTCATGAAGCATTGTGATGACTGGAGTCACGGAGCATTGTGATGACAATGGCTTGGAACATTGTGATGACAAGGGTAAGGGAGCATTGTGCTGACAAGTGCATGGAGAATTGTGATGAAAAGTGTCATGGAGCATTTTGATGACAGGGCTTATGGAACATTGTGATGTCAGAGGTCATGGAACATTGTGATGATAAGGGGATGTAGCATTGTGATGACAGGGTCATGGAACATTGTGATTCCATGGTTGAGGGAGTATTGTGATGAATAGTGATGGAACATTGTGATATCTCTGGTGAGAGAGCATTTTGATGAGAAGGGCATGGACCATTGTGAATACAAAGTTTATGGAGCATTGCAATGATAAGGTTGTGGACCGTAGTGATGAAATGCGCGTGGCACATTGTGATGACAATGGTCATGGAGCATTGTTCTGACAAAGACATGGAGCATTGTGATGACAAGGGTCACAGAGAATTGCGATGAAAAGTTCATGGAGCATTGTGATTACAAAGATCACAGAGCCTTGTGATGACGCTGGCAAGGACAATTGTGATGACAAACGTTATGAAGCATTGTGATAACTGGAATCACGGAGCATTGTGATGACAGGTGTCATGGAGCATTGTGATGACAGGGGCATGGAGCATTGTGAGGAGAAGGACAAGGAGCATTCTGAAGACATACGTCATTGAGCTTTGTGATGACAAGGGCATGGAGCTTTGTGATTACAGGGGTCTTGAAGCATTGTGATGAAAAGTGCATGGATCATTGTGATAAAAAAGGCATGGAGCCTTGTCATGACAGGGTTCAAGGAGCATACAGACAACAAGGGTCAGGGAGCATATTGATGACAAGTGTATTAATCATTGTGATGACAAAGGTCATGGAGCATTGTGATGAGAAGACCATGGATAATTGTGATGATGAGCTTCATGGGGCATTGTGATGACAAGTGTTATGGAATATTATGATCACAAGGGTTTGGAGCATTGTTATGTCAGATGTCCTGGAGCCTTTTGATTTCATTGTGATGACAATAGCCTGAAGCCTTATGATGATGGGCATGGTGCATTGTGATGACAGGGTTCATGGATCATTGAGATGAAAACGGGCATGGAGCATTGTGATTACAGGGTTCTTGGAGCATTGTGAGGAGAAGGGTCATGGAGCCTTGTGATGACAAGGCCATGGAACATCGTGATTACAGGGTTCATGGAGAATTGTTATGACAGGTGTTATGGAACATTGTTATGGCAAGGGCATGGAGCATTGTGATGAGAAGGCCATGGAGCATTCTGATGACATGTGTCATGGAGGTTTGTGATGACAAGGACATGGAGCAATGTGATGAGATCTTTCATGGTGCATTGTGATGACAATGACATGAAGCATTGTGATGCCAAGGGTCATGGATCTTTGTGATGACAAAGGTCATGGAGCATTTTGATGACAAGGGCATTGTGCATTGTGATGAGAAGGGTAGGGAGCATTGTGATGACAGGGTCATGGAGCAATTTGATGAAAAGGGTCATGGAACATTTTGATGACAGATGTTATGGAACATTGTGTTGCCAGGGGTCATCGAACACTGTGATGATAAGTGCATGTAGCAATGTGATGACAGGTGTCATGGATCATTGTGAAGACAGGGGTGAGGGAGTATTGTGACAAATAGTTATGTACCATTGTGATATCAGTGGTGAGAGAGCATTTTGATGAGAAGTGCATGGAGTATTGTGATGACAACGGTCAAAGAGCAATTTGATGAAAAGTTCATGTAACATTGAGGTTAAAAAGGTCACAGAGACTGTTGATGATGAGGTCATGGAACATTGTGATGACAAAGGTCATGAAGCATTGTGATAACTAGGGCATGGAGCACTGTGATGACAAGGGCATGGAACATTACTCTAATAAGTTCCATGGATTGTTGCGATGACACTTCCAATGGCACACAGTGATGACAAGGGCATGGAGCATTGTGATGACCAAGTCATGCAGTATTGTGAAGAGAGGTGTCAGGGAGCATTTTGATGACATATGTAATGGCCCATTTTGATGACAATGGCATGGAGCATTGTGATGCCAATTGTCATGGAGGATTCTGATGACAAATGTTATGGAACACTGTGATGACAATGGCTTGGAGCATTGCGATGACATGGGACAGGGAGCATTGTGCTGACAATTGCATGGAGAATTGTGATGAAAAGGGTCATGGAGCATTCTGATGACAAGCTTGTGGAGTATTTTGATGACAATGGCATGGAGCATTGTGATGAAAATGGCATGGGGCTTTGTGATGAGAAAGACATGGAGCCTTTTCGTGGCAGGTTTCAAGGAGCATTCTGATGACAATGTCAGGGAGCATTGTGATGACATGTATATTGAGAATTGTGATGACAAATGTTATGGAGCATTGTGATGAAAAGGGCATTGAGTATTGTGATGACAGGCATCATGGAGCGTTGTGATGACAAGTGTTATGGAAGATTGTGATCACAAGTGTTTGGAGCATTGTGATGACAGAGGTCATGGATCATTTTGATTTCAAGGAGCATGGAGCATTGTGATGACAAGGGCATTAAGCAATGTAATCCCAAGGTTCATGGAGGATTTGATGACAATGGTAATGGAGTATTGTGATGACAAGCGCATAGAGCATTATAATGACAAGTCATGTAGCATTTTGCTGACAAAGGCATGGAGCATTGTGATGACAGGTGTCATGGAGCACTGTGATGACAAGCGTCACGGAGCATTGTGAATACATGGGACATGGAGCAATGTGATAAAAAGGGCATGGAACTTTGTGATGACAAGGGCATGGAACATTTGTCTAATAAGTTTCATGGATTATTGCGATGACAGTTGGAATGGCACTTTGTGATGACAAGGGCATGGAGCATTGTGATGACCAGGTCATGCAGTATTGTGAAGACAGGTGTCAGGGAGCATTGTGATGACATATGTAATGGCCCAATGTGATGACAATGGCATGGAGCATTGTGATGCCAAGTGTCATGGAGGATTCTGATGACAAATTTAATAGAGCATTGTGATGACAATGGCTTGGAGCATTGCGATGACAAGGGTCAAGGAGCATTGTATTGACAAGTGCATGGAGAATTGTGATGACAAGGGTCATGGAGCATTCTGGTGACAAGCTTGTGGAGTATTTTGACGACAATGGCATGGAGCATTGTGATGAAAACGGCATGGGGCATTGTGATGAAAATGGCATGGAGACTGTTCGTGACAGGTTTCATGGAGCATTCTGACGACAAATGTCAGTGAGCATTGTGATGACAATGTAGTGAGAATTGTGATGACAAAGTTCATGGAGCATTGTGATGAAAAGTGCATGGAGTATTGTGATGACAGTGGTCGTGGAGCATTGTGATTACAAGGGAATGGAACATGTTGATGACAGGGGTCATGGAACATTTTGATTACAGGGGTGAGGGAGGATTGTGATGACTAGTGAGGGAACATGGTTATATCTCAGGTGAGAGAGCATTTGGATGAGAAGTGCATGGGGCATTGTGATTACAAATTTATGGAGCATAGCGATGACAAGGTGGTGGATCATTGTGATGGAAAACCCTTGGCACATTTTCATGACAAGGGTAATGGAGCACTGTTCTGACAAAGGCATGGAGCATTGTGATGACAAGGGTCACGGAGCATTGTGATGAAAAGTTCATGGAGCATTGTGGTTACAAAGGTCACAGAGCCTTGTGATGATGCGGGCATGGACCGTTGTGATGACAAACGTTATGAAGCATTGTGATGACTGGAATCATGGAGCATTGTGTAGACAGGGGTCATGGAGCATTGTGATGACAAGGGCATGGAGCATTGTGATGAGAAAGTCATGTAGTAGTTTGAAAACATGTGTCAGGGAGCATTGTGATGACATATGTCATGGTCCATTTCGATGACAATGGCATGGTGCATTGTGATGCCAAATGTAATGGAGGATTGTGATGACAAATATAATGGAGCATTGTGATGACTAGGGCTTGGAGCATTATGATGACAAGGTCCATTGAGAATTTTCATGACAATGTCATGAAGCATTGTGATGAAAAGGTCCTGGAGCTTTGTGATGAGAAAACCATGGATCCTTGTGATGACAGGTCTCATGGAGCATACTGATGAAAAGGGGCATGGAGCATTCTGATTACAGGGGTCCTGGAACATTGTGATAGCAAGGGCATGGAGCACTGTGATGACAAGGGCATGGAGCATTGGTCTAATAAGTTTCGTGGATTATTGTGATGACAGTGGGAATGGCGCATTGTGATGAGAGTGGTCATGGAGCATTGTGATGATACTGCTCATGGAGCATTGTGATAAGACGGTCATGGAGCAATGGGTTGAAAATGTTCATAGAGTATTGTGATGACAGGTGTCAAGGAGCATTGTGATGACAAGGGAATGGAGTTTGGTGATGACAACGTCCTGGAGCATTTTGATGAGATGACGATGGAGAGTTGTGATGACAAGTCTCATGGAGCATTCTGACGAAAAGGGGTAAGGAGCTTTGTGATTACAGGGGTCTTGGAACACGGTGATGACAAGGGCATGGAGCATTGTGAGGAGAAGGCCATGGAACATTCTGATGGCATGCGTCATGGAGTTTTGTGATGACAAGGGCATGGGTCATTGTGATTACAGGGGTCTTGGAGCATTGTGATGACAAGGGTCATGGAGCCTTGTGATGACAAGGCCGTGGAACATTGTGATGGCAGCGGTCATGGAGCATTGTTATGACAGAAGTAATGGAGCATTGTAATCAGAATGGCATTGAGCATTGGTCTGAAATGTTTCATGGATTATTGTGATGAGAGAGGGCATGGAGCATTGTGATGACAAGGGCACGGTACACTGTAATACATGGCTCATGGTGGATTGTAATGACCAGGGCGTGGAGCACTGTGATGAGAAGGGCATCGAGCATTGTGATGACAAGTGTCATGGAGCTTTGTGATGACAAGGGCATGGAGCAATGTGATGAGAGGGTTCATGGAGCATTGTGATGACAATGACATGGAGCATTGTGATGCCAAGGGTCATGGTGCTTTGTGATGACAAATGTCATGGAGCATTTTGATGACAAGTGTGTGGTGCATTGTGATGAGAATGGCAGGGAGCATTTTGATGACAGGGTCATGCAGCAATTTGATGAAAAGTGTAATGGAACATTTTGATGACGGGGTTATAGAACATTGTGATGCCAGGGATCATGGAGCTTTGGGATGAAAAGAGTCATGGAGCATTTTGATGACAGGTGTTATGGAACATTGTGATGACTGGAGTCACGGAGCATTGTGATGACAAGGGTCATGGAGCATTGTGATAACAAGGGCATGGAGCAGTGTGATGACAGGGGAATGGAGCATTGGTCTGACAAGTTTCAAAGATTATTGTGATGACAGTGGATATGGTGCATTGTGATGACAAGGGCATGGAGCACTGTGATGACAAGAGTCCCGGATCATTGTGTTGTCAGGTTTTATGGGTGGTTGTGATTACAGTGGTCATGGAGCATTGTGATGATATTGGTCATGGAGCATTGTGATGAGAAAGTCATGGAGCATTGGGCTGAAAATTTTAATGGATTTTTGTAATGACAGGGGTCATGGAGCATTGTGATGACAAGGGAATAGAGCATGGTGATGACAATGTCCTGGAGCATTGTGATGAGATGACCATGGAGACTTGTGATGACAAGTCCAATGGAGCATTCTAATGAAAAGGGGCATGGAGCATTGTGATTACAGTGGTCTTGGAGCATTGTGATGACAAGGGCATGGAGCATTTTGAGGAGAAGGCCATGGAGAATTCTGATGACAAGCGTCATGGAGCTTTGTGCTGACAAGGCCATGGAGCATTGTGATTATATGGGTCTTGGAGCATTGTGATGAAAAGGCATGGATCATTGTGATGTAAAATGCATGGAGCCTTGTCATCACAGGGTTCAAGGAGCATACTGACGACAGGTGTCAGGGAGTATTGTGATAACATGTGTATTGAGCATTTTGATGACAATGATCATGGAGCATTGTGATGAGAAGACCATGGATAACTGTGATGATGATCGTCATGGGGTGTTGTGATGATAAGTGTTATGGAACATTGTGATCACAAGGGTTTGGAGCATTATGATGACAGAGGTCATGGAGAATTTTGATTTCATTGTAGTGACAATAGCCTGAAGCATTATGATGATGGGCATGGTGCATTGGGATGACAGGGTTCATGGAGCATTGAGATGAAAAGGGGTATGGATCGTAGTGATTACAGGGGTCTAGGAGCATTGTGATGACAAGGGCATGGAGCATTGTGATGAGAAGGCCATGGAACCTTCTGATACATGCGTCATGGAGCTTTGTTATGACAAGGGCTTGGAGAATTGTGATTACAAGTTTCTTGGAGCATTGTGATGACAAGGGTCATGGAGCCTTGTGATGACAAAGCCGTGGAACATTGTGATGCCAGTGGTCATGGTGCATTGATATGACAGAGGTAATGGAGCATTGTGATGAGAAGGGCATTGAGCATTGGTTTGAAATATTTCATAGATTATTGTGATGAGAGTGGGCTGGAGCATTGTGATGACAAGGGCACGGAACAATGTGATACATGGGTCATGGAGGATTGTAATGACAAGGGCATGGAGCAATGTGATGAGAGGGTACATGGAGCATTGTGAGGAAATGTCCATGGAGCATTCTGATGACATGCCTCATGGAGCTTTTTGATGACCAGGGCATGGAGCATTGTGATTACAGGGGTCTTGGAGCATTGTGATGAAAAGGGCATGGATCATTGTGATGAAAAAGGCATGGAGCCTTGTCATGACAGGGCTCAAGGAGCATACTGACGACATGTGTCAGGGAGCATTGTGAAGACAAGTGTATTGAGCATTGTGATGACAAAGATCAGGGAGCATTGTGATCAGAAGACCAAGGATAATTGTGATGATGATCGTCATGGGGTGTTGTGATGATAAATGTTATGGAACATTGTGATCACAAGGGATTGGAGCATTATGATGACAGAGGTCATGGAGACTTTTGATTTCATTTTAATGACAATAGCCTGAAGCATTATGATGATGGGCATGGTGCATTGTGATGACAGGGTTCATGGAGCATTGAGATGAAAAGGGGCATGGAGCATTGTGATTACAGGGATCTTGTAGCATTGTGATGACAAGCGCATAGAGCATTGTAATGACAAGATCATGTAGAATTCTACAGACAAATGCATGGAGCACTGTGATGACAGGTGTCATGGAGCACTGTGATGACATGTGTCACGGAGCATTCTGAATACAGGGGTCATGGATCATTGTGATGACAAGGATCATGGAGCATTGGGCTGAAAATGTTCATGGAGTATTGTGATGACAGGGTTCATGGAGCATTGTGATGACAGAGATCATGGAGAATTTTGATTTCATTGTGCTGACAATAGCCGGAAACATTATGATGATGGGCATGATGCATTGTGATGACAGGGTTCATGGAGCATTGAGATGAAAAGGGGCATGGAGCATTTTGATTACAGGGGTCTTGGAGCATTGTGATGACAAGGGCATGGAGCATTTTGATGAGAAGGACATGGAACATTCTGATGACATGTGTCATGGTGCTTTTTGATGACAAGGGCATGGAGCATTGTGATTACAGGGGTCTTGGAGCATTGTGATGACAAGGGTCATGGAGCTTTGTGATGACAAGGCCGTGGAACATTGTGATGGCAGGGGTCAAGGAGCATTGTTATGACAGGGGTAATGGAGCATTGTGATGAGAACGGCATGGAGCATTGTGATTACAAGTTTTATGGAGCATTGCGATGACAAATCTCTGGACCGTTGGGATAAAAAGCGCGTGGTACATAGTGATGACAAGGGTCATGGAGCATTTTTCTGACAAAGGCATGGAGCATTGTGATGTCAAGGGTCACGGAGCATTGTAATGAAAAGTTCATGAAGCATTGTGGTTAAAAATGTCACAAAGCCTTGTGATGACACGGACATGGACCATTGTGATGACAAATGTTATGAAGCATTGTGATGACTGGAGTCACGGAGCATTGTGATGACAGGGTCATGGAGCATTGTGATGACAAGGGCATAGAGCATTGTGCTGAGAAAGGCGTAGATCATTGTGATGACAAGGGTCAAAGAGCATTGTGATGAAAGTTTCATGGAGCATTGTGGTTAAAAAGGTCACAGAGACTGTTGATGATGAGGTAATGGACCATTGTGATGACAAAGGTCATGAAGCATTGTGATGACTGGAGTCAGGGAGCATGGTGATGACAGGGGTCATGGAGCATTGTGATAACAAGGGCATGGAGCATTGTGATGACAAGGGCATGGAGCATTGGTCTAATAAGTTTCATGGATTATTGCGATGACATTTGGAATGGCGCATTGTGATGACAAGGGCATGGAGCATTGTGATGACCAGCTCATGCAGTATTGGGAAGAGAAGTGTCAGGGAGCATTGTGATGACATATGTAATGGCCCATTGTGATGAAAATGGCATGGAGCATTGTGATGCCAAGTGTCATGGAAGATTCTGATGACAAAGGTAATGGAGCATTGTGATGACAATGGCTTGGAGCATTGTGATGACAGGGGTCATGGAGCATTTTGATTACAGGGGTCTTGGAACACTGTGATGACAAGAGTCCCGGATCATTGTGTTGTCACGTGTCATGGAGTGTTGTGATGACAGGGTTCATGGAGCATTGAGATTAAAAGGGGCATGGAGCACTGTGTTTACAGGGGTTTTGGAGCATTGTGATGACAAGGGCATGCGGCATTTTGATGAGACGGCCATGGAACATTCAGATGACATGTGTCATGGAGCTTTGTGATGACAACGGCATGGAGCATTGTGATTAAAGGGGTCTTGGAGCATTTTGATGACAAGTGTCATGGAGCCTTGTGATGACAAGGCCGTGGAACATTGTGATGGCAGGGGTCATGGAGCACTGTTATGACAGGTGTAATGGAGCATTGTGATGAGAAGGGCATGCAGCATTGTGATTACAATTTTTATGGAGCATTGTGATGACAAATTTTTGGACCGTTGGGATGAAAAGCGCATGGCACATTGTGATGACAATGGTCATGGAGCATTTTAATGACAAAGGCATGGAGCATTGTGATGACAAGGGTCACGGAACATTGTGATGAAATGTTCATGGAGCATTGTGGATACAAAGGTAACAGAGCCTTGTGATGACTTGGGCATGGACCATTGTGATGACAAATATTATGAAGCACTGTGATGACTGGAGTCACAGAGCATTGTGATGACAAGGTCCTGGAGCATTGTGATAAGATGACCATGGAGATTTGTGATGACAAGTCTCATGGAGCATTCTGATGAAAAGGGGCAAGGAGCATTGTGATTACAGGGGTCTTGGAACATTGTGATGACAAGGGCAAGGAGCACTGTGAGGAGAAGGCCATGGAGCATTCTGATGACATACGTCATGGAGCATTGTGCTGAGAAAGGCATAGAGCATTGTGATGACAGAGGATAAAGAGCATTGTGAAGAAAAGTTCATGGAGAATTGTGGTTAAAAATGTCACAGAGACTCTTGATGATGAGGGCATGGACCATTGTGATGACAAAGGTCATGAAGCATTGTGATGACGAGTCACGGAGCATTGTGATGACAGGGTTCATGGAGCATTGTGATAACAAGGGCATGGAGCATTGTGATGACAAGGGCATGGAGAATTGTGATGACCAGGTCATGCAGTATTGTGAAGAGAGGTGTCAGGGAGCATTGTGCTGACATATATAATGGCCCATTGTGATGACAATGGCATGGAGCATTGTGATGCCAAGTGTCATGGAGGATTCTGAAGAGAAAGGTAATGGAGCATTGTGATGACAGTGGCTTGGAGCATTGTGATGACAAGGGTCAGGGAACATTGTGCTGACAAGTGCATGGAGAATTGTGATGACAAGGGTCATGGAGCATTCTGCTGACAAGCTTGTGGAGTATTTTGATGACAATGGCATGGAGCATTGTGATGAAAACCGCATGGGGCATTGTGATGAAAAAGGCATGGAGACTTTTCATTAGAGTGTTCAAGGAGCATTCTGACGACAAACATCAGGGAGCATTGTGATGCCAATATATGGAGAATTGTGATGACAAAGGTCAGGGAGCATTGTGATGAAAAGGGCATGGAGTATTGTGATGACAGGGGTCACGGAGCATTGTGATGATATTTGTCATGGAGCATTGTGATGAGAAGGTCATGGAGTATTTGGCTGAAAATGTTCATGGAGTTTTGTGATGACAGTGGTCATGGAACATTTTGATGACAAGGGAATGGATCATCGTGATGACAGTGGTCATGGAACATTTTGATTACAGGGCTGAGGGAGGATTGTGATGACTAGTGAGGGAACATGGTTATATCTCAGGTGAGAGAGCATTTGGATGAGAAGAGCATGGATCATTGTGATTACAAGGTTTATGGAGTGTAGCGATGACAAGGTTGTGTATCATTGTGATGGAAAGCCCGTGGCACATTTTGATGACAAGGGTCATGGAGCATTTTTCTGACAAAGGCATGGATCATTGTTATGACAAGTGTCAGAGAGCACTGTGTTGAAATGTTCATGGAGCATTGTGGTTACAAAGGTAAGAGAGACTTGTGATGACGCGGGCATGGACCGTTGTGATGACAAACGTTATGAAGCATTGTGATGACTGGAGTCACGGAGCATTGTGTTGACAGGGTTCATGGAGCATTGTGATGACAAGGGCATGGAGCATTGTGATGACAAAGTCATGGAGTATTGTGAAGACAGGTGTCAGGGAGCATTTTGATGACATATGTCATGGTTCATTTCGATGACAATGGCATGGTGCATTGTGATGCCAAATGTAATGGAGGATTGTGATGACAAATATGATGGAGCATTGTGATGACTAGGGCTTGGCGCATTATGATGACAAGGGCCATTGAGAATTTTCATGACAATGTCGTGAAGCATTGTGATGACAATGTCCTTGAGCATTCTTATGAGAAATCCATGGAGCCCTGTGATGACAGGTCTCATGGAGCATTCTGATTACAGGGGTCTTGGAACATTGTGATAGCAAGGGCATGGAGCATTGTGATGACAAGGGCATGGAGCATTGGTATAATAATTTTCATGGATTATTGTGATGACAGTTGGAATGGCGAATTGTGATGACAGTGGTCATGGAGCATTGTGATGATACTGGTCATGGAGCATTGTGATGAGAAGGTAATGGAGCACTGGGTTGAAAATATTCATGGAGTATTGTGATGACAGGTGTCATGGAGCATTGTGATGACAAGGGAATGGAGCATGGTGATGACAAGGTCCTGGAGTATTGTGATGAGATGACGATGGAGACTTGTGATGACAAGTCTCATGGAGCATTCTGATGAAAAGGGGCATGGAGCATTGTGATTACAGGGGTCTTGGAGCATTGTGATGACAAGGGCATGGAGCATTGTGAGTAGAAGGCCATGGAACTTTCTGATGGCATGCGTCATGGAGATTTGTGATGACAAGGGCATGGAGCATTGTTATTACAGGGGTCTTGGAGCATTGTGATGACAAGGGTCATGGAGCCTTTTGATGGCAAGGCCGTGGAACATTGTGATTGCAGGGGTCATAGAGCATTGTTATGACAGTGGTAATGGAGCATTGTGTTGAGAAGGGCATTGAGCATTGGTCTGAAATGTTTCATGGATTATTGTGATGAGAGTGGGCATGGATCATTGTGATGAAAAGGGCACGGTACACTGTGATACATGGGTCATGGAGGATTGTAATGACACCGGCATGGAGCACTGTGATGAGAATGGCATCGAGCATTGTGATGACAAGTGTCATGGAGCTTTGTGATGACAAAGGCATGGAGCAATGTGATGAGAGGGTTCATGGAGCATTGTGATGACAATGACATGGAGCATTGTGATGACAAGGGTCATGGAGCTTTTTGATGACAAAGGTCATGGAGCATTTGATGACAAGTGTGTGGTGCATTGTGATGAGAAGTGCAGGGAGCATTTTGATGACAGGGTCATGCAGCAATTTGATGAAAAGTGTAATGGAAGATTTTGATGACAGGAGTTATAGAACATTGTGATGCCAGGGATCATGGATCTTTGGGATGAAAAGGGTCATGGCGCATTTTGATGATAGGGGTTATGGAACATTGTTATGTCAGGCGTCAAGGAAGATTGTGCTGATAAGGGGATGTAGCATTGTGATGACAGGGGTCATGGAACATTGTGATAACAGGGGTGAGGGAGGATTGTGATGACTAGTGATGGAACATTGTGATATATCATGTGAGAGAGCATTTGGATGAGAAGTGCATGGAGCATTCTGATTACAAGGTTTATGGAGCATAGCGATGACAAGGTTGTGGATCATTGTGATGAAAAGCGCACGGCACATTGTGATGACAAGGGTCATGGAGAATTGTTCTGACAAAGGCATGGAGCATTTTGATGACAACGGTCATGGAGCATTGTTATGAAAAGGGCATGGAATATTGTGATGACAGGCATCACGGAGCATTGTGATGACAAGTGTTATGGAACATTGTGATCACAAGGGTTTGAAGAATTGTGATGCCAGAGGTCATGGATCATTTTGATTTCAAGGATCATGGAGCAATATGATGACAAGGGCATGAAGCAATGTGATTCCAAGGTTCATGGAGGATTGTGATGAAAATGTTAATGGAGTACTGTGATGACAAGCACATAGAGCATTGTAATGAAAAGGTCATGTAGCATTTTGCTGACAAAGGCAAGGAGCATTGTGATGACTGGTGTGATGGAGCACTGGGATGACAAGCTTCACGGAGCATTGTGAATAGAGGGGTCATGGAGCATTGTGATGACAAGGGCATGGAGCATTGTGATGACACGGGCATGAAACATTGGTCTGACATGTTGCTTAGATTATTGTGATGACTGTGGACATGGTGCATTGTGATGGCAAGGGCATGGAGCATTGTGATGAGAATGTCATGGAATATGGTGAAGACACATGTTAGGGAGCATTGGGATGACATATGTCATGGTCCATTGCGATGACAGTGTAATGGAGCATTGTGATGCGAAATGTAATGGAGGATTGTGATGGAAAATATAATGGAGCATTGTGATGACTAGGGCTTGGAGCATTATGATGACAAGGGCCATTGAGAATTTTCATAACAAGGTCATGAAGCATTGTGATAAAAATGTCCTGGAGCATTTTGATGAGAAATCCATGGAGCCTTGTGATGACAAATCTCACGGAGCATACTGATGAAAAGGGGCATGGACCATAGTGATTACATGGGTCTAGGAATATTGTGATGACAAGGGCATGGAGCATTGTGATGAGAAGGTCATGGAATATGGTGAAGACAGATGTCAGGGAGCATTGTGATGACATATGTAATGGCCCATTGTGATGACAATGGCATGGAGCATTGTGATGCCAAGTGTCCTGGATGATTCTGATGACAAAGGTAATGGAGTTTTGTGATGACAATGGCTTGGAGCATTGTGATGACAAGGGTCAGGGAGCATCGTGCTGACAAGTGCATGGAGAATTGTGATGACAACGGTCATGGAGCATTCTGATGACAAGCTTGTGGAGTATTTTCATGACAATGGCATGGAGCATTGTGATGAAAATGGCATGGGCCCTTGTGATGAAAAAGGCATGGAGACGTTTCGTGACAGGGTTCAAGGAGCATTCTAATGACAAGTGTCAGGGAGCATTGTGATGACAAGTGTATTGAGAATTGTGATGACAAATTCATGGAGCATTGTGATGAAAAGGGCATGGAGTATTGTGATGAGAGGCATCATGGAGCATTGTGATGACAAGTGTTATGGAACATTGTGATCACAAGGGTTTGGAGCGTTGTGATGCCAGAGGTCATGGATCATTTTGATTTCAAGTAGCATGGAGCATTGTGATGACAAGGGCATGAAGCAATGTGATCCCAAATTTCATGGATCATTGTGATGACAAGGGTCATGGAGCATTGGGCTGAAAATATTCATGGAGTATTTTGATGACAGGGGTCATGGAGCATTGTGATGGCTAGGGAATGGAGCATTGTGATGACAAAAGTCGCAGATCATTGTGTTGTCAGGTGTCATGGAGTGTTGTGACGACAGTGGTCATGGACCATTGTGATGATATTGGTCATGGATCATGGTGATAAGAAGGTCATGGAGCATTGGGGTGAAAACGTTCATGGAGTATTGCGATGTAAATGGTCAAAGAGCATTGTGATGAAAAGTTCATGGAGCATTGTGCTTAAGAAGGTCACAGAGACTGTTGATGTTGAGGTCATGGACCATTGTGATGACAAAGGTCATGATGCATTGTGATGACTGGAATCACGGAGCATTGTGATGACACGGGTCATGGAGCACTGTGATAACAAGGGCATGGAGCATTGTGATGACAAGGGCATGGAGCATTGGTCTAATAAGTTTCGTGAATTATTGCGATGAGAGTTGGAATGGCGAATTGTGATGACATGGGCATGGAGCATTGTGATGACCAGGTCATGCATTATTGTGAAGAGAGGTGTCAGGGAGCATTGTGATGACATATGTAATGGCCCTTTGTGATGGCAATGGCATGGAGCATTGTGATGCCAAGTGTCATGGAGGATTCTGATGACAAATGTAATAGAGCATTGTGATGACAATGGCTTGGAACATTGTGATGACAAGTGTCAGGAAGCATTTTGCTGACAAGTGCATAGAGAATTATGATGACAAGAGTCATGTAGCATTCTGATGACAAGCTTTGGAGTATTTTGATGACAATTACATGGAACATTGTGATGAAAACGGCATTGGGCCTTGTGATGAAAAAGTCATGGTACCTTTCGTGACATGGTTCAAGGAGCATTCTGACGACAAGTGTCATGGAGCATTGTGATGACAAGTGTATTGCGAATTGTGATGACAAAGGTCATGGTGCATTGTGATGAAAAGGATATGGAGTATTGTGATGACAGGCATTATGGAGCGTTGTGATGACAAGTGTTATGGAACATTCTTATCACAATGGTTTGGAGTATTGCGATGACAGAGGTCATGGATCATTTTGATTTCAAAGAGCATGGAGCATTGTGATGACAAGGACATGAAGCAATGTGATCCCAAGGTTCATGGAGGATTGTGATGACAATCGTAATGGAGTATTGTGATGATAAGCACATAGAGCATTGTAATGACAGGGTCATGTAGCATTTTGCTGACAAAGACATGGAGCATTGTGATGACAGGTGTCATGGAGGACTGTGAAGACAAGTGTCAAGGAGCATTGTGAATACAGGGGTCATGGAGCATTGGGATGAAAAGGGAATGGATCATTGTGATGACAAGTGTCATGGAGCATTGGGCTGAAAATGTTCATGGAGTATTGTGATGACAGGGGTCATGGAGCATTGTGATAACAGAGGTCATAGAGAATTTTGATTTCATTTTGCTTACAATAGCCAGAAACATTATCATGATGGGCATGATGCATTGTGATGACAGGGTTCATGGAGCATTGAGATGAAAAGTGGCCTGGGGCATTGTGATTACAGGGATGTGGTAGCATTGTGATGACAAGGGCATGGAGCATTTTGATGAGAAGGCCACGGAACATTCTGATGACATGTGTGATGGAGCTTTGTGATGACAAGGGCATTGAGCATTTTGATTATGTGGTCTCGGAGCATTGTGATGACAAGGGTCATGGAGCCTTGTGATGACAAGGCCGTGGAACATTGTGATGGCAGGGGTCATGGAGCATTGTCATGACAGGGGTAATGGAGCATTGTGATTACAAGGTTTAGGGAGCAATGCGATGACAAAATTGTGGACATTTGGGATGAAAAGCGTATGGCACATTGTGATGACAAGTGTCATGGAGCATTTTTCTGACAAAGGCATGGAGCATTTTGATGACAAGGGTCACGGAGCATTGTGATGAAATGTTCATGGAGCATTGTGGTTACAAAGGTAACAGAGCCTTGTGATGACGCGGGCATCAACCATTGTGATGACAAATGTTATGAAGAATTGTGATGACTGGAGTCAAGGAGCATTGTGATGACAGGGGTCATGGAGCATTGTGATGACAAGGGCATGGAGCATTGTGCTGAGAAAGGCATAGAGCTTTGTGATGACAAGTGTTAAAGAGCATTGTGATGAAACGTTCATGGAGCATTGTGGTTAAAAAGGTCACAGAGACTGTTGATGATGAGGGCATGGACAATTGTGATGACAAAGGTCATGGAGCATTGTGATGACTGGAGTCACGGAGCATTGTGATGACAGGGTTCATGGAGCATTGTGATAACAAGGGCATGGAGCATTGTGATGACACGGGCATGGATCATTGGTCTAATACGTTCCATGGATTATTGTGATGGCAGTTCGAATGGCACATTGTGATGACATGGGCATGGAGCATTGTGATGACCAGGTCATGCAGTATTGTGAAGAGAGGTGTCAGGGAGCATTGTGATGACATATGTAATGGCACATTGTGATGAAAATGGCATGGAGCATTGTGATGCCAAGTGTCATGGAGGATTCTGATGACAAAGGTAATGGAGCATTGTGATGACAATGGCTAGGACCATTGTGATGACAAGGGTCAGGGAACATTGTGCTGACAAGTGTATGGACAATTATGATGACAAGGGTCACGGAGCATTCTGAAGACAAGCCTGTAGTGTATTTTGATGACAATGGCATGGAGCATTGTGATGAAAACGGCATGGGACGTTGTGATGAAAAAGGCATGGAGCCTTTTCGTGACAGGTTTCAAGGAGCATTCTGATGACAAGTGTCAGGGAGCATTGTGATGAAAAGTGTATTGAGAATTGTGATGACAAAGGTCATGGAGCATTGTGATGAAAAGGGCATGGAGTATAGTGATGACAGGCATCATGGAGCGTTGTGATGAAAAGTGTTATGGAACATTGTGATCACAAGGGTTTGGAGCATTGCGATGACAGAGGTCATGGATACTTTTGATTTCAAGGAGCATGGAGCATTGTGATGACTAGGGCATGAAGCAATGGGATCCCAAGGTTCTTGGAGGATAGTGATGACTATGGTAATGGAGTATTGTGATGGCAAGCGCATAGAGCATTTTAAGGACAGTGTCATGTAGTATTTTGCTGACAAAGGCATGGAGAATTGTGATGACATGTGTCATGGAGCACTGTGATGATAAGCGTCACGGAGCATTGTGAATACAGGGGTCATGGAGCACTCAGATGACAAGGGCATGGATCATTGTGATGACAAGGGTGATGGAGCATTGTGATGAGTAGGGAATGGAGCATTGTGATGAGAAGACCATGGATAATTGTGATGACGAGCGTCATGGGGCATTTTGATGACAAGTTTTATGGAATATTGTGATCACAAGGGTTTGGAGCATTGTTATGACAGAGGTCATGGAGCAATTTGATTTCATTGTGATGACAATAGCATGAAGCATTATGATGATGGGCGTGGTGCATTGTGATGACAGGGTTCATGGATCATTGAGATGAAAAGGGGCATAGAGCATTGTGATTACAGCGTTCTTGGAGCATTGTGATGGAAGGGTCATGGAGCCTTGTGATGACAAGGCCATGGAACATCGTGATGGCAGGGGTCATGGAGCATTGTTATGACAGTGGTAATGGAGCATTGTGATGGCAAGGGCATGGATCATTGTGATGAGAAGGCCATGGAGCATTCTGATGACATGTGTCATGGAGCTTTGTGAAGACAAGGGCATGGAGCAATGTGATGAGAGCGTGCATGGAGCATTGTGATGACAATGACATGGAGCACTGTGATGCCAAGGGTCATGGATCTTTGTGATGACAAAGGTCATGGAGCATTTTAATGGCAAGGGCCTTGTGCATTGTGATGAGAAAGGCAGGGAACATTCTGGTGACAGGGTCTTTGAGCAATTTGATGAAAAGTGTCATGGAACATTTTGATGACAGGTGTTATGGAACATTGTGATGTCAGGGGTCATCGAACATTGTGATGATAAGTGCATGTAGCATTGTGATGACAGGAGTGACGGAGTATTGTGCCAAATAGTGATGTAGCATTGTGATATCAGTGGTGAGAGCGCATTTTGATGAGAAGTGCATGGAGCATTGTGATGACAAATTTTATGGAGCATTGTGATGACAAGGTTATGGAGCACTGTGATGCCAAGCACATGGTGCATTGTGATGACATGTGTCATGGAGCAATATGCTGCTAAGCGCATGGAGCATTGTGATGACATGTGTCATTGAGCTTTGTGATGACAAGGGCATGGAGCATTGTGATTACAGGGGTCTTCGAGCATTGTGATGAAAAGGGCATGGATCATTGTGATGAAAAATGCATGGAGGCTTGTCATGACAGGGTTCAAGGAGCATACAGACAACAAGTGTCAGGGAGCATTTTGATGACAAGTGTATTGAGGATTGTGATGACAAAAGTCATGGAGCATTGTGATGAGAAACCATGGATAATTGTGATGATGAGCGTCATGTGGCATTGTGATGACAAGTGTTATGGAATATTGTGATCACAAGGGTTTGGAACATTGTTATGACAGAGGTCATGGAGCATTTTGATTTCATTGTGATGACAATAGCATGAAGCATGATGATGGGCATGGTGCATTGTGATGACAGGGTTCATGGATCATTGAGATGAAAAGGGGCATAGTACATTGTGATTACAGGGGTCTTGGAACTTTGTGATGAGAAGGGTCATGGAGACTTGTGATGACAAGGCCATGGAACATCGTGATGGCAGGGGTCATGGAGCATTGTTATGACAGGTTTAATGGAGCTCTGTGATTGTAAGGGCATGGAGAATTGTGATGAGAAGGCCATGGATCATTCTGATGACATGTGTCATGGAGCTTTATGAAGACAAGTGCATGGAGCATTGTGATGAGAGCGTTCATGGAACAGTGTGAAGACAATGACATGGAACATTGTGATGCCAAGGGTCATGGATATTTGTGACGACAAAGGTCATGGAGCATTTTGATGGCAAGGGCGCTGTGCATTTTGATGAGAAGGGCAGGGATCATTTTGATGACAGGGTCATGGAGCAATTTAATGAAATGTGTCATGGAACATTTTGATGACAGGTGTTATGGAACATTGTGATGTCAGGGGTCATGGAGCATTTTGATGAAAAGGGCCCTGGAGCATTTTGATGAGAGGTGTTATGGAATATTGTGATGTCATGGGTCATCGAACATTGTGATGATAAGTGCATGTAGCATTGTGATGACAGGAGTCATGGAACATTGTGATGACAGGGGTGAGGGAGTATTGTGACAAATAGTGATGTAGCATTGTGATATCAGTGGTGAGAGAGCATTTTGATGAGAAGTGCATGGAGCATTGTGATGACAACCTTTATGGAGCACTGTGATGACAAGATGGTGGAGCACTGTGATGAAAAGCGCATGGTGCATTGTGATGACATGTGTCATGGAGCATTGTGCTGACAAGCGCCTGGAGCACTGTGATGACAAGGGTCATGGCGCATTGTACTGAGAAAGGCATAGAGCATTTTGATGACAAGGGTCAAAGAGCATTGAGATGAAAAGTTCATGAAGCATTGTGGTTAAAATGGTCACAGAGACTGCTGATGACGAAGGCATGGACCATTGTGATGACAAAGGTCATGAAGCACTCTGATGACTGGAGTCACGGAGCATTGTGATGACAGGGGTCATGGAGAATTGTGACAACAAGGGCATGGAACATTTTGATCACAAGGGCATGGAACACTGGTCTAATATGTTTCATGAATTATTGCGATGAGAGTTGGAATGGCGCATTGTGATGACAAGGGCATGGAGCATTGTGATGACCAGGTCATGCATTATTGTGAAGACAGGTGTCAGGGAGCATTGTGATGACATATGTAATGGCCCATTGTGATGACAATGTCATGGAGCATTGTGATGCCAAGTGTCATGGTGGATTCTGATGACAAAGGTAATGGAGCATTGTGATGACAATGGCTTGGAGCATTGTGATGACAAGGGTCAGGGAGCATTGTGCTGACAAGTGCATGGAGATTTGTGATGACAAGTGTCATGGAGCATTCTGATGACAAGCTTTTGGAGTATTCTGATGACAATGCAATGGAGCCTTGTGAGGTAAACTGCATGGGGCATTGTGATGAAAATGCATGGAGCCTTTTCGTGACAGGGTTCAAGGAGCATTCTGATGACAAGTGTCAGGGAGCATTGTGATGACAAGTGTATTGAGCATTGTGATGACAAAGGTCATGGAGCATTGTGATGAAAAGGGCATGGAGTATTGTGATGACAGGCATCATGGAGCGTTGTGATGACAAGTGTTATGGAACATTGTGATCACAAGAGTTTGGAGCATTGTGATGACAGAGGTCATGGATCATTTTGATTTCAAGGAGCATGGAGCATTGTGATGACAAGGGCATGAAGCAATGTGATCCCAAGGTTCATGGAGGATAGTGATGACAATGGAAATGGAGTATTGTGATGACAAGCACATAGAGCATTGTAATGTCAAGGTCATGTAGCATTTTGTTGACAAATGCATGGAGCATTGTGATGACAGGTGTCATGGAGCACTGTGATGACAAGCTTCACAGACCATTGTGTATACAGGGGTTATGGAGCATTGGGATGACAGTGGCATGGATCATTGTGATGACAAGTGTCATGGAGCATTGTGATGACTAGGGAATGGAGCATTGTGATGACAAGAGTCTCGGATCATTGTGTTGTCAGGTGTCATGGAGTGTTGTGATGACAGTGGTCATGGAGAATTGTGATGATATTGATCATGGTGCATTGCGATGACAAGGGAAAGGAGCATGGTGTTGACAAAGTCCTGGAGCATTGTGATGAGAAGACCATGGAGACTTTTGATGAGAAGTCTCATGGAGCATTCTGTTGAAAAGGGGCATAGAGCATTGTGATTACAGGGGTCTTGGAGCATTGTGATGACAAGGGCATGAATCATGGTGATGAGAAGTCCATGGAGCTTTCTGATGACATGCGTATGGAGCTTTGTGATGACAAGGGTAGGAAGCATTGTGATTACAGGGATCTTGGAACATTGTGATGAAAAGGGCATGGATTATTGTGATGAAAAAGGCATGGAGCCTTGTAATGACATGGTTCAAGGCGCATACTGACGAAAAGTGTCAGGGATCATTGTGATGACAAGTGTTTTGAGCATTGTGATGACAAAGATCATGGAACATTTTGATAAGAAGTCCATGGATAATTGTGATGACAAGCTTCATGGGGCATTGTGATGGCAAGTTTCATGGAGCCTTGTGATGACAAGGCCGTGTAACATTTTGATGGCAGTGGTCATGGAGCATTGTTATGACAGGGGTAATGGAGCATTTTGATGAGAAGGGCATGGAACATTGGGCTGTAATATTTCATGGAGTATTGTGATGAGAGTGGCATGGTGCATTGTGATGACAAGGGCACGGAACACTGTGATACATGGGTCATGGGTCAAGGAGCTTTGTGATGAAAAATCATAGAGCATTGTGATGACAAGGGCATGGAGCATTGTGATGACAGGGACATGGAGCATTGTTATGACCGGGGCATGGAGCATTGGTCTGACAAGTTTCATAGATTATTGTGATGACAGTGGACATAGTGCATGGTGATGACAATGGCATGGAGCATTGTGAAGAGAATCTCATGGAGTATTGTGAAGACAGGTGTCAGGGAGCATTGTGATGACATATGTCATGGTCCATTTCGATGACAATGGCAGGGAGTTATGTGATGCCAAATGTAATGGAGGATTGTGATGACGAATATATAATGGAGCATTGTGATGACTAGGGCTTAGAGCATTATGATGACAAGGGCCATTGAGAATTTTCATGACAAGGTCGTGAAGCATTTTGATGAGAAGATCCTGGAGCATTGTGATGAGAGAAACATGAGGCTTTGTGATGACAAGTCTCATGGAGCATACTGAGGAAAAAGGGCATGGAGCATTGTGATTACAGGGGTCTTGCCACATTGTGATGACAAGGGCATGGAGCATTGTGAGCAGAAGGCCAAGGAGCATTCTGATGACATGTGTCATTGAGCTTTGTGATGACAAGAGCCTGGAGCATTGTGATGACAAGGGCATGGAGCATTGTGATGACAAGGGAATGGAGTATTGTGAAGACAGGTGTCTGGAATAATTTTGAAGACAAGTGTATTGAGCATTGTGATAACAAAGGTCATGGAACATTCTGATGAGAAGACCATGGATAACTGTGATGACGAGCATCATGGGTCATTGTGATGACAAGTGTTATGGAATATTGTGATCACAAGGGTTTTGAGCATTGTTATGACAGAGGTCATGGAGCATTTTGATTTCATTGTGATGACAATAGCATGAAGCATTATGATGATGGGCATGGTGCATTGTGATGACAGGGTTCATGGATCATTTAAATAAAAAGGGGCATAGAGCATTGTGATTACAGGGTTCTTGGAGCATTGTGATGAGAAGGGTGATGGAGCCTTGTGATGACAAGGCCATGGAATATCGTGATGGCAGTGGTCATGGAGCATTGTTATGAGAGATGTTATGGAGCATTGTGATGGGAAGCGCATGGAACATTGTGATGAGAAGGCCATGGAGCATTCTGATGACATGTGTCATGGAGCTTTGTGAAGATAAGTGCATGGAGCAATGTGATGAGAGTGTTCATGGAGCATTGTGATGACAATGACATGGAGCATTGTAATGAGAAGGCCATGGAGCATTCTGATGACATGTGTCATGGAGCTTTGTGATGACAAGGGCATGGAGCATTGTGATTACAGGGATCTTGGAGCATTGTGATGAAAAGGGCATGGATTATTGTGATGAAAAAGGCATGGAGCCTTGTCATGACAGGGTTCAAGGATCATATTGACGACAAGAGTCAGGGAGCATTTTGATGAAAGTGTATTGAGCATTGTGATGACAAAGATCATGGAGCATTGTGATGAGAAGGCCATGGATAATTGTGATGATGAGCGTCATGGGGTGTTGTGATGATAAGTGTTATGGAACATTGCGATCACAAGGTTTTGGAGCATTATGATGACAGAGGTCATGGAGAATATTGATTTCATTGTGATGACAATAGCCTGCAGCATTATGATGATGGGCATGGTGCATTTTGATGACAGGGTTCATGGAGCATTGAGATGAAAATGGGCATGGAGCACTGTGTTTACAGGGGTCTTGGAGTTTTGTGATGACAATGTCATGGAGCATTGTGATGAGAAGGCCATGCAACATTCTGATGACATGCGTCATGGAGCTTTGTGATGACAAGGGCATGGAGCATTGTGATTACAGGGGCCTTCAGCATTGTGATGACAAGTGTCATGGACCGTTGTGATTACTAGGCCGTGGAACATTGTGATGGCAGGAGTCATGGTGCATTTTTATAACAGAGGTAATGGAGCATTGTGATGAGAATGGCATGGAAAATTGGTCTGAAATGTTTCATGGATTATTGTGATGAAAGTGGGCATGGAGTATTGCGATGACAAGGATACGGAACACTATGATACATGGGTCATGCGGGATTGTAATGACAAGGGCATGGAGCATTGTGATGAGAAGGGCATCGAACATTGTGATGACAAGTGTCATGGAGCTTTGTGATGACAAGGGCATTGAGCAATGTAATGAGAGTGTTCATGGAGCATTGTGATGACAATGACATGGAGCATTGTGATGCCAAGGGTCATGGAGCTTTGTGATGACAAGTCATGGAGCATTTTGATGACAAGGGCATGGTGCATTGTGATGAGAAGGGAAGGGAGCATTTTGATGACCGTGTCATGCAGCAAATTGATGAAAAGTGTAATGGAATATTTTTATGGCAGGGGTTATAGAATATTGTGATTTCAGGGCTCTTGGAGCTTTGGGATGAAATGTGTCATGGAGCATTTTGATGACAGGGGTTATGGAACATTGTGATGTCAGGGGTCATGGAACTTTGTGATGATAAGCGGAGGTTGCAGTGTGATGACAGGGTCATGGAACATTGTGATTACAGGGGTGAGGGTGTATTGTGATGACTAGTGATGGACCTCTGTGATATCACTGGTGAGAGAGCATTTTAATGAGAAGTGCATGGAGCATTGTGATTACAATGTTTATGGAGCATGGCAATGACAAGGTTGTGGACCGTTGTGATGAATTGCCCGGGGCACATCGTGATGACAATGGTCATGGAGCATTGTTCTGACAAAGACATGGAGCATTGTGATGACAAGGGTCACAGAGAATTGTGATGAAAAGTTCATGGAGCATTGTGGTTACAAAGGTCACAGAGCCTTGTGATGACGCGGCAGGGACCATTTTGATGACAAACGTTATGAAGCATTGTGATGACTGGGTTCATGGAGCATTGTGATGAAAGTGGTCATGGAGCATTGTGAGGACAAGGGCATGGAGCATTGTGATGACAGGGGCATGGAGCATTGGTCTGACAAGTTTCATAGATTATTGTGATGACAGTGGGCATGGTGCATTGTGAGGACAAGGGCATGGATCATTGTGATGAGAAGGTCATGGAGTATTGTGAAGACAGGTGTCAGGGAGCATTGTGATGACATATGTCATGGTCCATTGCGATGACAATGGCATGGAGCATTGTGATGCCAAATGGAATGGAGGATTGTGATGACAAATATAATGGAGCATTGTGATGACTAGGGCTTGGAGCATCATGATGACAAGGGCCATTGATAATTTTCATGACAAGGTCGTGAAGCATTGTGATGACAAGTCATGTAGCATTTTGCTGACAAAGGCATGGAGCATTGTGATGACAGGTGTCATGGAGCACTGTGATGAAAAGCATCACGGAGCATTTTGAATACAGGGGTCATGGAGCATTGGGATGACAAGGGCATGGATCATTGTGATGACAAGGGTCATGGAGCATTGGGCTGAAAATGTTCATGGATTATTGTGTTGACAGGGGTCATGGATCACTCTGATTACAGGGGACTTGGAGCATTGTCATTACAAGAGTCCCGGATCACTGTGTTGTCAGGTGTCATGGAGTGTTGTGATGAGAGTGGTCATGGAGCATTGTGATGATATTGGTCATGGAGCATTGTGCTGAGAATGTCATGGAGCATTTGGCTGAATATATTCATAGGGTATTGTGATTACAGGGGTCTTGGAGCATTGTGATGACAAGTGCATGGAGCATGGTGATGACAATGTCCTGGAGCATTGTGATGAGATGACCATGGAGAGTTGTGATGAAAAGTCTCATGGAGCATTCTGATGAAAAGATGCATCGATCACTGTGACTACAGGGGTCTTGGAGCATTGTGATGACAAGTGCATGGAGCATTGTGAGGAGAAGGCCATGGAACATTCTGATGACATGTGTCATGGAGCTTTGTGATGACAAGGGCATGGAGCTTTGTGATTACAGGGGTCTTGGAGCATTGTGATGACAAGGGTCATGGAGCCTTGTGATGACAAGGCCGTGGAACCTTGTGATGGCACGGGTCATGGAGCATTGTTATGACAGAGGTAATGGAGCATTGTGATGAGAAGGGCATTGAGAATTGGTCTGAAATATTTCATGGATTATTGTGATGAGATTGGATATGGAGCATTGTGATGAGAAGGGCACGGAACACTGTGATACTTGGGTCATGGACGATTGTAATGTCAAGGGCATGGAGCATTGTGATGAGAAGGGCATCGAGCATTGTGATGACAAGTGTCATAGAGCTTTGTGATGACAAGGGCATGGAGCAATGTGATGAGAGAGTTCATGGAGCATCGTGATGACAATGACATGGAGCATTGTGATGCCAACGGTCATGGAGTTTGTGATGACATAGTTCATGGAGCATTTTGATGACAAGTGTGTGGTGCATTGTGATGAGAATTGCAGGGAGCATTTTGATGACAGGTTCATGCAGCAATTTGAAGAAAAGTGTAATGGAATAGTTTGATGACAGGGGTTATAGAACATTGTGATGCCATGGTTCATGGAGCTTTGGGATGAAAATTGTCATGGAGCACTTTGATGACAGGGGTTATGGAACATTGTGATGTCAGGGGTCATGGAACATTGTGCTGATAAGGGGATATAGCATTGTGATGAGAGGGGTCATGGAACATTGTGATAACAGGGGTGAGGGAGGATTGTGATGACTAGTGATGGAACACTGAGATATCTCATGAGAGAGAGCATATGGATGAGAAGTGCATGGAGCATTGTGATTACAAGGTTCATGGAGAATAGCAATGACAAAGTTGTGGATCATTGTGATGAAAAGCGCATGGCACATTGTGATGACAAGTGTCCGGGAGCATTGTACTGACACAGGCATGGAGCACTGTGATGACAAGGATCACGGAGCATTGTGATGAAAATTTCATGGAGCATTGTGGTTACAAAGGTCACAGAGCCTTGTGATGATGCGGGCATGGACCGTTGTAATGGCAAACGTTATGAAGCATTGTGATGACTGGAGTCACGGAACATTGTGATGAAAGGGTTCATGGAGCATTGTGATGACAAGGGCATGGAGCATTGTGATGACAGGGGCATGGACCTTTGGTCTGACAAGTTTCATAGATTATTGTGATGACAGTGGACATCGTGCATTGTGATGACAAGGGCATGGAGCATTGTGAAGACAAGGGAATGGAGTATTGTGAAGACAGGTGTCAGGGAGCATTGTGATGACATATGCCATGATCCATTGCGATGACAATGGCATGGAGCATTTTGATGACAAATGTAATGGAGGATGTGATGACAAATATAATGGAGCATTGTGATGACTAGGGCTTGGAGCATTATGATGACAAGGGCCATTGAGAATTTTCATGACAATGTCGTGAAGCATTGTGATGACAAGGTTCTTGAGCATTGTGATGAGAAAACCATGGATCCTTGTGATGACAAGTCTCATGGAGCATACTGATTAAAAGGGGCATGGAGCTTTCTGATTAAAGGGGTGTTGGAACTTTGTGATAACAAGGGCATGGAGCATTGTGATGACAAGGGCATGGAACATTGGTCTAATAAGTTTCATGGATTATTGTGATGACAGTAGGAATGGCGCATTGTGATGACAAGGACATGGAGCATTGTGATGACCAGGTCATTCAGTATTGTGAAGAGAGGTATCAGGGAGCAATGTGATGACATTTGTAAGGGCCCATTGTGATGATAATGGCATGGATCATTGTGATGCCAAGTGTCATGGAGGATTCTGATCACAAAGGTAATGGAGCATTGTGATGACAATGGCTTGGAGCATTGTGATGACCAGGTCATGCAGTATTGTGAAGAGAGTTATCAGGGAGCATTGTGATGACATATGTAATGACCCATTGTGATGACAATGGCATGGAGCATTGTGATGCCAAGTCTCATGGAGGATTCTGATGACAAAGGTAATGGAGCATTGTGATGACAATGGCTTGGAGCATTGTGATGACAAGGGTCAGGGAGCATTGTGCTGACAAGTGCATGGAGAATTGTGATGACAAGGGTCATGGAGCATTCGGATGACAAGCTTGAGGAGTATTTTGAAGACAATGGCATGGAACATTGTGAAGGAAATGGAATGGGGCTTTGTGATGCAAAAGGCATGGAGCCTTTTCGTGACAGGTTTCAAGGAGCATTCTGACGACAAGTGTCAGGGAGCATTGTGATGACAAGTGTATTGAGAATTGTGATGACAATGTTCATGGAACATTGTGATGAAAAGGGCATGGAGTATTGTGATGACAGGCATCATGGAGCGTTGTGATGACAAGTGTTTTGGAACTTTGTGATCAAAAGGTTTTGGAGCATTGCAATGACAGAGGCCAAGGATCATTTTGATTTCAAGGAGCATGGAGCATTGTGATGTCAAGGGCATGAAGCAATGTGATCCTAATGTTCATGGAGGATTGTGATGACAATGGTAATGGAGTATTGTGATGACAAGCGCATAGAGCATTGTAAAGAAAAGGTCACGTAGCATTTTGCTGACAAAGGCCTGGAGCATTGTGATGACAGGTGTCATGAAGCACTGTGATGAGAAGCGTCACGGAGCATTGTGAATACATGGGTCATGGGGAATTGGGATGACAAGGGCATGGATCATTTTGCAGACAAGTGTCATGGAGCATTGGGCTGAAAATGTTCATGGAGTATTGTGATGACAGGGGTCATGGAGCATTGTGATGACAGAGGTCATGGAGAATTTTGATTTTATTGTGCTGACAATAGCCGGAAGCATTATGATGATGGGCATGATGCATTGTGATGACAGGGTTCATGGAGCATTGAGATGAAAAGAGGCATGGATCATTGTGATTACAGGGGTCTGGGAGCATTGTGAAGACAAGGGCATGGAACATATTGATGAGAAGGCCTTGGAACATTCTGATGACATGCGTCATGGAGCTTTGTGATGACAGGGACATGGAGCATTTTGATTAAGGGTTCCTGGACCATTGTGATAAAAATGGTCATGGAGAATTGGGATGACAAGGGCATGGATGATTGTGATGACAAGGGTCATGGATCATTGGCTGAAAATGTTCATGGAGTACTGTGATGACAGGGGTCATGGAGCATTGAGATGAGTAGGGAATGGAGCATTGTGATGACAAGAGTCCCGGGTCGTTGTGTTGTCATGTGTCATGGAGTGTTGTGATGACAGTGGTCATGGAGTATTTTGATAATATTTGTCATTGAGCATTGTGATGCGCAGTTCATGGAGCACTGGGCTGAAAATGTTCATGGAGTATTGTTTTGAGAGGGGTCATGGAGCATTGTGATGACAAGGGAATGGAGCATGGTGATGACAAGGTCCTGGAGCATTGTAATGGGAAGACCATGGAGACTTGTGATGACAAGTCTCATGGAGCATTGTGATGAAAAGGGACAAGGAGCATTGTGATTACACGGGACTTGGAGCATTGTGATAACAAGTGCATGGAGCATTGTGAGGAGGAGGCCATGGAGCATTCTGATGACATGCGTCATGGAGCTTTGTGATGACAAGGGCATGGAGCATTGTGATTACAGGGGTCTTGGAGCATTGTGATGAAAAGGGCATGTTTCATTGTGATGAAAAGGCATGGAGCCATGTCATTACAGGGTTCAAGGAGCATACTGACGACAAGTGTCAGGGAGCATTGTGATGACAAGTGTATTGAGAATTGTGATGACAAAGATCATGGAGCATTGTGATGAGAGGACCATGGATAATTGTGATTATGAGCGTCATAGGGTGTTGTGATGATAAATGTTAAGGAACACTGTGATCACAAGGTTTTGGAGCATTATGATGACAGTGGTCATGGAGAAATTTGATTTCATTGTGATGACAAGAGCCTGAAGCATTATGATGATGGGCATGGTGCATTTTGATTACAGGGTTCATGGAGCATTGAGATGAAAAGGGGCATGGAGCATTGTGATTACAGGGGTCTTGCAGCATCGTCATGACAAGTGCATGGAGCATTGTGATGAGAAGGCCATGGAATATTCTGATGGCATGTGTCATGGAGCTTTGTGAAGACAAGGGCATGGAGAATTGTGATTACAGGGGTCTTGGAGCATTGTGATGACAAGGGTCAAGGAGCCTTGTGATGACAAGGCCATGGAACATTGTGATGGCACGGGTCATGGAGCATTGTTATGACAGAGGCAATGGAGCATTGTGATGAGAAGGGCATTGAGCATTGGTCTGAAAAGTTTCTTGGATTATTGTGATGAGAGTGGGCATGGAGCATTGTGATCACAAGGGCACGGAACACTGTTATACATGGGTCATGGAGGATTGTAATGACAAGGGCATTGAGCATTGTGATGAGACGGGCATCGAGCACTGTGATGACAAGTGTCATGGAGCTTTGTGATGACATGGCATGGAGACATGTGATGAGAGGTTTCATGGAGCATCGTGATGACAATGACATGGAGCATTGTGATGCCAAGGGTCATGGAGCTTTGTGATGACAAATGTCATGGAGCATTTTGATGGCAAGGGTGTGGTGCATTGTGATGAGAAGGTCAGGGAGCATTTTGATGACCGGGTCATGCAGCAATTTGAAGAAAAGTGTAATGGAACATTTTGATGGCAGGGGTTATAGAACATTGTGATTCCAGGGGTCTTGGAGCTTTGGAAAGAAAGGGTCATGGAGCATTTTGATGACAGGGGTTATGGATCATTGTGATGTCAGTGGTCATGGAACATTGTGCTGATAATGGGATGTAGCATTGTGATGACAGGGGTCATGGAACATTGTGATAACATGGGTGAGGGAGGATTGTGATGACTAGTGATGGAACATTGTGATATCTCATGTGAGAGAGCATTTGGATGAGAAGTGCATGGAGCATTGTGATTACGAGGTTTATGGAGCATAGCGTTGACAAGGTTGTGGATCATTGTGATGAAAAGTGCATGGCACATTGTGATGACAAGGGTCATGGAGCATTGTTCTGAAAAACGCATGGAGCATTCTCATGACAAGTGTCACGGAGAATTGTGATGAAAAGTTCATGGAGCATTGTGGTTTCAAAGGTCACAGAGCCTTGTGATGATACGGGCATGGACCGCTGTGATGACAAACGTTATGAAGCATTGTGATGACTGGAGTCACGGAGCATTGTGATGACAGGGGTCATGGAGCATTGTTTTGACAATGGCATGGAGCATTGTGATGACAGGGGCATGGAGCAATGGTCTGACAATTTTCTTAGATTACTGTGATGACAGTGGGCATGGTGCATTGTGATGACAAGGATATGGAGCATTTTGAAGACAAGGGAATGGAGTACTGTGAATACATGTGTCAGGGAGCATTGTGATGACATATGTCATGATCCATTGCGATGACAATGGCATGGAGCATTGTGATGCCAAATGTAAAGGAGGATTGTGATGACAAATATAATGGAACATTGTGATGACTAGGGCTTGGAGCATTATGATGACAAGGGCCATTGAGAATTTTCATGACAAGGTCGTGAAGCATTGTGATGACATGGTCCTGGAGCATTGTGATGAGAAATCCATGGAGCCTTGTGATTACAAATCTCATGGATCATTCTGATGAAAAGGGGCATGGAGCATTCTGATTACAGGGGTCTTGGAAAATTGTGATAACAAGGGCATGGAGCATTGTGATGACAAGGGCATGGAGCATTGGTCTAATAAGTTTCATGGATTATTGTGATGACAGTTGGAATGGCGCATTGTGATGACAAGGGCATGGAGCATTGTGATGACCAGGTCATGCAGTATTGTGAAGAGAGTTGTCAGGGAGCATTGTGATGACATATGTAATGGCCCATTGTGATGACAATGGCATGGAGCATTGTGATGCCAAGTGTTATGGAGGATTCTGATGACAAATGTAATGGAGCATTGTGCAGACAATGGCTTGGAGCATTGTGATGACAAGGGTCAGGGAGCATTGTGCTGACAAGTGCATGGAGAATTGTGATGACAAGGGTCATTGAGCATTCTGATGACGAGCTTGTGGAGTATTTTGATGACAATTGCATGGAGCATTGTGATGAAAATGGCATGGGGTTTTGTGATGAAAAATGCATGGAGCCTTTTCGTGACAGGGTTCAAGGAGCATTCTGACGACATGTGTCAAGGAGCATTGTGATGACATGTATATTGAGAATTGTGATGACAAAGGTCATGGAGCATTGTGATGAAAATGGCATGGAGTATTGTGATGACAGGCATCATGGTGCGTTGTGATGACAAGTGTTATGGAACATTGTGATCACAAGGGTTTGGAGCATTGTGATGAAAAAGGTCATGGATCATTTTGATTTCAAAGAGCATGGAGCATTTTGATGACAAGGGAATGAAGCAATGTGATCCCAAGGTTCATGGAGGATTGTGATGACAATGGTAATGGAGTATTGTGATGACAAGCACATAGAGCATTGAAATGACAAGGTCATGTAGCATTTTGCTGACAAAGGCATGGAACATTGTGATGACAGGTGTCATGGAGCATTGTGATGACAAGTGTCACGGAGCATTGTGAATACAGGGGTCATGGAGCATTAGGATGACAAGGGCACGGATCATTTTGATGACAAGGTTCATAGAGCATTGTGCAGAAAATGTGCATGGAGTATTGTGATGACAGGGGTCATGGATCATTGTGATTACAGGGTTGTTTGAGCATTGTGATGACAAGTGTCCCGGATCATTGTGTTGTCAGGTGTCATGGAGTATTGTGATGACAGTAGTCATTGAGCATTTTGATGATATTGGTCAGGGAGCATTGTGATGAGAAAGTCATGGAGCATTGGGCTGAAAATATTCATGGAGTATTGTGATGACAGGCGTCATGGAGCATTGTGATGACAAAGAAATGGAGCATGGTGATGACAAGTTCCTGGAGCACTGTGATGAGATGACCATGGAGACTTGAGATGACAAGTCTCATGGAGCATTCTAATGAAAAGGGGCATGGAGCATTGGTCTGACATGTTTCATAGATTATTGTGATGACAGTGGGCATGGTGCATTGTGATGACAAGGGCATTGAGCATTATGAAGACAAGGTCATGGAGTATTGTGAAGACATGTGTCCGGGAGCATTGTGATGACATTTGTCATGGTCCATTGCGATGACAATGGCATGGAGCATTGTGATGCCTAATGTAATAGAGGATTGTGATGGCAAATATAATGGAGCATTGTGAAGACTAGGGCTTGGAATATTATGATGACAAGGGCCATTGAGAATTTTCCTGACAATGTCGTGAAGCATTGTGATGACAAAGTCCTGGAGCATTGTGATGAGAAATCCATGGAGCCTTGTGATGACAAATCTCATGGATCATACTGATGAAAAGGGGCATGGAGCATTCTGATCACAGGGGTCTTGGAAGATTGTGATCACAAGGGTTTGGAGCATTGTGATGAGAGAGGTCATGGATCATTTTGATTTCAAGGAGCATGGAGCATTGTGATGACAAGAGCATGAAGCAATGTGATCCCAAGGTTCATGGAGGATTGTGATGACAATGGTAATGGAGTACTGTGATGACAAGCGCCTAGAGCATTGTAATGACAAGGTCATGTAGCATTTTGCTGACAAAGGCATGGAGCATTGTGATGACAGGTGTCATGGAGCACTGTGATGACAAGCGTCACGGAGCATTGTGAATACAGGGGTCATGGAGCATTGAGATGACAAAAGAATGGATCATTGTGATGACACGCTTCATGGAGCATTGGGCTGAAAATGTTCATGGAGTATTGTGATGACAGGGGTCATGGAGCATTGTGATGACTAGGGAATAGAGCATTGTGATGACAAGAGTCCCGGATCATTGTGTTGTCAGGTGTCATTGAGTGTTGTGATGACATTGGTCATGGAGCATTGTGATGATATTGGTCATGGAGCATTGTGATGAGAAAGTCATGGAACATTGGGCTGAAAATGTTCATGGAGTATTGTGATCACATGGGTCATGGAGCATTGAGATGAAAAGGGGCATGGAGCTTTGTGTTTACAGGGGTCTTGGAGCATTGTGATGACAAGGGCATGGAGCATTTTGATGAGAAGGCCATGGAACCTTCTGATGACATATGTCATCAAGCTTTGTGATGACAGCAGCATGGAGCATTGTGATTAATGGGGTCTTGGAGCATTGTGATGAAAAGTGTCATGGAGCGTTTTTATGACAAGGCCGTGGAACATTGTGATGACAGGGGTCATGGAGCATTGTTATGACAGGGGTAATGGAGCATTGTGATTTGAAGGGCATGCAGCATTGTGCTTACAAGTTTTATGGAGCATTGTGATGACCAATTTGTGGACCTTTGTGATGAAAAGCACGTGGCACATTGTGATGACAATGGTCATGGAGCATTTTTCTGACACAGGCATGGAGCATTGTGATGACAAGTGTCACGGAGCATTGTGATGAAAAGTTCAGGGAGCATTGTGGTTACAAATGTAACAGAACCTTGTGATGACGCGGGCATGGACCACTGTGATGACAAATATTATGAAGCATTGTGATGACTGGAGTCATGGAGCATTGTGATGATAAGGTCCTGGGTCATTGTGATGACATGACCATGGAGACCTGTGGTGACAAGTATCATGGAGCATTCTGATGAATAGGGGCATGGAGAATTGTGATTATAGGGGTCTTGGAGCACTGTGATGACAAGGGCAAAGAGCGTTGTGAGGAGAATGCCATGGAGCATTGTGATGACATGTGTCAAGGTGCATTGTGCTGAGAAAGGCATAGAGCATTGTGATGACAAGGGTCCAAGAGCATTGTGATGAAAAGTTAATGGAGCATTGGGGTTAAAAAGTCACAGTGACTGTTGATGATGAGCGCATGGACCATTGTGATGAAAAAGGACATGAAGTATTGTGATGACTGGAGTCACGGAGCATTGTGATGATAGGGGTCATGGAACAGTGTGATAACAAGTGCATGGAGCATTGTGATGACAAGGTGTTGCAGTTTTGTGAAGACATGTGTCAGGGAGCATTGTGAAGACATATGTAATGGCCCATTGTGATGACAATGGCATGGAGCATTGTGATGCCAAATGTCATGGATCATTGTGATGACAATGGCTTGCAACATTATGATGACAAGTGTCAGGGAGCATTGTGCTGACAAGTGCATGGAGAATTGTGATGATAAGGGTCATGGAGCATTCTGATGACAAGCTTGTGGAGTATTTTGATGACAATGGCATGGAGCATTGTGAAAAAAACGGCATGGGGCATTGTGATGAAAAAGGTATGGAGCCTTTTCGTGACAGGGTTCAAGGAGCATTCTGATGACAAGTGTCAGGGAGCATTGTGGTGACAAGTGTATTGAGAATTGTGATGACAAATGTCATGGAGCATTGTGATGAAAAGGGCATGGAGTATTGTGATGACAGTCATCATGGAGCGTTGTGATGACAAGGGCTATGGAACATTGTAATCACAAGGGTTTGGAGCAATGTGATGACAGAGGTCATGGATCATTTTGATTTGAAGGAGCATGGAGCATTGTGATGGCATGGGCATGAAGCAATGTGATCCCAAAGTTCATGGAGGGTTGTGATGAAAATGGTAATGGAGTATTGTGATGACAAGCGCATAGAACATTGTAATGACAAGGTCATGTAGCATTTTGCTGACAAAGGCATGGAGCATTGTGATGACAGGTGTCATGGAGCACTGTGATGAAAAGCGTCACGTAGCATTGTGAATACAGGGGTCATGGAGCATTGGGATGTCAAGGGCATGGATCATTGTGATGACAAGTGTCATGGAGCATTGGGCTGAAAATATTCTTAGATTATTTTGATGACAGGGGTCATGGAGCATTGTGATGACAAGGGAATGGAGCATGGTGATGACAAGGCCCTGGAGCATTGTGATGAGAAGTCCATGGAGAGTTGTGATGACAAGTCTCATGGAGCATTCTGATGAAAATTGTCATGGAGCATTGTGATTACAGGAGTCTTAGAGCACTGTGATGACTAGGGCATGGAGCATTGTGATGAGAAGGCCATGGAGCATTCTGATGACATGCGTCATGGAGTTTTGTGATGACAAGGGCATGGAGCATTGTGATTACATGTGTCTTGGAGCATTGTGATTAAAATGACATGGATCATTTTGATGAAAACGGCATGGAGCCTTGTCATGATAGTTTTCAAGGAGCATACTGATGACAAGTGTCAGGGAGCATTGTGATGACAAGTGTATTGAGCATTGTGATGAGAAAGATCATGGAGCATTGTGATAAGAAGACCATGGATAATTGTGATGATGAGCGTCATGGGGTGTTTTGATGATAAGTGTTATGCAACATTGTGATCACAAGGGTTTGGAGCATTATGATGACAGAGGTCATGCAGAATATTGATTTCACTGTGATGAAAATAGCCTGAAGCATTATGATGATGGGCATGGTGCATTGTGATGACAGGTTTTATGGAGCATTGAGATGAAAAGAGGCAAGGAGTATTGTGATTACAAGGGTCTTGGAGCATTGTGATGACAAGGGCATGGAGCATTGTCATGAGAAAGTCATGGAACACTCTGATGACATGCGTCATGGAGCTATGTGATGACAAGGGAATGGAGCATTGTGATTTCAGGGGTGTTGAGCATTGTGATGAGAAGTGTCATGGAACCTTGTGATGACTAGGCCGTGGAACATTGTGATGGCGGTTGTCATGGTGCATTGTTATGACAGGGGTAATGGAGCATTGTGATGAGAAGGGTATGGAATATTGGTCTGAAATGTTTCATGGATTATTGTGAGGAGACTGGGCATGGAGCATTGTGATGACAAGTGCACGGAACACTGTGATACATGTGTCATGCAGGAGTGTAATGAAAAGGGCATGGAACATTGTGATGAGAAGGGCATCGAGCATTGTGATGACAAGGGTCATGGAGCTTTGTGATGACAAGTCATGGAGCATTTTGATGACAAGGGCTTGGTGCATTGTGATGAGAAGGGCAGGGAGCATTTTGAAGACCGGGTCATGCAGCAATTTGATAAAAAGTGTAATGGAATATTTTGATGACAGGCGTTATGGAACATTGTGATGTCAGGGGTCATGGTACATTGTGATGATAAAGGGATGTAGCATTGTGATGACAGGGTCATGGAACATGGTGATTACAGGGGTGAGGGCGTATTGTGATGACTAGTGATGGAACATTGTGATATCTCTTGTGAGAGAGCATTTGGATGAGAAGAGCATGGACCATTGTGATTACAAGATTTATGGAGCATTGCAATGACAAGTTGTGAAACGTTGTGAGGAAATGCGTGTGGCACATTGTGATGACAATGGTCATGGAGCATTGTTCTGACAAAGACATGGAGCATTGTGATGACAAGGGTCTCAGAGAATTGTGATGAAAAGTTCATGGAGCATTGTGGTTACAAAGGTCACAGAGCCTTGTGATGACGTGGGCATGGACCATTTTGATGACAAACGATATGAAGCATTGAGATGACTGGAGTCACGGAGCATTGTGATGACAGGGGTCATTGAACATTGTGATGACAAGGGCATGGAGCATTGTGTTGACAGGGGAATGGAGCATTGGTCTGACAAGTTTCATAGATTATTGTGATGATAGTGGGCATGGTGCATTGTGATGACAAGGGCATGGAGCATTGTGATGAGAAGGTCATGGAGTATTGTGAAGACAGGTGTCAGGGAGCATTGTGATGACATATGTCATAGTCCACTGCGATGACAATGACATGGAGCATTGTGATGCCAAATGCAATGGAGGATTTTGATGACAAATAAAATGCAGCATTGTGATCGTTACGGCTTGGAGCATTATGATGATAAGGGGCACTGAAAATTTTCATGACAAGATCGTGAAGCATTGTGATGAAAATTTCCTGGAGCATTGTGATGACAAAACCATGGAGCCTTGTGATGACAAGTCTCTTGGAGCATACTGATGAAAAGGGGCATGGAGTATTTTGATTACAGGGGTCTTGGAACATTGTGATGACAAGGGCATGGAGCATTGTGAGGAGAAGACCAAGGAGCATTCTGATGGCATGCATCATTGTGCTTTGTGATGACAAGGGCATGGAGCACTGTGATTACATGGGTCTTGGATCATTGTGATGAAAAGTGCATGGAACATTGAGATGAAAAAAGCATGGAGCCTTGTCATGACAGGATTCAAGGAGCATACAGACAACAAGTGTCAGGGAGCATTTTGATGACAAGTGTATTGAGCATTGTGATGACAAAGGTCATGGAGCATTGTGATGAGAAGACCATTGATAATTGTGATGACGAGCGTCATGGGGCATTGTGATGACAAGTGATATGGAATATTGTGATCACAAGGGTTTGGAGCTTTGTTATGACAGAGGTCATGGAGCATTTTGATTTCATTGTGATGACAATAGCATGAAGCATTATGATGATGGGCATGATGCATTGTGATGATAGGGTTCATGGATCATTGAGACGAAAAGTGCCATAGAGCATTGTGATTACAGGGTTCTTGGAGCATTGTGATGAGAAGGGTCATGGAGCTTTGTGATGACAAGGCCATGGAACATCGTGATAGCAGGGGTCATGGAGCATTCTTATGAAAGTGGTAATGGAGCATTGTGATGGCAAGGTCGTGGAGCATTGTGATGAGAAGCCAAGGAGCATTGTGATGCCATGAATCATGGAGCTTTGTGAAGACAAGGTCATGGAGCAATGTGATGAGAGCGTTCATGGAGCATTGCGATGACAATGACATGGAGCATTGTGATGCCAAGGGTCATGGGTATTTTTGATGAAAAAGGTCATGGAGCATTTTGATAGCAAGGGCGTTGTGCATTGTGATGAGAAGGGCAGGGAGCATTCTGATGACAGGGTCATGGAGCAATTTGATGAAAAGTGTCATGGAACATGTTGATGACAGTTGTTATGGAACATTGTTATGTCAGGGGTCATCGAACATTGTGATGATAAGTGCATGTAGCATTGTGATGAGAGGAATCATCGAACATTGTGATGACAGGGGTGAGGGAGTATTGTGACAAATAGTGATGTAGCATTGTGATATCAGTGGTGAGAGAGCATTTTGATGAGATGTGCAAGGAGCATTGTGATGACAAATTTTATGGAGCATTGTGATGACAAAATTGTGGAGCACTGTATGAAAAGCGCATGGAGCATTGTGATGACAAGTGTCAAAGAGCATTGTGATGAAAAGTTCATGGATCATTGTGGTTAAAAATGTCAGAGAGCCTTGTGATGACGCGGGCATGGACCATTATGATGACAAACATTATGAAGCATTGAGATGACTGGAGTCACGGATCATGGTGATGACCGGGGTCATGGAGCATTGTGATAACAAGGGCATGGAGCATTGTGATGAGAGGGGCATGGAACATTGGTCTAATAAGTTTCATGGATTATTACGATGACAGTTGGAATGGCGCATTGTGATGACATGGGCATGGAGCATTGTTATGACCAGGTCATGCAGTATTGTGAAGACAGGTGTCCGGGAGCATTGGGATGACATATGTAATGGCCCATTGCGATGACAATGGCATGGAGCATTGTGATGCCAAATATCATGGATCATTGTGATGACAATGGCTTGCAACATTGTTATGACAAGTGTCAGGGAGCATTGTGCTGACAAGTGCATGGAGAATAGTGATGACAAGGGTCATGGAGCATTCTGATGACAAGCTTGTGGAGTACTTTGTTGACAATGGCATGGAACATTGTGATGAAAATGGCATGGGACATTGTGATGAAAAAGGCATGGAGCCTTTTCGTGACAGGTTTCAAGGAGCATTCTGATGACAAGAGTCAGGGAGCATTGTTGTGACAAGTGTATTGAGAATTGTGATGACAAACGTCATGGAGCATTGTGATGAAAAGGGCATGGAGTATTGTGATGACAGGCATCATGGAGCGTTCTGATGACAAGTGTTATGGAACATTGTGATCACAAGGGCTTGGATCATTGTTATGACAAATGTCATGGATCATTATGATTTCAAGGAGCATGGAGCATTGTGATGAGAAAGGCATGAAGCAATGTGATCCCAAAGTTCATGGAGGATTGTGATGACAATGGATATGGAGTATTGCGATGACAAACGCATAGAGCATTGTAATGACAAGATCATGTAGCATTTTGCTGACAAAGGCATGGAGCATTGTGATGAGAGGTGTCATGGAGCACTGTGATGACAAGCGTCATGGAGCATTGTGAATACAGGTGTCATGGAGCATTGGGATGACAAAGGCATGGAACATTGTGATGACAAGGGTCATGGAGCACTGGGCTGAAAATGTTCATGGAGTGTTGTGATGACAGGGGTCATGGAGGATTGTGATAACTAGGGAATGGAGCATTGTGATGACAAGAGTCCCGGATCATTGTGTTGTCAGGAGTCATGGAGTGTTGTGATGACAGTGGTCATGGAGCTTTGTGATTTGGCCATGAAGCATTGTGATGAGTAGGTCGTGAAGCATTGGGCTGAAAATGTTCATGGATTATTGTGATGACAGGGGTCATGAAGCATTGTGATGTCAAGGGAATGGAGCATGGTGATGACAAGTTCCTGGAGCATTGTGATGAGAAGACCATGGAGAATTGTGATGACAAGTCTCATGGAGCATTCTGATGAAAATGGGCAAGGAGCACTGTGAATACAGGGGTCTTGGAGCATTGTGATGACTAGGGCATGGAGCATTGTGATGAGAAGGCCATGGAGCATTTTGATGACATGCATCATGGAGTTATTTGATGACAAGTGCATGGAGCATTGTGATTACAGGGGTCTTGGAACATTGTGTTGACAAGGGCATGGAGCAATGAGAGCAGAAGACCAAGGAGCATTCTGATGGCCTGCGACATTGAGCTTTGTGATGACCAGGGCTTGGAGCATAGAGATTACATGTGTCTTGGAGCATTGTGATGAAAAGGACATCCATTATTGTGATGAAAAAGGCATGGAGCCTTGTCATGACAGGATTCAAGGAGCATACAGACAACAAGTGTCAGGGAGCATTTTGATGACAAGTGTATTGAGCATTGTGAGGACAAACTTCATGGAGCATTGTGATGAGAAGACCATTGATAATTGTGATGATGAGCGTCATGGGGCATTGTTATGACAAGTGATATGGGATATTGTGTTCACAAGGGTTTGGAGCATTGTTATGACAGAGGTCATGGAGCATTTTGATTTCATTTTGATGACAATAGCATGAAGCATTATGACGATGGGCATGGTGCATTGTGATGACAGGGTTCATGGATCATTGAGATGAAAAGGGGCATAGAGCATTGTGATTACAGGTTTCTTGGAGCATTGTGATGAGAAGGGTCATGGAGCTTTGTGATGACAAGGCCATGGAACATCGTGATGCCAGGGGTCATGGAGCATTGTTATGTTAGGTGTAATGGAGCATTCTGACGGCAAGGGCGTGGAGCATTGTGATGAGAAGGCCATGGAGCATTCTGATGACATGTGTCATGGAGCTTTGTGAAGACAAGGGCAGGGAGCAATGTGATGAGAGTGTTCATGGAGCATTGTGATGACAATGACATGGAGCATTGTGATACCAACGGTCATGGATCTTTGTGATGAAAAAAGTCATGGAGCATTTTGATAGCAAGGGCGTTGTGCATTGTGATGAGAAGGACAGGGAGCATTCTGATGACAGGGTCATGGAGCAATTTGATGAAAAGTGTCATGGAACATTTTGATGACAGGTGTTATGGAACATTGTGATGTCAGGGGTCATCGAACATTTTGATGATAAGTGCATGTAGCATTGTGATGACAGGAGTCATCGAACATTGTGATGACAGGGGTGAGGGAGTATTGTGACAAATAGTGATGTAGCATTGTGATATCAGTGGTGAGAGAGCATTTTGATGAGAAGTGCATGGAGCATTGTGATGAAAAATTTTAAGGAGAATGTGATGACAAGTTTGTGGAGCACTGTGATGACAAGCGCATGGTGCATTGTGATGACATGTGTCATGGAGCATTGTGCTGACAAGCACATGGAGCACTGTGATGACAAGGGTCAAAGAGCATTGTGATGAAAAGTTCATGGAGCTTTGTGGTTAAAAAGGTCACAGAGACTGTTGATGACGAGGGCATGGACCACTGTGATGACAAAGGTCATGAAACATTGTGATGACTGGAGTCACGGAGCATGGGGATGACAGGGGTCATGGAGCATTGTGATAACAAGGGCATGGAGCATTTTGATGACAAGGGCATGGAACATTGGTCTAATAAGTTTCATGGATTATTGCGATGACAGTTGGAATGGTGCATTGTGATGACAAGGGCATGGAGCATTGTGATGACCAGGTCATGCAGTATTGTGAAGACAGGTGTCAGGGAGCATTGGGATGACATTAGTAATGGCCCATTTTGATGACAATGGCATGGAGCATTGTGATGACAAGTGTCATGGAGGATTCTGAAGACAAAGGTAATGGTGCACTCTGATGACAATGGCTTGGAGCATTGTGATGACAAGGGGCAGGGAGCATTGTGCTGACAAGTGCATGGAGAATTGTGATGACAAGGGTCATGGAGCACTCTGATGACAAGCTTGTGGAGTATTTTGATGACAATGGCATGGAACATTTTGATGAAACCGGCATGGGGCATTGTGATGAAAAAGGCATGGAGCCTTTTCGTGACACGGTTCAAGGAGCATTCTGATCAAAATTGTCAGGGAGCATTGTGAGGACAAGTGTATTGAGAATTGTGACGACAAAGGTCATGTAGCATTGTGATGATAAGGGCATGGATTATTGTGATGACTGGCATCATGGAGCATTGTGATGACAAGTGTTATGGAACATTGTGATTCCAAGGGTTTGGAGCACTGTGATGAGAGAGGTCATGGATCATTTTGATTTCAAGGAGCAGGGAGCATTGTGATGACAAGGGCATGAAACAATGTGTTCCCAAGTTTCATGGAGGATTGTGATGACAATGGAAATGGAGTATTGTGATGACAAGCGCATAGAGCATTGTAATGACAAGGTCAAGTAGCATATTGCTGACAAAGGCATGGATCATTGTGATGACATGTGTCATGGAGCACTGTGATGACAAGTGTCACGGAGCATTGTGAATACAGGGGTCATGGTGCATTGGGATGACAAGGGCATGGATCATTGTGATGACAAGTGTCATGGAGCACTGGGCTAAAAATGTTCATGGAGTGTTGTGATGACAGGGGTCATGGAGCATTGTGATGACTAGGGAATTGAGCATTGTGATGACAAGAGTCCCGGATCATTGTGTTGTCAGGTGTCATGGAGTGTTGTGATGACAGTGGTCATGGAACATTGTGATGATATTGGCCAAGGAGCATTGTGATGAGTAGGTCGTGGAGCATTGGGCTGAAAATGTTCATGGATTATGGTGATGACAGGGGTCATGGAGCATTGTGATGACAAGGGAATGGAGCATGGTGATGACAAGTTCCTGGAGCATTGTGATGAAAAGACCATGGAGACTTGTGATGACAAGTCTCATGGAGCATTCTGATGAAAAGGGGCATGGAGCATTGTGATTACAGGGGTCTTGGAACATTGTGATGACAAGGGCATGAAGCATTGTGAGGAGAAGCCCAAGGAGCATTCTGATGTCATGCGTCATTGCGCTTTGTGATGACAAAGACATGGAGCATTGAGATTACATTTGTCTTGGAGCATTGTGATGAAAAAGACATGGATTATTGTGATGAAAAAGGCATGGAGCCTTGTCATGACAGGATTCAAGGAGCATACAGACAACAAGTGTCAGGGAGCATGTTGATGACAAGTGTATTGAGCATTGTGAGGACAAAGGTCATGGAGCATTGTGATGAGAAGACCATTGATAATTGTGATGACGAGCATCATGGGGCATTGTGATGACAAGTGATATGTAATATTGTGATCACAAGGGTTTGGAGCATTGTTATGACAGAGGTCATGGAGCATTTTGATTTCATTGTGATGACAATAGCATGAAGCATTATGATGATGGGCATGGTGCATTGTGATGACAGGGTTCATGGATCATTGAGATGAAAATGGGCATAGAGCATTGTGATTACAGGGTTCCTGGAGCATTGTGATGAGAAGGATCATGGAGCTTTGTGATTACTAAGCCATGGAATATCGTGATGGCAGGGGTCATGGAGCATTGTTATGTCAGGTGTAATGGAGCATTCTGATGGCAAGTGCGTGGAGCATTGTGATGAGAAGGCCATGGAGCATTCCTGATGACATGTGTCATGGAGCTTTGTGAAGGCAAGGGCATGGAGCAATGTGATGAGAGCGTTCATGGAGCATTGTGATGACAATGACATGGAGCATTGTGATGCCAATGGTCTTGGATCTTTGTGATGAAAAAAGGCATGGAGCATTTTGATAGCAAGGGCGTTGTGCATTGTGATGAGAAGGGCAGGGAGCATTGTGATAACAAGGTCATGGAGCAATTTGATGAAAAGTGTCATGGAACATTTTGATGACAGGTGTTATGGAACATTGTGATGTCAGGGGTCATCGAACATTTTGATGATAAGTGCATGTAGCATTGTGATGACAGGAGTCATCGAAAATTGTGATGACAGGGGTGAGGGAGTATTGTGACAAATAATGATGTAGCATTGTGATATCAGTGGTGAGAGAGCATTTTGTTGAGAAGTGCATGGAAAAATATGATGGCAAATTTTAAGGAGAATGTGATGACAAGATTGTGGAGCACTGTGATGACAAGCGCATGGTGCATTGTGATGACATGTGTCATGGAGCATTGTGCTGACAAGCACATGGAGAATTGTGATGACAAGGGTCAAAGAGCATTGTGATGAAAAGTTCATGGAGCATTGTGGTTAAAAAGGTCAGAGACTGTTGATGACGACGGCATGGACCATTGTGATGACAAAGGTCATGAAGCATTGTGATGACGGGAGTCACAGAGCATTGTGATGACAGGGGTCATGGAGCATTGTGATGACAAGGGCATGGAACATTGGTCTAATAAGTTTCATGGATTATTGCAATGACATTTGGAATGGCCCATTGTGATGACAATGGCATGGAGCATTGTGAAGCCAAGTGTCATGGAGAATTCTGATGACAAATGTAATGGAGCATTGTGATGACAATGGCTTGGAGCATTGTGATAACAGGGGTCAGGGAGCATTGTGCTGACAAGTGCATGGAGAATTGTGATGAGAAGGGTCATGGAGCATTCTGATGACAAGCTTGTGGAGGATTTTGATGAAAATGGCCTGGAGCATTGTGATGAAAACGGCATGGGGCATTGTGATGAAAACGGCATGGAGCCTTTTCGTGACAGGTTTCAAGGAGCATTCTGATGACAAGTGTCAGGGAGCATTTTGATGACAAGTGTATTGAGAACTGTGATTACAAAGGTCATGGAGCATTGTGATGAAAAGGGCATGGATTATTGTGATGACAGGCATCATGGAGCCTTGGGATGACAAGTGTTATGTATCATTGTGATCACTAGGTTTTGGAGCATTGTGATGACAGAGGTCATGGGTCATTTTGATTTCAAGGAGCATGGAGCATTGTGATGACAATAGCAGGAAGCATTGTGATCCCAAGTTTCATGGAGGATTGTGATGACAATGGAAATGGAGTATTGTGATGACATGTGCATAGAGTATTGTAATGACAAGGTCATGTAGCATTTTGCTGACAAAGGCATGGAGCATTGTGATGACAGGTGTCATGGAGCACTGTGATGACAAGCGTTACTGAGCATTGTGAATACAGGGGTCATGTAGCATTGGGATGAAAAGGGCATGGATCATTGTGATGACAAGGGTCATGGAGCACTGGGCTGAAAATGTTCATGGAGTGTTGTGATGACAGAGGTCACGGAGCATTGTGATGACAAGGGAATGTAGCATTGTGATGACAAGTGTCCCGGATCATTGTGTTGTCAGGTGTCATGGAGTCTTTTGATGACAGTGGTCATGGAGCATTGTGGTGATATGGGCTATGGAGCATTGTGATGAGAATTTCGTAGAGCATTGGGCTGAAAATATTCATGGATTATTGTGATGACAGGGGTCATGGAGCATTGTGATGACAAGGGAATGGAGCATGGTGATGACAATGTCCTGGAGCACTGTGATGTGAAGACCATGGAACCTTGTGATGACAAGTCTCATGGAGCATTCTGATGAAAAGGCACAGGGATCATTTTGATTACAGGGCTCTTGGAGCATTGTGATGACAAGGGCATTGAACATTATGATGAGAAGGCCATGGAGCATTCTGATGACATTCGTCATGGAGCTTTGTGATGACAAGTGCAAGGAGCATTGTGATCACAGGTGTCTTGGAACATTTTGATGAAAAGGGCATGGATCATTGTGATGAAATAGGCATGAAGCCTTGCCATGAAAGAGTGCACGGTGCATACTGAGGTCAATAGTCAGAGAGCATTGTGTTGACAAGGGTATTGAACATTGTCTTGACAAAAGTCATGGTGCATTGTGATGAGAAGCCCATGGATAACTGTGGTGACCAGCGTCATGGGGCATTGTGATGACAAGAGTTATGGGACATTGTGATCACAAGGGTTTGCAGCATTGCGGTGACAGATGTCATGGAGCTTTTTGATTTCATTGTGATGACAATAGCATGAAGCATTATGATGATGGGCATGGTGCCTTTTGATGACAGCGTTCATGGAGCATTGTGATGAAAAGTGGCATGAAGCATTCGTCTGACAAGTTTCTTGGATTATTGTGATAAGAATGGGCATGGCACATTGTGATGACAAGGTCATGGAGCACTGTGATGACAAGGTCATGGATTATTGTGAAGAAAGGTGTCAGGGAGCACTGTGATGAAATATGTCATGTTCCAGTTTGATGACAATATCATGGAGCATTGTGATGCCAATTGTTATGGAGGATTGTTGTGACAAAGTAAAGGAGCTTTGTGATGACAAGGGCATGGAGCATTGTGATATCAAGGGCCATTGAGAATTTTAATGCCCTGGTCGTGAAACATTTTGATGAAAAGCGCATGGAGCTTCCTATGACAGGGGTCATGGAGCATTGCGATGACAAGTGCATGGAGTATTGTGATGACAAGAGCATATAACATTGTGATGTGAAGTGCCATGGAGCATTGTAATGAGAAGGACGTGGAGAATTGTGAGGACAAGGGACATTGAGATTTGAGATGACAAGGCATGGAGCATGGTGATGGCAAAACCGTGGAGCATTGTGATGAGAAGACCTTGGGTAACTGTGATGTCGAGCATCATGGAGCACTGTAATGACAAGGGGCATGAAGCATTGTGATGACAGTTGTCAGGGAGCAATGTGATGACAGGGGTCATGGAGCAATGTGATGACAAAGGCATGGAGCATTGTGATGACAAGGACATGGAGCATTGCAATGTCAAGAGAATGGAGAATTGTGATGACAAGAGCATGTAACATTTTGATGAGAAGTGTCATGTAGCACTGTGATGAAAAGTACGTGGAGAATTTCGATGACAAGGGACATGGAGCATTTTGATAACCAGGGCATGGATCATTGTGATGACAGGGGTCATGAAGCATTATTATTACAAGGGCCATGGTGCATTCTGACATAAGATATCACTTATGAAGGGAATGTAAACATGGCTACATATGAACTGATTTAGGGAAGAGAACAGTGTCTCTGATTTAGAAAACACTCTAACGCTTGCTTAATGGGAAAGACAGGTGGGGAGATGCACAAAACAAAAGATTGATATTAGCAAAGGTACCGTTCCATAATCCAAAAACAAAATAGACAAGCCCTACTCCTTCCTCAGTGAACGGAACTCAACATCCTTATTCCCCGCAGAGAAATATATCTGACTAGTAAGAATTTTAAAACCTATGTATTGATATGTCTCTGTAAGGTAACTAAGTGTGTCTAGTATGACATAAACATGGCAGGGAGAATCAGTTCAAACCCAATATAAAAATGAATTTCAAAACAAAATATAAAAACAGAACAATTCTTACACAATACCTTCAGGGTCGCTGATGAAACCTGGAATGACCCTATCTAAAATGACAGCTGGATGTGGCATAAGGCTGGACACTTGGGACTGAAAGGATTGGTGAGATTGGGTGAGCAAATGTAGACCCTTTAAAGCAATAATGTGCGGCACCCATTCCATCGGTCCCAACAGGCCAGGTTTAAGGGCTTATTACTACAGCTATAATATGTACGGGAACCCTAGAGAATGGACACAGTGTGAATACGAAAGGTTTCTAAAACTCAACGAATAGTCCGTCTCCTGGTGATCCCATTTGACTTTCCAACTGCTTTACTATCAATCTCCCTACTTGGGGAGACAGCACCTTTAACCTCCTGGTTCGCACAGGTTGCCAATTTGGCAGAGGATGAAAGGGAAGAGGGAGACCAGTGAGAGAGTAGCTGTTAGACATTTGTACGGGCACATGTCACTCTTACTTCGCGGGAAGAAGAAGAAATAACCAAAGCCTCAGCCACCCACCAGGAACCAGTATAGGTCCTGAACCAAAATATTGGACGTGCGTTCAGCTCACAAAAAAAAAACGAGTTAAATAATGTAGCTCAGTGCACAACAATTCACAAACAGGCAGAGTAATAAAGGACAACTATCGTCCAAAAATCTGTTGAGGGAAGGCAACGAGGCACACTTGAAAGCGAGGCAGAATAGCAGGAAACAGATTTCAAGAGGTACGTTGGAATCGCATTTAAGGCACAGGAAGAGGGGCACAACATCGACAATGATGCACTTGGCCTAAAAGGGCGTATGCGTTTTCTCCTGAATATATTCAGGAGAAAACGCATACACCCTTTTTGACCAAGCAAGCATGCTGGCAATGCAAATCTGCACTACAAAGTATCACTTCCCACTTGTCAAAAGGTACATCCACAAAATGGGTAAAAACCAAAAAGGCAAGACAGGCCCTGGAGAACAGGGAGCCTTGTTATGCTGATGGGCGGGATGTAAATTGCCAACTGCCTCTCTGGAGGAGTGCATTGTGTTCCCTAAAACAAGTAAACAACAGAGCTACAGAGCCAAGGGTACTTTCAGTCTGGGGAATATACCTTGGGAAAGCAGAAAATCAATAAGACAGAGCCACCCCAAAATTTAGGGCTGCACTGATTACAAGAACCTCAACTTGGGTACAGCTTAAATATCCCAGGAAATATAAATATGGTTTAAAATATTTTGGTAGTTACGTATGATGGAATATCCCTCAGCCATGAAATCAATGTCATAAGACCAGTAGCAGCAAAATGAGTGGATTCAGGTACGATGATTCTAACTGAAATAAGTCACACAGATAAAGAAACTTATCATAAGATATCACTTATGAAGGTCCTCTAAACATGGCTACACATGAACAGAGTTAGGAAAGCGAACAGAGACTCACATTTAGAAAACACTCTTATGCCTGCTTAAGGGGGAATAAGAGGTGGGGTGCTGCAGAAAACCAGCGTTTGATATAACCACACGTACCATTTCAAAAACCAACTATGAAATATACAAGACCTACACCTTCCTCAGTGAAAGGAACTCAAAACTCGATATTTCCCAAAGAGGAATATATCTGACTAGTAAGAATATTAAAACCTATGTATTGATATGTCTCTGTAAGGGAATCAACTGTGTGTAGACTGGCATAATCATTGCAGTGAGAATCAGCTCACACCCACTATAAAAAGGAATTTCAAAAAAAAAAACAAAAAACATGGAAATTCTTTACCATTCCTTTAGGGGCTCTAATGAAACCTGGAATGACCCTATCTACAATGACAGCTGGATATGGCATAAGGCTGGACACTTGGGACTGAGAGGATTGTTGAGATTGGTTGAGCAAATGCACACCCTTTAAAGCAATAATGTGTGGCACCCATTCCATTTCTCCCAACTCTCCAGGTTGAAGTCAATATTACTACAGCTATAACATGTACGGGAAACCTAGAGAATGGACACACTGTAAATACGAAAGGTTTCTAAAATTCAACTAATAGTCCCTCTCCTGGTGCTCCGGTTTTACTTTCCAACTGCTTTACTATCAATCTCCCAACTTGGAGAGACAGCCCCTTTATCCTCCTGGTTCGCACAGGTTGCCAATTTGGCAGAGGATAAAAGGGAAGAGGGAGAACCAATGAGAGAGTAGCTGATAGTCATTTGGACGGGCATATGTCACTCTAATTTCCCGGCAAGAAGAAGAATTAACCAAAGTCTAAGCCACCCCCTGGGATCCAGATTACGTCCTGAATCAAAATTGTGGACTTGCGTTCAGCTCAGAAAAAACGAGTTGAAAAATGAAGCTAAGGTGCACAGCAATTTACAAACTGGCAGAGTATTAAAGGACAACTATCGTCCAAAAATCTGTTGAGGGAAGGCAATGAGGGGGAATTGAAGGCGAGGGAGAATAGCAGGAAACAGATTTCAAGAGGTACGTTGGAATCATCTGTAAAGCACATGAAAAGGGGCACAACTTCGACAGTGATGCACTTGGCCAAAAACGGCGTATGCATTTTCTCCTGAATATATTAAGGACAAAACGCATACGCACTTTTTGGCCAAGCAAGAAGGGGGCAATGCAAATCTGCATTATAAAGAAGTATCACTCCCCAACGGTCAAAAGGGACATCCACAAAATGTGTAAATACCAGAAAGGCAAGACAGTCCCTGGAGAAGAGGGAGCCTTGTTATGCTGATGGGCGGGACGTAAATTGCCAACTGCCTCTCTGGAGGAGTGCACTGTGTTCCCTAAAACTAGTAAACAACAGAGCTACAGAGCCAAGGGCACTTCCAGTCTAGGGAATATACCTTGGGAAAACTGAAAATCAATAAGACAGAGCCACCCCCAAATTTAGGGCTGCACTGCTTACAAGAACCTCAACTTGGGTACACCTTAAATATCCCAGGAAAGATAAAAATTGTTCAAAAAATTATGGTACTTACGTACGATGGAATATCCCTCAGCCATGAAATCAATGTCATAAGACCAGTAGCATCAATATGAGTGGATTCAGGTACGATGATTCTAAGTAAAATAAGTCACACAGAAAAAGAATCTTATCATAAGATATCACTTATGAAGATCCTGTGAACATGGCTACACATGAACTGAGTTAGGAAAGAGAATAGAGTCTCAAATTTAGAAAACACTCTTATGCCTGCTTAAGGGGGAAGGAGAGGTGGGGTGATGCATAAAACCAGAGTTTGATATAAGCACAGGTACCGTTCCAAAAACCAACTACAGAATAGACAAGACCTACCTACACCATCCTCAGTGCAAGGGTCTCAAAACCCCATATTTCCCACAGAGGAATATATCTGAATAGTAAGAATATTAAAATCTATGTTTTGATATGTCTCCATAAGGGAATCAAGTGTGTCTAGACTGGCATAAACATGACAGCGAGAATCTGCTCAAACCCACTATAAAAAGGAATTTCAAAAACAAAACAAAAAAACAGGGAAATTCTTTTCAATTCCTTCAGGGTCTCTGATGAAACCTGGAATGTCCCTGTCTACAATGACAGCTCGATGTGGCATAAGCCTGGACACTTGGGACTGAGAGGATTGGTGAGATTGGGTGAACAAATGCAGACCCTTTAAAGCAATAATGCATGGCACCCATTCCATGGGTTCCAAGTCTCCAGGTTGAAGGGATTATTACTACAGCTATAACATGTACGGGAAACCTAGAGAATGGACACACTGTGAATACGAAAGGTTTCTAAAACTCAACGAATAGTCCCTCTCCTGGTGCTCCGGTTTGACTTTCCAACTGCTTTACTATCAATCTCCCAAATTGTAGAGACAGCCCCTTTAACCTCCTGGTTCTCACAGTTTGACAATTTGGGAGAGGAAGAAAGGGAAGAGGGAGAACCAATGAGAGAGTAGCTGTTAGGCACTTGGACGGGCATATGTCACTCTAATTTCCCGGCAGGAAGAAGAATTAACCAAAGTCTCAACCACACACTGGGAACCAGTATAGCTCCTGAAACAAAACTTTGGACTTGCATTCAGCTCACAAAAATCGAGTTGAAAAATGGAGCTCAGCAGCAGAGCAATTCACAATTAGGCATAGTAATAAAAGCCAACTATCGTCCAGAAATCTGTTGAGGGAAGGCAACGAAGCGGACTTGAAAGTGAGGCCGAATAGCAGGAAACAGATTTCAAGAGGTACGTTGGAATCGTCTGTAAAGCACAGGAAGAGGGGCACAACTTCGACAATGATGCACTTGGCCAAAAAGGGCGTATGCATTTTCTCCTGAATATATGCAGGAGAAAACGCATATGCCCTTTCTGGCCAAGCAAGCAAGCGGGCAATGCAAATCTGCACTACAAAGAATTGTCACTTCCCACTGGTCAAAATGGATATCCAAAAAATGTGTAAATACCAGAGAGGCAAGACAGGCCCTGGAGAACAGTGAGCCTTGTTATGCTGATGGGCGGGATGTAAATTGCCAACTGCCTCACTGGAGGAGTGCATTGTGTTCCCTAAAACAAGAAAACAACAGAGCTACAGAGCCAAGGGCACTTCCAGTGAACGGAATATACCTTGGGAAAACTGAAAATCAATAAGACAGAGACACCCCCAAATTTAGGGCTGCACTGCTTACAAGAACCTCAACTTGGGTACACCTTAAATATCCCAGGAAATATAAAAATGGTTCCAAAAATTGTGGTACTAACGTACGATGGAATATCCCTCAGCCATGAAATCAATGTCATAAGACCAGTAGCATCAATATGAGAGGATTCAGGTACGGTGATTCTAAATAAAATAAGTCACACAGAAAAAGAAGTTATCATAAGATATCACTTATGAAGATCCTGTAAACATGGCTACACATGAACTGAATTAGGAAAGAGAACAGAGTCTCACATTTAGAAAACACTCTTATGCCTGCTTAAGGGGGAAGGAGAGGTGGGTTTATGCATAAAACCAGAGTTTGATATAAGCACAGGTACCGTTTCAAAAGCCAACTATGGAATAGACAAGACCTACCTATACCTTCCTCAGTGAAAGGGATTCAAAACCCTATATTTCCCACAGAGGAATATATCTGACTAGTAAGAAACTAAAAACCTATGTATTGATATGTCTCCGTAAGGGAATCAAGTGTGTCTAGACTGGCATAAACATGGCAGCGAGAATCAGCTCAAACCCACTATAAAAAGGAATTTCAAAAACAAAACAAAAAAAGAGGGACATTCTTTACAATTCCTTCAGGGTCTCTGATGAAACCTGGAATGACCATGTCTACAATGACAGCTGGATGTGGGATAAGGTTGGACACTTGGGACTGAGAGGATTGGTGAGATTGGCTGAGCACATGCAGACCCTAGAAAGCAATAATGCATGGCACCCATTCCATGGGTCAGAACTCTCGAGGTTTAAGGGAATATTACTACAGCTATAACATGTACGGGAAACCTAGAGAATGGGCACACTGTGAATACGAAAGATTTCTAAAACTCAACGAATAGTCCCTCTCCTGGTGCTCCGGTTTGACTTTCCAAGTGCTTTACTATCAATCTCCCATCTTGGAGAGACAGCGCCTTTAACCTCCTGGTTCTCCAAGTTTGCCAATTTGGCAGAGGATGAAAGGGAAGAGGGAGAACCAATGAGAGAGATGCTGTTAGGCATTTGGACGGGCATATGTCACTCTAATTTCCCAGCAGGAAGAAGAATTAACCAAATTTGCAACCACCCTCCGGGAACCAGTATAGGTCCTGAACCAAAATTTTGCACATGCGTTCAGCTCACAAAACATGCGTTGAAATATGGAGCTCAAGGGCACAGCAATTCACAAACTGGCAAAGTAATAAAGGACAACTATCATCCAAAAATCTGTTGAGGGAAGGCAACGAGGCGGACTTGAAAGCGAGGCAGAATAACAGGAAACAGATTTTAAGAGGTACGTTGGAATCACCTGTAAGGCACAGGAAGAGGGGCACAACTTCGACAATGATGCACTTGGCCAAAAAGGGTGTATGCATTTTCTCCTGAATATATGCAGGAGAAAACGCATACGCCCTTTTTGGCCAAGCAAGCAAGCAGGCAATGCAAATCTGCAGTACAAAGAAGTATCACTTCCCACCAGTCAAAAGGGACATCCACAAAATGTGTAAATACCAGAAAGGCAAGACAGGTCCTGGAGAACAGGGAGCCTTGTTATGCTGATGGGCGGGATGTAAATTGCCAACTGCCTCTCTGGAGGAGTGCATTGTGTTCCCAAAAACATGTAAACAACAGAGCTACAGAGCAAAGGGCACTTCCAGTCTAGGGAATATACCTTGGGAAAATTGAAAATCAATAAAACACAGCCACCATCAAATTTAGGGCTGCACTGCTTACAAGAACCTCAACTTGGGTATACCTTAAATATCCCAGGAATGATAAAAATGGTTCAAAAAATTGTGGTACTGAAAAAGTAGAGAGACTTCCGGGTAAGATGGCGGAAGAGTAAGACGGGGAGATCACCTTCCTCCCCACGGATACACCAGAAATATAACTACACGTGGAACAACTCCTACAGAACACCTACTGAACGCTGGCAGAAGACCCCAGACCTCCCAAAAGGCAAGAAACCCCCCCACATAGCTGGGTAGGGCAAAGCGGAGAGATCCCCCACAGAGGATCAGTGCCGAGCGGCACTCACCAGCCCAAGAGGCTTGTCTGCTCGCCTGCCGGGGCATGCAGCGCTGGAAGCTGAGGCTCAGGCTTCGGTCAGAGCACAGGGAGAGAACTGTGGCTGGCGGCGAGAACTCAGCCTGAAGAGGGCTAATGTGCCATAGCTAGCCGGGAGGGAGTCCGGGAAAACTCTGGAGCTGCCAAAGAGGCAAGAGACTTTTTCTTCCCTCTTGGTTTCCTGCTGCGCGAGGAGAGGGGATTAAGAGCGCTGCTTAAAGGGGCTCCACAGACGGGCGTGAGTCGCGACTGAAAGCGCGGAGCCCAGAGACGGGCGTGGGACGCTGGGGCTCCTGCTGCCGCCGCCAAGAAGCCTGTGTGCGAGCGCAGGTCACTGCCCACACCGCCCTTCCGGGAGCCTGTGCAGCCCACCACTGCCGGGTTCCCGGGATCCAGGGGTGGCTTCCCTGGGAGAACGCACGGTGCCCCTCGGGCTGGTGCAATGTCACGCCGACTTTTGCCGCTGCAGGCTCGCCCCGCACTCCGTGCCCCTCCCTCCCGCCCAGCCTGAGTGAGCCAGTGTCCCCGAAGAGGCTGCTCCTTTAACCCTGTCCTGCTGAGCGAAGAACAGACGCCCTCCGGCGACCTACATGCAGAGGCGGGGCCAAATCCAAAGCTGAGACCCAGGAGCTGTGAGAACAAAGAAGAGAAAGGGAAATCTCTCCCAGCAGCCTCTGAAGCAGCGGATTAAATCTCCACAGTCAACTTGATGTGCCCTGCATCTGTGGAATACATGAATAGACAACACATCATCCCAAATTGAGGAGCCCGGAGTCAGTGCTGTGCCTCTGAGGTGGGAGAGCCAACTTCAGGACACTGGTCCACAAGAGACCTCCCAGCTCCACATAATATCAAACGGCAAAAATCTTCCAGAGATCTCCATCTCAACACCAGCACCCAGCTTCACTCAACGACCAGCAAGCTACAGTGCTGGACACCCTAAGCCAAACAACTAGCAAGACAGGAACACAACACCACCCATTAGCAGAGAGGTGGCCTAAACTCATAAAAAGTCTGCAGACACCCCAAAACACACCACCAGACGTGGACCTGCCCACCAGAAAGACAAGATCCAGCCTCATCCACCAGAACACAGGCACTAGTCCCCTCCACCAGGAAGCCTACACAACCCACTAAACCAAACTTAGCCACTGGGGTCAGACACCAAAAACAACGGGAACTACGAACCTGCAGCCTGCAAAAAGGAGACCCCAAACACAGTAACATAAGCAAAATGAGAAGACAGAAAAACACACAGCAGGAGAAGGAGCAAGATAAAAACACACCAGATCTAACAAATGAAGAGGTAATAAGCAGTCTACCTGAAAAAGAATTCAGAATAATGATGGTAAAGATGATCCAAGATTCTATTTCCCAGATCCAAAATCTTGGAAATAGAATAGACAAAATGCAAGAAACAGTTAACAAGGACCTAGAAGAACTAAAGATGAATCAAGCATCGATTAAAAACACAATACATGAAATAAAAAATACTCTAGATGGGATCAATAGCAGAATAACTGAGGCAGAAGAACGGATAAGTGAGGTGGAAGATAAAATAGTGGCAATAACTGCTGCAGAGCAAAATAAAGAAAAAAGAATGAAAAGAACAGAGGACAGTCTCAGAGACCTCTGGGACAACATTAAACGCACCAACATTCGAATTATAGGGGTTCCAGAAGAAGAAGAGAAAAAGAAAGGGACTGAGAAAATATTTGAAGAGATTATAGTTGAAAACTTCCCTAATATGGGAAAGGAAATAGTTAATCAAGTCCAGGAGGCACAGAGAGTCCCATACAGAATAAATCCAAGGAGAAATACGCCAAGACACATATTAATTAAACTGTCAAAAATTAAACACAAAGAAATCATATTAAAAGCAGCAAGGCAAAAACAACAAATAACACACAAGGGAATCCCCATCAGGATAACAGCTGATCTTTCAGCAGAAACTCTACAAGCCAGAGGGAGTGGCAGGACATAATTAAAGTGATGAAGGAGAAAAACCTGCAACCAAGATTACTCTACCCAGCAAGGATCTCATTCAGATTTGATGGAGAAATTAAAACGTTTACAGACAAGCAAAAGCTGAGAGAGTTCAGCACCACCAAACCAGCTTTACAACAAATGCTAAAGGAACTTCTCTAGGCAAGAAACACAACAGAAGGAAAAGACCTACAATAACGAACCCAAAACAATTAAGAAAATGGGAACAGGAACATACATATCAATAATTACCTTAAATGTAAATGGACTAAATGCTCCCACCAAAAGACACAGGTTGGCTGAATGGATACAAAAACAAGACCCATATATATGCTGTCTACAAGAGACCCACTTCAGACCTAGAGACACATACAGACTGAAAGTAAGGGGATGGAAAAAGATATTCCATGCAAATGGAAACCAAAAGAAAGCTGGAGTAGCAATTCTCATATCAGACAAAATAGACTTTAAAATAAAGACTACTAGAAGAGACAAAGAAGGACACTACATAATGATCAAGGGATCGATCCAAGAAGAAGATATAACAATTGTAAATATTTATGCACCCAACATAGGAGCACCTCAATACATAAGGCAAATACTAACAGCCATAAAAGGAGAAATCGACAGTATCACAATCATAGTAGGGGACTTTAACACCCCACTTTCACCAATGGACAGATCATCCAAAATGAAAATAAATAAGGAAACACAAGCTTTAAATGATACATTAAACAAGATGGACTTAATTGATATTTATAGGACATTCCATCCAAAAACCACAGAATACACATTTTTCTCAAGTGCTCATGGAACATTCTCCAGGATAGATCATATCTTGGGTCACAAATCAAGCCTTGGTAAATTTAAGAAAACTGAAATTGTATCAAGTATCTTTTCCGACCACAATGCTATGAGACTAGATATCAATTACAGGAAATGAGCTGTAAAAAATACAAACACATGGAGGCTAAACAATACAGTACTTAATAACGAAGTGATCACTGAAGAAATCAAAGAGGAAATTAAAAAATACCTAGAAACAAATGACAATGGAGACACGACGACCCAAAACCTATGGGATGCAGCAAAAGCAGTTCTAAGAGGGAAGTTTATAGCAATACAATCCCACCTTAAGAAACAGGAAACATCTCGAATAAACAACCTAACCTTGCACCTAAAGCAATTAGAGAAAGAAGAACAAAAACATCCCAAAGTTAGCAGAAGGAAAGAAATCATAAAAATCAGATCAGAAATAAATGAAAAAGAAATGAAGGAAACGATAGCAAAGATCAATAAAACTAAAAGCTGGTTCTTTGAGAAGATAAACAAAATTGATAAACCATTAGCCAGACTCATCAAGAAAAAAAGGGAGAAGACTCAAATCAATAGAATTAGAAATGAAAAAGGAGAAGTAACAACTGACACTGCAGAAATACAAAAGATCATGAGAGATTACTATAAGCAACTCTATGCCAATAAAATGGACAACCTGGAAGAAATGGACAAATTCTTAGAAATGCACAACCTGCCAAGACTGAATCAGGAAGAAATAGAAAATATGAACAGACCAATCACAAGCACTGAAATTGAAACTGTGATAAAAAATCTTCCAACAAACAAAAGCCCAGGACCAGATGGCTTCACAGGCGAATTCTATCAAGCATTTAGAGAAGAGCTAACACCTATCCTTCTCAAACTCTTCCAAAATATAGCAGAGGGAGGAACACTCCCAAACTCATTCTACGAGGCCACCATCACCTTGATACCAAAACCAGACAAGGATGTCACAAAGAAAGAAAACTACAGGCCAATATCACTGATGAACATAGATGCAAAAATCCTCAACAAAATACTAGCAAACAGAATCCAACAGCACATTAAAAGGATCATACACCATGATCAAGTGGGGTTTATTCCAGGAATGCAAGGATTCTTCAATATACGCAAATCAATCAACGTGATACACCATATTAACAAATTGAAGGAGAAAAACCATATGATCATCTCAATAGATGCAGAGAAAGCTTTCGACAAAATTCAACACCCATTTATGATAAAAACCCTGCAGAAAGTAGGCATAGAGGGAACTTTCCTCAACATAATAAAGGCCATATATGACAAACCCACAGCCAGCATCGTCTTCAATGGTGAAAAACTGAAACCATTTCCACTAAGATCAGGAACAAGACAAGGTTGCCCACTCTGACCACTCTTATTCAACCTAGTTTTGGAAGTTTTAGCCACAGCAATCAGAGAAGAAAAGGAAATAAAAGGAATCCAAATCGGAAAAGAAGAAGTAAAGCTGTCACTGTTTGCAGATGACATGATACTATACATAGAGAATCCTAAAGATGCTACCAGAAAACTACTAGAGTTAATCAATGAATTTGGTCAAGTTGCAGGATACAAAATTAATGCACAGAAATCTCTGGCATTCCTATATACTAATGATGAAAAATCTGAAAGTGAAATCAAGGAAACACTCCCATTTACCATTGCAACAAAAAGAATAAAATATCTAGGAATAAACCTACCTAAGGAGACAAAAGACCTGTATGCAGAAAATTATAAGACACTGATGAAAGAAATTAAAGATGATACAAATAGATGGAGAGATGTACCATGTTCTTGGATTGGAAGAATCAACATTGTGAAAATGACTCTACTACCCAAAGCCATCTACAGATTCAATGCAATCCCTATCAAACTACCACTGGCATTTTTCACAGAACTAGAACAAAAAATTTCACAATTTGTATGGAAACACAAAAGACCCCGAATAGCCAAAGCAATCTTGAGAACGAAAAATGGAGCTGGAGGAATCAGGCTCCCTGACTTCAGACTATACTACAAAGCTACAGTAATCAAGACAGTATGGTACTGGCACAAAAACAGAAAGATAGATCAATGGAACAGGATAGAAAGCCCAGAGTTAAACCCACGGACATATGGTCACCTTATCTTTGATAAAGGAGGCAGGAATGTACAGTGGAGAAAGGACAGTCTCTTCAATAAGTGGTGCTGGGAAAACTGGATAGGGACATGTAAAAGTATGAGATTAGATCACTCCCTAACACCATACACAAAAATAAGCTCAAAATGGATTAAAGACCTAAATGTAAGGCCAGACACTCTCAAACTCTTAGAGGAAAACATAGGCAGAACACTCTATGACATAAACCACAGCAAGATCCTTTTTGACCCACCTCCTAGAGAAATGGAAATAAAGACAAAAATAAACACATGGGACCTAATGAAACTTAAAAGCATTTGCACAGCAAAGGAAACCATAAACAAGACCAAAAGACAACCCTCAGAATGGGAGAAAATATTTGCAAATGAAGCAACTGACAAAGGATTAATCTCCAAAATTTATAAGCAGCTCATGCAGCTCAATAACAAAAAAACAAACAACCCAATCCAAAAATGGGCAGAAGACCTAAATAGACATTTCTCCACAGAAGATATACAGACTGCCAACAAACACATGAAAGGATGCTCAACATCTTTACTCATTAGAGAAATGCAAATCAAAACTACAATGAGATATCATCTCACACCAGTCAGAATGGCCATCATCAAAAAATCTAGAAACAATAAATGCTGGAGAGGGTGTGGAAAAAAGGGAACACTCTTGCACTGCTGGTGGGAATGTGAATAGGTACAGCCGCTATGGAGAACGGTATGGAGGTTCCTTAAAAAACTACAAATAGAACTACCATATGACCCAGCAATCCCACTACTGGGCATATACCCTGAGAAAACCATAATTCAAAAAGAGACATGTACCAAAATGTTCATAGCAGCCCTATTTACAATAGCCCGCAGATGGAAACAACCAAAGTGTCCATCATCGGATGAATGGATAAAGAAGATGTGGCACATATATACAATGGAATATTACTCAGCCATAAAAAGAAATGAAATTGAGCTATTTGTAATGAGGTGGATAGACATAGAGTCTGTCATACAGAGTGAAGTAAGTCAGAAAGAGAAAGACAAATACTGTATGCTAACACATATATATGGAATTTAAGAAAAAAAATGTCATGAAGAACATAGGGGTAAGACAGGAATAAAGACACAGACCTACTAGAGAATGGACTTGAGGATATGGGGAGGGGGAAGGGTAAGCTGTGACAAAGTGAAAGAGCAGCATGGACATATATACACTACCAAACGTAAGGTAGATAGCTAGTGGGAAGCAGCCGCATAGCACAGGGAGATCAGCTTGGTGCTTTGTGACCGCCTGGAGGGGTGGGATAGGGAGGGTGGGAGGGAGACGCAAAAGGGAGGGGATATGGAAACATATGTATATGTATAACTGATTAAATGTGTTATAAGGCAAAAAAAATAATTGTGGTACTTACGTACGATGGAATATCCCTCAGCCATGAAATCAATGTCATAAGACCATTATTAGCAAAATGAGGGGATTCAGGTACGATGATTCTAAGTGAAATAAGTCACACAGAAAAAGAAGCTTATCATAAGATAACACTTATGAAGATCCTGTAAACATGGCTACACATGAACTGAGTTAGGAAAGAGAACAGAGTCTCACATTTAGAAAACACTCTTATGCCTGCTTAAGGGGGAAGGAGAGGTGGGGTGATGCATAAACCAGAGTTTTATATGAGCACAGGTACCGTTCCAAAAACCAACTATGGAATAGACAAGACCTACCTATACCTTCCTCAGTGAAAGGGACACAAAACCCCATATTTCCCGCAGAGGAATGTATCTGACTATTAAGAATCTTAAAACCTATGTATTGATATGTCTCTGTAAGGGAATCAAGTGAGTCTAGAGAGCCATAAACATGGCAGCTAGAATCTGCTCAAACCCCCTATAAAAAGGAATTTCAAAAACAAAACAAAAAAACAGGGAAATTCTTTACAATTCCTTCAGGGTCTCTGATGAAACGTGGAATGACCCTGTCTACAATGACCTCTGGATGTGGCATAAGGCTGGACACTTGGGACTGAGAGGATTGGTGAGATTGGGTGAGCAAATGCAGACCCTTTAAAGCAATAATGCATGGCACCCATTCCATGGGTCCCAACTCTCAAGGTTGAAGGGAATATTACTACAGCTATAACATGTACGGGAAACCTAGAGAATGGACACACTGTGAATACGAAAGGTTTCTAAAACTCAACGAATATTCCCTCTCCTGGTGCTCCAGTTTGACTTTCCAACTGCTTTACTATCAATCTCCCAACTTGGAGAGACAGACCCTTTACCCTCCTGGTTCTCACAGATTGCCAATTTGGCAGAGGATGAAAGGGAACAGGGAGAACCAATCAGAGAGTAGCTGTTAGGCATTTGGACGGGCACATGTCACTCTTATTTCCCGGGAGGAAGAAGAATTAACCAAAGTCTCAGCCACCTACTGGCAACCAGTAGAGGTCCTGAACCAAAATACGGGACTGGCGTTCAGCTCACTAAAAAAGAGTTAAAAAAAGGAGCTATAGGGCAGAGCAATTCACAAACTGGCAGAGTAATAAAGGACAACTGTCATCCAAAAATCTTTTGAGGGAAGGCAACGAGGCAGACTTGAAAGTGAGGCAGAATAGCAGCAAACAGATTTCAAGAGGTACGTTGGAATCACCTTTAAAGCACAGGAAGAGGGGCACAACTTCGACAATGATGCACTTGGCCAAAAAGGGTGTATGCGTTTTTTCATGAATATATTGAAGAGAAAACCCATACGCCCTTTTTGGCCAAGCAAGCAAGCGGGCAATGCCAATCTGCACTCCAAAGAAGTATCACTTCTCACCAGTCAAAAGGCACATCCACAAAATGGATAAAAAGCAGAAAGGCAAGACAGGCCCTGGAGAACAGGGAGCCTTGTTATGCTGATGGGCGGGATATAAATTGCCAACTGACTCACTGGAGGAGTGCATTGTGTTCCATAAACAAGTAAACAACCGAGCTACAGAGCCAAGGGCACTTCCAGTCTAGGGAATATACCTTGGGAAAACTGAAAATCAATAAGACAGAGCCACCCCAAAGTTTAGGGCTGCACTGCTTACAAGAACCTCAACTTGCATACAACTTAAATATCCCAGGAAAGATTAAAATGGTTCAAAAAATTGTGTTACTTACATACGATGGACTACCCCTCAGCCATGAAATCAATGTCATAAGGCCAGTAGCAGCAAAATGAGTGGATTCAGGTACGATGATTCTAAGTGAAATAAGTCACACAGAAAAAGAAACTTATCATAAGATATCACTTATGAAGATCCTGTAAACATGGCTACATATGAACTGAGTTAGGAAAGATAACAGAGTACCAAATCTTATCATAAGATTTCACTATTTTGGGAATGTACACTTGGCTACGAATGAACTGAATTACAAACACAACAGAGTCACACACTTAGAAAACAATATTCTGCCTTCTTAACGGGAAAGGCGAGGTGAGTTGATGCATAAAACCACAGTTTTAAATTAGCACAGATACCGTTACATAAACCAAGTATGTAATAGACATCACCTACTCCCTGCACCATGAACTCGACTCAACACCCCCTATGCATTGCAGAGGAATATATCTGACTCCAAGAATTTTAAAACATATGTATTATCATGTCTCCATAAAGGAGTCATGTGTGTGTATAACAGCATGAACACAGCACTGAAATTCAGCTAAATACCCTTATAAAAATAAATTTCAAAAGCAAAATGCAAAAACAGCGAAACAGAGGGAAAGCCTTAAGAATTACGTTCAGGGCCTGTGATGCAACCTGGATTGTCCACCTTTACACCCACAGCTGGATGAGACATAAAACTGGACACTTGGGGCTGACAAGATTGTTGAGGTTGTGTGAGCAAAATAACACCACTTAGAGCAATACTGTGTACTACCCATTCTAGTGGTCCCAACTCTCCAAGTTTAAGGGAATCTTCCTACAGTTAAAGCATGCATGGGAAACCCAGTGGATGGTACACTGTGTAATTGGGAAAGTTTTCTAAAAGGTACCTCATTTTTCCTTTTGTCATGCTCGGCTTGGCATTCCATCTGCATTACTAAAAATCCCCCCACTTGGAGTGTCAGCGCCTTTACCCTCCTGTTATGCACAGTTTGCAAATTGTGCAGAGGATGAACAGGAAGAGGGGAAACAAATGACAGATTAGCTGTAGGTGTTTGGATGGGCACATGTCACTCTAGGTTCCCATCAGGAAGAAGAATTAACCAAAGGCTCAGCCTGACAACCCAGAACCAGACTAGGGCCTACAGCTATCCTGCGGTATTGCAGCCAGCTAACAAAGAGGCCAGTTGAAAAATAGAAATCAGGGGCACAGCAATTCACAACCTTGCAGAGTTATAAAGGACAACTATCATCCAGAAATCTATTGAGGTAAGGCAGTGAAGAGGATTTGAATGCAAGGCAGAATTGAAGGAAACAGATTTCAAGAGGTAGATTGGAGTTGTCTTTAAAGCACATGAAAAGTGACAGAACTTCCACAATGTTGCCCTTGGCCGAAAAGTGAATATGTGTATTTTCTTGAATATATTCGGGAAAAAATGCATATGCCCTTTTTGGCCAAGCAAGCCCTCAGGCATTGCAAATCCACACTACATAGAAGTGTCCCTTACCTCCAGTCAAAAGGGCCATCCACAAATAGTGTAAAAACCACAAATGCAGGACAGGCCATGGAGAAAAGGGAGTCTGGTTATGCCGATGGACAGGATGTAAATTGCCAATAGCCTCTCTGGAGAACTGTATGTTGTTTTCTAAAACAGAGCTACAGAGCATAGCACACTTCCACTCATGGACGTGTATTTTGGGAAAACTAAAAATCCACAACACACAGCCAGCCCAAAGTTTAGGGCTGCTCTGTTTACAAGAACCTCGACTTCGGTACACTTTAAATATCCCAGGAAAGGGAAAAAAATGGATATAGATGTTGTGGTACTTATATACAATGGAATGTCACTCAGACATAAAAGCAATGTCATAAGGCCAGTAGCAGCATAATGAGTGGCTTTAGGTATGATGATGCTAAGTGAAATGAGCCACAAAGAAAAAAATATTGTAATATATCACTTATAGAGGGAATGTAAACATGGCTACACATTAACTGAATTTCAAATGTGAACAGAGTTACACATTTAGAAAACACACTTATTCCTCCTTAAGGGGAAAGGTGACGTGGGGTGATGTGTAAAAGCAGAGTTTGAAATTAGCACAGATCCCATTCCATATACCAAATATGTAATAGATAAGACCTACTCCTTTCTCAATGAACTGGACACAAAACACCCTATTCACTGAAGAGGAATATATCTGACTGGTGATAAACTTGAAACCTATGTATTTATATGTCTGCATAATGGAATTAAGTGTATGTAGATTGGCATAAACACAGATCAATGGAACAGGACAGAAAGCCCAGAGATAAACCTACATACCTATGGCTATCTCATCTATGACAAAGGAGCTAAGGATATACAATGGAGAAAAGACAGTCTCTTCAGTAATTGGTGCTGGGAAAACTGGACCCCTACACATAAAAGAATGAAATTAGAACACTCCATAACACTATACACAAAAATAAACTCTAAATTGATTAGAGATCTAAATATAAGACCAGACACTATAAAACACTTAGAGGAAACCATAGGCAGAACACTCTATGACATAAATCACAGCAAGATCCTTTTGGACCCACCTCCTAGAGAAATGGAAATAAAAACAGAAATCAACAAATGGGACCTAATGAAACTTAAAAGCTTTTACACAGTACAGGAAAACATAAACAAGATGCAAAAACAACCCTCAGAATGGGAGAAAATATTTTCAAATGAAGCAATTGACAAAGGATTAATCTCCAAACATTACAAGCACCACATGTAGCTCAATATCACAAAAACAAACAACCCAATCCAAAAACGGGCAGAAGACCTAAATAGACATTTCTCCAAAGAAGATATACAGATTACCAAGAAACACATGAAAGGATGTTGAACATTACTAATCATTAGAGAAATGCAAATCAAAACTACGGTGAGGTATCACCTCACAGCAATCAGAGTGGCAATCATCAAAAATATCTACAAACAATTAATGCTGGATAGGCCTTTATTGGAGAAAAGGGAACACACTTGCACTGTGGGTGGGAATGTAAATTGATATGGGCACTAGGGAGAACAGTACGGAGTTTCCTTTAAATAACTAACAATAGAAGTACCATATGACACAACAATCCAACTACTGGGCATTTGCCTTGTGAAAACCATAATTCAAAAAGAGTTATGTAGAAAAATGTTCATTGCACCTCTATTTACAATAGTCAGGACATGGAAGCAACCTAAGTGTCCATCGACAGATGAATGTTTAAAGAAGATCTGGCACATATATACAATGGAGTATTACTCAGCCATAAAAAGAAGCAAAACTGAGTTAGTTGTACAGAGGTGGATGGACTTAGAATCTGTCCTACACAGTGAAGTATGTCTGAAAGGGAAAAACAAATACTGTATGTTAACAGAGATATACGGAATCTAATGAAGAAAAAAAAAAGATTTTGAAGAACCTAGTGGCAGGACAGGATTAAGGACACAGACATAGAGAAAGGACTTGAGGACACCGGAAGGGGGATGGGTAAGCTGGGACGAAGTGAGAGAGTGGCATGGACATAAATACATTACCAAATGTAACACCAATAGCTACTGGGAAGCAGCCACATAGAACAGGGAGATCAGCTTGGTGCTTTGTGACCACATAAAGGGGTGGGATATGGGATGTGAGAGGGAGATGCAAGAGGGAGGGGATCTGGTGATATTTGTATATGTATAGCTGATTCACTTTTTTATACAGCAGAAACGAACACTCCATTGTAAAGCAATTACACTCCAATAAACGTGTAAAAGGAAAAAAAAAAGAAAGCACAGGGATAAACCTACACATCTATGGTCACCTAATCTATGAAAAAGGAGGCAAGACTATACAATGGAGATAAGACAGTCTCTTCAATCATTGGTGCTGGGAAATATGGACAGCTACATGTAAAAGAATGAAATTAGAACACTCCCCAACACCATACATAAAAATATATTCAAAATGGATTAGAGACCTTAATGTAAGACCGGATAGTATAAAACTCTGAGAGGAAAACTTACGAAGGATACTCTGACGTAAATCACAGCAAGATCTTTTTTGATCCACCTCTTATAGTAATGAAATAAAAAAGAAAACTAAACAGATGGGACCTAAGGGAACGTAAAAGCTTTTGCAAAGCAAAGGAAACTACAAACAAGACGAAAAGACAACCCTCAGAATGGCAGAAAATATTTGCAAACGAATCAATGGACAAATGATTAATCTCCAATATATATAAACAGCTCATGCAGCTCAATATTAATAAAACAAACAACCCAATACAAAAATGGAAGATCTAAATAGACATTTCTTCCAAGAAGACATAGAGATGGCCAGTACGCACATGAAAATCTGCTCAACATCACTAATTATTAGAGAAATGGAAATGGAAACTACAATGAGGTGTCATGTCACACCTGTTAGAATGGGCATCAACAGAGAATCTACAAACAACAAATGCTGGAGAGGGCATGGAGAAAAGGAACCTTCTTCCACTATTGTTGGGAATGTAAATTGATACAGTCTCTATGGGGAACAGTATGGAGGTTCCTTAAAAAACTAAAAATAGAATTACCATATAATCCAGCAATCCCACTACTGGACATATACCCAGAGAAAACCATAAATCAAAAATACACATTCACCACAATGTTCATTGCACCACTATTTACAATAGCCAGGTAATGAAAGCAACCTAAGTGCCCACAGACAGACGAATGGATAAAGATGTGGTACATATATACAATGGAATATTACTCAGCCATACATAGGAATGAAATTGGGTCATTTGTAGAGACCTTAATGGATCTAGACACTGTCATACGGAGTGAAGTAAGTCAGAAAGAGAAAAACAAATATTGTATATTAATGCATATATGTGGAACCTAGAAAAATGGTAGAGATGAACCGGTTTGCAGGGCAGATATAGAGACACAGATGTAGAGAACAAACATATGGACACCAAGGGGGAAACGCCATGTGAGGGTGGTGGTGGGATGAATTGGGAGACTGGGATTCACATGTGCACACTTATATGTATAAAATAGATATCCAATAAGAACCTGCTGTATAAAAGAAATAAATTAAAAAAAAAATAAAAATAAATAGCATTTAATAAAAGAAAACAGAAAAAAAGTTTTTCCCTTCACATAGACGTCTTTATATTAATGCATTATTTCCATGTTTATATCTCCAAATTAAAAAAAAAAGAGGAATAAATAAAATCTACCTTGAACCAAAAAGAAAAAAAGAAAAAAAAAAAAAAACAGAACCCACCAGTTATACAGAGGAAAATCGTATCAGGGCACTTGCTCCAGTGGTAAAAAATTCTTAAGTTGGTCAGAGGTGGGAAATCGTCTCCCATGCCGTCAGCAGCGCTCCCCCCGACAAGGAGCATCCTCATTGCAAAGCTGGGGGGACTGTGTTGAGGCGTCTGTGAGTAAATGTGAGCTGAGCCCCAGTCCTGCTGCAGCTGAACTCTTCCCACCCTTTCCAGGTAAAACACCTGAATATGTACAAGCACTTGCAAGCCTAGAGGAAGGGCTGTGGAGCCACACCAGCGACAGCACGCAGGCCGACTTGGTGCCTGCAGGCCAGTCAGGATGGTCCTGGCCCCAGATGCTCTTCTGGAAGCTTTCCATTTCCCTGCCTGAGATACCCCTCCTGCCACGGCCCCCACTGCTTTTTTACTTCCTCACCTCTGGCTGGGGAGAAATTCAAGCGGCAGGTATGGATGACACATCCTCTTCTTTAGCAGGTGGCAGCCTAGCAACTCCTGTGGAAAGTCCAGCAGAGCCCCACTCACACTGGGCCACCCACAAAGCCACAGCCCCTCACTCCCTACCACCACCCCAGCCCCGGCACTGCTGACGGGGCAGAGAATATGGCATCAGGCACAGCTAAAGGGGCTCTAGCTGCCTGGAGAGGTGTTTATATTGACCTCAACCCAGGCACACCTGGGGAGGGCTGGTAGGCAGTGTCAGGCTGCCCAAATCAGCCAATCCTCACCCCTCAGGGGCTCACAGTTGCAGAAAATTAACCTTGCTAAACGGGCCAGGCCCAAGGAACAGGTGTGGGCCCTTGAGAGTCATTCTAGACAAGGGGCTGCAGCTGCCACTTGTTTTCTTATCATTTTATCTGGTCCATGAGTGGAAAACAATTTCAAGAAGACCCTATCCTAATGAGAGGAACCCAGGAGTCAGGGAGAGGAGTGATGGTGGGTGGAGACAGAGGCCTGGTGCCCTGGCTGCAGTGGAAGTGTCTGGAAGACCAGGCAGAGAGAGGCTGCACAGAGTGATAGCCAGGGTCACAGACCTGTCAGAGCTGCTGTTTGTTAGTTCAAGACCTGCTCTGAGGTAGTCTGTTTCAGCTGTGAGCGACAGGTGAGCTGGGGATTCTCTGCAAGGTGGACTATGTGCACTGTTCCTGTGTGTCCAGCCCTGCTTGTGTACCTGCCCATGGGTGCTCTGTAACCTGGGAAGGGCCTGACTATGAGAGACCCATGGGCTGCTGTGTAGCTGCACAGGTGAGCTCCATACCCTGGGAGGGACTTGAACACGAGAGCCCCGTGGGCTGTGGGGATGGGTGGTGCAGCCCAGGTGAGCTCCATATACTGGGATTGGCCTGACCACGAGAGCCCCATGGGCTGCTGGAGACCTGGTAAAGGATATCAGGACAGTCAGTGAAGCCACCGAGGATATACATCCAGTAGCTCCTATTTCCTACACCCTGCTGCTCATTCTACCATCCACCAGGCCATGGCATTCTGTATTAGACTTCAATGATGCCTTCTTCTGTATTCCATTCATCTCAGAGTCACAAGAATTTTTGGCTTCTGAGTGGCAGGACACAACATGCAACAAAACCAATAATGCTGGGCCGTCCTGCCCCAACGGTACAAAAATCCCCACACCATCATTGGGGAAATGACCTCTAAAGACCTAAACGTTGTACCTCTGTAAAAGGGAACCCTCCTTCAATATGCAGATGACATCCTGATCGCCAGGCCTACTAAAGACGCCTCTAAACTACCTAGCCAAGGAAGGATAGAAGGTGTCCAAGAAAAAGGCTCAAATATCCCAGGCTCAGGTGACATGCCTGGGCTTCATTCTCACAGATATTCGGATAAACGCATCCCAGGATAGGGAAGAAGCCATTTGCAGCCTTACCTCTTCTAAAAGTAGAAGACAGCTTAGGGGTTCCTGGGGAGGCCAAGGTTTTCTGCATCTGGATCCCTAACTACAGTCTAATAGCTGGGCCTCTACATGAAACACTGACACGAAAAAATGATGATCCTTTTGTATAGAATCCAGAAGTGGCCTTTCAAGAATGGAAATAGCAGTCAATTCAGACCCTTGCCCAGGAACTCCCTAATTTAGCTAAACACTTTGACCTTTACATACCCGGTCAAAGGTTAATTGCCCTTGGAGCCTTAGTGCAAAAACTGGGACCACTTGAAATGGAGCAACACAAGAATGCCCTTCAGGTATGATAAACTATGGTCACCAAGGGCTTTGCCCACAGACTCATTAGGTCAGGATACTGGGGTATCTAAAAAGCTAGAAATCAGCAGCCCACATGGCCAGCTCCCTCCTAAGGGAAAAGGACCCCACGTCGTGATCCTAACCACCCATCATGCCCTGATGTTGCAGGGGTCGCTCTGTGGACACACTGACCTCGAGTGAGGAGGCCCTCCAACTCCAACCTCCAGAGAGACAAACGGGGGCAACGGGCCCCCAAGATGACTCGTGTGACCATCACTTGACCTGGAGTTTCTCTCAGAAAACAAGAAGACAGTGCCCCGAAAAAGCAGACTACTGCTTGCAGGACTTACTGCACCCAGAGGGGAGCTAATAAACTTGGTGGGGGAAATGTATATCACGCTTTCACCATAGAAAACCCTACAGACACCACGGTGAAGGTGGCCAATATGACCGGCTGGACTGCTGGCTACTTCTAAAGGCCGTTGACTCAGTGGACGTCATGGTCCTGGATCACCACTCACCCTGGACTGTCTGGGAGTTGCGCGGGCAGGGTTCTGACACATGGTGCTGTTTGTACATTAATTCAGGGACCTAATTAAAGAAAGCACAGACTACTGGTCAGAGCATCTAGGCTGGCAAAAACCGTCAGCCTAAGGTCGCCAAACAAATGTGGGGAGGGGTGAAACCTGCCACCTCAGCATCTCTGCGCATCTCTTTCCTGGACCCTTAAAGGTCATTAGAATCTATAACACTTCCAATGCTGGTGCTCAGGCGGACGAGAAGTGAGGCAGGAGGCCTTGGGACAATCAACCTCACCTGGAGGCTGGTGGGGAGACGTTTTGCCCCTCCCCCCAGTTATCAGGGCTCCCACCACAGCATGAAGCAGTTACAAAAGAGGGGTCTGCACCCTCAACACCCCAAAAATGAGGAACGGAACAAAAAGCAGAGGAGGGGTTCGTCTCCGGCAACGTTCATTAAAAATTCCTGGGAGATAAAAAGAGAACCTGGGCAATAAAATAAAGTCTAACCTGTTTTTCCTTTGTGCTTTGTCTAATTTCACGTTTTCCTAGGGTTCCGCATGCAGAGGTCCCACACCCGGCACTTCAGACCCGACTTCCTAGTGCAGAATGGCTGGGTCGACACCTCAGCTAGCAGGGTCCCATGCAGACTCCACGGCATAGAGCCTGAGCTGCAGCCAACCCAGCCCTCGAGAGCTCCATCCCCTCCCTCCCACTGACACTGCTGGGATCCCTACACAGCAGCCCAGCCCACAGCCCGTGGGGGACTGCACGCTCTCACCTCTCCATTCTGTTTTCAAAATAATGTTTCCTTTGCTTCTGAAGCAAACTCAGTCTTGATCTCTTTGCTCCAATGACACTGGGCATTGTGAATCCTGTTGGGGTCCACTCTGGAGGATCAGTAACAGAAATTGAGAACATTGTAACTTCAATGAACAGATGTGTGAGCCAAACTGTAGTTAACATAGAGCAGTGTATAATGCTCGGGTAAAATAAGATTTTTCTAAGACTTACATTTGATAATTCCATCACTTTACTATAAGCAAGTTCAGTGAAGACGTCTGTCTTATTTGTCAGGTCAACATTAGAGAAATGAAGTGATTTATTTCCATGGATGTACATCGAATACTCTTGGCTGAAGCTTCAATCTTGTTTTGAATGCTTTTCCATTGAAAATGATACCTCTCTTTCAGCTCCCCAATTTCTGAGAAGTATAAAATCTTATAATTTATTATTACCAAAGGGGAAAGGTAGGAGAAGGGATAAATTAACAGTTTGGGATTAACACATACACACTGCTATGTATAAAATAGATCATCAACAAGGAACTACTGTATAGCACAGGGAACTACACTGAATATTTTGCAATAACCTATAAGGGGAAATAATCTGAAAAAGAATCGATATTTTTATTGACATCATCTATCAATGACAGATAAAATGTAACCTAAGCAAGGCCGATGGTGAGCGCTTCTGACCCTGAAGATTTCAATCATCTAAAGTTTGGGCTCTGCCTATTTCCCAAGGCCTTTAATGGACATACGTGTAGCTGTAGCTTAAAAATTCCCCAGTTTGGGATACGGGGAGGCACTGATTTGGAAAAATCCCTGGTGTTCTCCTTCCATGCACGGGACCCTTCCTACAGCTAAAACATGCCTGTCACACCTAGAGGATGGTACACCGTTTGATCGGAAAGAGTTTGGAAAAGGCACCTCATCTCCTCATCGCCTGGTGCTCGGGTTCACCCCTCCAGCATCTTTCCTAACAATCTCCTCACTTGGGGATATCAGCACCGTCAACATCCTGTTGCACACAGTTTGGAATTTGTCCAGAGGATGAAGCGGAAGGATGAGAAAAATTTAGAGACAAGTCTTAGTTGTTTGGACAGGCACATGCCACTCTAATTTCCAATCTGGAAGACAAATTCATCAAAGGCTAGAATTGCCCACGGAAACAGAATAGGTCTAGAGGAAATCCCGCTGATATGTGTCCAGTTTCCAAAAACACAAGTTGAAAAATGGAACTCGGGGGCACTAAAATTCATGAAACTGCAGAGTTGAAAATATCTATCATCGAAAAATGTCTTGAGGTAAGTCACAGAAAAGGAGTTGTAAGCAAGGGAGAGTGGCAGGAAACAGATTTGTAGAGGTAGAAAGGACTCCCCATTAAAGCACAAGAAAAGGGGCTGAACATCGCCAATGATGCAGTTGGCCCAAAAGGGCGTATGAATTTTTTCTGAATATATTCAAGTAAAGGCCATACACACTTTTTATCCAACCAAACAGGTGGGCACTGGAAATCAATACTACAAAATGTATCACTTCACATCAGTCAGAAGGGCCATCCACATAAAGTGTAAACACCAGAAATGCAGGACAGGGCGAGGAGAAAAGGGAGCCCTGTGAGGCTGATAGTGGAAATGTAATTTGCCAATGGCCACTCTGGAGAAGTGTATTGTGTTTGCTAAGACATCTAAAAGATGAGCTACAGAGCATAGTGCACTTGCACTCATGGGCGTATACCTTGGGAAAAACAAAAATGGACAGAAAACAGGCACCCCAACGTTTACCACCTCTCTGTTAAAAAGGGCCTCCACTTGGATATAACCTCAATGTACCTGGAAGGATAAAATGGATAAAAGAGATGGGGTACTTATGTAGAGTGGAATATTACTCATCCCGAAATCAATGAAATAAGGCCAGTTGGAACAACTCTGGAGGAGTTACATACGATCATTCTAAGTGACATATGTCAGAAAGAAAAAGACACATATCATAAGATGTCACTTAAAGGTGGAATCAAACATGGCTACACATGAAATAAACTACAAAACAGAAACATAGTCAAATATGTAGAAAAGAGACATAAGGCTGCTAAATGGGAAAGGCGGGGAATGGTGAGGTATTATCCAGGAGTTTGAAATTAGCAAATATACCATTCCAAGTACCAAATTGAATAAGTGACAAGGCCTACACGGTACCTCAAAGAACTGCACTCAGCCCACTCAAGTCACTGGACAATAATACATATGACTCGTGAGCATCTGAAAAATAATTTCTTGTTGTCTCACAGTACATGAATCAAGTGGATGTACAGCAGCAAAAAACAGAGCTTTGAAAATCAGCTGTAACCAATATAAAAATAAATTTAAAAATATTTATAAAAACGGTGAGACAGACAAAAATTCTTACAACTTTTGTTGAAGGGCTACGATGTAACATGGATTGAACACATGTAGACCCACAGCAGGATGATATATAAGGCTGGAAGCCATGCACGCTAAGAGATGTTAGAGAGGCTGGGTGAGGAAATGCAGACCTTTTAAAGTAATACTGCCTGGTACCCATTCCATGGGTCCCAAATCTGCACTTTCAAGGGAATCTTCTGACAGTGAAAACATGCCTGCGAAACGGAGATGAATGTACACCGTGTGCTCAGGAAAGGTGTCTAAAATGCACCTCATTTTTGATCTCCTGGTGCTGGGGTTCGCCATTCCAGCCCCATTATTAACAATATCCCCTCTTGGAGAATCAGCACCTTTAACCTCCTGTTTCACACAGTTTGCAATTTGTGCAGAGGATAAATGGGAAGGGGGAACCAATGAGAGATAAGCTGTAGGAGTTTTGACAGGCACATGTCACTCTAATTTCCCATTAGGAACAAGAATTAACGAAAGGCTCAGCCTGCCTCCTGAGAACCAGAATAGGGCCAGAAGCAATCCAATGGTTTGGTGGCGAGCTCACAATAAAAGCGAGTTGTAAAATGGAGCTCAGGAGCAGACAATTCAAAGACCTGCAAAGATATAAATGATAACCAACGTCCAAAAATATATTCAGGTAAGGCAACGAAGAGGATCTGAATGAGAGGCAGCATTGCAGGAAACAGATTTCAAAAGTTAGATTGTACTCACATTTAAAGCATATGAAAAGCAGCAGAATTTCTAAAATGATGCAGTTGGGCAAAAGCGTGTGTGCCTTTTTTTCGTGAATATCTTCAGGAAAAAAACACATACAGAGTTTTTGGCCAACCAAGCAAGCGGGAAATGCAAATCCGCACAACAAAGAAGTCTCAATTTCCACTGCTCAGAAAGGCCATCCAAAAAATGTGTACAAACCAGAAATGCTGGAGAGGCCATGGAGAACAGGGAGCCTAGTCACGCTGATGGGTGGGGTATAAATATCCAAGAGCCACTCTGAAGAAGTGTATGCTGTTTCCTAAAATATTTTAATACAAAGCCCCTGAGCAAAGGGGACTTCAACTCATGGACATATAACTTGGGAAGACTAAATATCGACAACACACAGGCACTCCAAAGTTTAGGGCTGCTCTGCATACAAGAACCTCAACTTCGGTACACCTAAAATATCCCAGGAAAAAGAGAAATGCATAAATTACTTGTGGTAAATTTGTACAACGGAATATCACTCAGACGTGAAATCAATGTCATAAGGCCAGTAGCAGCATAAAGAGTGGATTTAGGTATGATGATTCTAAGTGAAATTAGTCACACAGAAAAAGAATCTATTCATAAGATATCACTTACAGAGGGAATGTCAACATCACAACACATGAACTGAATTAAGAAAGAGAACAGAGTCTCACATTTAGAAAACACTCTTATGCCTGTTTAATGGGAAATGAGAGGTGGGGTGATGCATAAAACCAGAGTTTGATATTAGCACAGGTACCATTCCATAAACCAAATAGAGAACAGACGAGACCTACCCCTTCCTCAGTGAACGGGACTCAAACCCCCTATTCCCCGCAGAGGAATATATCTGACTAGTGAGTATCTTAAAACCTATATATTGATTTGTCTTCATAAGGGAATCAAGTGTTTCTAGACTGGCATAAACACGTCAGTGAAAATCAGCTCAACCTCATTATAAAAATGAATTTCAAAAACAAACAAAAAAACAGCGAAATTCTTACACAATTCCTTCAGGGGTTCTGATGAAACCGGGAATGACCCTATCTGTAAAGACAGCTGGATGAGACATAAGGCTGGACACTTGGGACTGAGAGGACTGGTGAGATTGGGATAGAAAATGCAGACCCTTTAAAGTACTAATGCATGCCACGATTCCATGGATACCAAATCTCCAGGTAGTAGGGAATATCACTACAGTTATAACGTGTATGGGAAACCTAGAGAATGGACACCCTGTGATGGTGAAAGGTTTCTAAAAGTCTCCTAATTTTTCCTATCCTTGTGCTCCAGTTTGGCATTCCAACTGCTTTACTATCAATCCCCCAACTTAGGAGAGCCCGCCCCTATAACCTCCTGGTTCGCACAGTTTGCTAATTGTGCAGAGGATGAAAGTGAAGAGGGAGAACCAATCACAGAGTAGATGTAGGCTTTTGGACGGGCACATGTCACTGTAAATTCCCATCAGGAAGAAGAATTAACCAAAGCCTCAGCCTCCTGCAGGGAACAGTATAGCCACCCCTGGAACAAGTATAGGTCCTGAAGCAAAATTGTGGATTTGCAGTCAGCTCCCAAATACGGGATTTGAAAATTGGAGCTCACGGGCACAGCAATTCACAAACCTACAGTTATAAAGGACTACTGTCTTCCAAAAATCTGTTGAGGGAAGGCAACGAAGCTGACTTGAAAATGAGGCAGAATTGCACAAAACATATTTCAAGAGGTAAATTGGAATCGCCTTTAAAGCACAGGAAAAGCATCACAACTTCGACAATGATGCACTTGGCCAAAAAGGGCGTATGCGTTTTCTCCTGAATATATTCAGGAGAAAACGCATACGACCTTTTTGGACAATCAAGCAAGCACGCAATGCAAATCCACACTACAAAGAATTGTCACTTCCCACGGGTCAAAAGGGACATTCGAAAATCTGTAAAAACCAGAAAGGCAAGAGGGAGATGCCAAGGGCATGAAGCAATATGATCCAAAGTGTCATGAAGGATTGTGATGACAAGCGCATGGAGCATTGTGATGACAAGATTATGTAGCATATTGCTGACAAAGGCATGGAGCATTGTGATGACAAGGTTCATGGAGCACTGTGATGACAAGCGTCACGGAGCATTGTGATTACAGGGGTCATGGAGCATTGGGATGACAAGGGCATGGAGCATTTTGATGACAAGAGTCCCGGATCATTGTGTTGTCAGTGTTCATGGATCGTTGTGATGACAGGAGTCATGGAGCATTGTGATGACAGGGGTCATGAAGCATTGTGATGAGAAGGTCAAGGAGCATTGGGCTGAAAATGTTCATGGAGTATTGTGATGACAGGGGCCATGGAGGTTTGTGATGACAAGGTACTGGAGCATTGTGATGAGAAGACCATGGAGACTTTTGATGACAAGTCTCATGGAATATTCTGATGAAAAGGGGCATGGAGCATTGTGATTACAGGGGTCTTGGGGCATTGTGATGACAAGGGCATGGAGCATTGGGATGAGATGGCCATGGAACGTTCTGATGACATGCATCATGGAGCTTTGTGATGACAAGGGCATGGAACATTGTGATGAAAAAGGCATGGAGCCTTGTCATGACAGGGTTCAAGGAGCATACTGAGGACAAGTGTCAGGGAGCATTGTGATGACAAGTGTATTGAGCATTGTGATGAAAAAGGTCATGGAGCATTGTGATGAGAAGACCATGGATAATTGTGATGATGAGCATCATGGGGCGTTGTGATGATAAGTGTTATGGAACATTTTGATCACAAGGATTTGGAGCATTGTGATGACAGAGATCATGGAGAATTTTGATTTCATTGTGATGACAATAGCATGAAGCATTTTGATGATGGGCATGGTGCATTGTTATGACCGGGTTCATGGATCATTGAGATGAAAAGGGGCATGGAGCATTGTGATTACAGGGGTCTTGGAGCATTGTGATTAGAAGGGTCATGGAGCCTTGTGATGACAAGGCCATGGAACATCGTGATGGCAGGTGTCATGGAGCACTGTTATGACAGGGTTAATGGAGAATTGTGATGGCAAGGGCATGGAACATTGTGATGAGAAGGCCATGGAGCCTTCTGATGACATGCGTCATGGAGCTTTGTGATGACAAGGTCATGGAGCAATGTGATGAGAGCGTTCATGGAGCATTGTGATGACAATAACATTGAGCATTTTGATGAAAAGTTCATGGAGCATTGTGGTGACAAATTTCACAGAGCCTTGTGATGATGAGGGTATTGACTTTTGTGGTGACACACGTCAAGGAGTCTTGTGATGATGGGACACACGGAGCATTGTGATGACTGGGGTCATGTAGCACTGTGATGACAGGAGCATGGAGCATTGGTCTGACAAGTTTCATGGATAATTGTGTTGACAGTGGGCATGGCACATTGTGATGAATAGGGCATGGAGCATTGTGATGACAAGGTCATGGAGTATTGTGAAGACAGGTGTCAGGGAGCATTGTGATGGCATATTTCATGTTCCATTGTGATGACAATGGCATGGAGCATTGTGATGCCGAGTGTTATGGAGGATTGTGATGACAAAGGTAATGGAGCATTGTGATGACATGTGTCATGGAGCACTGTGATGACAAGCGTCACGGAGCATTGTGAATACAGGGGTCATGGAGCATTGGGATTACAAGGGCATGGATCATTGTGATGACAAGGGTCATGGAGCATTGGGCTGAAAATGTTCATGGAGTACTGTGATGACAGGGGTCATGTAGAATTTTGATTTCATTGTGCTGACAATAGCCGGAAGCATTATGATGATTGGCATGATGCATTGTGATGACAGGGTTCATGGAGCATTGAGATGAAGAGGGGCATGGAGCATTGTGATTACAGGGGTTTGGGAGCATTGTGATGAAAAGGGCATTGAGCATTTTGATGAGAAGTACATGGAACATTCTGATGACGTGTCATGGAGCTTTGTGATGACAAGGGCATAGAAATTTGTGATGGCATGGGTCAGGGAGTATTGTTATGACAGTGGTAATGCAGCATTGTGATGAGAAGGGCATGGAGCATTGTGATTACAAGGTTCATGGAGCATTGTGATGACAAATTTTTGGACCGTTGTGATGAAAAGCGCGTGGCACATTGTGATGATAAGGGTCATGGAGCATTTTTCTGACAAAGGCATGGAACATTGTGATGACAAGGATCACGGAGCATTGTGATGAAAAGTTCATGGAGCATTGTGGTTACAAAGGTAACAGCCTTGTGATGACGTGGGTATCTCCCATCGTGATGACAAATGTTATAAAGAATTGTGATGACCGGAGTCATGGAGCATTGTGATGACAGGTGTCATGGAGCATTGTGATGAAAAGGGCATGGAACATTGTGCTGAGAAAGGCATAGAGCATTGTGATGGCATGTGTCATGGAGCACTGTGATGACAAGAGTCACGGACCATTGAGAATACAGGGGTCATGGAGCATTAGGATGAAAAGGGCATGGATCATTGTGATGACAAGGGTCATGGAGAATTGGGCTGAAAATGTTCCTGGAGTATTGTGATGACAGGTGTCATGGGGCACTGTGATTACAGGGGTCTTGGAGCATTATGATGACAGAGGTCCCGGATCATTGGGTTGTCAGCTGTCATGGAGTGTTGTGATGACAGTGGTCATGGATCATTGTGATGATACTGTTCATGGAGCATTGTGATGAGAAGGTCATGGAGCAGTGGGCTGAAAATGTTCATGGAGTATTGTGATGACGGGGGACATGGAGCATTGTGATGACAATGGAATGGAGCATGGTGATGACAAGTTCCTGCATCATTGTGATGAGATGACCATGGAGACTTGTGATGACAAGTCTCATGGAGCATTCTGATGATAAGGGGCATGGAGCATTGTGATTACAGGGGTCTTGGAGCATTGTGATGACAAGGGCATGGAGCATTGTGAGGAGAAGGCCATGGAACATTCTGATGACATGCGTCATGGAGCTTTGTGATGACAAGGTCATGGAGCATTGTGATTACAGGGGTTTTGGAGCATTGTGATGACAACTGTCAGGGAGCCTTGTGATGACAAGGCCGTGGAACATTGTGATGGCAGGGGTCATGAAGCATTGTTATGACAGAGATAATGGAGCATTGTGAAGAGAAGGGCATTGAGCATTGGTCTGAAATGTTTCATGGATTATTGTGATGAGAGTGGGCATGGAGCATTGTGATGACAAGGGCCCGGAACACTGTGATACATGGGTCATGGAGGATTTTAATGACAAACGCATGGAGCATTGTGATGGGAAGGGCATCGAGCATTGTGATGACAAGTGTCATGGTGCTTTGTGATGATAAGGGCATGGAGCCATGTGATGAGAGGGTTCATGGAGCACTGTGATGACAATGACATGGAGCATTGTGATGCCAAGGGCCATGGAGCTTTGTGATGACAATGGTCATGGAGCATTTTGATGACAAGGGTGTGGTGCATTGTGATGAGAAGGGCAGGGAGCATTTTGATGACAGAGTCATGCAGCAATTTGATGAAAAGTGTATTGGAATATTTTGATGACAGGGGTTATGGAACATTGTGATGTCAGGGGTCATGGAACATTGTGCAGATAAGGGGATGTAGCATTGTGATGACAGGGGTCATGGAACATTGTGATAACAGGGGTGAGTGAGGATTGTGATGACTAGTGGTGGAACATTGTGATATCTCATGTGAGAGAGCATTTGGATGAGAAGTTCATGGAGCATTGTGATTACAAGGTTTATGGAGCATAGCGATGACAGGGTTGTGGATCATTGTGATGAAAAGCACATGGTACATTGTGATGACAAAGGTCATGGAGCATTGTTCTGACAAAGGCATGGAGCATTGTAATGACAAGTTTCACGGAGCATTGTGATGAAATGTTCATGGAGCATTGTGGTTAAAATGGTCACAGAGCCTTGTGATGACGCGGGCATGGACCGTTGTGATGACAAATGTTATGAAGCATTGTGATGACTGGAGTCACGGGGCATTGTGATGACAGGGTTCATGGAGCATTGTGATGACAAGGGCATGGAGCACTGTGATGACAGGGGCATGGAGCATTGGTCTGACAAGTTTCATAGATGATTGTGATGACAGTGGACATGGTGCATTGTGATGACAAGGGCATGGAGCATTGTGATGACAAGTGCATGGTGTATTGTGAAGACAGGTGTCAGGGAGCATTGTGATGACAAGGCTGTGGAACATTGTGATGGCAGCGGTCATGGAGCATTGTTATGACAGGGGTAATGGAGCATTGTGATGGCAAGGGCATGGAGCATTGCGATGAGAAGGCCATGGAACATTCTGATGACATGTGTCATGGAGCTTTGTGATGACAAGGGCATGGAGCAATGTGATGACAGCGTTCATGGAGCATCGTGTTGACAAAGACATGGAGCGTTGTGATGCCAAGCGTCATGGATCTTGGTGATGACAAATGCCATGGAGCATTTTGATGACAAGGGCGTTGTGCATTGTGATGAGAAGGGCAGGAGCATTGTGATGAAAGTGTCATGGAGCAATTTGATGAAAAGAGTCATGGAACATTTGGATGACTGGGGTTATGGAACACTGAGATGTCAGGGGTCATGGAGCATTTTCATGAAAAGGGTCATGGAGCATTTTGATGACAGGGATTATGTAACATTGTGATGTCAGTGGTCATAAAACATTGTGATGATAATGCATGTAGCATTGTGATGACAGGATTAATGGAACATTGTGATGACAGGGGTGAGGGAGTATTGTGACGAATAGTGATGGTAACATTGTGATATCAGTGGTGAGAGAGGATTTTGATGAGAAGTGCATGGAGCATTGTGATGACAAGGTTTATGGAGCATTGTGATGAAAAGATTGTGGAGCACTGTGATGAAAAGCGCATGGTGCATTGTGATGACATGTGTCGTGGAGCATCGTGCTGACAAGCGCATGGAGCATTGTGATGACAAGGATCATGGAGCATTGTGCTGAGAAAGGCATAGAGCATGGTGATGACAAGGGTCAAAGAGCATTGTGATGAAAAGTTCATGGAGAATTGTGGTTAAAAACGTCACAGAGACTGTTGATGATGAGGGCATGGACCACTGTGATGACAAAGGTCAAGAAGAATTGTGATGACTGGAGTCACAGAGCATTGTGATGACAGGGGTCATGGAGCATTGTAATAACAAGGAAATGGAGCATTGTGATGACAAGGACATGGAACATTGGTCTAATAACTTTCATGGATTATTGCAATGCGAGTTGGAATGGCGCATTGTGATGACAAGGGCATGGAGCATTGTGATGACCAGGTCATGCAGTATTGTGAAGACAGTTGTCAGGGAGCATTGTGATGACATATATAATGGCCCATTGTGATGACAATGGCATGAAACATTGTGATGCCAAGTGTCATGGAAGATTCTGATGGCAAAGGTAATGGAGCATTGTGATGACAATGGCTTGGAGCATTGTGATGACAAGGGTCAGGTAGCTTTGTGATGAGAATTGCATGGAGAATTATGATGACAAGGGTCATGGAGCATTCTGATGACAAGCTTGTGGAGTATTTTGATGACAATGACATGGAGCATTGTGATGAAAACGGCATGGGGCATTGTGATGAAAAAGTCATGGAGCCTTTTGTGACAGGGTTCAAGAGCATTCTGACGACAAGTGCCAGGGAGCATTGTGATGACAAGTGTATTGAGAATTTTGATGACAAAGGTCATGGAGCATTGTGATGAAAATGGCATGGAGTATTGTGATGACAGTCATCATGGAGTGTTTTGATCAAAAGTGATATTGAACATTGTGATCAGAAGGGTTTGGAGCATTGTGATGACAGAGGTCCTGCATCATTTTGATTTCAAGGAGCATGGAGCACTGTGATGACAAGGGCATGAAGCAATGTGACCAAAATATTCATGGAGGATTGTGATGACAATGGTAATGGAGTATTGTGATGACAAGCGCATAGAGCATTGTAATGACAAGGTCATGTAGCATTTTGCTGACAAAGGCATGGAACATTGTGATGACATGTGTCATGGAGCACTGTGATGACAGGCGTCACGGAGCATTGTGAATACAGGGGTCATGGAGCATTGGGATGACTAGGGCATGGATCATTGTGATGACAACTGTCATGGAGCAGTGGTCTGAAAATGTTCATGGAGTATTGTGATGACAGGGTTCATGGAGCATTGTGATGACAGAGGTCATGGAGTATTTTGATTTCATTGTGCTGACAATAGCTGGAAGCATTATGATGATGGGCATGATGCATTGTGATGACAGGTTTCATGGACCATTGAGTTGAAAATGGGCATGGAGCATTGTTATTACAGTGGTCTGGGAGCATTGTGATGACAAGTGCATGAAGCATTTTGATGAGAAGACCATGGAACATTCTGATGACATTTGTCATGGAGCTTTGTGATAACAAGGGCATGGAGCATTTTGATTACAGGGGTCTTGGAGCACTGTGATGACAAGGGTCATGGAGCCTTGCGATGACAAGGCCGTGGAACATTGTGATGGCAGGGGTCATGGAGCATTGTTATGACAGGGGTAATGGAGCATTGTGATGTGAAGGGCATGGAGCATTGTGATTACAAGATTTATGGAGCATTGTGATGCCAAATATAATGGAGGATTGTGATGACAAATATAATGGAGCATTGTGATGACTAGGGCTTGGAGCATTATGATGACAAGGGCCATTGAGAGTTTTCATGAAAATGTCATGAAGCATTGTGATGACAAGGTCCTGGAGCATTGTGATGAGAAAATCATGGAGCCTTGTGATGACAGGTCTCATGGAGCATACTGATCAAAAGGGGCATGGAGCATTCTGATTACTTGGGTCTTGGAACATTGTGATAACAAGGGCATGGAGCATTGTGATGACAAGGGCATGGAGTATTGTGATGACAGGCATCATGGAGCGTTGTGATGACAAGGGCATGGAGCATTGGTCTAATAAGTTTGTTGGATTATTGTGATGAGAGTGGGAACAGCGCATTGTGATGACAAGGGCATGGAGCATTTTGATGACCAGGCCATGCAGTATTGTAAATAGAGGTGTCAGGGAGCATTGTGATGACATATGTAATGGCCCATTGTGATGACAATGGCATGGAGCATTCTGATGCCAAGTGTCATGGAGGATTTTGATGACAAAGGTAATGGAGCATTGTGATGACCATGGCTTGGAGCATTGTGATGACAAGGGTCAGGGAGCATTGTGCTGACAAGTGCATGGAGAATTGTGATGACAAGGGTCATGGAGCATTCTGATGACAAGCTTGTGGAGTATTTTGATGACAATGGCATGGAGCATTGTGATGAAAATGGCATGGGGCTTTGTGATGAAAAAGGCATGGAGCCTTTTCGTGACAGGGTTCAAGGAGCATTCTGACGACAAGTGTCAGGGAGCATTGTGATGACAAGTGTATTGAGAATTGTGATGACAAATGTAATGGAGCATTGTGATGAAAAGGGCATGGAGTACTGTGATGACAGTCATCATGGAGCGTTGTGATGACAAGTGTTATGGAACATTGTGATCACAAGGGTTTGGAGCATTGCTATGACAGAGGTCATGGATACTTTTGATTTCAAGGAGCATGGAGCATTGTGATGACTAGGGCATGAAGCAATGGGATCCCAAGGTTCTTGGAGGATAGTGATGACTATGGTAATGGAGTATTGTGATGACAAGCGCATAGAGCATTGTAAGGACAGTGTCACGTAGCATTTTGCTGACAAAGGCATGGAGCATTGTGATGACATGTGTCATGGTGCACTTTGATGACAAGCGTCACAGAGCATTTTGAATATAGGGGTCATGGAGCATTGGGATGACAAGGGCATGGATCACTGTGATGACAAGGGTCATGGATCATTGGGATGAAAATGTTCATGGAGTATTGTGATGACAGGGGTCATCGAGCATTGTGATTACAGGGGTCATGGAGCATTGTGATGAAAAGAGTCCCGGATCATTGTGTTGTCAGGTGTCATGGAATGTTTGGATGACAGTGGTCATGGAGAATTTTGATGATATTGGTCATGGAGCATTGTGATTAGAAGGTCATGGAGCATTGGGCTGAAAATGTTCATGGAGTATTGTGATGACAGGTGTCATGGAGCATTGTGATGACAAGGGAATGGAGTGTGGTGATGACAAGGTCCTGGAGCACTGTGATGAGATGACCATGGAGACTTGTTTTGACAAGTCTCATGGAGCATTCTGATGAAAAGTTGCATGGAGCATTGTGATTACAGGGGTCTTGGAGCATTGTGATGACAAGGGCATGGAGCACTGTGAGGAGAAGGCCATGGAACATTCTGATAACATGCGTCATGGAGCTTTGTGATGACAAGGGCATGGAGCATTGTGATTACAGGGGTCTTGGAGCATTGTGATGACAAGGGTCATGGAGCCTTGTGATGACAAGTCCGTGGAACAATGTGATGGCAGGGGTCATGGAGCATTGTTATGACAGATGTAACGGAGCATTGTGATGAGAAGGGCATTGAGCATTGGTCTGAAATGCTTCTTGAATTATTGTGATGAGAGTGGGCATGGAGCATTGTGATGACAAGGGCACGTACACTGTGATACATGGGTCATGGGGGATTGTAATGACAAGGGCATGGAGCATTGTGATGAGAAGGGCATCGAGCATTGTGATGACAATTGTCATGGAGCTTTGTGATGACCAGGGCATTGAGCAATATGATGAGAGGGTTCATGGAGCATTATGATGGCCATGACATGGAGCATTGTGATGCCAAGGGTCATGGAGCTTTGTGATGACAAAAGTCATGGAGCATTTTTATGACAAGGGTGTGGTGCATTGTGATGAGCAGGGCAGGGAGCATTTTGATGACAGGTTCATGCAGTAATTTGATGAAAAGTGTAATGGAACATTTTGATGACAGGGGTTATAAAACATTGTGATGCCACGGGTCATGGAGCTTTGGGATGAAAAGGGTCATGGAGTATTTTGATGACAGGGGTAATTGAACATTGTGATGTCTGGGATCATGGAACATTGTGCTGATAAGGGGATGTAGCATTGTGATGACAGGGGTCATGGAAACTTGTGATAACAGGGGTGAGGGAGGATTGTGATGACAAGTGATGGAACATTGTGATATCCGTTGTGAGAGAGCATTTGAATGAGAATTGCATGGAACATTGTGATTACAAGGTTTATGGAGCATAGCGATGTCAAAGTTGTGGTTCTGTGTGATGAAAAGTGCATGGCACATTGTGATGACAAGGGTCATGGAGCATTGTTCTGACAAAGACATGGAGCATCGTGATGACAAGGGTCACGCAGCATTGTGATGAAAAGTTCATGGAGCATTGTGGTTACAAAGGTCACAGAGTCTTGTGATGACGCGGGCATGGACCGTTGTGATGACAAACGTTATGAAGCATTGTGATGACTGGAGTCACGGAGCATAGTGATGACAGGGGTCATGGAGCATTGTGATGACAAGGGCATGGAGCATTGTGATGACAGGTGCATGGAGCTTCGGTCTGACAAGTTTCATAGATTATTGTGATGACAGTGGACATGGTGCATTTTGATGACAAGTGCATGGAGTATTGTGATGACAAGGGCATGGAATATTGTGAAGACAGGTGTCAGGGAGCATTGTGATGACATATGTCATGGTCCATTGCGATGACAATGGCATGGAGCATTGTGATGCCAAATAAAATGGAGGATTGTGATGACAAATATAATGGAGCATTGTGATGACTAGGGCTTGGAGCATTATGATGACAAGGGCCATTGAGAGTTTTCATGAAAATGTCATGAAGCATTGTGATGACAAGGTCCTGGAGCATTGTGATGAGAAAATCATGGAGCCTTGTGATGACAGGTCTCATGGAGCATACTGATCAAAAGGGGCATGGAGCATTCTGATTACTTGGGTCTTGGAACATTGTGATAACAAGGGCATGGAGCATTGTGATGACAAGGGCATGGAGTATTGTGATGACAGGCATCATGGAGCGTTGTGATGACAAGGGCATGGAGCATTGGTCTAATAAGTTTCTTGGATTATTGTGATGAGAGTGGGAACAGCGCATTGTGATGACAAGGGCATGGAGCATTGTGATGACCAGGTCATGCAGTATTGTAAATAGAGGTGTCAGGGAGCATTGTGATGACATATGTAATGGCCCATTGGGATGACAATGGCATGGAGCATTCTGATGCCAAGTGTCATGGAGGATTCTGATGACAAAGGTAATGGAGCATTGTGATGACCATGGCTTGGAGCATTGTGATGACAAGGGTCAGGGAGCATTGTGCTGACAAGTGCATGGAGAATTGTGATGACAAGGGTCATGGAGCATTCTGATGACAAGCTTGTGGAGTATTTTGATGACAATGGCGTGGAGCATTGTGATGACAAGGGCATGGAGCAATATGATGACAGCGTTCATGGAGCATCGTGTTGACAAAGACATGGAGCGTTGTGATGCCAAGCTTCATGGATCTTGGTGATGACAAATGCCATGGAGCATTTTGATGACAAGGGCGTTGTGCATTGTGATGAGAAGGGCAGGAGCATTGTGATGAAAGTGTCATGGAGCAATTTGATGAAAAGGGTCATGGAACATTTGGATGACTGGGGTTATGGAACACTGAGATGTCAGGGGTCATGGAGCATTTTCATGAAAAGGGTCATGGAGCATTTTGATGACAGGGGTTATGTAACATTGTGATGTCAGTGGTCATAAAACATTGTGATGATAATGCATGTAGCATTGTGATGACAGGATTAATGGAACATTGTGATGACAGGGGTGAGGGAGTATTGTGACGAATAGTGATGGTAACATTGTGATATCAGTGGTGAGAGAGGATTTTGATGAGAAGTGCATGGAGCATTGTGATGACAAGGTTTATGGAGCATTGTGATGAAAAGATTGTGGAGCACTGTGATGAAAAGCGCATGGTGCATTGTGATGACATGTGTCGTGGAACATCGTGCTGACAAGCGCATGGAGCATTGTGATGACAAGGATCATGGAGCATTGTGCTGAGAAAGGCATAGAGCATGGTGATGACAAGGGTCAAAGAGCATTGTGATGAAAAGTTCATGGAGCATTGTGGTTAAAAACGTCACAGAGACTGTTGATGATGAGGGCATGGACCACTGTGATGACAAAGGTCAAGAAGAATTGTGATGACTGGAGTCACAGAGCATTGTGATGACAGGGGTCATGGAGCATTGTAATAACAAGGGAATGGAGCATTGTGATGACAAGGACATGGAGCATTGGTCTAATAACTTTCATGGATTATTGCGATGCGAGTTGGAATGGCGCATTGTGATGACAAGGGCATGGAGCATTGTGATGACCAGGTCATGCAGTATTGTGAAGACAGTTGTCAGGGAGCATTGTGATGACATATATAATGGCCCATTGTGATGACAATGGCATGAAACATTGTGATGCCAAGTGTCATGGAAGATTCTGATGGCAAAGGTAATGGAGCATTGTGATGACAATGGCTTGGAGCATTGTGATGACAAAGGTCAGGTAGCTTTGTGCTGAGAATTGCATGGAGAATTATGATGACAAGGGTCATGGAGCATTCTGATGACAAGCTTGTGGAGTATTTTGATGACAATGACATGGAGCATTGTGATGAAAACGGCATGGGGCATTGTGATGAAAAAGTCATGGAGCCTTTTGTGACAGGGTTCAAGAGCATTCTGACGACAAGTGTCAGGGAGCATTGTGATGACAAGTGTATTGAGAATTTTGATGACAAAGGTCATGGAGCATTGTGATGAAAATGGCATGGAGTATTGTGATGACAGTCATCATGGAGTGTTTTGATCAAAAGTGATATTGAACATTGTGATCAGAAGGGTTTGGAGCATTGTGATGACAGAGGTCCTGCATCATTTTGATTTCAAGGAGCATGGAGCACTGTGATGACAAGGGCATGAAGCAATGTGACCAAAATATTCATGGAGGATTGTGATGACAATGGTAATGGAGTATTGTGATGACAAGCGCATAGAGCATTGTAATGACAAGGTCATGTAGCATTTTGCTGACAAAGGCATGGAACATTGTGATGACATGTGTCATGGAGCACTGTGATGACAAGCGTCACGGAGCATTGTGAATACATGGGTCATGGAGCATTGGGATGACTAGGGCATGGATCATTGTGATGACAACTGTCATGGAGCAGTGGTCTGAAAATGTTCATGGAGTATTGTGATGACAGGGTTCATGGAGCATTGTGATGACAGAGGTCATGGAGTATTTTGATTTCATTGTGCTGACAATAGCTGGAAGCATTATGATGATGGGCATGATGCATTGTGATGACAGGTTTCATGGACCATTGAGTTGAAAATGGGCATGGAGCATTGTTATTACAGTGGTCTGGGAGCATTGTGATGACAAGTGCATGAAGCATTTTGATGAGAAGACCATGGAACATTCTGATGACATTTGTCATGGAGCTTTGTGATAACAAGGGCATGGAGCATTTTGATTACAGTGGTCTTGGAGCACTGTGATGACAAGGGTCATGGAGCCTTGCGATGACAAGGCCGTGGAACATTGTGATGGCAGGGGTCATGGAGCATTGTTATGACAGGGGTAATGGAGCATTGTGATGTGAAGGGCATGGAGCATTGTGATTACAAGATTTATGGAGCATTGTGATGCCAAATATAATGGAGGATTGTGATGACAAATATAATGGAGCATTGTGATGACTAGGGCTTGGAGCATTATGATGACAAGGGCCATTGAGAGTTTTCATGAAAATGTCATGAAGCATTGTGATGACAAGGTCCTGGAGCATTGTGATGAGAAAATCATGGAGCCTTGTGATGACAGGTCTCATGGAGCATACTGATCAAAAGGGGCATGGAGCATTCTGATTACTTGGGTCTTGGAACATTGTGATAACAAGGGCATGGAGCATTGTGATGACAAGGGCATGGAGTATTGTGATGACAGGCATCATGGAGCGTTGTGATGACAAGGGCATGGAGCATTGGTCTAATAAGTTTGTTGGATTATTGTGATGAGAGTGGGAACAGCGCATTGTGATGAAAAGGGCATGGAGCATTGTGATGACCAGGCCATGCAGTATTGTAAATAGAGGTGTCAGGGAGCATTGTGATGACATATGTAATGGCCCATTGTGATGACAATGGCAGGGAGCATTCTGATGCCAAGTGTCTTGGAGGATTCTGATGACAAAGGTAATGGAGCATTGTGATGACCATGGCTTGGAGCATTGTGATGACAAGGGTCAGGGAGCATTGTGCTGACAAGTGCATGGAGAATTGTGATGACAAGGGTCATGGAGCATTCTGATGACAAGCTTGTGGAGTATTTTGATGACAATGGCATGGAGCATTGTGATGAAAATGGCATGGGGCTTTGTGATGAAAAAGGCATGGAGCCTTTTCGTGACAGGGTTCAAGGAGCATTCTGACGACAAGTGTCAGGGAGCATTGTGATGACAAGTGTATTGAGCATTGTGATGACAAAGGTCATGGAGCATTGTGATGAAAAGGGCATGGAGTACTGTGATGACAGTCATCATGGAGCGTTGTGATGACAAGTGTTATGGAACATTGTGATCACAAGGGTTTGGAGCATTGCGATGACAGAGGTCATGGATACTTTTGATTTCAAGGAGCATGGAGCATTGTGATGACTAGGGCATGAAGCAATGGGATCCCAAGGTTCTTGGAGGATAGTGATGACTATGGTAATGGAGTATTGTGATGACAAGCGCATAGAGCATTGTAAGGACAGTGTCATGTAGCATTTTGCTGACAAAGGCATGGAGCATTGTGATGACATGTGTCATGGTGCACTTTGATGACAAGCGTCACAGAGCATTTTGAATATAGGGGTCATGGAGCATTGGGATGACAAGGGCATGGATCACTGTGATGACAAGGGTCATGGATCATTGGGATGAAAATGTTCATGGAGTATTGTGATGACAGGGGTCATGGAGCATTGTGATTACAGGGGTCATGGAGCATTGTGATGAAAAGAGTCCCGGATCATTGTGTTGTCACGTGTCATGGAGTGTTTGGATGACAGTGGTCATGGAGAATTTTGATCATATTGGTCATGGAGCATTGTGATTAGAAGGTCATGGAGACTTGTGTTGACAAGTCTCATGGAGCATTCTGATGAAAAGGTGCATGGAGCATTGTGATTACAGGGGTCTTGGAGCATTGTGATGACAAGGGCATGGAGCACTGTGAGGAGAAGGCCATGGAACATTCTGATAACATGCGTCATGGAGCTTTGTGATGACAAGGGCATGGAGCATTGTGATTACAGGGGTCTTGGAGCATTGTGATGACAAGGGTCATGGAGCCTTGTGATGACAAGTCCGTGGAACAATGGGATGGCAGGGGTCATGGAGCATTGTTATGACAGATGTAACGGAGCATTGTGATGAGAAGGGCATTGAGCATTGGTCTGAAATGCTTCTTGAATTATTGTGATGAGAGTGGGCATGGAGCATTGTGATGACAAGGGCACGTACACTGTGATACATGGGTCATGGGGGATTGTAATGACAAGGGCATGGAGCATTGTGTTGAGAAGGGCATCGAGCATTGTGATGACAATTGTCATGGAGCTTTGTGATGACCAGGGCATTGAGCAATATGATGAGAGGGTTCATGGAGCATTATGATGGCCATGACATGGAGTATTGTGATGCCAAGGGTCATGGAGCTTTGTGATGACAAAAGTCATGGAGCATTTTGATGACAAGGGTGTGGTGCATTGTGATGAGCAGGGAAGGGAGCATTTTGATGACAGGTTCATGCAGTAATTTGATGAAAAGTGTAATGGAACATTTTGATGACAGGGGTTATAAAACATTGTGATGCCATGGGTCATGGAGCTTTGGGATGAAAAGGGTCATGGAGTATTTTGATGACAGGGGTAATTGAACATTGTGATGTCAGGGATCATGGAACATTGTGCTGATAAGGGGATGTAGCATTGTGATGACAGGGGTCATGGAAACTTGTGATAACAGGGGTGAGGGAGGATTGTGATGACAAGTGATGGAACATTGTGATATCCGTTGTGAGAGAGCATTTGAATGAGAATTGCATGGAACATTGTGATTACAAGGTTTATGGAGCATAGCGATGTCAAAGTTGTGGTTCTGTGTGATGAAAAGTGCATGGCACATTGTGATGACAAGGGTCATGGAGCATTGTTCTGACAAAGACATGGAGCATCGTGATGACAAGGGTCACGCAGCATTGTGATGAAAAGTTCATGGAGCATTGTGGTTACAAAGGTCACAGAGTCTTGTGATGACGCGGGCATGGACCGTTGTGATGACAAACGTTATGAAGCATTGTGATGACTGGAGTCACGGAGCATAGTGATGACAGGGGTCATGGAGCATTGTGATGACAAGGGCATGGAGCATTGTGATGACAGGTGCATGGAGCTTCGGTCTGACAAGTTTCATAGATTATTGTGATGACAGTGGACATGGTGCATTTTGATGACAAGTGCATGGAGTATTGTGATGACAAGGGCATGGAATATTGTGAAGACAGGTGTCAGGGAGCATTGTGATGACATATGTCATGGTCCATTGCGATGACAATGGCATGGAGCATTGTGATGCCAAATAAAATGGAGGATTGTGATGACAAATATAATGGAGCATTGTGATGACTAGGGCTTGGAGCATTATGATGACAAGGGCCATTGAGAGTTTTCATGAAAATGTCATGAAGCATTGTGATGACAAGGTCCTGGAGCATTGTGATGAGAAAATCATGGAGCCTTGTGATGACAGGTCTCATGGAGCATACTGATCAAAAGGGGCATGGAGCATTCTGATTACTTGGGTCTTGGAACATTGTGATAACAAGGGCATGGAGCATTGTGATGACAAGGGCATGGAGTATTGTGATGACAGGCATCATGGAGCGTTGTGATGACAAGGGCATGGAGCATTGGTCTAATAAGTTTCTTGGATTATTGTGATGAGAGTGGGAACAGCGCATTGTGATGACAAGGGCATGGAGCATTGTGATGACCAGGTCATGCAGTATTGTAAATAGAGGTGTCAGGGAGCATTGTGATGACATATGTAATGGCCCATTGTGATGACAATGGCATGGAGCATTCTGATGCCAAGTGTCATGGTGGATTCTGATGACAAAGGTAATGGAGCATTGTGATGACCATGGCTTGGAGCATTGTGATGACAAGGGTCAGGGAGCATTGTGCTGACAAGTGCATGGAGAATTGTGATGACAAGGGTCATGGAGCATTCTGATGACAAGCTTGTGGAGTATTTTGATGACAATGGCGTGGAGCATTGTGATGAAAATGGCATGGGGCTTTGTGATGAAAAAGGCATGGAGCCTTTTCGTGACAGGGTTCAAGGAGCATTCTGACGACAAGTGTCAGGGAGCATTGTGATGACAAGTGTATTGAGAATTGTGATGACAAAGGTCATGGAGCATTGTGATGAAAAGGGCATGGAGTATTGTGATGACAGTCATCATGGAGCGTTGTGATGACAAGTGTTATGGAACATTGTGATCACAAGGGTTTGGAGCATTGCGATGACAGAGGTCATGGATACTTTTGATTTCAAGGAGCATGGAGCATTGTGATGACTAGGGCATGAAGCAATGGGATCCCAAGGTTCTTGGAGGATAGTGATGACTATGGTAATGGAGTATTGTGATGACAAGCGCATAGAGCATTGTAAGGAGAGTGTCATGTAGCATTTTGCTGACATAGGCATGGAGCTTTGTGATGACATGTGTCATGGTGCACTTTGATGACAAGCTTCACAGAGCATTTTGAATATAGGGGTCATGGAGCATTGGGATGACAAGGGCATGGATCACTGTGATGACAAGGGTCATGGATCATTGGGATGAAAATGTTCATGGAGTATTGTGATGACAGGGGTCATGGAGCATTGCGATTACAGGGGTCATGGAGCATTGTGATGAAAAGAGTCCCGGATCATTGTGTTGTCAGGTGTCATGGAGTGTTTTGATGACAGTGGTCATGGAGAATTTTGATGATATTGGTCATGGAGCATTGTGATTAGAAAGTCATGGAGCATTGGGCTGAAAATGTTCATGGAGTATTGTGATGACAGGTGTCATGGAGCATTGTGATGACAAGGGAATGGAGCGTGGTGATGACAAGGTCCTGGAGCATTGTGATGAGATGACCATGGAGACTTGTGTTGACAAGTCTCATGGAGCATTCTGATGAAAAGGTGCATGGAGCATTGTGATTACAGGGGTCTTGGAGCATTGTGATGACAAGGGCATGGAGCACTGTGAGGAGAAGGCCATGGAACATTCTGATAACATGCGTCATGGAGCTTTGTGATGACAAGGGCATGGAGCATTGTGATTACAGGGGTCTTGGAGCATTGTGATGACAAGGGTCATGGAGCCTTGTGATGACAAGTCCGTGGAACAATGTGATGGCAGGGGTCATGGAGCATTGTTATGACAGATGTAACGGAGCATTGTGATGAGAAGGGCATTGAGCATTGGTCTGAAATGCTTCTTGAATTATTGTGATTAGAGTGGGCATGGAGCATTGTGATGACAAGGGCACGTACACTGTGATACATGGGTCATGGGGGATTGTAATGACAAGGGCATGGAGCATTGTGATGAGAAGGGCATCGAGCATTGTGATGACAATTGTCATGGAGCTTTGTGATGACCAGGGCATTGAGCAATATGATGAGAGGGTTCATGGAGCATTATGATGGCAATGACATGGAGCATTGTGATGCCAAGGGTCATGGAGCTTTGTGATGACAAAAGTCATGGAGCATTTTGATGACAAGTGTGTGGTGCATTGTGATGAGCAGGGCAGGGAGCATTTTGATGACAGGTTCATGCAGTAATTTGATGAAAAGTGTAATGGAACATTTTGATGACAGGGGTTATAAAACATTGTGATGCCATGGGTCATGGAGCTTTGGGATGAAAAGGGTCATGGAGTATTTTGATGACAGGGTTAATTGAACATTGTGATGTCAGGGATCATGGAACTTTGTGCTGATAAGGGGATGTAGCATTGTGATGACAGGGGTCATGGAAACTTGTGATAACAGGGGTGAGGGAGGATTGTGATGACAAGTGATGGAACATTGTGATATCCGTTGTGAGAGAGCATTTGAATGAGAATTGCATGGAACATTGTGATTACAAGGTTTATGGAGCATAGCGATGTCAAAGTTGTGGTTCTTTGTGATGAAAAGTGCATGGCACATTGTGATGACAAGGGTCATGGAGCATTGTTCTGACAAAGACATGGAGCATCGTGATGACAAGGGTCACGCAGCATTGTGATGAAAAGTTCATGGAGCATTGTGGTTACAAAGGTCACAGAGTCTTGTGATGACGCGGGCATGGACCGTTGTGATGACAAACGTTATGAAGCATTGTGATGACTGGAGTCACGGAGCATAGTGATGACAGGGGTCATGGAGCATTGTGATGACAAGGGCATGGAGCATTGTGATGACAGGTGCATGGAGCATCGGTCTGACAAGTTTCATAGATTATTGTGATGACAGTGGACATGGTGCATTTTGATGACAAGTGCATGGAGTATTGTGATGACAAGGGCATGGAATATTGTGAAGACAGGTGTCAGGGAGCATTGTGATGACATATGTCATGGTCCATTGCGATGACAATGGCATGGAGCATTGTGATGCCAAATAAAATGGAGGATTGTGATGACAAATATAATGGAGCATTGTGATGACTAGGGCTTGGAGCATTATGATGACAAGGGCCATTGAGAGTTTTCATGAAAATGTCATGAAGCATTGTGATGACAAGGTCCTGGAGCATTGTGATGAGAAAATCATGGAGCCTTGTGATGACAGGTCTCATGGAGCATACTGATCAAAAGGGGCATGGAGCATTCTGATTACTTGGGTCTTGGAACATTGTGATAACAAGGGCATGGAGCATTGTGATGACAAGGGCATGGAGTATTGTGATGACAGGCATCATGGAGCGTTGTGATGACAAGGGCATGGAGCATTGGTCTAATAAGTTTCTTGGATTATTGTGATGAGAGTGGGAACAGCGCATTGTGATGACAAGGGCATGGAGCATTGTGATGACCAGGTCATGCAGTATTGTAAATAGAGGTGTCAGGGAGCATTGTGATGACATATGTAATGGCCCATTGGGATGACAATGGCATGGAGCATTCTGATGCCAAGTGTCATGGAGGATTCTGATGACAAAGGTAATGGAGCATTGTGATGGCCATGGCTTGGAGCATTGTGATGACAAGGGTCAGGGAGCATTGTGCTGACAAGTGTATGGAGAATTGTGATGACAAGGGTCATGGAGCATTCTGATGACAAGCTTGTGGAGTATTTTGATGACAATGGCATGGAGCATTGTGATGAAAATGGCATGGGGCTTTGTGATGAAAAAGGCATGGAGCCTTTTCGTGACAGGTTTCAAGGAGCATTCTGACGACAAGTGTCAGGGAGCATTGTGATGACAAGTGTATTGAGAATTGTGATGACAAAGGTCATGGAGCATTGTGATGAAAATGGCATGGAGTACTGTGATGACAGTCATCATGGAGCGTTGTGATGACAAGTGTTATGGAACATTGTGATCACAAGCGTTTGGAGCATTGCGATGACAGAGGTTATGGATACTTTTGATTTCAAGGAGCATGGAGCATTGTGATGACTAGGGCATGAAGCAATGGGATCCCAAGGTTCTTGGAGTATAGTGATGACTATGGTAATGGAGTATTGTGATGACAAGCGCATAGAGCATTGTAAGGACAGTGTCATGTAGCATTTTGCTGACAAAGGCATGGAGCATTGTGATGACATGTGTCATGGTGCACTTTGATGACAAGCGTCACAGAGCATTTTGAATATAGGGGTCATGGAGCATTGGGATGACAAGGGCATGGATCACTGTGATGACAAGGGTCATGGATCATTGGGATGAAAATGTTCATGGAGTATTGTGATGACAGGGGTCATGGAGCATTGCGATTACAGGGGTCATGGAGCATTGTGATGAAAAGAGTCCCGGATCATTGTGTTGTCAGGTGTCATGGAGTGTTTTGATGACAGTGGTCATGGAGAATTTTGATGATATTGGTCATGGAGCATTGTGATTAGAAAGTCATGGAGCATTGGGCTGAAAATGTTCATGGAGTATTGTGATGACAGGTGTCATGGAGCATTGTGATGACAAGGGAATGGAGCGTGGTGATGACAAGGTCCTGGAGCATTGTGATGAGATGACCATGGAGACTTGTGTTGACAAGTCTCATGGAGCATTCTGATGAAAAGGTGCATGGAGCATTGTGATTACAGGGGTCTTGGAGCATTGTGATGACAAGGGCATGGAGCACTGTGAGGAGAAGGCCATGGAACATTCTGATAACATGCGTCATGGAGCTTTGTGATGACAAGGGCATGGAGCATTGTGATTACAGGGGTCTTGGAGCATTGTGATGACAAGGGTCATGGAGCCTTGTGATGACAAGTCCGTGGAACAATGTGATGGCAGGGGTCATGGAGCATTGTTATGACAGATGTAACGGAGCATTGTGATGAGAAGGGCATTGAGCATTGGTCTGAAATGCTTCTTGAATTATTGTGATGAGAGTGGGCATGGAGCATTGTGATGACAAGGGCACGTACACTGTGATACATGGGTCATGGGGGATTGTAATGACAAGGGCATGGAGCATTGTGATGAGAAGGGCATCGAGCATTGTGATGACAATTGTCATGGAGCTTTGTGATGACCAGGGCATTGAGCAATATGATGAGAGGGTTCATGGAGCATTATGATGGCAATGACATGGAGCATTGTGATGCCAAGGGTCATGGAGCTTTGTGATGACAAAAGTCATGGAGCATTTTGATGACAAGTGTGTGGTGCATTGTGATGAGCAGGGCAGGGAGCATTTTGATGACAGGTTCATGCAGTAATTTGATGAAAAGTGTAATGGAACATTTTGATGACAGGGGTTATAAAACATTGTGATGCCATGGGTCATGGAGCTTTGGGATGAAAAGGGTCATGGAGTATTTTGATGACAGGGTTAATTGAACATTGTGATGTCAGGGATCATGGAACATTGTGCTGATAAGGGGATGTAGCATTGTGATGACAGGGGTCATGGAAACTTGTGATAACAGGGGTGAGGGAGGATTGTGATGACAAGTGATGGAACATTGTGATATCCGTTGTGAGAGAGCATTTGAATGAGAATTGCATGGAACATTGTGATTACAAGGTTTATGGAGCATAGCGATGTCAAAGTTGTGGTTCTTTGTGATGAAAAGTGCATGGCACATTGTGATGACAAGGGTCATGGAGCATTGTTCTGACAAAGACATGGAGCATCGTGATGACAAGGGTCACGCAGCATTGTGATGAAAAGTTCATGGAGCATTGTGGTTACAAAGGTCACAGAGTCTTGTGATGACGCGGGCATGGACCGTTGTGATGACAAACGTTATGAAGCATTGTGATGACTGGAGTCACGGAGCATAGTGATGACAGGGGTCATGGAGCATTGTGATGACAAGGGCATGGAGCATTGTGATGACAGGTGCATGGAGCATCGGTCTGACAAGTTTCATAGATTATTGTGATGACAGTGGACATGGTGCATTTTGATGACAAGTGCATGGAGTATTGTGATGACAAGGGCATGGAATATTGTGAAGACAGGTGTCAGGGAGCATTGTGATGACATATGTCATGGTCCATTGCGATGACAATGGCATGGAGCATTGTGATGCCAAATAAAATGGAGGATTGTGATGACAAATATAATGGAGCATTGTGATGACTAGGGCTTGGAGCATTATGATGACAAGGGCCATTGAGAGTTTTCATGAAAATGTCATGAAGCATTGTGATGACAAGGTCCTGGAGCATTGTGATGAGAAAATCATGGAGCCTTGTGATGACAGGTCTCATGGAGCATACTGATCAAAAGGGGCATGGAGCATTCTGATTACTTGGGTCTTGGAACATTGTGATAACAAGGGCATGGAGCATTGTGATGACAAGGGCATGGAGTATTGTGATGACAGGCATCATGGAGCGTTGTGATGACAAGGGCATGGAGCATTGGTCTAATAAGTTTCTTGGATTATTGTGATGAGAGTGGGAACAGCGCATTGTGATGACAAGGGCATGGAGCATTGTGATGACCAGGTCATGCAGTATTGTAAATAGAGGTGTCAGGGAGCATTGTGATGACATATGTAATGGCCCATTGGGATGACAATGGCATGGAGCATTCTGATGCCAAGTGTCATGGAGGATTCTGATGACAAAGGTAATGGAGCATTGTGATGGCCATGGCTTGGAGCATTGTGATGACAAGGGTCAGGGAGCATTGTGCTGACAAGTGTATGGAGAATTGTGATGACAAGGGTCATGGAGCATTCTGATGACAAGCTTGTGGAGTATTTTGATGACAATGGCATGGAGCATTGTGATGAAAATGGCATGGGGCTTTGTGATGAAAAAGGCATGGAGCCTTTTCGTGACAGGGTTCAAGGAGCATTCTGACGACAAGTGTCAGGGAGCATTGTGATGACAAGTGTATTGAGAATTGTGATGACAAAGGTCATGGAGCATTGTGATGAAAATGGCATGGAGTACTGTGATGACAGTCATCATGGAGCGTTGTGATGACAAGTGTTATGGAACATTGTGATCACAAGCGTTTGGAGCATTGCGATGACAGAGGTTATGGATACTTTTGATTTCAAGGAGCATGGAGCATTGTGATGACTAGGGCATGAAGCAATGGGATCCCAAGGTTCTTGGAGTATAGTGATGACTATGGTAATGGAGTATTGTGATGACAAGCGCATAGAGCATTGTAAGGACAGTGTCATGTAGCATTTTGCTGACAAAGGCATGGAGCATTGTGATGACATGTGTCATGGTGCACTTTGATGACAAGCGTCACAGAGCATTTTGAATATAGGGGTCATGGAGCATTGGGATGACAAGGGCATGGATCACTGTGATGACAAGGGTCATGGATCATTGGGATGAAAATGTTCATGGAGTATTGTGATGACAGGGGTCATCGAGCATTGTGATTACAGGGGTCATGGAGCATTGTGATGAAAAGAGTCCCGGATCATTGTGTTGTCAGGTGTCATGGAGTGTTTGGATGACAGTGGTCATGGAGAATTTTGATGATATTGGTCATGGAGCATTGTGATTAGAAGGTCATGGAGCATTGGGCTGAAAATGTTCATGGAGTATTGTGATGGCAGGTGTCATGGAGCATTGTGATGACAAGGGAATGGAGCGTGGTGATGACAAGGTCCTGGAGCATTGTGATGAGATGACCATGGAGACTTGTGTTGACAAGTCTCATGGAGCATTCTGATGAAAAGGTGCATGGAGCATTGTGATTACAGGGGTCTTGGAGCATTGTGATGACAAGGGCATGGAGCACTGTGAGGAGAAGGCCATGGAACATTTTGATAACATGCATCATGGAGCTTTGTGATGACAAGGGCATGGAGCATTGTGATTACAGGGGTCTTGGAGCATTGTGATGACAAGGGTCATGGAGCCTTGTGATGACAAGTCCGTGGAACAATGTGATGGCAGGGGTCATGGAGCATTGTTATGACAGATGTAACGGAGCATTGTGATGAGAAGGGCATTGAGCATTGGTCTGAAATGCTTCTTGAATTATTGTGATGAGAGTGGGCATGGAGCATTGTGATGACAAGGGCACGTACACTGTGATACATGGGTCATGGGGGATTGTAATGACAAGGGCATGGAGCATTGTGATGAGAAGGGCATCGAGCATTGTGATGACAATTGTCATGGAGCTTTGTGATGACCAGGGCATTGAGCAATATGATGAGAGGGTTCATGGAGCATTATGATGGCAATGACATGGAGCATTGTGATGCCAAGGGTCATGGAGCTTTGTGATGACAAAAGTCATGGAGCATTTTGATGACAAGGGTGTGGTGCATTGTGATGAGCAGGGCAGGGAGCATTTTGATGACAGGTTCATGCAGTAATTTGATGAAAAGTGTAATGGAACATTTTGATGACAGGGGTTATAAAACATTGTGATGCCACGGGTCATGGAGCTTTGGGATGAAAAGGGTCATGGAGTATTTTGATGACAGGGGTTATTGAACATTGTGATGTCAGGGATCATGGAACATTGTGCTGATAAGGGGATGTAGCATTGTGATGACAGGGGTCATGGAAACTTGTGATAACAGGGGTGAGGGAGGATTGTGATGACAAGTGATGGAACATTGTGATATCCGTTGTGAGAGAGCATTTGAATGAGAATTGCATGGAACATTGTGATTACAAGGTTTATGGAGCATAGCGATGTCAAAGTTGTGGTTCTTTGTGATGAAAAGCGCATGGCACATTGTGATGACAAGGGTCATGGAGCATTGTTCTGACAAAGACATGGAGCATCGTGATGACAAGGGTCACGCAGCATTGTGATGAAAAGTTCATGGAGCATTGTGGTTACAAAGGTCACAGAGTCTTGTGAAGACGCGGGCATGGACCGTTGTGATGACAAACGTTATGAAGCATTGTGATGACTGGAGTCACGGAGCATAGTGATGACAGGGGTCATGGAGCATTGTGATGACAAGGGCATGGAGCATTGTGATGACAGGTGCATGGAGCATCCGTCTGACAAGTTTCATAGATTATTGTGATGACAGTGGACATGGTGCATTTTGATGACCAGTGCATGGAGTATTGTGATGACAAGGGCATGGAATATTGTGAAGACAGGTGTCAGGGAACATTGTGATGACATATGTCATGGTCCATTGCGATGACAATGTCATGGAGCATTGTGATGCCATATAAAATGGAGGATTGTGATGACAAATATAATGGAGCATTGTGATGACTAGGGCTTGGAGCATTATGATGACAAGGGCCATTGAGAGTTTTCATGAAAATGTCATGAAGCATTGTGATGACAAGGTCCTGGAGCATTGTGATGAGAAAATCATGGAGCCTTGTGATGACAGGTCTCATGGAGCATACTGATCAAAAGGGGCATGGAGCATTCTGATTACTTGTGTCTTGGAACATTGTGATAACAAGGGCATGGAGCATTGTGATGACAAGGGCATGGAGTATTGTGATGACAGGCATCATGGAGCGTTGTGATGACAAGGGCATGGAGCATTGGTCTAATAAGTTTCTTGGATTATTGTGATGAGAGTGGGAACAGCGCATTGTGATGACAAGGGCATGGAGCATTGTGATGACCAGGTCATGCAGTATTGTAAATAGAGGTGTCAGGGAGCATTGTGATGACATATGTAATGGCCCATTGTGATGACAATGGCATGGAGCATTCTGATGCCAAGTGTCATGGAGGATTCTGATGACAAAGGTAATGGAGCATTGTGATGACCATGGCTTGGAGCATTGTGATGACAAGGGTCAGGGAGCATTGTGCTGACAAGTGCATGGAGAATTGTGATGACAAGGGTCATGGAGCGTTCTGATGACAAGCTTGTGGAGTATTTTGATGACAATGGCGTGGAGCATTGTGATGAAAATGGCATGGGGCTTTGTGATGAAAAAGGCATGGAGCCTTTTCGTGACAGGGTTCAAGGAGCATTCTGACGACAAGTGTCAGGGAGCATTGTGATGACAAGTGTATTGAGAATTGTGATGACAAAGGTCATGGAGCATTGTGATGAAAAGGGCATGGAGTACTGTGATGACAGTCATCATGGAGCGTTGTGATGACAAGTGTTATGGAACATTGTGATCACAAGTGTTTGGAGCATTGCGATGACAGAGGTCATGGATACTTTTGATTTCAAGGAGCATGGAGCACTGTGATGACTAGGGCAAGAAGCAATGGGATCCCAAGGTTCTTGGAGGATAGTGATGACTATGGTAATGGAGTATTGTGATGACTAGCGCATAGAGCATTGTAAGGAGAGTGTCATGTAGCATTTTGCTGACAAAGGCATGGAGCATTGTGATGACATGTGTCATGGTGCACTTTGATGACAAGCGTCACAGAGCATTTTGAATATAGGGGTCATGGAGCATTGGAATGACAAGGGCATGGATCACTGTGATGACAAGGGTCATGGATCATTGGGATGAAAATGTTCATGGAGTATTGTGATGACAGGGGTCATGGAGCATTGTGATTACAGGGGTCATGGAGCATTGTGATGAAAAGAGTCCCGGATCATTGTGTTGTCAGGTGTCATGGAGTGTTTGGATGACAGTGGTCATGGAGAATTTTGATGATATTGGTCATGGAGCATTGTGATTAGAAGGTCATGGAGCATTGGGCTGAAAATGTTCATGGAGTATTGTGATGGCAGGTGTCATGGAGCATTGTGATGACAAGGGAATGGAGCATGGTGATGACAAGGTCCTGGAGCATTGTGATGAGATGACCATGGAGACTTGTGTTGACAAGTCTCATGGAGCATTCTGATGAAAAGGTGCATGGAGCATTGTGATTACAGGGGTCTTGGAGCATTGTGATGACAAGGGCATGGAGCACTGTGAGGAGAAGGCCATGGAACATTCTGATAACATGCGTCATGGAGCTTTGTGATGACAAGGGCATGGAGCATTGTGATTACAGGGGTCTTGGAGCATTGTGATGACAAGGGTCATGGAGCCTTGTGATGACAAGTTCGTGGAACAATGTGATGGCAGGGGTCATGGAGCATTGTTATGACAGATGTAACGGAGCATTGTGATGAGAAGGGCATTGAGCATTGGTCTGAAATGCTTCTTGAATTATTGTGATGAGAGTGGGCATGGAGCATTGTGATGACAAGGGCACGTACACTGTGATACATGGGTCATGGGGGATTGTAATGACAAGGGCATGGAGCATTGTGATGAGAAGGGCATCGAGCATTGTGATGACAATTGTCATGGAGCTTTGTGATGACCAGGGCATTGAGCAATATGATGAGAGGGTTCATGGAGCATTATGATGGCAATGACATGGAGCATTGTGATGCCAAGGGTCATGGAGCTTTGTGATGACAAAAGTCATGGAGCATTTTGATGACAAGAGTGTGGTGCATTGTGATGAGCAGGGCAGGGAGCATTTTGATGACAGGTTCATGCAGTAATTTGATGAAAAGTGTAATGGAACATTTTGATGACAGGGGTTATAAAACATTGTGATGCCATGGGTCATGGAGCTTTGGGATGAAAAGGGTCATGGAGTATTTTGATGACAGGGTTAATTGAACATTGTGATGTCAGGGATCATGGAACATTGTGCTGATAAGGGGATGTAGCATTGTGATGACAGGGGTCATGGAAACTTGTGATAACATGGGTGAGGGAGGATTGTGATGACAAGTGATGGAACATTGTGACATCCGTTGTGAGAGAGCATTTGAATGAGAATTGCATGGAACATTGTGATTACAAGGTTTATGGAGCATAGCGATGTCAAAGTTGTGGTTCTTTGTGATGAAAAGTGCATGGCACATTGTGATGACAAGGGTCATGGAGCATTGTTCTGACAAAGACATGGAGCATCGTGATGAAAAGGGTCACGCAGCATTGTGATGAAAAGTTCATGGAGCATTGTGGTTACAAATGTCACAGAGTCTTGTGATGACGCGGGCATGGACCGTTGTGATGACAAACGTTATGAAGCATTGTGATGACTGGAGTCACGGAGCATTGTGATGACAGGGGTCATGGAGCATTGTGATGACAAGGGCATGGAGCATTGTGATGACAGGTGCATGGAGCACCGGTCTGACAAGTTTCATAGATTATTGTGATGACAGTGGACATGGTGCATTTTGATGACAAGTGCATGGAGTATTGTGATGACATGGGCATGGAGCATTGTGATGACCAGGTCATGCAGTATTGTAAATAGAGGTGTCAGGGAGCATTGTGATGACATATGTAATGGCCCATTGTGATGACAATGGCATGGAGCATTGTGATGAAAAGTGTCAGGGAGCATTGTGCTGACAAGTGCATGGAAAATTGTGATGACAAGGGTCATGGAGCATTCTGATGACAAGCTTGAGGAGTATTTTGATGACAATGGCATGGAGCATTGTGATGCAAATGGCATGGGGCTTTGTGATGAAAAAGGCATGGAGCCTTTTCGTGACAGGGTTCAAGGAGCATTCTGACGACAAGTGTCAGGGAGCATTGTGATGACAAGTGTATTGAGAATTGTGATGACAAAGGTCATGGAGCATTGTGATGAAAAGGGCATGGAGTATTGTGATGACAGTCATCATGGAGCGTTGTGATGACAAGTGTTATGGAACATTGTGATCACAAGGGTTTGGAGCATTGCGATGACAGAGGTCATGGATACTTTTGATTTCAAGGAGCATGGAGCACTGTGATGACTAGGGCATGAAGCAATGGGATCCCAAGGTTCTTGGTGGATAGTGATGACTATGGTAATGGAGTATTGTGATGACAAGCGCATAGAGCATTGTAAGGAGAGTGACATGTAGCATTTTGCTGACAAAGCCATGGAGCATTGTGATGACATGTGTCATGGTGCACTTTGATGACAAGCGTCACAGAGCATTTTGAATATAGGGGTCATGGAGCATTGGGATGACAAGGGCATGGATCACTGTGATGACAAGGGTCATGGATCATTGGGATGAAAATGTTCATGGAGTATTGTGATGACAGGGGTCATGGAGCATTGCGATTACAGGGGTCATGGAGCATTGTTATGAAAAGAGTCCCGGATCATTGTGTTGTCAGGTGTCATGGAGTGTTTTGATGACAGTGGTCATGGAGAATTTTGATGATATTGGTCATGGAGCATTGTGATTAGAAGGTCATGGAGCATTGGGCTGAAAATGTTCATGGAGTATTGTGATGACAGGTGTCATGGAGCATTGTGATGACAAGGGAATGGAGCGTGGTGATGACAAGGTCCTGGAGCATTGTGATGAGATGACCATGGAGACTTGTGTTGACAAGTCTCATGGAGCATTCTGATGAAAAGGTGCATGGAGCATTGTGATTACAGGGGTCTTGGAGCATTGTGATGACAAGGGCATGGAGCACTGTGAGGAGAAGGCCATGGAACATTCTGATAACATGCGTCATGGAGCTTTGTGATGACAAGGGCATGGAGCATTGTGATTACAGGGGTCTTGGAGCATTGTGATGACAAGGGTCATGGAGCCTTGTGATGACAAGTCCGTGGAACAATGTGATGGCAGGGGTCATGGAGCATTGTTATGACAGATGTAACGGAGCATTGTGATGAGAAGGGCATAGAGCATTGGTCTGAAATGCTTCTTGAATTATTGTGATGAGAGTGGGCATGGAGCATTGTGATGACAAGGGCACGTACACTGTGATACATGGGTCATGGGGGATTGTAATGACAAGGGCATGGAGCATTGTGATGAGAAGTGCATCGAGCATTGTGATGACAATTGTCATGGAGCTTTGTGATGACCAGGGCATTGAGCAATATGATGAGAGGGTTCATGGAGCATTATGATGGCAATGACATGGAGCATTGTGATGCCAAGGGTCATGGAGCTTTGTGATGACAAAAGTCATGGAGCATTTTGATGACAAGGGTGTGGTGCATTGTGATGAGCAGGGCAGGGAGCATTTTGATGACAGGTTCATGCAGTAATTTGATGAAAAGTGTAATGGAACATTTTGATGACAGGGGTTATAAAACATTGTGATGCCATGGGTCATGGAGCTTTGGGATGAAAAGGGTCATGGAGTATTTTGATGACAGGGGTTATTGAACATTGTGATATCAGGGATCATGGAACATTGTGCTGATAAGGGGATGTAGCATTGTGATGACAGGGGTCATGGAAACTTGTGATAACAGGGGTGAGGGAGGATTGTGATGACAAGTGATGGAACATTGTGATATCCGTTGTGAGAGAGCATTTGAATGAGAATTGCATGGAACATTGTGATTACAAGGTTTATGGAGCATAGCGATGTCAAAGTTGTGGTTCTTTGTGATGAAAAGTGCATGGCACATTGTGATGACAAGGGTCATGGAGCATTGTTCTGACAAAGACATGGAGCATCGTGATGACAAGGGTCACGCAGCATTGTGATGAAAAGTTCATGGAGCATTGTGGTTACAAAGGTCACAGAGTCTTGTGATGACGCGGGCATGGACCGTTGTGATGACAAACGTTATGAAGCATTGTGATGACTGGAGTCACGGAGCACTGTGATGAAAGGGGTCATGGAGCATTGTGATGACAAGGGCATGGAGCATTGTGATGACAGGTGCATGGAGCATCGGTCTGACAAGTTTCATAGATTACTGTGATGACAGTGGACATGGTGCATTTTGATGACAAGTGCATGGAGTATTGTGATGACAAGGGCATGGAATATTGTGAAGACAGGTGTCAGGGAGCATTGTGATGACATATGTCATGGTCCATTGCGATGACAATGGCATGGAGCATTGTGATGCCAAATATAATGGAGGATTGTGATGACAAATATAATGGAGCATTGTGATGACTAGGGCTTGGAGCATTATGATGACAAGGGCCATTGAGAGTTTTCATGAAAATGTCATGAAGCATTGTGATGACAAGGTCCTGGAGCATTGTGATGAGAAAATCATGGAGCCTTGTGATGACAGGTCTCATGGAGCATACTGATCAAAAGGGGCATGGAGCATTCTGATTACTTGGGTCTTGGAACATTGTGATAACAAGGGCATGGAGCATTGTGATGACAAGGGCATGGAGTATTGTGATGACAGGCATCATGGAGCGTTGTGATGACAAGGGCATGGAGCATTGGTCTAATAAGTTTCTTGGATTATTGTGATGAGAGTGGGAACAGCGCATTGTGATGACAAGGGAATGGAGCATTGTGATGACCAGGTCATGCAGTATTGTAAATAGAGGTGTCAGGGAGCATTGTGATGACATATGTAATGGCCCATTGGGATGACAATGGCATGGAGCATTCTGATGCCAAGTGTCATGGAGGATTCTGATGACAAAGGTAATGGAGCATTGTGATGGCCATGGCTTGGAGCATTGTGATGACAAGGGTCAGGGAGCATTGTGCTGACAAGTGCATGGAGAATTGTGATGACAAGGGTCATGGAGCATTCTGATGACAAGCTTGTGGAGTATTTTGATGACAATGGCATGGAGCATTGTGATGAAAATGGCATGGGGCTTTGTGATGAAAAAGGCATGGAGCCTTTTCGTGACAGGGTTCAAGGAGCATTCTGACGACAAGTGTCAGGGAGCATTGTGATGACAAGTGTATTGAGAATTGTGATGACAAAGGTCATGGAGCATTGTGATGAAAAGTGAATGGAGTATTGTGATGACAGTCATCATGGAGCGTTGTGATGACAAGTGTTATGGAACATTGTGATCACAAGGGTTTGGAGCATTGCGATGACAGAGGTCATGGATACTTTTGATTTCAAGGAGCATGGAGCACTGTGATGATTAGGGCATGAAGCAATGGGATCCCAAGGTTCTTGGAGGATAGTGATGACTATGGTAATGGAGTATAGTGATGACAAGCGCATAGAGCATTGTAAGGAGAGTGTCATGTAGCATTTTGCTGACAAAGGCATGGAGCATTGTGATGACATGTGTCATGGTGCACTTTGATGACAAGCGTCACAGAGCATTTTGAATATAGGGGTCATGGAGCATTGGGATGACAAGGGCATGGATCACTGTGATGACAAGGGTCATGGATCATTGGGATGAAAATGTTCATGGAGTATTGTGATGACAGGGGTCATGGAGCATTGTGATTACAGGGGTCATGGAGCATTGTGATGAAAAGAGTCCCGGATCATTGTGTTGTCAGGTGTCATGGAGTGTTTTGATGACAGTGGTCATGGAGAATTTTGATGATATTGGTCATGGAGCATTGTGATTAGAAGGTCATGGAGCATTGGGCTGAAAATGTTCATGGAGTATTGTGATGACAGGTGTCATGGAGCATTGTGATGACAAGGGAATGGAGCGTGGTGATGACAAGGTCTTGGAGCATTGTGATGAGATGACCATGGAGACTTGTGTTGACAAGTCTCATGGAGCATTCTGATGAAAAGGTGCATGGAGCATTGTGATTACAGGGGTCTTGGAGCATTGTGATGACAAGGGTATGGAGCACTGTGAGGAGAAGGCCATGGAACATTCTGATAACATGCGTCATGGAGCTTTGTGATGACAAGGGCATGGAGCATTGTGATTACAGGGGTCTTGGAGCATTGTGATGACAATTGTCATGGAGCTTTGTGATGACCAGGGCATTGAGCAATATGATGAGAGGGTTCATGGAGCATTATGATGGCAATGACATGGAGCATTGTGATGCCAAGGGTCATGGAGCTTTGTGATGACAAAAGTCATGGAGCATTTTGATGACAAGGGTGTGGTGCATTGTGATGAGCAGGGCAGGGAGCATTTTGATGACAGGTTCATGCAGTAATTTGATGAAAAGTGTAATGGAACATTTTGATGACAGGGGTTATAAAACATTGTGATGCCATGGGTCATGGAGCTTTGGGATGAAAAGGGTCATGGAGTATTTTGATGACAGGGGTTATTGAACATTGTGATGTCAGGGATCATGGAACATTGTGCTGATAAGGGGATGTAGCATTGTGATGACAGGGGTCATGGAAACTTGTGATAACAGGGGTGAGGGAGGATTGTGATGACAAGTGATGGAACATTGTGATATCCGTTGTGAGAGAGCATTTGAATGAGAATTGCATGGAACATTGTGATTACAAGGTTTATGGAGCATAGCGATGTCAAAGTTGTGGTTCTTTGTGATGAAAAGTGCATGGCACATTGTGATGACAAGGGTCATGGAGCATTGTTCTGACAAAGACATGGAGCATCGTGATGACAAGGGTCACGCAGCATTGTGATGAAAAGTTCATGGAGCATTGTGGTTACAAAGGTCACAGAGTCTTGTGATGACGCGGGCATGGACCGTTGTGATGACAAACGTTATGAAGCATTGTGATGACTGGAGTCACGGAGCATTGTGATGACAGGGGTCATGGAGCATTGTGATGACAAGGGCATGGAGCATTGTGATGACAGGTGCATGGAGCATCCGTCTGACAAGTTTCATAGATTACTGTGATGACAGTGGACATGGTGCATTTTGATGGCAAGTGCATGGAGTATTGTGATGACAAGGGCATGGAATATTGTGAAGACAGGTGTCAGGGAGCATTGTGATGACATATGTCATGGTCCATTGCGATGACAATGGCATGGAGCATTGTGATGCCAAATATAATGGAGGATTGTGATGACAAGCGCATAGAGCATTGTAATGACAAAGTCATGTAGCATTTTGCTGACAAAGGCATGGAGCATTGTGATGACAGGTGTCATGTAGCAATGTGAATACAGGGGTCATGGAGCATTGGGATGACAAGGGCATGGATCATTGTGATGACAAGGGTCATGGAGCATTGGGCTGAAATTGTTCATGGAGTATTGTGATGACTGGGGTCATGGAGCATTGTGATGAGTAGGGAATGGAGCATTGTGATGACAAGAGTCCCGGATCATTGTGTTGTCAGGTGTCATGGAGTGTTGTGATGACAGTGGTCATGGAGCATTTTGATGATATTTGTCATGGAGCATTGTGATGAGAATTTCATGGAGCATTGGGCTGAAAATATTCATGGATTATTGTGATGACAGGGGTCATGGAGCATTGTGATGACCAGGGAATGGAGCATGGTGATGACAAGGTCCTGGAGCATTGTGATGATAAGACCATGGAGACTTGTGTTGACAAGTCTCATGGAGCATTCTGATGAAATGTGGCATGGAGCATTGTGATTACATGGGTCTTGGAGCATTGTGATGACAAGGGCATGAAGTATTGTGATGACAGGGGTCATGGAGCCTTGTGATGACAAGGCCGTGGAACACTGTGATGGCAGGTGTCATGGAGCATTGTTATGACAGAGGTAATGGAGCATTGTGATGACAAGCGTCACGGAACATTGTGAATACAGGGTTCATGGAGCATTGGGATGACAAGGGCATGGATGATTGTGATGACAAGGGTCATGGAGGATTGGGCTGAAAATGTTCATGGGGTATTTTGATGACAGGGGTCATGGAGCATTGTGATAACAGGGTTAAGGGAGGATTGTGATGACTAGTGATGGAACATTGTGATATCACATGTGAGAGAGCATTTGGATGAGAAGTGCATGGAGAATTGTGATTACAAGGTTTATGGAGCATAGCAATGACAAGGTTGTGTATCATTGTGATGAAATGCGCATGGCACAATGTGATGACAAGGGTCATGGAGCATTGTCCTGACAAAGGCATGGAGCATTGTGATGACAAAGGTCATGGAACATTGTGATGAAAAGGGCATGGAGTATTGTGATTACAAGCATCATGGAGCGTTGTGATGACAAGTGCTATGGAACACTGTGATCACAAGGATTTGGAGCATTGTGATGACAGAGGTCATGGATCATTTCGATTTCAAGGAGCATGGAGCATTGTGATGACAAGGGCATGAAGCAATGTGATCCTGAGTTTCATGGAGGATTGTGATGACAATGGAAATGGAGTATTGTGATGACAAGCGCATAGAGCATTGTGATGACAATGTCATGTAGCATTTTGCTGACAAAGGCATGGAACATTGTGATGACAAGTGTCATGGAGCACTGTGATGACAAGCGTCTCGGAGCATTGTGAATACAGGGGTCATGGAGCATTGGCAAGACAAGGGCATGGATCATTGTGATGACAAAGGTCATGGAGCACTGGGCTGAAAATGTTCATGGAGTGTTGTGATGACAGGGGTCATGGAGCATTTTGATGACTAGGGAATGGAACATTGTGATGACAAGAGTCCCGGATCATTGTGTTGTCAGGTGTCATGGAGTGTTGTGATGACAGTGGTCAAGGAGCATTGTGATGATATTAGCCATGGAGCATTGTGATGAGTAGGTCGTGGAGCACTGGGCTGAAAATGTTCATGGATTATTGTGAAGACAGGGGTCATGGAGCATTGAGATGACAAGGGAATGGAGCATGGTGATGACAAGGTCCTAGAGCATTGTTATGAGAAGACCATGGAGACTTGTGATGATAAGTCTCATGGAGCATTCTGATGAAAAGGGGCATGAAGCATTGTGATTACAGGGGTCTTGTAGCATTTTGATGGCAAGAGCATGGAGCATTGTGATGAGAAGGCCATGAAGCATTCTGATGACATGTGTCATGGAGCTTTTTGATGACAAGGGCATGGAGCATTGTGATGACATGTGTCATGGAGCATTGTGATGACAACGGAATGGAGCATGGTGATGACAAGGTCCTGGGGCATCGTGATGAGAAGACCATGGAGACTTCTGATGAGAAGTCTCATGGAGCATTCTGATGAAAAGGAGCATGGAGCATTGTGATTACATGTGTCTTGGAGCATTGTGATGACTAGGGCATGGAGCATTGTGATGAGAAGGCCATGGAGCATTCTGATGACATGTGTCATGGAGTTTTGTGATGAGAAAGGCATGGAGCATTTGTGATTACAGGGATCTTGGAGCATTGTGATGAAATGTGCATGGATCATTGTTATGAAAAAGGCATGGAGCCTTGTCATGACAGGGTTCATGGAGCATTCTGACGACAAGTGTCAGGAAGCATTGTGATGACAAGTGTATTGAGCATTGTGATGACAAAGATCATGGAGCATTGTGATGAGAAGACCATGGATAATTGTGATGATGAGCGTCATGGGGTGTTGTGATGATAAGTGTTATGGAACATTGTGATCACAAGGTTTTGGAACATTATGATGACAGAGGTCATGGAGAATATTGATTTCATTGTGATGACAATAGCCTGTAGCATTATGATGATGGGAATGGTGCATTGTGATGACAGGGTTCATGGAGCATTGAGATGAAAAGGGGCATGGAGCATTGTGATTACAAGGGTCTTGGAGCATTGTGATGACAAGGGCATGGAACACTGTGATGAGAAGGCCATGGAACTTTCTGATGACATGCGTCATGTAGCTTTGTGATGACAAGGGAATGGAGCATTGTGCTTTCAGAGGTCTGGAGCATTGTGATGACAAGTGTCATGGAACCTTGTGATGACTAGAGCGTGGAACATTTTGATGGCAAATGTCATGGTGCATTTTTATGACAGGTGTAATGGAGCATTTTGATGAGAAGGGCATGGAACATTGGTCTGAAATGTTTCATGGATTATTGTGATGAGAGTGGGCAAGGAGCATTGTGATGACAAGGGCATGGAACACTGTGATACATGGGTCAGGCAGGATTGTAATGACAAGGGCATGGAGCATTGTGATGAGAAGGGCATCGAGCATTGTGATGACAAGTGTCATGGAGCTTTGTGATGACATGTGCATGGAGCAATGTGATGAGAGGGTTCATGGAGCATTGTGATGACAATGACATGGAGCATTGTGATGCCAAGGGTCATGGAGCTTTGTGATGACAAGTCATGGAGCATTTAGATGACAAGATCATGGTGCATTGTGCTGAGAAATGCAGGGAGCATTTTGATGACCAGGTCATGCATCAATTTGATAAAAACTGTAAAGGAACATTTTGATGGCAGGGGTTATAGAACATTGTGATGTCAGGGGTCTTGGAGCTTTGTGATGAAAAGGGTCATGGAGCATTTTGATGACACGGATTATGGAGCATTGTGATGTCAGGGGTCATGGAACATTGTGATGATAAAGGGATGTAGCATTGTGATGACAGGGTCCTGGAACATTGTGATTACAGGGATGAGGGAGTATTGTGATGACTAGAGATGGAACATTGTGATATCTCTGGTGAGAGAGCATTTTGATGAGAAGTGCATGGACCATTGTGATTACAAGGTTTATGAAGCATAGCCATGACAAGGTTGTTGACTGTTGTGATGAAATGCGCGTGGCACATTGTGATGACTATGTTCATTGAGCATTGTTCTGACAAAGAAATGGAGCTTTGTGATGACAAGGGCATGGAGCATTGTGATTACATGGGTCATGGAGCATTTTGATGACAATGGCGTCGAGCATGGTGATGAGAAGGCCATGGATAATTGTGATGACGCGCATCATGGAGCACAGTAATGACAAGGGGTATGGAGCATTGTGATGACAGTGGCCATGGAGAAATGTGTTGACAAGTGTCATGGAGCATTCTGATGACAAGCTTGTGGAGTATTGTGACGACAATGGCTTGGAGCATTGTGATGAAAAGGGCATGGAGCATTGTGATGAAAAAGGCATGAAGCCATTTCATGACAGGTTTCAAGGAGCATTCTGATGACAAGTGTCAGGGAACATTGTGATGACATGTGTATTGAGAATTGTGATGAAAAAGATCATGGAGCATTTTGACGAAAAGGGCATAGAGTATTGTGATGACAGGCATCATGGAGCATTGTGATGACAAGTGTTATGGAACATTGTGATCACAAGGGTTTGGAGCATTGTGATGATAGAAGTCATGGATCATTTTGTTTTCAAGGAGCATGCAGCATTGTGATGACAAGGGCATGAAGCAATGTGATCCCAAGGTTCATGGATGATTGTGATGACAATGCTAAGGGAGTATTGTGATGACAAGCAAATGGAGCATTTTGATGGCAAGGTCATGTAGCATTTTGCTGACACAGGCATGGAGCATTGTGATGATAAGGGTCATAGAGCACTTTGATGAGAAGCATCACGGATCATTGTGATTACAGGGGTCATGGACCATTGGGATGGCAAGGTCATGGATCATTGTGATGACAAGTGTCATGGAGCATTGGGCTGAAAATATTAATGGAGCATTGTGATGACTAGGGAATGGAGCATTGTGATGACTAGAGTCCCGGATCACTGTGTTGTCAGGGGTCATGGAGCGTTGTGATGACAGTGGTAATGGAGCATTATGATGATAGGGATCATGAAGCATTGTGATGAGAAGTTCCTGGAGAATTGGCGTGAAAATGTTCAGGAAGTATTGTGAGGACAGGGGTCATGGAGCATTGTGATGACAAGGGAATGGAGCACTGTGATGAAAGGTTCCTGGAGCACTGTGATGAGGAGACCATGGAGCCTCGTAATAAGAAGTCTCATGGAGCATTCTGATGAAAAGGGGCATGGAGTATTGTGATTACAGGGGTCTTGGAGCATTGTGATGACAAGGGCATGGAGCATTGTGATTACTGGTGTCTTGGAGCATTGTGATGAAATTGGCATGGATCATTGTTATGAAAATGGTATGGAGCCTTGTCATGACAGGGTTCTAGGAGCATACTGATGAGAAGTGTCAGGGAGCATTGTGATGACATGTGTATAGAGCATTGTGATGACAAAGGTCATGGAGCACTGTGATGAGAAGACCATGGATAACTGTGATGATGAGCTTCATGGGGCGTTGTGATGATAAGTGTTATGGAACATTGTGATCACAAGGATTTGGAGCATTGTGATGAGATAGATCATCGAATATTTTGATTTCATTGTGATGACAATAGCCTGAAGCATTCTGATGATGGTCATGTTGCATTTTGATGACAGGGTTCATGGAGCATTGAGATGCAAAGAGGCATGGAGCATTGTGATTAGAGGGTTCATGGAGCATTGTGATGAAAATTGCATGGAGCATTGAGATGCCAATTGTCATGGAGCTTTGTGATGACAAAAGTCATGGAGCATTTTGATGACAAGGGCGTGGTACATTGTGATGAGAAGGGCAGGGAGCATTGTGATGACAGGGTCATAGAGCAATTTGATGAAAAGTGTCATGGAATATTTTAATGACAGGGGTTATGGAACATTGTGATGTCAGGTTTCATGGAGCATTTTGATGAAAAGGATCATGGAGAATTATGATGACAGGGGTTATGGAACATTGTGATGTCAGGGTTCATTGAGCATTTTGAGGAAAAGTGTTATGGAGCATTATGATGACAGGGGTTATGGAATATTGTGATGTCAGGGGTCACCGAACTTTGTGATGATATGTGCATGTAGCATTGCAAAGACAAAAGTCATGGAATATTGTGATGACAGGGGTGAGGGAGTATTGTGGTGAATAGTGCTGTAACATTGTGATATCATTGGTGAGAAAGCATTTTGATGAGAAGTGCATGGAGAATTGTGATGACAAGATTTATGGAGCATCGTGGTGACAAGATTGTGGAGCACTGTGATGAGAAGCACAGGGTGCACTGTGATGACATGGGTCATGGAGCATTGATCTGACAAGCGCATGGAGCATTGTGATGACAAGGGTCATGGAGCATTGTGCGGAGAAAGGCATAGAGCATTGTGATGACAAGGGTCAAAGAGCATTGTGATGAAAAGTTATTGGACCATTGTGGTTGAATATGTCACAGAGACTGTTGATGACGAGGGCATGGACCATTGTGATGACAAAGGTCAAGAAGCATTGTGATGAATGGAGGCATGGAGCATTGTGATGACAGGCGTCATGGAGCATTGTGATAACAGGGACATGGAGCATTGTGATGACAAGGGAATGGAGCATTGGTCTAATAAGTTTCATGGATTATTGTGATGACTGTTGTAATGGCGCATTGTGATGACCAGGTCATGCAGTATTGTGAAGACAGGTGTCAGGGAGCATTGTGATGACATATGTAATGGCCCATAGTAATGACAATGGCATGGAGCATTGTGATGCCAAGTGTCATGGAGGATTCTGATGACAAAGGTAATGGAGCATTGTGATGACAAGTGTCAGGGAGAATTTTGCTGACAGGTGCAGGGAGAATTGTGATGAAAACGGTCATGAAGAATTCTGATGACAAGCTTGTGGAGTATTTTGATGACAATGGCATGGAACATTGTGATGAAAAAGGCATATGGCATTGTGATGACAAGTGTATTGAGATTTGTGATGACAAATGTCATCGAGCTTTGTGATGAGTAGGGCATGGAGTATTGTGATGACAGGCATCATGGAGCGTTGTGCTGACAAGTGTTATGAAACATTGTGATCACAAGGGTTTGGAGCATTGTGATGACAGAGGTCATGGATCATTTTGATTTCAAGGAGCATGGAGCATTGTAATGACAAGGGCATGAAGCAATGTGATCCCAAGGTTCATGGAGGACTGTGATGACAATGGTAATGGAGTATTTTGATGAAAAGCGAATAGAGCATTGCAATGACAAGGTCAGGTAGCATTTTGCCGACAAAGGCATGGAGCATTGTGATGACAGGTGTCATGGAGCAATGTGATGACAAGCGTCACGGAGCATTGTGAATACAGGGGTCATGGAGCATTGGGATGACAAGGGCATGGATCTTTGTGATGACAATTATCATGGAGCATTGGGCTGAAAATGTTCAAGGAGTATTGTTATGACAGGGATCATGGAGCATTTTGATGACAAGTTCCTGGAGCACTTTGATGAGAAGACAATGGAGACTTGTGATGACAAGTCTCATGGAGCATTCTGATGAAAAGGGACATGCAGCATTGTGATTACAGGGGTCTTGGAGCATTGTGATGACAAGGGCATGGAGCATTGTGAGGAGAAGGCCATGGAGCATTCTGATGACATGCGTCATTGAGCTTTGTGATGACAAGGGCATGGAGCATTGTGATTACAGGGGTCTTGGAGCATTGTGATTAAAAGGGCATGGATCATTGTGATGAAAAAGGCATGGAGACGTGTCATGACAGGGTTAATGGAGCATACTGATGACAAATGTCAGGGAGCATTGTGATGACAAGTGTATTGAGCATTGTGATAACAAAGGTCATGGAGCATTGTGATGAGGAGACCATGGATAATTGTGATGATGAGCGTCATTGGGTTTTGTGATGATAAGTGTTATGGAACATTGTGATCACAAGGGATTGGAGCATTTTGATGACAGAGGTCATGGAGCACTGAGATGAAAAGTGGCATGGAGCATTGTGATTACAGGGTTCTTGGAGCATTGTGATGTCAAGGGCATGGAGCATTTTGATGAGAAGGACATGGAACATTCTGATGGCATGTGTCATGGAGCTTTGTGATGACAAGGGCATGGAGCATTGTGATTACAGGTGTCTTGGAGCATTGTGATGACAAGTGTCATGGAGCCTTGTGATGACAAGTCCGTGGAATATTGTGATGGCAGGGGTCATGGAACATTGTTATGATAGGGATAATGGAGCATTGTGATGAGAAGGACATGGAGCATTGTGAATACAAGGTTTATGGAGCATTACCATGACAAATTTGTGGACCTTTGTGATGAAAAGCGCGTAGCATATTGTGATGACAAGGGTCATGGAGCATTTTTCTGACAAAGGCATGGAGCATTTTGATGACAATGGTCACGAAGCATTGTGATGAAAAGCTCATGGAGCATTGTGGTTATAAAGGTCACAGAGCCTTGTGATAACGCGGTCATGGACCATTGTGATGACAAATGTTATGAAGCATTGTGATGACTGGAGTCATGGAGCATTGTGATGACAGTGGACATGGAGCATTGTGATGACAAGGGCATAGAGCATTTTGGTGACAGGGGCATGGAGCATTGGTCTGACAAGTTTCATAGATTATTGTGATGATAGTGGACATGGTGCATTGTGATGACAAGGGCATGGATCATTGTGATGAGAAGGTCATGCAGTATTGTGAAGACAGCTGTCAGGGAGCATTGTGATGACATATGTAATGGCCCATTGTTGTGACAATGGCATGGAGCATTGTGATGCCAAGTGTCATGGATGATTCTGATGACAAATGTAATGGAGCATTGTGATGACAATGGCTTGGAGCATTGTGATGACAAGGGTTAAGGAGCATTGTGCTGACCAGTTCATGGAGAATTGTGATGACAAGGGTCATGGAGCAATCTGATGACAAACTTGTGGAGTATTATGATGACAATGGCATGGAGCAGTGTGATTAAAACGGCATGGGGCATTGTGATGAAAAAGGCATGGAGCCTTTTCATGACAGAGTTCAAGGAGCATTCTGACGACAAGTGCAGGGAGCATTGTGATGACAAGTGTATTGAGAATTGTGATGACCAAGGTCATGGAGCATTGTGATGAAAAGGGCATGGAGTATTGTGATGACAGGCATCATGGAGCGTTGTGATGACAAGTGATATGGAGCATTGTGATCACAAGGCTTTGGAGCATTTTGATGACAGATTTCATGGATCATTTTGATATCAAGGAACATGGAGCATTGTGATGACAAGGGCATAAAGCAATGTGATCCCAAGGTTCATGGAGGATTGTGATGACAATGGTAATGGAGTATTGTGATGACAAGCGCATAGAGCATTGTAATTACAAGGTCATTTAGCCTTTTGCTGACAATGTCATCTAGCATTGTGATGACAGGTGTCATGGAGCACTGTGATGACATGCATCACGGAGGATTGTGAACACAGGGGTCATGGAGCATTGGGTTGAAAAGGGCATGCATCATTGTGATGACAAGTATCATGGAGCATTGGGCTGAAAATATTCATGAAGTATTGTGATGACAGGGGACATGGAGAATTGTGATGACATAGGTCATGGAGAATTTTGATTTCATTGTGCTGACAATAGCCGGAAGCATTATAATGATGGGCATGATGCATTGTGATGACAGGGTTCATGGAGCATTGAGATGAAAAGGGGCATGGAGCATTGTGATTACAGGGGTCTTGAGCATTGTGATGACAAGGTCATGGAGCATTGTGATGAGAAAACCATGGAACATTCTGTTGATATGTGTCATGGAGCTTTGTGATGACAAGGGCATGGAGCATTGTGATTACAGGGGTCTTGGATCATTGTGATGACAAGTGTCATGGAGCCTTGTGATTACAAGTCCGTGGAACATTGTGATGGCAGGGGTCATGGAGCATTGTGATGAGAAGGGCATGGAGCATTGTGATTACATGGGCACGGAACACTGTGATACATGGGTCATGCAGGATTTTAATGACTAGGGCATGGAGCATTGTGATGAGAAATGCATCGAGCATTGTGATGACAAGTGTCATGGAGCTTTCTGATGACAAGGGCATGGAGCAATGTGATGAGAGGGTTCATGGAGCATTGTGATGACAATGACATGGAGCATTGTGATGCCATGTGTCATGGAGCTTTGTGATGACAAGTCATGGAGCATTTTGATGACAAGGGAATGGTTCATTGTGATGAGAAGTGCAGGGAGCATTTTGATGACCTGGTCATGCAGCAATTTGATAAAAAGTGTAATGGAATATTTTGTTTGCATGGGTTATAGAACATTGTGATGTCAGGGTTTTTGGAGCTTTGGGATGAAAAGGGTCATGGAGCATTTTGAAGACAGGTGTTATGGAACATTGTTATGTCAGGGGTCATGCAATATTGTGATGATAAAGGGATGTAGCATTGTGATGACAGGGTCATGGAACATTGTGATTCCAGGGCTGAGGGTGTATTGTGATGACTAGTGATGGAAAATTGTGATATCTATGGTGAGAGAGCATTTTGATGAGAAGTTCATGGACCATTGTGATAACAAAATTTATGGAGCATTGCAATCATAAGGTTGTGGACAGTTGTGATGAAATGTGCGTGGCACATTGTGATGACAATGGTCATGGAGCATTGTTCTGACAAAGACATGGAGCATTGTGATGACAAGTGTCCCAGAGAATGGTGAGGAAATGTTCATGGTGCATTGTGGTTACAAATGTCACAGAGCCTTGTGATGACGCGGACATGGACCATTGTGATGACAAACGTTATGAAGCATTGTGATGACTGGAGTCACGGAGCATTGGGATGACAGGGGAATGGAGCATTGGTCTGAAAAATTTCATAGATTATTGTGATGACCATGGGCATGGTGCATTGTGACGACAAGGGCATGGAGCATTGTGATGAGAAGGTCATGGAATATTGTGAAGAGAGATGTCAGGGAGCATTGTGATGACATATGTCATGGTCCATTGCGATGACAATGGCATGGAGCATTGTGATGCCAATTGTAATGGAGGATTGTGATGACAAATAAAATGGAGAATTGTGATGATTAGGGCTTGCAGCATTATGATGACAAGGGCCTTTGAGAATTTTCATGACAAGGTCGTGAAGCATTGTGATGACAAGATCCTGGAGCATTGTGATGACAAAGCTATGGAGCCTTGTGATGACAAGTCTCATGGAGCATACTGATGAAAAGGGGCATGGAGCATTGTGATTACAGGGGTCATGGAACATTGTGATGACAAGGGCATGGAACATTGTGAGGAGAAGACCAAGGAGCATTCTGATGGCATGCGCCATTGAGATTTGTGATGACAAGTGCATGGAGCATTTTGATTACATTGGTCTTGGAGCATTGTGATGAAAAGGGCATGGATCATTGTGATGAAAAAGGCATGGAGCCTTGTCATGACAGGGTTCAAGGAGCATACAGACAACAAGTGTCAGGGAGCATTTTGATGACAAGTGTATTGAGCATTGTGATGACAAAGGTCATGGAGCATTGTGATTAGAAGACCAAGGATAATTGTGATGACGAGCATCAAGGGGCATTGTGATGACAAGTGTTATGGAATATTGTGATCACAAGGGATTGGAGCATTGTTATGACAGAGATCATGGTGCATTTTGATTTCATTTTGATGACAATAGCATGAGGCATTATGATTATAGGCATGGTGCATTGTGATGACAGTGTTAATGGATCATTGAGATGAAAAAGGGCATGGAGCATTGTGATTACAGGGTTCTTTGAGTGTTGTGATGAGAAGGGTCATGGAGCCTTGTGATGACAAGGCCATGGAATATCGTGATGGCAGGGGCATGGAGCATTGTTATCAGAGGGTTAATGGAGCATTGTGATGGCAAGGGCATGGATCATTGTGATGAGAAGGCCATGTAGCATTCTGATGACATGTGTCATGGAGCATTGTGATGACAATGACATGGAGCATTGTGATGCCATGGGTCAGGGCTCTTTGAGATGACAAAGGTCATGGAGCATTTTGATGGCAAGGGCGTTGTGCTTTGTGATGAGAAGGGCAGGGAGAATTGTGATGACAGGTTCATGGAGCAATTTGTTGAAAATTTTCATGGAACATTTTGATGACAGGTGTTATGGAACATTGTGATGTCAGGGGTCATCGAACATTTTGATGATAAGTGCATGTAGCATTGTGAATACAGGAGTCATGGAACATTGTGATGACAGGTGGGAGGGATTATTGTGACAAATAGTGATGTAGCATTGTGATATCAATTGTGAGAGAGCATTTTGATGAGAAGTGCATGGAGGATTATGATGACAATGTTTATGGAGCATTGTGATGACAAGATTGTAGAGCACTGTGATGACAAGCGCATGGTGCATTGTGATGACATGTGTCATGGAGCATTGTGCTGACAAGCGCAAGTAGAATTGTGATGACAAGGGTCACGGAGCATTGTGCTGAGAAAGGCATAGAGGATTGTGATGACAAGGGTCAAAGAGCATTGTATGAAAAGTTCATGGGGCATTGTGGTTAAAATGGTCACAGAGACTGTTGATGACGAGGGCATGGACCATTGTGATAACAAATGTCATGAAGCATTGTGATGACTGGAGTCACGGAGGATTGTGATGACAGGGGTCAGGGAGCATTGTGATAAGTAGGGCATGGAGCACTGTGATGACAAGGGCATGGAACATTAGTCTAATAAGTTCCATGGATTGTTGTGATGACAGTTCGAATGGCACATTGTGATGACAAGGGCATGGAGCATTGTGATGACCAGGTCATGCAGTATTGTGAAGACAGGTGTCAGGGAGCATTGTGATGACATATGTAATGGCCCATTGTGATGACAATGGAATGGAGAATTGTGATGACCAGGTCATGCAGTATTGTGAAGAGAGGTGTCAGGGAGCATTGTGATGACATATGTAATGGCCCATTGTGATGACAATGGCATGGAGCATTGTGATGCCAAGTGTCATGGAGGATTCTGATGACAAAGGTTATGGAACATTGTGATGACAATGGCTTGGAGCATTGTGATGACATGGGACAGGGAGCATTGTGCTGACAATTGCATGGAGAATTGTGATGACAAGGGTCATGCAGCATTCTGATGACAAGCTTGTGGAGTATTTTGATGACAATGGCATGGAGCATTGTGATGAAAACCACATGCGGCATTGTGATGAAAATGTCATGGAGCCTTTTCGTGACAGGTTTCAAGGAGCATTCTGATGACAATGTCAGGGAGCATTGTGATGACATGTATATTGAGAATTGTGATGACAAAAGTTATGGAGCATTGTGATGAAAAGGGCATGGAGTATTGTGATGACAGGCATCATGGAGCGTTGTGATGACAAGTGTTATGGAAGATTGTGATCACAAGGGTTTGGAGCATTTTGATGACAGAGGTCATGGATCATATTGATTTAAAGGAGCATGGAGCATTGTGATGACAAGGGCATGAAGCAATGTGATCCCAAGGTTCATGGAGGATTGTGATGACAATGGACATGGAGTATTGTGATGACAAGCGCATAGAGCATTGTAATGACAAGGTTATGTAGCAATTTGCCGACAAAGGCATGGAGCATTGTGATGACATGTGTCATGGAGCACTGTGATGACAAGAGTCATGGACCATTGTGAATACAGGGGTCATGGAGCATTGGGATGACAAGGGCATGGATCATTTTGATGACAAGTGTCATGGAGCACTGGGCTGAAAATATTCATGGAGTGTTGTGATGACATGGGTCATGGAGCATAGTGATGTGTAGGGAATGGAGCATTGTGATGACAGGAGTCCCGTATCATTGTGTTGTCAGGAGTCATGGAGTGTTGTGATGACAGTGGTCATGGAGCATTGTGAAGATATTGGCCACGGAGTATTGTGATGTGTAGGTCGTGGAGCATTGAGCTGAATATGTTAATGGATTATTGTGATGACAGGGGTCATGGAGCATTGTGATGACAAGGGAATGGAGAATGGTGATGACAATATCCTGGATCTTTGTGATGAGATGACCATGGAGACTTGTGGTGAGAAATCTCACGGAGCATTCTGATGAAAAGGGGCATGGAGCATTGTGATTACAGGGGTCTTGGAGCATTTTGATGACTAGGGCATGGAGCTTTGTGATGAGAAGGCCATGGGGCATTCTGATGACATGCTTCATGGAGTTTTGTGATGACAAGCACATGGAGCATTGTGATGACAGTGATCTTGGAGCATTGTGATGAAAAGGGCATGGATCATTGTGATGAAAACGTCATGGAGCCTTGTCATGACAGGGTTCAAGGAGCATAATGACAAGTGTCAGGGAGCATTGTGATGACAAGTGTATTGAGCACTGTGATGACAAAGGTCATGGAGCATTGTGATGAGAATACCATGGATAATTGTGATGATGAGCGTCATGGGGATTTGTGATGATAAGTGTTATGGAACATTGTGATCACAAGGGTTTGGAGCATTATGATGACAGAGGTCATGGAGAATTTTGATAGAATTTTGATGACAATAGCCTGAAGCATTATGATGATGTGCATGGTGCATTGTGATGACAGGGTTCATGGAGCATTGAGATGCAAAGTGGCATGGAGCATTGTGATTACAGGGGTCTTGGAGCATTGTGATGTCAAGGGTCAGGGAGCCTTGTGATGACAAGGCCGTGGAACATTGTGATGGCAGGGTCATGGAGCATTTTTATGACAGAGGTAATGGAGCATTGTGATGAGAAGTGCATTGAGCATTGGCCCGAAAGTTTTCATGGATTATTTTGATGAGAGTGGGCATGGAGCACTGTGATGACAAGGGCACGGAACACTGTGATACATGGGTCATGGAGGATTGTGATGAAAACGGCATGGAGCATTTTGATGAGCAGGGCATCGAGCATTGTGATGACAAGTGTCATGGAGCATTGTGATGACAAGGGCATGGAGCAATGGGATGAGAGCGTTCAGGGAGCATTGTGATGAAAATGACATGGAGCATTGTGATGCCAAGGGTCATGGAGCTTTGTGATGACAACGGTCATGGAGCATTTTGATGACAAGCGTGTGGTGCATTGTGATGAGAAGGAAAGGGAGCATTTTGATGACAGTTTCATGCTGCAATTTGATGAAAAGTGTCATGTAACATTTTGACGACAGGGGTTACAGAACATTGTGATGCCATGGGTCATGGAGCTTTGGGCTGAAAAGTGTCATGGAGCATTGTGATGACAGTGGTTATGGAATATTGTGATGTCACGGGTCATGGAACATTGTGATTACAGGGTTGAGGGAGGATTGTGATGACTAGTGATGGAACATTGTGATATATCAGGTGAGAGAGCATTTGGATGAGAAGTGCATGGACCATTGTGATTACAAGGTTTATGGAGCATATCGATGACAAGGTTGTGGATCATTGTGATGAAAAGCGCATGGCACATCGTGATGACAAGGGTCATGGAACATTGTTCTGACAAAGGCATGGAGCATTGGGATAAGAAGTGTCACGGAGCATTGTGATGAAAAGTTCATGGAGCATTGTGGTTACAAAAGTCACAGAGCCTTGTGATGACGCGGGCATGGACCGTTGTGATGACAAACGTTATGAAGCATTGTGATGACTGGAGTCACGGAGCATTGTGATGTCAAAAATAATTTAGCATTGTGATGACAATGGCTTGGAGCATTGTGATGACAAGGTTCAGGGAGCATTGTGCTGACAAGTGCATGGATAACTGTGATGAAAAAGGTCATGGAACATTCTGATGACAATCTTGTGGAGTATTTTGATGACAATGGCATGGAGCATTGTGATGAAAATGGCATGGGGCATTGTGATTAGAAAAGCATGGAGCCTTTTCGTGACAGGTTTCAAGGAGCATTCTGACGGCAAGTTTCTGGAAGCATTGTAATGACAAGTGTATTAGAATTGTGATGACAAAGGTTATGGAGCATTGTGATGAAAAGGCCGTGGAGTATTGTGATGACAGGCATCATGGAGCGTTGTGATGACAAGTGTTATGGAACATTGTGATAACAAGGGTTTGGAGCATTGTGGTGACAGAGGTCATGGATCATTTTGATTTCAAGGAGCATGGAGCATTGTGATGACAAGGGTATGAAGCAATGTGATCCCAAGGTTCATGGAGGATTGTGATGACAATGGTAAAGGAGTATTGTGATGACAAGCGCACAGAGCATTGTAATGACAAGGTCATGTAGCATTTGCTGACAAAGGCATGGAGCATTGTGATGACAGGTGTCATGGAGCACTGTGATGACAAGCGTCACGGAGCATTGTGAATACAGTGGTCATGGAGCATTGGAATGACAAGGGCATGGTTCAATGTGATGACAAGTGTCATGGAGCATTGGGCTGACAATGTTCATGGAGTATTGTGATGACAGGGGTCATGGAGCATTGTGATGACTTGGGAATGGAGCATTTTGATGACAAGAATTCCGGATCATTGTGTTGTCAGGTGTCATGGAGTGTTGAGATGACAGTGGTCATGGTGCATTGTGATGATATTGGCCATGGAGAATTGTGATGAGTAGGTCGTGGAGCATTGTGATTACAGGTGTCTTGATGCATTGTGATGAAAAGGGCATGTATCATTGTGAAGAAAAAGGCATTGAGCCTTGTCATGACAGTGTTCAAGGAGCATACTTACGACAAGTGTCAGGTAGCATTGTGATGACAAGTGTTTTGAGCATTTGATGACAAAGGTCATAGAGCATTGTGATGAGAAGACCATGGATAATTGTGATGATGAGCGGCATGGGGTGTTGTGATGATGTCTTATGGAACATTGTGATCACAAGGGTTTGGAGCATTATGATGACAGATGTCATGGAGAATTTAGATTTCATTGTGATGACAATAGCATGAAACATTATGATGATGGGCATGGTGCATTGTGATGACTGGGTTCATGGAGCATTGAGATGAAAAGTGGAATGGAGCATTGTGATTACCGGGGTCTTGGAGCATTGTGATGGCTAGGGCATGGAGCATGGTGATGAGAAGGCCATGGAAAATTCTGATGACATGCATCATGGAGCACTGTGATGACAAGGGCATGGAGCATTGTGATTACAGGGGTCTTGGGGAATTGTGATGACAAGGATCATGGAGCCTTGTGATGACATGCCGTTGAACAATGTGATGGCAGGTGTCATGGAGGATTGTTATGACAGAGTTAATGGAACATTGTGATGAGAAGGGCATTGAGCTTTGGTCTAAAATATTTCATGGATTATTGTAATGAGAGTGGGCATGGAGCATTGGGATGACAAGGGCACGGAACACTGTGATACATGGTTCATTGAGGATTGTAATGACCAGGACATGGAGCATTGCGATGAGAAGGGTATTGAGCATTGTGATGACAAGTGTCATGGAGCTTTGTGATGACAAGGGCATGGAGAAATGTGATGAGAGTGTTCCTGGAGCATTGTGATGACAATGACATGGAGCATTGTGATGCCAAGGGTCATGGAGATTTGTGATGACAAATAACAGGGAGCATTTCGATGACAATGGTGTGGTGCATTGTGATGAGAAGGGCAGGGAGCATTTTCATTACAGGTTCATGCAGAAATTTGATTAAAATATAATGGAATATTTTGAGAACAGGGGTTATAGAACATTGTGACGTCAGGTGTCATGGAGCTTTGGGATGAAAAGGGTCATGGAGCATTTTGATTACAGGGGTTATGGAACATTGTGATGTCCGGGATCATGGAACATTGTGATGATAAGGTTATGTAGCACTGTGATGACAGGGGTCATGGAACATTACGATTACAGGAGTGAGGGAGTATTGTGATGACTAGTGATGGAACATTGTGATATCTCTGGTGAGAGAGCATTTGGATGAGAAGTGCATGGAGCATTGGGATTACAAGGTTTATGAAGCATAGCGATGACAAGGTTGTGGACCGATTTGATGAAAAGCACGTGGCACATTGTGATGACAAGGGTCATGGAGCATTGTTCTGACAAAGGCATGGAGCATTGTGATGACAAGGGTCACGGAGCATTGTGATGAAAAGTTCATGGAGCATTTTGGTTACAAAGGTCACAGAGCCTTGTGATGACACGGGCAAGGTCCGTTTTGATGACAAACCTTATGAAGCATTGTGATGACTGGAGTCACGGAGCACTGTGATGATAGGGGTCATGGAGCATTGTGATGACATTGGCATGGAGCGTTGTGATGACAGGGGCATGGAGCATTGGTCTGACAAGTTTCATAAATTATTGTGATGACAGTGGACATGGTGCATTGTGATGACAAGGGTATGGATCATGGTGATGAGAAGGTCATGGAGTATTGTGAAGACAGGTGTCAGGGAGCATTGTGATGACATATGTCATGGTCCATTGCGATGATAATGGCATTGAGCATTGTGATGCCAAATGTAATGGAGGATTGTGATGACAAATAAAATGGAGCATTGTGATGACTAGGGCTTTGAGCACTATGATGACAAGGGCAATTGAGAATTTTCATGACAACGTCGTGAAGCATTGTGATGACAAGGTCCTGGAGCATTGTGATGAGAAATCCATGGAGCCTTGTGATGACAATCTCATATAGCATACTGATCAAAAGGGACATGGACCATTGTGATTACAGGGGTCTTGGCACATTGTGATGACAAGGGCATGGATCATTGTGAAGAGAAGGCCAAGGAGCATTCTGAGGACATGCGTCATTGAGCTTTGAGATGACAAGCGCATGGAGCATTGTGATTACAGGGGTCTTGTAGCATTGTGATGAAAAGGGCATGGAATATTGTGATGAAAAATGCATGGAGCCTTGCCATGACAGTGTTCAAGGAGCAAACAGACAACAAGTGTCATGGAGCATATTGATGACAAGTGTATTCAGCATTGTGATGACAAATGTCATTGAACATTGTGATGAGAAGGCCATGGAGCATTCTGATGACATGTGTCATGGAGCTTAGTGATGACAAGGGCATGGAGCAATGTGATGCCAAGGGTCATTGATATTTGTGATGACAAAGGTCATGGAACATTTTGATGACAAGGGCGTTGTGCATTGTAATGAGAAGTGCATGGAGCATTGTGATGACATGGTCACGGAGAAATTTGATGAAAAGTGTCAAGGAACATTTTGATGACAGGGGTTATAGAACATTGTGATGTCATGGGTCATCGAACATTGTGATGATAAGTGCATGTAGCATTGTGATGACAGGAGTCATGGAACATTGTGATGACAGAGATGAGCGAGTATTGTGTCGAATAGTGAAGTAACATTGTGATATCAGTGGTGAGAAAGCATTTCGATGAGAAGGGCATGGAGCATTGTGATGACAAGGTTTATGGAGAATTGTGATGACAAGATTGTGGAGCACTGTGATGACAAGCGCATGGTGCATTGTGATGACATGTGTCATGGAACATTGTGCTGACAAGCGCCTGGAGCATTGTGAGGACAAGGGTCAAGGAGCATTGTGCTGAGAAAGGCATAGAGCATTGTGATGACAAGGGTCAAAGAGAATTGTGATGAAAAGTTCATGGAGCATTGTCGTTAAAAAGGTCACAGAGACTGCTGATGATGAGGGCATGGACCATTGTGATGACAAAGGTCATGAAGCATTGTGATGACTGGAGTCACGGAGCACTGTGATGACAGGGGTCATGGAGCATTGTGATGAAAAGGGGCATGGAGCATTGTGATGACAAGGGCATGTATCATTGGTCTCATAATTTTCATGGATTATTGCGATGACTGTTGGAATGGTGCATTGTGGTGACAAGGGCATGGAGCATTGTGATAAAGAGGTCATGGTGTATTGTGAAGACTGGTGTCATGGAGCATTGTGATGACAGGTTTCATGCAGCATTGTGATGACTAGGGAATGGAGCATAGTAATGAAAAGAGTCCCGGATCATTGTGTTGTCAGGTGTCATGGAGTGTTGTGATGACAGTTGTCATGGTGCATTGTGATGATATTGGTCATGGAGCATTGTGATGAGAAGGTTATGGAGCATTGTGCTGATAATATTCATGGAGTATTGTGATGACAATGGTCATGGAGCATTGTGATGACAAGGGAATGGAGCATGGTGATGACAAGGTCATGTAGCATTGTGATGCGAAGTCCTTGGAGGCTTGTGATGACAAGTTTCATGGAGAATTCTGATGAAAAGTGGCATGGATCATTGTGATTACAGTGGTCTTGGAGCATTGTGATGACAAGGGCATGGAGCATTGTCAGAGACGGCCATGCAGCATTCTGATGTCATGGGTCATGGAGCTCTGTGATGACAAGGGCTTGGAGCATTGTGATTACAGGTGTCTTGGAGCACTGTGATGAAAAGGGCACGGATCATTGTGATGAAAATGTCATGCAGACTTGCCATGACAGGGTTAATGGAGCATACTGAAGACAAGGGTCAGGGAGCATTGTGATGACAAGTGTATTGAGCACTGTGATGACAAAGGTCATGGAGCATCGTGATGAGAAGACCATGGATAATTGTCATGATGAGCGTCATGGTGTGTTGTGATGATAAGTGTTATGGAACATTGTGATCACAAGGGTTTGGAGCATTATGATGACAGAGCTCATGGAGAATATTGATTTCATTGTGATGACAATAGCCTGAAGCATTATGATGATGGGCATGGTGCATTGTGATGACAGGGATCATGGAGCATTTAGATGAAAAGGGGCATGGAACATTGTGTTTACAGTGGTCGTGGAGCATTGTGATGACAAGGGCATGGTGCATTGGTCTAATAAGTTTCATGGATTATTGCGATGACAGTTGGAATGGCGCATTGTGATGACAAGGGCATGGAGCATTGTGATGACCAGGTCATGCAGTATTGTGAAGACAGGTGTCAGGGAGCATTGTGATGACATATGTAATGGCCCAATGTGATGACGATGGCATGGAGCATTGTGATGCCAAGTGTCATGGAGGATTCTGATGACAAAGTTAAAAGAGCATTGTGATGACAATGGCTTGGAGCATTGCGATGACAAGGGTCAAGGAGCATTGTGTTGAGAAGTGCATGGAGAATTGTGATGACAAGGGTCATGGAGCATTTTGGTGACAAGCTTGTGGAGTATTTTGAGGACAATGGCATGGAGCATTGTGATGAAAACTGCATGGGGCATTGTGATGAAAGAGGCCTGGAGCCTTGTGATGACAGGTCTCATGGAGCATACTGATGAAAAGGGGCATGGAGCATTCTGATTACAGGGGTCTTGGAACATTGTGATAGCAAGGGCATGGAGCACTGTGATGACAAGGGCATGGAGCATTGGTCTAATAAGTTTCATGGATTATTGTGATGACAGTTGGAATGGCGCATTGTGATGACAGTGGTCATGGAGCATTGTGATGATACTGCTCATGGAGCATTGTGATAAGACCGTCATGGAGCATTGGGTTGAAAATGTTCATAGAGTATTGTGATGACAGGTGTCAAGGAGCATTGTGATGACAAGGGAATGGAGCATGGTGATGACAAGGTCCTCGAGCATTGTGATGAGATGACGATGGAGACTTGTGATGACAAGTCTCATGGAGCATTCTGACGAAAAGGGGCAAGGATCTTTGTGATTACAGGGGTCTTGGAGCCCTGTGATGACAAGGGCATGGAGCATTGTGAGGAGAAGGTCATGGAACATTCTGATGGCATGCGTCATGGAGCTTTGTGATGACAAGGGCATGGAGCATTGTGATTACAGTGGTCTTGGAGCATTGTGATGACAACGGTCATGTAGCCTTTTGATGACAAGGCCGTGGAACACTGTGATGGCAGCGGTCATGGAGCATAGTTATGACAGAAGTAATGGAGCATTGTGATGAGAAGGGCATTGAGCATTGGTCTGAAATGTTTCATGGATTATTGTGATGAGAGTGGGCATGGAGCATTGTGATGACCAGGGCACGGAACACTGTGATACATGGTTCATGGAGGATTGTAATGACAAGGGCATGGAGCATTGTGATGAGACGGGCATCGAGCATTGTGATGAAAAGTGTCATGGAGCTTTGTAATGACAAGTGCATGGAGCAATGTGATGAGAGGGTTTATGGAGCATTGTGATGACAATGACATGGAGCATTGTGATGCCAAGGGTCATGGAGTTTGTGATGACAAATTTCATAGAGCATTTTGATGACAAGCGTGTGGTGCATTGTGATGACAAGGGCAGGGAGCATTTTGATGACACGTTCATGCAGCAATTTGATGAAAAGTGTAATGGAATATTTTGATGACAGGTGTTATAGAACATTGTGATGCCAGGGGTCATGGAGCTTTGGGATGAAAAGGGTCATGGAGCATTTTGATGACAGGGGTTATGGAACATTGTGATGTCAGGGGTCATGGAACATTGTGCTGATAAGGGGATGTAGCATTGTGATGACAGGGGTCATGGAACACTGTGCTTACAGGGGTGAGGGAGGATTGTGATAACTAGAGATGGAATATTGTGATATCTCAGGTGACAGAGCATTTGGATGAGAAGTGTATGGAGCATTGTGATTACAAGGTTTATGGAGCATAGCGATGACAAGGTTGTTTATCAATGTGATGAAAAGCGTGTGGCACATTGTGATGACAAGGGTCATGGAGCATTGTTCTGACAAACGCATGGAGCATTGTGATATCAAGGGTCACGGAGCATTGTGATAAATTGTTCATGGAGTATTGTGGTTACAAAGGAAACAGAGCCTTTTGATGACGCGAGCATGGACCGTTGTGTTGACAAACGTTATGAAGCATTGTGATGACTGGAGTCACGGAGCATTGTGATGACAGGGGTAATGGAGCATTGTCATGATACTGCTCATGGAGCATTGTGATCACAGGGGCATGGAGCATTGGTCTTACACGTTTCATAGATTATTGTGATGACAGTGGACATGGTGCATTGTGATGACAAGGGCATGGAGCATTGTGAGGAAAAGGTCATAGAATATTGTGAAGACAGGTGTCAGGGAGCATTCTGATGACATATGTCATGGTCCATTGCGATGACAATGGCAGGGAGCATTTAGATGCCAAATGTAATGGAGGATTGTGATGACAAATATAATAAAGCATTGTGATGACTAGGGCTTGGAGCATAATGATGACAAGGGCCATTGAGGATTTTCATGACAATGTCGTGAAGCATTGTGATGACAAGGTCCTGGAGCTTTGTGAATAGAAAAACATGGAGCCTTGTGAAGACAAGTCTCAGGGAGCATACTGATGGAAATGAGCATGGAGCATTCTGATTACAGGGGTCTTGGAACTTTGTGATAACAAGGGCATGGAGCATTGTGATTAAAAAGCGATGGAGCATTGCTCTAATAAGTTTCATGGATTATTGTGATGACAGATGGAATGGCACATTGTGATGACAAGGGCATGGAGCATTGTGATGACCAGGTCAGGCAGTATGGTGAAGACAGGTGTCAGGGTGCATTGTGATGACATATGTAATGGCCCATTGTGATGACAATGGCATGGCACATTTTGATGCCAGGTGTCATGGAGGAGTCTGATGACAAGTGTCAAGGAGCATTGTGATGACAAGTGTCATGGAGGATTCTGATGACAAAGGTAATGGAGCACTGTGATGACAAAGGCTTGGAGCATTGTGATTACAAGGGTCATGGAGCATTTTGATGAGAAAGGCATAGAGCATTGTGATGACAAGGGTAAAGAGCATTGTGATGAAAATTTCATGGAGCATTGTGGATAAAAATGTCACAGAGACTGTTGATGACAAGGGCATGGACCATTGTGATGACAAAGGTCATGAAGCATTGTGATGACTGGAGTCACGGAGCATTGTGAAGACTGGGTTCATGGAGCCTTGTGATAACAAGGACATGGAGCATTGTGATGACAACGGCATGGAACTTTGGTCTAAGTTTCATGGATTATTGCGATGACAGTTGGAATGGCGCATTCTGATGAAAAGGGCATGGAGCATTCTGATGACCAGATCATGCAGCATTGTGAAGACAGGTGTCAGGGAGCATTGTGATGACATATGTAATGGCCCATTGTGATGACAATGGCATGGAGCATTGTGATGCCAAGTGTCATGGAGGATTCTGATGACAAACGTAATGGAGCATTGTGATGACAATGGCTTGGAGCATTGTGATGACAAGGGTCAGGGAGCATTGTGCTGAAAAGTGCATGGAGAATTGTGATGACAAGTGTCATGGAGCATTCTGATGACAAGCTTGTGGAGTATTTTGATGACAATGGCATGGAGCATTGTGATGAAAACAGCATGGGGATTTGTGTGGAAAAAGGCATGGAGCCTTTTCGTGACAGGGTTCAAGGAGCATTCTGATGACAAGTGTCAGGGAGCATTGTCATGACATGTATATTGAGAATTGTGATGACAATTGTCCTGGAGCATTGTGATGTAGAGGACATGGAGTATTGTGATGACAGGCATCATGGAGCGTTGTGATGACAACTATAATGGAACACTGTGATCACAAGGTTTTGGAGCATTGTGATGACAGAGGTCATGGATTATTTTGATTTCAAGGAGCATGGAGCATTGTGATGACAAACGAATGTAGCAATGTGATCCCAATGTTCATGGAGGATTGTGATGACAATGGAAATGGAGTATTGTGATGACAAGCGCATAGAACATTGTAATGACAAGGTCATGTAGCATTTTGCTGACAAAGGCATTGAGCATTGTGATGACATGTGTCATGGAGCACTGTGATGACAAGCGTCACGGAGCATTGTGAATACAGGGGTCATGGAGCATTGGGATGACAAGGTCATGGATCATTGTGATGACAAGGGTCATGGAGCATTGGGCTGAAAATGTTCATGGAGTATTGTGATGACAGGGGTCATGGAGCATTGTGATGACAGAGGTCATGGAGAATTTTGATTTCATTGTGCTGACCATAGCCGGAAGCATTATGATGATGGGCATGATGCATTGTAATGACAAGGGCATGGAGCATTGTGATGAGAAGGGCATCGAGCATTGTGATGACATGTGTCATTTAGCTTTGTGATGACAAGAGCATGGAGCAATGTGATTAGAGGGTTCATGGAACATTGTGATGACAATGACATGGAGCATTGTGATGCCGATGGTCATGGAGCTTTGTGATGACAATGGTCATGGAGCATTTTGATGACAAGTGTGTGGTGCATTGTGATGAGAATGGCAGGGAGCATTTTGATGACAGGGTCATGCAGCAATTTGATGAAAAGTGTAATGGAACCTTTTGATGACAAGGGTTATAGAACATTGTGATGCCAGGGGTCATGGAGCTTTGGGATGAAAAGTGTCATGGAACATTTTGATGACAGGCGTTATGGAACACTGTGATGTCAGGGGTCAGGGAACATTGTGCTGATAAGGGAATGTAGCATTGGGATGACAGGGGTCATGGAACATTGTGATAACTGGGGTGAGGGAGGATTGTGATGACTTGTGATGGAACATTGTGATATCTCATGTGAGAGAGCATTTGGATGAGAAGTGCATGGAGCATTGTGATTACAAGGTTTATGGAGCATAGCGTTGACAACGTTGTGGATCACTGTGATGAAAAACGCATGGCACTTTGTGATGACAAGGGTCATGGAGCATTGTGATGACAAGGGCATGGAGTATTGTGGTGACAGGCATCATGGAGCGTTGTGATGACAAGTGTTATGGAACATTGTGATCACAAGTGTTTGGAGCATTGCAATGACAGAGGTCATGGATCATTTTGATTTCAAGGAGCATGGAGCATTGTGATGACTATGGCATGAAGCAGTGGGATCCCAAGGATCTTGGAGGATTGTGATGACATTGGTAACGGAGTATTGTGATGACAAGCGCATAGAGCATTTTAATGACAAGGTCATGTAGCATTTTGCTTGCAAAGGCATGGAGCATTGTGATGACAGGTGTCATGGAGCACTGTGATGACAAGCATCACGGAGCATTTTGAATACAGGGGTCATGGAGCATTGGGATGACAAGGGCATGGATCATTGTGATGACAAGTGTCATGGAGCATTGAGCTGAAAACGTTCATGGAGTATTGTGATGACAGGGGTCATGGGGCATTGTGATTACAGAGGTCTTGGAGCATTGTGATGACAAGAGTCCCGGATCATTGTGTTGTCAGGTGTCATGGAGTGTTGTGATGACAGTGGTCATGCAGCATTGTGAAGATATTGGTCATGGAGCATTGTGATGAGAAAGTCATGGAGCATAGGGCTAAAAATGTTCATGGAGTATTGTGATGACAGGTGTCATGGAACATTGTGATGACAAGGGAATGGAGCATGGTGATGACAAGGTCCTGGAGCATTGTGATGAGATGACCATGGAGACTTGTGATGACAAGTCTCATGGAGAATTCTGATGAAACGGGGCATGGAGCATTGTGAATACAGGGGTCTTCAGCATTGTGATGACAAGGGCATGGAGCACTGTGAGGAGAAGGCCATGGAACATTCTGATGTCATGCGTCATGGAGCTTTGTGATGACAATGGCATGGAGCTTTGTGATTCCAAGGGTCATTGAGCTTTGTGATGACAAAGGTCATGGAGCCTATTGATGCCAAGGGTGTGGTGCATTGTTATGAGAAGGGCAGGGAGCATTTTGATGACAGGGTCATGCAGCAATTTGATGAAAAGTGTAATGGAACATTTTGTTGACAGGGGTTATACAACATTGTGATGCCAGGGGTCATGGAGCTTTGGGATGAAATGGGTCAAGGAGCACTTTGATGACAGGGGTTATGGAATATTGTGATGTCAGGTGTCATGGAACATTGTGCTGATAAGGGGATGTAGCATTGTGATGACAGGGTTCATGGAACATTGTGCTGATAAGGGGATGTAGCATTGTGATGACAGGGGTCATGGAACATTGTGATTACTGGGGTGAGGGCGGAGTGTGATGACTAGTGATGGAACATTGTGATATCTCATGTGAGAGAGCATTTGGATGAAAAGTGCATGGAGCATTGTGATTACAATGTTTATGGGGCATAGCAATGACAAGGTTGTGGATCATTGTGATGAAAATCACATGGAACATTGTGATGACAAGGGTCATGGAGCATTGTTCTGACAAAGACATGGAGCATTGTGATGAGAAGATTCACGGAGCATTGTGATGAAATGTTCATGGAGCATTGTGGTTACAAATGTCACAGAGCCTTGTGATGACGCGGGCATGGACCGTTGTGATGACAAACGTTATGAAGCATAGTGATGACTGGAGTCAGGGAGCGTTGTGATGACAGGGGTCATGGAGCATTTTGATGACAAGGGCATGGAGCTTTGTGATGACAGGGGCATGGAACTTTGGTCTGACATGTTTCCTAGATTATTGTGATGACAGTGGACATGGTGCATTGTGATGACAAGGGCATGGAGCATTGTGATGAGAAGGCCAGGGACTATTGTGAAGACAGGTGTCAGGGAGCATTGTGATGACATATGTCATGGTCCATTGCGATGAGAATGGCATGGAGCATTGTGATGACAAGGGAATGTAGTATTGTGAAGACAGGTGTCAGGGAGCATGGTGATGACATATGTCATGGTCCATTGCGATGACAATGGCAGGGAGCATTGTGATGCCAAATGTAATGGAGGATTGTGATGACAAATATAATGGAGCATTGTGATGACTAGGGCTTGGAGCATTATGATGACAAGGGCCATTGAGAATTTTCATGACAATGTCGTGAAGCATTGTGGTGACAAGTTCCTGGAGCATTGTGATGAGAAAACCATGGAGCCTTGTGATGACAAGTCTCATGGAGCATACTGATGAAAAGGGGCATGGTGCATCCTGATTAGAGGGGTCTTGGAACATTGTGATAACAAGGGCATGGAGCTTTGTGATGACAAGTGCATCGAGCATTGGTCTAATAAGTTTCATGGATTATTGTGATGACAGTTGGAATGGCGCATTGTGATGACAAGGGCATGGAAAATTGCGATGACCAGGTCATGCAATATTGTGAAGAGAGGTGTTAGGGAGCATTGTGATGACATATGTAATGGCCCAATGTGATGACAATGGCATGGAGCATTGTGATGCCAAGTGTCATGGAGTATTCTGATGACAAAGGTAATGGAGCATTGTGATGACAATGGCTTGGAGCATTGTGATGACAAGGGTCAGGGAGAATTGTGCTGACAAGTGCATGGAGAATTGTGATGACAATGGTCATGGAGCATTCTAATGACAAACTTGTGGAGTATTTTGATGACAATGGCACGGAGCATTGTGATGAAAATTGCATGGGGCTTTGTGAAGAAAAAGGCATGGAGCCTTTTCGAGACAGGGTTCAAGGAGCATTCTGACGACACGTGTCAGGGAGCATTGTGATGACAAGTGTATTGAGAATTGTGATGACAATGGTCATGGAGCATTGTGATGAAAAGGGCATGGAGTATTGTGATGACAGGCATCATGGAGCGTTGTGATGAAAAGTGTTATGGAACATTGTGATCACAAGTGTTTGGAGCTTTGTAATGACAGAGGTCATGGATCATTTTGATTTCAAAGAGCATGGAGCATTGTGATGACAAGGGCATGAAGCAATGTGATCCCAAGGTTCATGGAGGATTGTGATGACAATGGTAATGGAGTATTGTGATGACAAGCACATAGAGCATTGTAATGACAATGTCATGTAGCATTTTGCTGACAAAGGCATGGAGCATTGTGATGACATGTGTCATGGAGCACTGTGATGACAAGCGTCACGGAGCATTGTGAATACAGGGGTCATGGAGCATTGGGATGAGAAGGTCATGGAGCATTGGGCTGAAAATGTTCATTGAATATTGTGATGACAGGGGTCCTGGAGCATTGTGATGACAAGGTCCTGGAACATTGTGATGAGAAGACCATGGAGACTTGTGATGACAAGTCTCATGGAGCATTCTGATGAAAAGGGGCATGGAGCATTGTGATTACAGGGGTGTTGGAGCTTTGTGATGACAAGGGCATGGAGTATTGTGATGACAGGCATCATGGAGCGTTGTGATGACAAGTGTTATGGAACAATGTGATCACAAGTGTTTGGAGCATTGCGATGACAGAGGTCATGGATCATTTTGATTTCAGGGAGCATGGAGCATTGTGATGACTAGGGCATGAAGCAATGCGATCCCAATGTTCTTGGAGGATTGTGATGACAATGGTAATGGTGTATTGTGATGACAAGCGCATAGAGCATCGTAATGACAAGATCATGTAGCATTTTGCTGACAAAGGCATGGAGATTTGTGATGACAGGTGTCATGGAGCACTGTGATGACAAGCATCACGGAGCATTGTGAATACAGGGGTCATGGAGCATAGGGATGACAAGGGCATGGATCATTGTGATGACAAGTTTCATGGAGCACTGGGCTGAAAATGTTCATGGAGTATTGTGATGACAGGGGTCATGGAGCATTGTGATGACAAGGGAATGAAGCACGGTGATGACAAGGTCCTGGAGCATTGTGATGAGATGACCATGGAGACTTGTGATGACAAGTCTCAAGGAGCATTCTGATGAAAAGTGGCATGGAGCATTGTGATTACAGGGGTATTGGAGCATTGTGATGACAAGAGTCCTGGATCATTGTGTTGTCAGGTTTCATGGAGTGTTGTGATGACAGTGGTCACGTAGCATTGTGATGATAATGGTCATGGCACATTGTGATGAGAAGGTCATGGAGCATTGGGGTGAAAATGTTCATGGAATATTGTGATGACAGGTGTCATGGAGCATTGTGATGACTAGGGAATGGAGCGTGGTGATGATAAGGTCCTGGAGCATTGTGATGAGAAGACCAAGGAGACTTGTGATGACAAGTCTCATGGAGCATTCTGATGAAAAGGGGCATGGAGCATTGTGATTACAGGGGTCTTGGAGCATTGTGGTGACAAGGGCATGGAGCAGTGTGAGGAGAAGGCCATGGAACATTCTGATGACATGCATCATGGAGCTTTTTGATGACAATGGCATGGAGCATTGTGATTACAGAGGTCTTGGATCATTGTGATGACAAGGGTCATGGAGCCTTGTGATGACAAGGCCTTGGAACATTGTGATGGCAGGGGTCATGGAGGATTGTTATGACAGAGGTAATGGAGCATTGTGATGAGAAGGGCATTGAGCATTGGTCTGAAATGTTTCATGGATTATTGTGATGAGAGTGGGCATGGAGCATTGTGATGACAAGGGTACGTACACTGTGATACATGCGTCATGGGGGGCTGTAATGAAAAGGGCATTGAGCATTGTGATGAGAAGGGCATCGAGCATTGTGATGACAAGTGTCATGGAGCTTTGTGATGACAAGGGCATGGAGCAATGTGATGAGATGGTTCATGGAACATTGTGATGACAATGACATGGAGGATTGTGATGCCAAGGGTCATGGAGCTTTGTGATGACAAAGGTCATGGAGCATTTTGATGACAAGTGTGTGGTGCATTGTGATGAGAATGACAGGGAGCATTTTGATGACAGGGTCATGCAGCTATTTGATGAAAAGTGTAATGGAAACTTTTGATGACAGGGGCTATAGAATATTGTGATGCCAGGGGTCATGGAGCTTTGGGATGAAAAGGGTCATGGAACATTTTGATGACAGGCGTTAAGGAACACTGTGATGTCAGGTGTCAGGGAACATTGTGCTGATAAGGGGATGTAGCATTGGGATGACAGGGGTCATGGAACATTGTGATAACTGGGGTGAGGGAGGATTGTGATGACTTGTGATGGAACATAGTGATATCTCATCTGACAGAGCATTTGGATGAGAAGTGCATGGAGCATTGTGATTACAAGGTTTATGGAGCAGAGCGATGACAAGGTTGTGGATCACTGTGGTGAAAATCGCATGGCACTTTGTGATGACAAGGGTCATGGAGCATTGTGATGACAAGGGCATGGAGTATTGTGATGACAGGCATCATGGAGCGTTGTGATGACAAGTGTTATGGAACATTGTGATCACAAGTGTTTGGAGCATTGCGATGACAGAGGTCATGGATCATTTTGATTTCAAGGAGCATGGAGCATTGTGATGACTATGGCATGAAGCAGTGGGATCCCAAGGATCTTGGGGATTGTGATGACATTGGTAATGGAGTATTGTGATGACAAGCGCATAGAGCATTGTAATGTCAAGGTCATGTAGCATTTTGCTTACAAAGGCATGGAGCATTGTGATGATAGGTGTCATGGAGCACTGTGATGACAAGCATCACGGAGCATTGTGAATACAGGGGTCATGGAGCATTTGGATGACAACGGCAGGGATCATTGTGATGACAAGTGCGATGGAGCATTGGGCTGAAAATGTTCATGGAGTATTGTGATGACAGGTGTCATGGGGAATTGTGATTACAGAGATCTTGGAGCATTGTGATGACAAGAGTCCCGGATCATTGTTTTGTCAGGTGTCATGGAGTGTTGTGATGACAGTGGTCATGCAGCTTTGTGATGATATTGGTCATGGAGCATTGTGATGAGAAGGTCATGGAGCATAGGGCTAAAAATATACATGGAGTATTGTGATGACAGGTTACATGGAGCATTGTGAAGACAAGGGAATGGAGCATGGTGATGACAAGGTCCTGGAGCATTGTGATGAAATGACCATGGAGATTTGTGATGCCAAGTCTCATGGAGCATTCTGAAGAAACGGGGCATGGAGCATTGGGATTACAGGGGTCTTGGAACATTGTGATGACAAGGGCATGGAGCACTGTGAGGAGAAGGCCACGGAACATTCTGATGACATGCGTCATGGAGCTTTGTGATGACAATGGCATGGAGCACTGTGATGCCTAGGGTCATGGATCTTTGTGATGACAAAGGTCATGGAGCATATTGATACCAAGGGTGTGGTGCATTGTCATGAGAAGGGCAGGGAGCATTTTGATGACAGGGTCATGCAGCAATTTGATGAAAATTGTCATGGAACATTTTGTTGACAGGGGTTACAGAACATTGTGATGCCAGGGGTCATGGAGGTTTGGGATGAAATGGGTCATGGAGCATTTTGATGACAGGGGTTATGGAACGTTGTGATGTCAGGGGTCATGGAACATTGTGCTGATAAGGGGATGTAGCATTGTGATGACAGGGGTCATGGAACACTGTGATTACACGGGTGAGGGAGGATTATGATGACTAGTTATGGAACATTGTGATATCTCATGTGAGAGAGCATTTGGATGAGAAGTGCATGGAGCATTGTGATTACAATGTTTATGGAGCATAGCGATGACAAGGTTGTGGATCATTTTGATGAAAAGCGCATGGCACATTGTGATGACAAGGGTCATGGAGCATTGTTCTGAAAAAGGCATGGAGCATTGTGATGACAAGTGTCAGAGAGCATTGTGATGAAATGTTCATGGAGCATTGGAGTTACAAAGGTCTCAGAGCCTTGTGATGACGTGGGCATGGACCGTTGTGATGAAAAACGTTATGAAGCATTGTGATGACTGGAGTCAGGGAGCGTTGAGATGACAGGGGTCATGGAGCATTTTGATGACAAGGGCATGGAGCATTGGTCTGACATGTTTCCTAGATTATTGTGATGACAGTGGACATGGTGCATTGTGATGACAAGGGCATGGAGCATTGTGATGACAAGGGAATGTAGTATTGTGAAGACAGGTGTCAGGGAGCATGGTGATGACATATGTCATGGTCCATTGCGATGACAATGGCAGGGAGCATTGTGATGCCAAATGTAATGGAGGATTGTGATGACAAATATAATGGAGCATTGTGATGACTAGGGCTTGGAGCATTATGATGACAAGGGCCATTGAGAATTATCATGACAATGTCGTGAAGCATTGTGATGACAAGTTCCTGGATCACTGTGATGAGAAAACCATGAAGCCTTGCGATGACAAGTCTCATGGAGCATACAGATGAAAAGTGGCATGGAGCATTCTGATTACATGGGTCTTGAACATTGTGATAATAAGGGCATGGAGCTTTGTGATGACAAAGGCATGGAGCATTGGTCTAATAAGTTTCATGGATTATTGTGATGACATTTGGAATGGTGCATTGTGATGACAAGGGCATGGAGCATTGTGATGACCAGGTCATGCAGTATTGTGAAGAGAGGTGTCAGGGAGCATTGTGAGGACATATGTAATGGGGCATTGTGATGACAATGGCATGGAGCATTGTGATGCCAAATGTCTTGGAGGATTCTGATGACAAAGGTAATGGAGCATTGTGATGACAATGGCTTGGAGCATTGTGATGACAAGGGTCAGGGAGCATTGTGCTGACAAGTGCATGGAGAATTGTGATGACAAGGGTCATGGAGCGTTCTGATGACAAGCTTGTGGAGTATTTTGATGACAATGGCATGGAGCATTGTGATGAAAATGGCATGGGGCTTTGTGATTAAAAAGACATGGAGCCTTTTCGTGACAGGGTTCAAGGAGCATTCTGACGACAAGTGTCAGGGAGCATTGTGATGACAAGTGTATTGAGAATTGTGATGACAAAGGTCATGGAGCATTGTGATGAAAAGGGCATGGAGTATTGTGATGACAGTCATCATGGAACGTTGTGATGACAAGTGTTATGGAACATTGTGATCACAAGGGTTTGGAGCATTGCGATGACAGAGGTCATGGATACTTTTGATTTCAAGGAGCATGGAGCATTGTGATGACTAGGGCATGAAGCAATGGGATCCCAAGGTTCTTGGAGGATAGTGATGACTATGGTAATGGAGTATTGTGATGACAAGCGCATAGAGCATTGTAAGGACAGTGTCATGTAGCATTTTGCTGACAAAGGCATGGAGCATTGTGATGACATGTGTCATGGTGCACTTTGATGACAAGCGTCACAGAGCATTTTGAATATAGGGGTCATGGAGCATTGGGATGACAAGGGCATGGATCACTGTGATGACAAGGGTCATGGATCATTGGGATGAAAATGTTCATGGAGTATTGTGATGACAGGGGTCATGGAGCATTGTGATTACAGGGGTCATGGAGCATTGTGATGAAAAGAGTACCGGATCATTGTGTTGTCAGGTGTCATGGAGTGTTTTGATGACCGTGGTCATGGAGAATTTTGATGATATTGGTCATGGAGCATTGTGATTAGAAGGTCATGGAGCATTGGGCTGAAAATGTTCATGGAGTATTGTGATGACAGGTGTCATGGAGCATTGTGATGACAAGGGAATGGAGCGTGGTGATGACAAGGTCCTGGAGCATTGTGATGAGATGACCATGGAGACTTGTGTTGACAAGTCTCATGGAGCATTCTGATGAAAAGGTGCATGGAGCATTGTGATTACAGGGGTCTTGGAGCATTGTGATGACAAGGGCATGGAGCACTGTGAGGAGAAGGCCATGGAACATTCTGATAACATGCGTCATGGAGCTTTGTGATGACAAGGGCATGGAGCATTGTGATTACAGGGGTCTTGGAGCATTGTGATGACAAGGGTCATGGAGCCTTGTGATGACAAGTCCGTGGAACAATGTGATGGCAGGGGTCATGGAGCATTGTTATGACAGATGTAACGGAGCATTGTGATGAGAAGGGCATTGAGCATTGGTCTGAAATGCTTCTTGAATTATTGTGATGAGAGTGGGCATGGAGCATTGTGATGACAAGGGCACGTACACTGTGATACATGGGTCATGGGGGATTGTAATGACAAGGGCATGGAGCATTGTGATGAGAAGGGCATCGAGCATTGTGATGACAATTGTCATGGAGCTTTGTGATGACCAGGGCATTGAGCAATATGATGAGAGGGTTCATGGAGCATTATGATGGCAATGACATGGAGCATTGTGATGCCAAGGGTCATGGAGCTTTGTGATGACAAAAGTCATGGAGCATTTTGATGACAAGGGTGTGGTGCATTGTGATGAGCAGGGCAGGGAGCATTTTGATGACAGGTTCATGCAGTAATTTGATGAAAAGTGTAATGGAACATTTTGATGACAGGGGTTATAAAACATTGTGATGCCATGGGTCATGGAGCTTTGGGATGAAAAGGGTCATGGAGTATTTTGATGACAGGGGTTATTGAACATTGTGATATCAGGGATCATGGAACATTGTGCTGATAAGGGGATGTAGCATTGTGATGACAGGGGTCATGGAAACTTGTGATAACAGGGGTGAGGGAGGATTGTGATGACAAGTGATGGAACATTGTGATATCCGTTGTGAGAGAGCATTTGAATGAGAATTGCATGGAACATTGTGATTACAAGGTTTATGGAGCATAGCGATGTCAAAGTTGTGGTTCTTTGTGATGAAAAGTGCATGGCACATTGTGATGACAAGGGTCATGGAGCATTGTTCTGACAAAGACATGGAGCATCGTGATGACAAGGGTCACGCAGCATTGTGATGAAAAGTTCATGGAGCATTGTGGTTACAAAGGTCACAGAGTCTTGTGATGACGCGGGCATGGACCGTTGTGATGACAAACGTTATGAAGCATTGTGATGACTGGAGTCACGGAGCATAGTGATGACAGGGGTCATGGAGCATTGTGATGACAAGGGCATGGAGCATTGTGATGACAGGGGCATGGAGCATCGGTCTGACAAGTTTCATAGATTATTGTGATGACAGTGGACATGGTGCATTTTGATGACAAGTGCATGGAGTACTGTGATGACAAGGGCATGGAATATTGTGAAGATAGGTGTCAGGGAGCATTGTGATGACATATGTCATGGTCCATTGCGATGACAATGGCATGGAGCATTGTGATGCCAAATAAAATGGAGGATTGTGATGACAAATATAATGGAGCATTGTGATGACTAGGGCTTGGAGCATTATGATGACAAGGGCCATTGAGAGTTTTCATGAAAATGTCATGAAGCATTGTGATGACAAGGTCCTGGAGCATTGTGATGAGAAAATCATGGAGCCTTGTGATGACAGGTCTCATGGAGCATACTGATCAAAAGGGGCATGGAGCATTCTGATTACTTGGGTCTTGGAACATTGTGATAACAAGGGCATGGAGCATTGTGATGACAAGGGCATGGAGTATTGTGATGACAGGCATCATGGAGCGTTGTGATGACAAGGGCATGGAGCATTGGTCTAATAAGTTTCTTGGATTATTGTGATGAGAGTGGGAACAGCGCATTGTGATGACAAGGGCATGGAGCATTGTGATGACCAGGTCATGCAGTATTGTAAATAGAGGTGTCAGGGAGCATTGTGATGACATATGTAATGGCCCATTGTGATGACAATGGCATGGAGCATTGTGATGACAAGTGTCAGGGAGCATTGTGCTGACAAGTGCATGGAGAATTGTGATGACAAGGGTCATGGAGCATTCTGATGACAAGCTTGTGGAGTATTTTGATGACAATGGCATGGAGCATTGTGATGCAAATGGCATGGGGCTTTGTGATGAAAAAGGCATGGAGCCTTTTCGTGACAGGGTTCAAGGAGCATTCTGACGACAAGTGTCAGGGAGCATTGTGATGACAAGTGTATTGAGAATTGTGATGACAAAGGTCATGGAGCATTGTGATGAAAAGTGCATGGAGTATTGTGATGACAGTCATCATGGAGCGTTGTGATGACAAGTGTTATGGAACATTGTGATCACAAGGGTTTGGAGCATTGCGATGACAGAGGTCATGGATACTTTTGATTTCAAGGAGCATGGAGCACTGTGATGACTAGGGCATGAAGCAATGGGATCCCAAGGTTCTTGGAGGATAGTGATGACTATGGTAATGGAGTATAGTGATGACAAGCGCATAGAGCATTGTAAGGAGAGTGTCATGTAGCATTTTGCTGACAAAGCCATGGAGCATTGTGATGACATGTGTCATGGTGCACTTTGATGACAAGCGTCACAGAGCATTTTGAATATAGGGGTCATGGAGCATTGGGATGACAAGGGCATGGATCACTGTGATGACAAGGGTCATGGATCATTGGGATGAAAATGTTCATGGAGTATTGTGATGACAGGGGTCATGGAGCATTGTGATTACAGGGGTCATGGAGCATTGTGATGAAAAGAGTCCCGGATCATTGTGTTGTCAGGTGTCATGGAGTGTTTTGATGACAGTGGTCATGGAGAATTTTGATGATATTGGTCATGGAGCATTGTGATTAGAAGGTCATGGAGCATTGGGCTGAAAATGTTCATGGAGTATTGTGATGACAGGTGTCATGGAGCATTGTGATGACAAGGGAATGGAGCGTGGTGATGACAAGGTCCTGGAGCATTGTGATGAGATGACCATGGAGACTTGTGTTGACAAGTCTCATGGAGCATTCTGATGAAAAGGTGCATGGAGCATTGTGATTACAGGGGTCTTGGAGCATTGTGATGACAAGGGCATGGAGCACTGTGAGGAGAAGGCCATGGAACATTCTGATAACATGCGTCATGGAGCTTTGTGATGACAAGGGCATGGAGCATTGTGATTACAGGGGTCTTGGAGCATTGTGATGACAAGGGTCATGGAGCCTTGTGATGACAAGTCCGTGGAACAATGTGATGGCAGGGGTCATGGAGCATTGTTATGACAGATGTAACGGAGCATTGTGATGAGAAGGGCATTGAGCATTGGTCTGAAATGCTTCTTGAATTATTGTGATGAGAGTGGGCATGGAGCATTGTGAAGACAAGGGCACGTACACTGTGATACATGGGTCATGGGGGATTGTAATGACAAGGGCATGGAGCATTGTGATGAGAAGGGCATCGAGCATTGTGATGACAATTGTCATGGAGCTTTGTGATGACCAGGGCATTGAGCAATATGATGAGAGGGTTCATGGAGCATTATGATGGCAATGACATGGAGCATTGTGATGCCAAGGGTCATGGAGCTTTGTGATGACAAAAGTCATGGAGCATTTTGATGACAAGGGTGTGGTGCATTGTGATGAGCAGGGCAGGGAGCATTTTGATGACAGGTTCATGCAGTAATTTGATGAAAAGTGTAATGGAACATTTTGATGACAGGGGTTATAAAACATTGTGATGCCATGGGTCATGGAGCTTTGGGATGAAAAGGGTCATGGAGTATTTTGATGACAGGGGTTATTGAACATTGTGATGTCAGGGATCATGGAACATTGTGCTGATAAGGGGATGTAGCATTGTGATGACAGGGGTCATGGAAACTTGTGATAACAGGGGTGAGGGAGGATTGTGATGACAAGTGATGGAACATTGTGATATCCGTTGTGAGAGAGCATTTGAATGAGAATTGCATGGAACATTGTGATTACAAGGTTTATGGAGCATAGCGATGTCAAAGTTGTGGTTCTTTGTGATGAAAAGTGCATGGCACATTGTGATGACAAGGGTCATGGAGCATTGTTCTGACAAAGACATGGAGCATCGTGATGACAAGGGTCACGCAGCATTGTGATGAAAAGTTCATGGAGCATTGTGGTTACAAAGGTCACAGAGTCTTGTGATGACGCGGGCATGGACCGTTGTGATGACAAACGTTATGAAGCATTGTGATGACTGGAGTCACGGAGCATTGTGATGACAGGGGTCATGGAGCATTGTGATGACAAGGGCATGGAGCATTGTGATGACAGGTGCATGGAGCATCCGTCTGACAAGTTTCATAGATTACTGTGATGACAGTGGACATGGTGCATTTTGATGGCAAGTGCATGGAGTATTGTGATGACAAGGGCATGGAATATTGTGAAGACAGGTGTCAGGGAGCATTGTGATGACATATGTCATGGTCCATTGCGATGACAATGGCATGGAGCATTGTGATGCCAAATATAATGGAGGATTGTGATGACAAGCGCATAGAGCATTGTAATGACAAAGTCATGTAGCATTTTGCTGACAAAGGCATGGAGCATTGTGATGACAGGTGTCATGTAGCAATGTGAATACAGGGGTCATGGAGCATTGGGATGACAAGGGCATGGATCATTGTGATGACAAGAGTCATGGAGCATTGGGCTGAAATTGTTCATGGAGTATTGTGATGACTGGGGTCATGGAGCATTGTGATGAGTAGGGAATGGAGCATTGTGATGACAAGAGTCCCGGATCATTGTGTTGTCAGGTGTCATGGAGTGTTGTGATGACAGTGGTCATGGAGCATTTTGATGATATTTGTCATGGAGCATTGTGATGAGAATTTCATGGAGCATTGGGCTGAAAATATTCATGGATTATTGTGATGACAGGGGTCATGGAGCATTGTGATGACCAGGGAATGGAGCATGGTGATGACAAGGTCCTGGAGCATTGTGATGATAAGACCATGGAGACTTGTGATGACAAGTCTCATGGAGCATTCTGATGAAATGTGGCATGGAGCATTGTGATTACATGGGTCTTGGAGCATTGTGATGACAAGGGCATGAAGTATTGTGATGACAGGGGTCATGGAGCCTTGTGATGACAAGGCCGTGGAACACTGTGATGGCAGGTGTCATGGAGCATTGTTATGACAGAGGTAATGGAGCATTGTGATGACAAGCGTCACGGAACATTGTGAATACAGGGTTCATGGAGCATTGGGATGACAAGGGCATGGATGATTGTGATGACAAGGGTCATGGAGGATTGGGCTGAAAATGTTCATGGGGTATTTTGATGACAGGGGTCATGGAGCATTGTGATAACAGGGTTAAGGGAGGATTGTGATGACTAGTGATGGAACATTGTGATATCACATGTGGGAGAGCATTTGGATGAGAAGTGCATGGAGAATTGTGATTACAAGGTTTATGGAGCATAGCAATGACAAGGTTGTGTATCATTGTGATGAAATGCGCATGGCACAATGTGATGACAAGGGTCATGGAGCATTGTCCTGACAAAGGCATGGAGCATTGTGATGACAAAGGTCATGGAACATTGTGATGAAAAGGGCATGGAGTATTGTGATGACAAGCATCATGGAGCGTTGTGATGACAAGTGCTATGGAACACTGTGATCACAAGGATTTGGAGCATTGTGATGACAGAGGTCATGGATCATTTCGATTTCAAGGAGCATGGAGTATTGTGATGACAAGGGCATGAAGCAATGTGATCCTGAGTTTCATGGAGGATTGTGATGACAATGGAAATGGAGTATTGTGATGACAAGCGCATAGAGCATTGTGATGACAAGGTCATGTAGCATTTTGCTGACAAAGGCATGGAACATTGTGATGACAAGTGTCATGGAGCACTGTGATGACAAGCGTCTCGGAGCATTGTGAATACAGGGGTCATGGAGCATTGGCAAGACAAGGGCATGGATCATTGTGATGACAAAGGTCATGGAGCACTGGGCTGAAAATGTTCATGGAGTGTTGTGATGACAGGGGTCATGGAGCATTTTGATGACTAGGGAATGGAACATTGTGATGACAAGAGTCCCGGATCATTGTGTTGTCAGGTGTCATGGAGTGTTGTGATGACAGTGGTCAAGGAGCATTGTGATGATATTAGCCATGGAGCATTGTGATGAGTAGGTCGTGGAGCACTGGGCTGAAAATGTTCATGGATTATTGTGAAGACAGGGGTCATGGAGCATTGTGATGACAAGGGAATGGAGCATGGTGATGACAAGGTCCTAGAGCATTGTTATGAGAAGACCATGGAGACTTGTGATGATAAGTCTCATGGAGCATTCTGATGAAAAGGGGCATGAAGCATTGTGATTACAGGGGTCTTGTAGCATTTTGATGGCAAGAGCATGGAGCATTGTGATGAGAAGGCCATGAAGCATTCTGATGACATGTGTCATGGAGCTTTTTGATGACAAGGGCATGGAGCATTGTGATGACATGTGTCATGGAGCATTGTGATGACAACGGAATGGAGCATGGTGATGACAAGGTCCTGGGGCATCGTGATGAGAAGACCATGGAGACTTCTGATGAGAAGTCTCATGGAGCATTCTGATGAAAAGGAGCATGGAGCATTGTGATTACATGTGTCTTGGAGCATTGTGATGACTAGGGCATGGAGCATTGTGATGAGAAGGCCATGGAGCATTCTGATGACATGTGTCATGGAGTTTTGTGATGAGAAAGGCATGGAGCATTTGTGATTACAGGGATCTTGGAGCATTGTGATGAAATGTGCATGGATCATTGTTATGAAAAAGGCATGGAGCCTTGTCATGACAGGGTTCATGGAGCATTCTGACGACAAGTGTCAGGAAGCATTGTGATGACAAGTGTATTGAGCATTGTGATGACAAAGATCATGGAGCATTGTGATGAGAAGACCATGGATAATTGTGATGATGAGCGTCATGGGGTGTTGTGATGATAAGTGTTATGGAACATTGTGATCACAAGGTTTTGGAACATTATGATGACAGAGGTCATGGAGAATATTGATTTCATTGTGATGACAATAGCCTGTAGCATTATGATGATGGGAATGGTGCATTGTGATGACAGGGTTCATGGAGCATTGAGATGAAAAGGGGCATGGAGCATTGTGATTACAAGGGTCTTGGAGCATTGTGATGACAAGGGCATGGAACACTGTGATGAGAAGGCCATGGAACTTTCTGATGACATGCGTCATGTAGCTTTGTGATGACAAGGGAATGGAGCATTGTGCTTTCAGAGGTCTGGAGCATTGTGATGACAAGTGTCATGGAACCTTGTGATGACTAGAGCGTGGAACATTTTGATGGCAAATGTCATGGTGCATTTTTATGACAGGTGTAATGGAGCATTTTGATGAGAAGGGCATGGAACATTGGTCTGAAATGTTTCATGGATTATTGTGATGAGAGTGGGCAAGGAGCATTGTGATGACAAGGGCACGGAACACTGTGATACATGGGTCAGGCAGGATTGTAATGACAAGGGCATGGAGCATTGTGATGAGAAGGGCATCGAGCATTGTGATGACAAGTGTCATGGAGCTTTGTGATGACATGTGCATGGAGCAATGTGATGAGAGGGTTCATGGAGCATTGTGATGACAATGACATGGAGCATTGTGATGCCAAGGGTCATGGAGCTTTGTGATGACAAGTCATGGAGCATTTAGATGACAAGATCATGGTGCATTGTGCTGAGAAATGCAGGGAGCATTTTGATGACCAGGTCATGCATCAATTTGATAAAAACTGTAAAGGAACATTTTGATGGCAGGGGTTATAGAACATTGTGATGTCAGGGGTCTTGGAGCTTTGTGATGAAAAGGGTCATGGAGCATTTTGATGACAGGGATTATGGAGCATTGTGATGTCAGGGGTCATGGAACATTGTGATGATAAAGGGATGTAGCATTGTGATGACAGGGTCCTGGAACATTGTGATTACAGGGATGAGGGAGTATTGTGATGACTAGAGATGGAACATTGTGATATCTCTGGTGAGAGAGCATTTTGATGAGAAGTGCATGGACCATTGTGATTACAAGGTTTATGAAGCATAGCCATGACAAGGTTGTTGACTGTTGTGATGAAATGCGCGTGGCACATTGTGATGACTATGTTCATTGAGCATTGTTCTGACAAAGAAATGGAGCTTTGTGATGACAAGGGCATGGAGCATTGTGATTACATGGGTCATGGAGCATTTTGATGACAATGGCGTCGAGCATGGTGATGAGAAGGCCATGGATAATTGTGATGACGCGCATCATGGAGCACAGTAATGACAAGGGGTATGGAGCATTGTGATGACAGTGGCCATGGAGAAATGTGTTGACAAGTGTCATGGAGCATTCTGATGACAAGCTTGTGGAGTATTGTGACGACAATGGCTTGGAGCATTGTGATGAAAAGGGCATGGAGCATTGTGATGAAAAAGGCATGAAGCCATTTCATGACAGGTTTCAAGGAGCATTCTGATGACAAGTGTCAGGGAACATTGTGATGACAAGTGTATTGAGAATTGTGATGAAAAAGATCATGGAGCATTTTGACGAAAAGGGCATAGAGTATTGTGATGACAGGCATCATGGAGCATTGTGATGACAAGTGTTATGGAACATTGTGATCACAAGGGTTTGGAGCATTGTGATGATAGAAGTCATGGATCATTTTGTTTTCAAGGAGCATGCAGCATTGTGATGACAAGGGCATGAAGCAATGTGATCCCAAGGTTCATGGATGATTGTGATGACAATGCTAAGGGAGTATTGTGATGACAAGCAAATGGAGCATTTTGATGGCAAGGTCATGTAGCATTTTGCTGACACAGGCATGGAGCATTGTGATGATAAGGGTCATAGAGCACTTTGATGAGAAGCATCACGGATCATTGTGATTACAGGGGTCATGGACCATTGGGATGGCAAGGTCATGGATCATTGTGATGACAAGTGTCATGGAGCATTGGGCTGAAAATATTAATGGAGCATTGTGATGACTAGGGAATGGAGCATTGTGATGACTAGAGTCCCGGATCACTGTGTTGTCAGGGGTCATGGAGCGTTGTGATGACAGTGGTAATGGAGCATTATGATGATAGGGATCATGAAGCATTGTGATGAGAAGTTCCTGGAGAATTGGCGTGAAAATGTTCAGGAAGTATTGTGAGGACAGGGGTCATGGAGCATTGTGATGACAAGGGAATGGAGCACTGTGATGAAAGGTTCCTGGAGCACTGTGATGAGGAGACCATGGAGCCTCGTAATAAGAAGTCTCATGGAGCATTCTGATGAAAAGGGGCATGGAGTATTGTGATTACAGGGGTCTTGGAGCATTGTGATGACAAGGGCATGGAGCATTGTGATTACTGGTGTCTTGGAGCATTGTGATGAAATTGGCATGGATCATTGTTATGAAAATGGTATGGAGCCTTGTCATGACAGGGTTCTAGGAGCATACTGATGAGAAGTGTCAGGGAGCATTGTGATGACATGTGTATAGAGCATTGTGATGACAAAGGTCATGGAGCACTGTGATGAGAAGACCATGGATAACTGTGATGATGAGCTTCATGGGGCGTTGTGATGATAAGTGTTATGGAACATTGTGATCACAAGGATTTGGAGCATTGTGATGAGATAGATCATCGAATATTTTGATTTCATTGTGATGACAATAGCCTGAAGCATTCTGATGATGGTCATGTTGCATTTTGATGACAGGGTTCATGGAGCATTGAGATGCAAAGAGGCATGGAGCATTGTGATTAGAGGGTTCATGGAGCATTGTGATGAAAATTGCATGGAGCATTGAGATGCCAATTGTCATGGAGCTTTGTGATGACAAAAGTCATGGAGCATTTTGATGACAAGGGCGTGGTACATTGTGATGAGAAGGGCAGGGAGCATTGTGATGACAGGGTCATAGAGCAATTTGATGAAAAGTGTCATGGAATATTTTAATGACAGGGGTTATGGAACATTGTGATGTCAGGTTTCATGGAGCATTTTGATGAAAAGGATCATGGAGAATTATGATGACAGGGGTTATGGAACATTGTGATGTCAGGGTTCATTGAGCATTTTGAGGAAAAGTGTTATGGAGCATTATGATGACAGGGGTTATGGAATATTGTGATGTCAGGGGTCACCGAACTTTGTGATGATATGTGCATGTAGCATTGCAAAGACAAAAGTCATGGAATATTGTGATGACAGGGGTGAGGGAGTATTGTGGTGAATAGTGCTGTAACATTGTGATATCATTGGTGAGAAAGCATTTTGATGAGAAGTGCATGGAGAATTGTGATGACAAGATTTATGGAGCATCGTGGTGACAAGATTGTGGAGCACTGTGATGAGAAGCACAGGGTGCACTGTGATGACATGGGTCATGGAGCATTGATCTGACAAGCGCATGGAGCATTGTGATGACAAGGGTCATGGAGCATTGTGCGGAGAAAGGCATAGAGCATTGTGATGACAAGGGTCAAAGAGCATTGTGATGAAAAGTTATTGGACCATTGTGGTTGAATATGTCACAGAGACTGTTGATGACGAGGGCATGGACCATTGTGATGACAAAGGTCAAGAAGCATTGTGATGAATGGAGGCATGGAGCATTGTGATGACAGGCGTCATGGAGCATTGTGATAACAGGGACATGGAGCATTGTGATGACAAGGGAATGGAGCATTGGTCTAATAAGTTTCATGGATTATTGTGATGACTGTTGTAATGGCGCATTGTGATGACCAGGTCATGCAGTATTGTGAAGACAGGTGTCAGGGAGCATTGTGATGACATATGTAATGGCCCATAGTAATGACAATGGCATGGAGCATTGTGATGCCAAGTGTCATGGAGGATTCTGATGACAAAGGTAATGGAGCATTGTGATGACAAGTGTCAGGGAGAATTTTGCTGACAGGTGCAGGGAGAATTGTGATGAAAACGGTCATGAAGAATTCTGATGACAAGCTTGTGGAGTATTTTGATGACAATGGCATGGAACATTGTGATGAAAAAGGCATATGGCATTGTGATGACAAGTGTATTGAGATTTGTGATGACAAATGTCATCGAGCTTTGTGATGAGTAGGGCATGGAGTATTGTGATGACAGGCATCATGGAGCGTTGTGCTGACAAGTGTTATGAAACATTGTGATCACAAGGGTTTGGAGCATTGTGATGACAGAGGTCATGGATCATTTTGATTTCAAGGAGCATGGAGCATTGTAATGACAAGGGCATGAAGCAATGTGATCCCAAGGTTCATGGAGGACTGTGATGACAATGGTAATGGAGTATTTTGATGAAAAGCGAATAGAGCATTGCAATGACAAGGTCAGGTAGCATTTTGCCGACAAAGGCATGGAGCATTGTGATGACAGGTGTCATGGAGCAATGTGATGACAAGCGTCACGGAGCATTGTGAATACAGGGGTCATGGAGCATTGGGATGACAAGGGCATGGATCTTTGTGATGACAATTATCATGGAGCATTGGGCTGAAAATGTTCAAGGAGTATTGTTATGACAGGGATCATGGAGCATTTTGATGACAAGTTCCTGGAGCACTTTGATGAGAAGACAATGGAGACTTGTGATGACAAGTCTCATGGAGCATTCTGATGAAAAGGGACATGCAGCATTGTGATTACAGGGGTCTTGGAGCATTGTGATGACAAGGGCATGGAGCATTGTGAGGAGAAGGCCATGGAGCATTCTGATGACATGCGTCATTGAGCTTTGTGATGACAAGGGCATGGAGCATTGTGATTACAGGGGTCTTGGAGCATTGTGATGACAAGTGTCATGGAGCCTTGTGATGACAAGTCCGTGGAATATTGTGATGGCAGGGGTCATGGAACATTGTTATGATAGGGATAATGGAGCATTGTGATGAGAAGGACATGGAGCATTGTGAATACAAGGTTTATGGAGCATTACCATGACAAATTTGTGGACCTTTGTGATGAAAAGCGCGTAGCATATTGTGATGACAAGGGTCATGGAGCATTTTTCTGACAAAGGCATGGAGCATTTTGATGACAATGGTCACGAAGCATTGTGATGAAAAGCTCATGGAGCATTGTGGTTATAAAGGTCACAGAGCCTTGTGATAACGCGGTCATGGACCATTGTGATGACAAATGTTATGAAGCATTGTGATGACTGGAGTCATGGAGCATTGTGATGACAGTGGACATGGAGCATTGTGATGACAAGGGCATAGAGCATTTTGGTGACAGGGGCATGGAGCATTGGTCTGACAAGTTTCATAGATTATTGTGATGATAGTGGACATGGTGCATTGTGATGACAAGGGCATGGATCATTGTGATGAGAAGGTCATGCAGTATTGTGAAGACAGCTGTCAGGGAGCATTGTGATGACATATGTAATGGCCCATTGTTGTGACAATGGCATGGAGCATTGTGATGCCAAGTGTCATGGATGATTCTGATGACAAATGTAATGGAGCATTGTGATGACAATGGCTTGGAGCATTGTGATGACAAGGGTTAAGGAGCATTGTGCTGACCAGTTCATGGAGAATTGTGATGACAAGGGTCATGGAGCAATCTGATGACAAACTTGTGGAGTATTATGATGACAATGGCATGGAGCAGTGTGATTAAAACGGCATGGGGCATTGTGATGAAAAAGGCATGGAGCCTTTTCATGACAGAGTTCAAGGAGCATTCTGACGACAAGTGCAGGGAGCATTGTGATGACAAGTGTATTGAGAATTGTGATGACCAAGGTCATGGAGCATTGTGATGAAAAGGGCATGGAGTATTGTGATGACAGGCATCATGGAGCGTTGTGATGACAAGTGATATGGATCATTGTGATCACAAGGCTTTGGAGCATTTTGATGACAGATTTCATGGATCATTTTGATATCAAGGAACATGGAGCATTGTGATGACAAGGGCATAAAGCAATGTGATCCCAAGGTTCATGGAGGATTGTGATGACAATGGTAATGGAGTATTGTGATGACAAGCGCATAGAGCATTGTAATTACAAGGTCATTTAGCCTTTTGCTGACAATGTCATCTAGCATTGTGATGACAGGTGTCATGGAGCACTGTGATGACATGCATCACGGAGGATTGTGAACACAGGGGTCATGGAGCATTGGGTTGAAAAGGGCATGCATCATTGTGATGACAAGTATCATGGAGCATTGGGCTGAAAATATTCATGAAGTATTGTGATGACAGGGGACATGGAGAATTGTGATGACATAGGTCATGGAGAATTTTGATTTCATTGTGCTGACAATAGCCGGAAGCATTATAATGATGGGCATGATGCATTGTGATGACAGGGTTCATGGAGCATTGAGATGAAAAGGGGCATGGAGCATTGTGATTACAGGGGTCTTGAGCATTGTGATGACAAGGTCATGGAGCATTGTGATGAGAAAACCATGGAACATTCTGTTGATATGTGTCATGGAGCTTTGTGATGACAAGGGCATGGAGCATTGTGATTACAGGGGTCTTGGATCATTGTGATGACAAGTGTCATGGAGCCTTGTGATTACAAGTCCGTGGAACATTGTGATGGCAGGGGTCATGGAGCATTGTGATGAGAAGGGCATGGAGCATTGTGATTACATGGGCACGGAACACTGTGATACATGGGTCATGCAGGATTTTAATGACTAGGGCATGGAGCATTGTGATGAGAAATGCATCGAGCATTGTGATGACAAGTGTCATGGAGCTTTCTGATGACAAGGGCATGGAGCAATGTGATGAGAGGGTTCATGGAGCATTGTGATGACAATGACATGGAGCATTGTGATGCCATGTGTCATGGAGCTTTGTGATGACAAGTCATGGAGCATTTTGATGACAAGGGAATGGTTCATTGTGATGAGAAGTGCAGGGAGCATTTTGATGACCTGGTCATGCAGCAATTTGATAAAAAGTGTAATGGAATATTTTGATTGCATGGGTTATAGAACATTGTGATGTCAGGGTTTTTGGAGCTTTGGGATGAAAAGGGTCATGGAGCATTTTGATGACAGGTGTTATGGAACATTGTTATGTCAGGGGTCATGCAATATTGTGATGATAAAGGGATGTAGCATTGTGATGACAGGGTCATGGAACATTGTGATTCCAGGGCTGAGGGTGTATTGTGATGACTAGTGATGGAAAATTGTGATATCTATGGTGAGAGAGCATTTTGATGAGAAGTTCATGGACCATTGTGATAACAAAATTTATGGAGCATTGCAATCATAAGGTTGTGGACAGTTGTGATGAAATGTGCGTGGCACATTGTGATGACAATGGTCATGGAGCATTGTTCTGACAAAGACATGGAGCATTGTGATGACAAGTGTCCCAGAGAATGGTGAGGAAATGTTCATGGCGCATTGTGGTTACAAATGTCACAGAGCCTTGTGATGACGCGGACATGGACCATTGTGATGACAAACGTTATGAAGCATTGTGATGACTGGAGTCACGGAGCATTGGGATGACAGGGGAATGGAGCATTGGTCTGAAAAATTTCATAGATTATTGTGATGACCATGGGCATGGTGCATTGTGACGACAAGGGCATGGAGCATTGTGATGAGAAGGTCATGGAATATTGTGAAGAGAGATGTCAGGGAGCATTGTGATGACATATGTCATGGTCCATTGCGATGACAATGGCATGGAGCATTGTGATGCCAATTGTAATGGAGGATTGTGATGACAAATAAAATGGAGAATTGTGATGATTAGGGCTTGCAGCATTATGATGACAAGGGCCTTTGAGAATTTTCATGACAAGGTCGTGAAGCATTGTGATGACAAGATCCTGGAGCATTGTGATGACAAAGCTATGGAGCCTTGTGATGACAAGTCTCATGGAGCATACTGATGAAAAGGGGCATGGAGCATTGTGATTACAGGGGTCATGGAACATTGTGATGACAAGGGCATGGAACATTGTGAGGAGAAGACCAAGGAGCATTCTGATGGCATGCGCCATTGAGATTTGTGATGACAAGTGCATGGAGCATTTTGATTACATTGGTCTTGGAGCATTGTGATGAAAAGGGCATGGATCATTGTGATGAAAAAGGCATGGAGCCTTGTCATGACAGGGTTCAAGGAGCATACAGACAACAAGTGTCAGGGAGCATTTTGATGACAAGTGTATTGAGCATTGTGATGACAAAGGTCATGGAGCATTGTGATTAGAAGACCAAGGATAATTGTGATGACGAGCATCAAGGGGCATTGTGATGACAAGTGTTATGGAATATTGTGATCACAAGGGATTGGAGCATTGTTATGACAGAGATCATGGTGCATTTTGATTTCATTTTGATGACAATAGCATGAGGCATTATGATTATAGGCATGGTGCATTGTGATGACAGTGTTAATGGATCATTGAGATGAAAAAGGGCATGGAGCATTGTGATTACAGGGTTCTTTGAGTGTTGTGATGAGAAGGGTCATGGAGCCTTGTGATGACAAGGCCATGGAATATCGTGATGGCAGGGGCATGGAGCATTGTTATCAGAGGGTTAATGGAGCATTGTGATGGCAAGGGCATGGATCATTGTGATGAGAAGGCCATGTAGCATTCTGATGACATGTGTCATGGAGCATTGTGATGACAATGACATGGAGCATTGTGATGCCATGGGTCAGGGCTCTTTGAGATGACAAAGGTCATGGAGCATTTTGATGGCAAGGGCGTTGTGCTTTGTGATGAGAAGGGCAGGGAGAATTGTGATGACAGGTTCATGGAGCAATTTGTTGAAAATTTTCATGGAACATTTTGATGACAGGTGTTATGGAACATTGTGATGTCAGGGGTCATCGAACATTTTGATGATAAGTGCATGTAGCATTGTGAATACAGGAGTCATGGAACATTGTGATGACAGGTGGGAGGGATTATTGTGACAAATAGTGATGTAGCATTGTGATATCAATTGTGAGAGAGCATTTTGATGAGAAGTGCATGGAGGATTATGATGACAATGTTTATGGAGCATTGTGATGACAAGATTGTAGAGCACTGTGATGACAAGCGCATGGTGCATTGTGATGACATGTGTCATGGAGCATTGTGCTGACAAGCGCAAGTAGAATTGTGATGACAAGGGTCACGGAGCATTGTGCTGAGAAAGGCATAGAGGATTGTGATGACAAGGGTCAAAGAGCATTGTATGAAAAGTTCATGGGGCATTGTGGTTAAAATGGTCACAGAGACTGTTGATGACGAGGGCATGGACCATTGTGATAACAAATGTCATGAAGCATTGTGATGACTGGAGTCACGGAGGATTGTGATGACAGGGGTCAGGGAGCATTGTGATAAGTAGGGCATGGAGCACTGTGATGACAAGGGCATGGAACATTAGTCTAATAAGTTCCATGGATTGTTGTGATGACAGTTCGAATGGCACATTGTGATGACAAGGGCATGGAGCATTGTGATGACCAGGTCATGCAGTATTGTGAAGACAGGTGTCAGGGAGCATTGTGATGACATATGTAATGGCCCATTGTGATGACAATGGAATGGAGAATTGTGATGACCAGGTCATGCAGTATTGTGAAGAGAGGTGTCAGGGAGCATTGTGATGACATATGTAATGGCCCATTGTGATGACAATGGCATGGAGCATTGTGATGCCAAGTGTCATGGAGGATTCTGATGACAAAGGTTATGGAACATTGTGATGACAATGGCTTGGAGCATTGTGATGACATGGGACAGGGAGCATTGTGCTGACAATTGCATGGAGAATTGTGATGACAAGGGTCATGCAGCATTCTGATGACAAGCTTGTGGAGTATTTTGATGACAATGGCATGGAGCATTGTGATGAAAACCACATGCGGCATTGTGATGAAAATGTCATGGAGCCTTTTCGTGACAGGTTTCAAGGAGCATTCTGATGACAATGTCAGGGAGCATTGTGATGACATGTATATTGAGAATTGTGATGACAAAAGTTATGGAGCATTGTGATGAAAAGGGCATGGAGTATTGTGATGACAGGCATCATGGAGCGTTGTGATGACAAGTGTTATGGAAGATTGTGATCACAAGGGTTTGGAGCATTTTGATGACAGAGGTCATGGATCATATTGATTTAAAGGAGCATGGAGCATTGTGATGACAAGGGCATGAAGCAATGTGATCCCAAGGTTCATGGAGGATTGTGATGACAATGGACATGGAGTATTGTGATGACAAGCGCATAGAGCATTGTAATGACAAGGTTATGTAGCAATTTGCCGACAAAGGCATGGAGCATTGTGATGACATGTGTCATGGAGCACTGTGATGACAAGAGTCATGGACCATTGTGAATACAGGGGTCATGGAGCATTGGGATGACAAGGGCATGGATCATTTTGATGACAAGTGTCATGGAGCACTGGGCTGAAAATATTCATGGAGTGTTGTGATGACATGGGTCATGGAGCATAGTGATGTGTAGGGAATGGAGCATTGTGATGACAGGAGTCCCGTATCATTGTGTTGTCAGGAGTCATGGAGTGTTGTGATGACAGTGGTCATGGAGCATTGTGAAGATATTGGCCACGGAGTATTGTGATGTGTAGGTCGTGGAGCATTGAGCTGAATATGTTAATGGATTATTGTGATGACAGGGGTCATGGAGCATTGTGATGACAAGGGAATGGAGAATGGTGATGACAATATCCTGGATCTTTGTGATGAGATGACCATGGAGACTTGTGGTGAGAAATCTCACGGAGCATTCTGATGAAAAGGGGCATGGAGCATTGTGATTACAGGGGTCTTGGAGCCTTTTGATGACTAGGGCATGGAGCTTTGTGATGAGAAGGCCATGGGGCATTCTGATGACATGCTTCATGGAGTTTTGTGATGACAAGCACATGGAGCATTGTGATGACAGTGATCTTGGAGCATTGTGATGAAAAGGGCATGGATCATTGTGATGAAAACGTCATGGAGCCTTGTCATGACAGGGTTCAAGGAGCATAATGACATGTGTCAGGGAGCATTGTGATGACAAGTGTATTGAGCACTGTGATGACAAAGGTCATGGAGCATTGTGATGAGAATACCATGGATAATTGTGATGATGAGCGTCATGGGGATTTGTGATGATAAGTGTTATGGAACATTGTGATCACAAGGGTTTGGAGCATTATGATGACAGAGGTCATGGAGAATTTTGATAGAATTTTGATGACAATAGCCTGAAGCATTATGATGATGTGCATGGTGCATTGTGATGACAGGGTTCATGGAGCATTGAGATGCAAAGTGGCATGGAGCATTGTGATTACAGGGGTCTTGGAGCATTGTGATGTCAAGGGTCAGGGAGCCTTGTGATGACAAGGCCGTGGAACATTGTGATGGCAGGGTCATGGAGCATTTTTATGACAGAGGTAATGGAGCATTGTGATGAGAAGTGCATTGAGCATTGGCCCGAAAGTTTTCATGGATTATTTTGATGAGAGTGGGCATGGAGCACTGTGATGACAAGGGCACGGAACACTGTGATACATGGGTCATGGAGGATTGTGATGAAAACGGCATGGAGCATTTTGATGAGCAGGGCATCGAGCATTGTGATGACAAGTGTCATGGAGCATTGTGATGACAAGGGCATGGAGCAATGGGATGAGAGCGTTCAGGGAGCATTGTGATGAAAATGACATGGAGCATTGTGATGCCAAGGGTCATGGAGCTTTGTGATGACAACGGTCATGGAGCATTTTGATGACAAGCGTGTGGTGCATTGTGATGAGAAGGAAAGGGAGCATTTTGATGACAGTTTCATGCTGCAATTTGATGAAAAGTGTCATGTAACATTTTGACGACAGGGGTTACAGAACATTGTGATGCCATGGGTCATGGAGCTTTGGGCTGAAAAGTGTCATGGAGCATTGTGATGACAGTGGTTATGGAATATTGTGATGTCACGGGTCATGGAACATTGTGATTACAGGGTTGAGGGAGGATTGTGATGACTAGTGATGGAACATTGTGATATATCAGGTGAGAGAGCATTTGGATGAGAAGTGCATGGACCATTGTGATTACAAGGTTTATGGAGCATATCGATGACAAGGTTGTGGATCATTGTGATGAAAAGCGCATGGCACATCGTGATGACAAGGGTCATGGAACATTGTTCTGACAAAGGCATGGAGCATTGGGATAAGAAGTGTCACGGAGCATTGTGATGAAAAGTTCATGGAGCATTGTGGTTACAAAAGTCACAGAGCCTTGTGATGACGCGGGCATGGACCGTTGTGATGACAAACGTTATGAAGCATTGTGATGACTGGAGTCACGGAGCATTGTGATGTCAAAAATAATTTAGCATTGTGATGACAATGGCTTGGAGCATTGTGATGACAAGGTTCAGGGAGCATTGTGCTGACAAGTGCATGGATAACTGTGATGAAAAAGGTCATGGAACATTCTGATGACAATCTTGTGGAGTATTTTGATGACAATGGCATGGAGCATTGTGATGAAAATGGCATGGGGCATTGTGATTAGAAAAGCATGGAGCCTTTTCGTGACAGGTTTCAAGGAGCATTCTGACGGCAAGTTTCTGGAAGCATTGTAATGACAAGTGTATTAGAATTGTGATGACAAAGGTTATGGAGCATTGTGATGAAAAGGCCGTGGAGTATTGTGATGACAGGCATCATGGAGCGTTGTGATGACAAGTGTTATGGAACATTGTGATAACAAGGGTTTGGAGCATTGTGGTGACAGAGGTCATGGATCATTTTGATTTCAAGGAGCATGGAGCATTGTGATGACAAGGGTATGAAGCAATGTGATCCCAAGGTTCATGGAGGATTGTGATGACAATGGTAAAGGAGTATTGTGATGACAAGCGCACAGAGCATTGTAATGACAAGGTCATGTAGCATTTGCTGACAAAGGCATGGAGCATTGTGATGACAGGTGTCATGGAGCACTGTGATGACAAGCGTCACGGAGCATTGTGAATACAGTGGTCATGGAGCATTGGAATGACAAGGGCATGGTTCAATGTGATGACAAGTGTCATGGAGCATTGGGCTGACAATGTTCATGGAGTATTGTGATGACAGGGGTCATGGAGCATTGTGATGACTTGGGAATGGAGCATTTTGATGACAAGAATTCCGGATCATTGTGTTGTCAGGTGTCATGGAGTGTTGAGATGACAGTGGTCATGGTGCATTGTGATGATATTGGCCATGGAGAATTGTGATGAGTAGGTCGTGGAGCATTGTGATTACAGGTGTCTTGATGCATTGTGATGAAAAGGGCATGTATCATTGTGAAGAAAAAGGCATTGAGCCTTGTCATGACAGTGTTCAAGGAGCATACTTACGACAAGTGTCAGGTAGCATTGTGATGACAAGTGTTTTGAGCATTTGATGACAAAGGTCATAGAGCATTGTGATGAGAAGACCATGGATAATTGTGATGATGAGCGGCATGGGGTGTTGTGATGATGTCTTATGGAACATTGTGATCACAAGGGTTTGGAGCATTATGATGACAGATGTCATGGAGAATTTAGATTTCATTGTGATGACAATAGCATGAAACATTATGATGATGGGCATGGTGCATTGTGATGACTGGGTTCATGGAGCATTGAGATGAAAAGTGGAATGGAGCATTGTGATTACCGGGGTCTTGGAGCATTGTGATGGCTAGGGCATGGAGCATGGTGATGAGAAGGCCATGGAAAATTCTGATGACATGCATCATGGAGCACTGTGATGACAAGGGCATGGAGCATTGTGATTACAGGGGTCTTGGGGAATTGTGATGACAAGGATCATGGAGCCTTGTGATGACATGCCGTTGAACAATGTGATGGCAGGTGTCATGGAGGATTGTTATGACAGAGTTAATGGAACATTGTGATGAGAAGGGCATTGAGCTTTGGTCTAAAATATTTCATGGATTATTGTAATGAGAGTGGGCATGGAGCATTGGGATGACAAGGGCACGGAACACTGTGATACATGGTTCATTGAGGATTGTAATGACCAGGACATGGAGCATTGCGATGAGAAGGGTATTGAGCATTGTGATGACAAGTGTCATGGAGCTTTGTGATGACAAGGGCATGGAGAAATGTGATGAGAGTGTTCCTGGAGCATTGTGATGACAATGACATGGAGCATTGTGATGCCAAGGGTCATGGAGATTTGTGATGACAAATAACAGGGAGCATTTCGATGACAATGGTGTGGTGCATTGTGATGAGAAGGGCAGGGAGCATTTTCATTACAGGTTCATGCAGAAATTTGATTAAAATATAATGGAATATTTTGAGAACAGGGGTTATAGAACATTGTGACGTCAGGTGTCATGGAGCTTTGGGATGAAAAGGGTCATGGAGCATTTTGATTACAGGGGTTATGGAACATTGTGATGTCCGGGATCATGGAACATTGTGATGATAAGGTTATGTAGCACTGTGATGACAGGGGTCATGGAACATTACGATTACAGGAGTGAGGGAGTATTGTGATGACTAGTGATGGAACATTGTGATATCTCTGGTGAGAGAGCATTTGGATGAGAAGTGCATGGAGCATTGGGATTACAAGGTTTATGAAGCATAGCGATGACAAGGTTGTGGACCGATTTGATGAAAAGCACGTGGCACATTGTGATGACAAGGGTCATGGAGCATTGTTCTGACAAAGGCATGGAGCATTGTGATGACAAGGGTCACGGAGCATTGTGATGAAAAGTTCATGGAGCATTTTGGTTACAAAGGTCACAGAGCCTTGTGATGACACGGGCAAGGTCCGTTTTGATGACAAACCTTATGAAGCATTGTGATGACTGGAGTCACGGAGCACTGTGATGATAGGGGTCATGGAGCATTGTGATGACATTGGCATGGAGCGTTGTGATGACAGGGGCATGGAGCATTGGTCTGACAAGTTTCATAAATTATTGTGATGACAGTGGACATGGTGCATTGTGATGACAAGGGTATGGATCATGGTGATGAGAAGGTCATGGAGTATTGTGAAGACAGGTGTCAGGGAGCATTGTGATGACATATGTCATGGTCCATTGCGATGATAATGGCATTGAGCATTGTGATGCCAAATGTAATGGAGGATTGTGATGACAAATAAAATGGAGCATTGTGATGACTAGGGCTTTGAGCACTATGATGACAAGGGCAATTGAGAATTTTCATGACAACGTCGTGAAGCATTGTGATGACAAGGTCCTGGAGCATTGTGATGAGAAATCCATGGAGCCTTGTGATGACAATCTCATATAGCATACTGATCAAAAGGGACATGGACCATTGTGATTACAGGGGTCTTGGCACATTGTGATGACAAGGGCATGGATCATTGTGAAGAGAAGGCCAAGGAGCATTCTGAGGACATGCGTCATTGAGCTTTGAGATGACAAGCGCATGGAGCATTGTGATTACAGGGGTCTTGTAGCATTGTGATGAAAAGGGCATGGAATATTGTGATGAAAAATGCATGGAGCCTTGCCATGACAGTGTTCAAGGAGCAAACAGACAACAAGTGTCATGGAGCATATTGATGACAAGTGTATTCAGCATTGTGATGACAAATGTCATTGAACATTGTGATGAGAAGGCCATGGAGCATTCTGATGACATGTGTCATGGAGCTTAGTGATGACAAGGGCATGGAGCAATGTGATGCCAAGGGTCATTGATATTTGTGATGACAAAGGTCATGGAACATTTTGATGACAAGGGCGTTGTGCATTGTAATGAGAAGTGCATGGAGCATTGTGATGACATGGTCACGGAGAAATTTGATGAAAAGTGTCAAGGAACATTTTGATGACAGGGGTTATAGAACATTGTGATGTCATGGGTCATCGAACATTGTGATGATAAGTGCATGTAGCATTGTGATGACAGGAGTCATGGAACATTGTGATGACAGAGATGAGCGAGTATTGTGTCGAATAGTGAAGTAACATTGTGATATCAGTGGTGAGAAAGCATTTCGATGAGAAGGGCATGGAGCATTGTGATGACAAGGTTTATGGAGAATTGTGATGACAAGATTGTGGAGCACTGTGATGACAAGCGCATGGTGCATTGTGATGACATGTGTCATGGAACATTGTGCTGACAAGCGCCTGGAGCATTGTGAGGACAAGGGTCAAGGAGCATTGTGCTGAGAAAGGCATAGAGCATTGTGATGACAAGGGTCAAAGAGAATTGTGATGAAAAGTTCATGGAGCATTGTCGTTAAAAAGGTCACAGAGACTGCTGATGATGAGGGCATGGACCATTGTGATGACAAAGGTCATGAAGCATTGTGATGACTGGAGTCACGGAGCACTGTGATGACAGGGGTCATGGAGCATTGTGATGAAAAGGGGCATGGAGCATTGTGATGACAAGGGCATGTATCATTGGTCTCATAATTTTCATGGATTATTGCGATGACTGTTGGAATGGTGCATTGTGGTGACAAGGGCATGGAGCATTGTGATAAAGAGGTCATGGTGTATTGTGAAGACTGGTGTCATGGAGCATTGTGATGACAGGTTTCATGCAGCATTGTGATGACTAGGGAATGGAGCATAGTAATGAAAAGAGTCCCGGATCATTGTGTTGTCAGGTGTCATGGAGTGTTGTGATGACAGTTGTCATGGTGCATTGTGATGATATTGGTCATGGAGCATTGTGATGAGAAGGTTATGGAGCATTGTGCTGATAATATTCATGGAGTATTGTGATGACAATGGTCATGGAGCATTGTGATGACAAGGGAATGGAGCATGGTGATGACAAGGTCATGTAGCATTGTGATGCGAAGTCCTTGGAGGCTTGTGATGACAAGTTTCATGGAGAATTCTGATGAAAAGTGGCATGGATCATTGTGATTACAGTGGTCTTGGAGCATTGTGATGACAAGGGCATGGAGCATTGTCAGAGACGGCCATGCAGCATTCTGATGTCATGGGTCATGGAGCTCTGTGATGACAAGGGCTTGGAGCATTGTGATTACAGGTGTCTTGGAGCACTGTGATGAAAAGGGCACGGATCATTGTGATGAAAATGTCATGCAGACTTGCCATGACAGGGTTAATGGAGCATACTGAAGACAAGGGTCAGGGAGCATTGTGATGACAAGTGTATTGAGCACTGTGATGACAAAGGTCATGGAGCATCGTGATGAGAAGACCATGGATAATTGTCATGATGAGCGTCATGGTGTGTTGTGATGATAAGTGTTATGGAACATTGTGATCACAAGGGTTTGGAGCATTATGATGACAGAGCTCATGGAGAATATTGATTTCATTGTGATGACAATAGCCTGAAGCATTATGATGATGGGCATGGTGCATTGTGATGACAGGGATCATGGAGCATTTAGATGAAAAGGGGCATGGAACATTGTGTTTACAGTGGTCGTGGAGCATTGTGATGACAAGGGCATGGTGCATTGGTCTAATAAGTTTCATGGATTATTGCGATGACAGTTGGAATGGCGCATTGTGATGACAAGGGCATGGAGCATTGTGATGACCAGGTCATGCAGTATTGTGAAGACAGGTGTCAGGGAGCATTGTGATGACATATGTAATGGCCCAATGTGATGACGATGGCATGGAGCATTGTGATGCCAAGTGTCATGGAGGATTCTGATGACAAAGTTAAAAGAGCATTGTGATGACAATGGCTTGGAGCATTGCGATGACAAGGGTCAAGGAGCATTGTGTTGAGAAGTGCATGGAGAATTGTGATGACAAGGGTCATGGAGCATTTTGGTGACAAGCTTGTGGAGTATTTTGAGGACAATGGCATGGAGCATTGTGATGAAAACTGCATGGGGCATTGTGATGAAAGAGGCCTGGAGCCTTGTGATGACAGGTCTCATGGAGCATACTGATGAAAAGGGGCATGGAGCATTCTGATTACAGGGGTCTTGGAACATTGTGATAGCAAGGGCATGGAGCACTGTGATGACAAGGGCATGGAGCATTGGTCTAATAAGTTTCATGGATTATTGTGATGACAGTTGGAATGGCGCATTGTGATGACAGTGGTCATGGAGCATTGTGATGATACTGCTCATGGAGCATTGTGATAAGACCGTCATGGAGCATTGGGTTGAAAATGTTCATAGAGTATTGTGATGACAGGTGTCAAGGAGCATTGTGATGACAAGGGAATGGAGCATGGTAATGACAAGGTCCTCGAGCATTGTGATGAGATGACGATGGAGACTTGTGATGACAAGTCTCATGGAGCATTCTGACGAAAAGGGGCAAGGATCTTTGTGATTACAGGGGTCTTGGAGCCCTGTGATGACAAGGGCATGGAGCATTGTGAGGAGAAGGCCATGGAACATTCTGATGGCATGCGTCATGGAGCTTTGTGATGACAAGGGCATGGAGCATTGTGATTACAGTGGTCTTGGAGCATTGTGATGACAACGGTCATGTAGCCTTTTGATGACAAGGCCGTGGAACACTGTGATGGCAGCGGTCATGGAGCATAGTTATGACAGAAGTAATGGAGCATTGTGATGAGAAGGGCATTGAGCATTGGTCTGAAATGTTTCATGGATTATTGTGATGAGAGTGGGCATGGAGCATTGTGATGACCAGGGCACGGAACACTGTGATACATGGTTCATGGAGGATTGTAATGACAAGGGCATGGAGCATTGTGATGAGACGGGCATCGAGCATTGTGATGAAAAGTGTCATGGAGCTTTGTAATGACAAGTGCATGGAGCAATGTGATGAGAGGGTTTATGGAGCATTGTGATGACAATGACATGGAGCATTGTGATGCCAAGGGTCATGGAGTTTGTGATGACAAATTTCATAGAGCATTTTGATGACAAGCGTGTGGTGCATTGTGATGACAAGGGCAGGGAGCATTTTGATGACACGTTCATGCAGCAATTTGATGAAAAGTGTAATGGAATATTTTGATGACAGGTGTTATAGAACATTGTGATGCCAGGGGTCATGGAGCTTTGGGATGAAAAGGGTCATGGAGCATTTTGATGACAGGGGTTATGGAACATTGTGATGTCAGGGGTCATGGAACATTGTGCTGATAAGGGGATGTAGCATTGTGATGACAGGGGTCATGGAACACTGTGCTTACAGGGGTGAGGGAGGATTGTGATAACTAGAGATGGAATATTGTGATATCTCAGGTGACAGAGCATTTGGATGAGAAGTGTATGGAGCATTGTGATTACAAGGTTTATGGAGCATAGCGATGACAAGGTTGTTTATCAATGTGATGAAAAGCGTGTGGCACATTGTGATGACAAGGGTCATGGAGCATTGTTCTGACAAACGCATGGAGCATTGTGATATCAAGGGTCACGGAGCATTGTGATAAATTGTTCATGGAGTATTGTGGTTACAAAGGAAACAGAGCCTTTTGATGACGCGAGCATGGACCGTTGTGTTGACAAACGTTATGAAGCATTGTGATGACTGGAGTCACGGAGCATTGTGATGACAGGGGTAATGGAGCATTGTCATGATACTGCTCATGGAGCATTGTGATCACAGGGGCATGGAGCATTGGTCTTACACGTTTCATAGATTATTGTGATGACAGTGGACATGGTGCATTGTGATGACAAGGGCATGGAGCATTGTGAGGAAAAGGTCATAGAATATTGTGAAGACAGGTGTCAGGGAGCATTCTGATGACATATGTCATGGTCCATTGCGATGACATTGGCAGGGAGCATTTAGATGCCAAATGTAATGGAGGATTGTGATGACAAATATAATAAAGCATTGTGATGACTAGGGCTTGGAGCATAATGATGACAAGGGCCATTGAGGATTTTCATGACAATGTCGTGAAGCATTGTGATGACAAGGTCCTGGAGCTTTGTGAATAGAAAAACATGGAGCCTTGTGAAGACAAGTCTCAGGGAGCATACTGATGGAAATGAGCATGGAGCATTCTGATTACAGGGGTCTTGGAACTTTGTGATAACAAGGGCATGGAGCATTGTGATTAAAAAGCGATGGAGCATTGCTCTAATAAGTTTCATGGATTATTGTGATGACAGATGGAATGGCACATTGTGATGACAAGGGCATGGAGCATTGTGATGACCAGGTCAGGCAGTATGGTGAAGACAGGTGTCAGGGTGCATTGTGATGACATATGTAATGGCCCATTGTGATGACAATGGCATGGCACATTGTGATGCCAGGTGTCATGGAGGAGTCTGATGACAAGTGTCAAGGAGCATTGTGATGACAAGTGTCATGGAGGATTCTGATGACAAAGGTAATGGAGCACTGTGATGACAAAGGCTTGGAGCATTGTGATTACAAGGGTCATGGAGCATTTTGATGAGAAAGGCATAGAGCATTGTGATGACAAGGGTAAAGAGCATTGTGATGAAAATTTCATGGAGCATTGTGGATAAAAATGTCACAGAGACTGTTGATGACAAGGGCATGGACCATTGTGATGACAAAGGTCATGAAGCATTGTGATGACTGGAGTCACGGAGCATTGTGAAGACTGGGTTCATGGAGCCTTGTGATAACAAGGGCATGGAGCATTGTGATGACAACGGCATGGAACTTTGGTCTAAGTTTCATGGATTATTGCGATGACAGTTGGAATGGCGCATTCTGATGAAAAGGGCATGGAGCATTCTGATGACCAGATCATGCAGCATTGTGAAGACAGGTGTCAGGGAGCATTGTGATGACATATGTAATGGCCCATTGTGATGACAATGGCATGGAGCATTGTGATGCCAAGTGTCATGGAGGATTCTGATGACAAACGTAATGGAGCATTGTGATGACAATGGCTTGGAGCATTGTGATGACAAGGGTCAGGGAGCATTGTGCTGAAAAGTGCATGGAGAATTGTGATGACAAGTGTCATGGAGCATTCTGATGACAAGCTTGTGGAGTATTTTGATGACAATGGCATGGAGCATTGTGATGAAAACAGCATGGGGATTTGTGTGGAAAAAGGCATGGAGCCTTTTCGTGACAGGGTTCAAGGAGCATTCTGATGACAAGTGTCAGGGAGCATTGTCATGACATGTATATTGAGAATTGTGATGACAATTGTCCTGGAGCATTGTGATGTAGAGGACATGGAGTATTGTGATGACAGGCATCATGGAGCGTTGTGATGACAACTATAATGGAACACTGTGATCACAAGGTTTTGGAGCATTGTGATGACAGAGGTCATGGATTATTTTGATTTCAAGGAGCATGGAGCATTGTGATGACAAACGAATGTAGCAATGTGATCCCAATGTTCATGGAGGATTGTGATGACAATGGAAATGGAGTATTGTGATGGCAAGCGCATAGAACATTGTAATGACAAGGTCATGTAGCATTTTGCTGACAAAGGCATTGAGCATTGTGATGACATGTGTCATGGAGCACTGTGATGACAAGCGTCACGGAGCATTGTGAATACAGGGGTCATGGAGCATTGGGATGACAACGGCATGGATCATTGTGATGACAAGGGTCATGGAGCATTGGGCTGAAAATGTTCATGGAGTATTGTGATGACAGGGGTCATGGAGCATTGTGATGACAGAGGTCATGGAGAATTTTGATTTCATTGTGCTGACCATAGCCGGAAGCATTATGATGATGGGCATGATGCATTGTAATGACAAGGGCATGGAGCATTGTGATGAGAAGGGCATCGAGCATTGTGATGACATGTGTCATTTAGCTTTGTGATGACAAGAGCATGGAGCAATGTGATTAGAGGGTTCATGGAACATTGTGATGACAATGACATGGAGCATTGTGATGCCGATGGTCATGGAGCTTTGTGATGACAATGGTCATGGAGCATTTTGATGACAAGTGTGTGGTGCATTGTGATGAGAATGGCAGGGAGCATTTTGATGACAGGGTCATGCAGCAATTTGATGAAAAGTGTAATGGAACCTTTTGATGACAAGGGTTATAGAACATTGTGATGCCAGGTGTCATGGAGCTTTGGGATGAAAAGTGTCATGGAACATTTTGATGACAGGCGTTATGGAACACTGTGATGTCAGGGGTCAGGGAACATTGTGCTGATAAGGGAATGTAGCATTGGGATGACAGGGGTCATGGAACATTGTGATAACTGGGGTGAGGGAGGATTGTGATGACTTGTGATGGAACATTGTGATATCTCATGTGAGAGAGCATTTGGATGAGAAGTGCATGGAGCATTGTGATTACAAGGTTTATGGAGCATAGCGTTGACAACGTTGTGGATCACTGTGATGAAAAACGCATGGCACTTTGTGATGACAAGGGTCATGGAGCATTGTGATGACAAGGGCATGGAGTATTGTGGTGACAGGCATCATGGAGCGTTGTGATGACAAGTGTTATGGAACATTGTGATCACAAGTGTTTGGAGCATTGCAATGACAGAGGTCATGGATCATTTTGATTTCAAGGAGCATGGAGCATTGTGATGACTATGGCATGAAGCAGTGGGATCCCAAGGATCTTGGAGGATTGTGATGACATTGGTAACGGAGTATTGTGATGACAAGCGCATAGAGCATTTTAATGACAAGGTCATGTAGCATTTTGCTTGCAAAGGCATGGAGCATTGTGATGACAGGTGTCATGGAGCACTGTGATGACAAGCATCACGGAGCATTTTGAATACAGGGGTCATGGAGCATTGGGATGACAAGGGCATGGATCATTGTGATGACAAGTGTCATGGAGCATTGAGCTGAAAACGTTCATGGAGTATTGTGATGACAGGGGTCATGGGGCATTGTGATTACAGAGGTCTTGGAGCATTGTGATGACAAGAGTCCCGGATCATTGTGTTGTCAGGTGTCATGGAGTGTTGTGATGACAGTGGTCATGCAGCATTGTGAAGATATTGGTCATGGAGCATTGTGATGAGAAAGTCATGGAGCATAGGGCTAAAAATGTTCATGGAGTATTGTGATGACAGGTGTCATGGAACATTGTGATGACAAGGGAATGGAGCATGGTGATGACAAGGTCCTGGAGCATTGTGATGAGATGACCATGGAGACTTGTGATGACAAGTCTCATGGAGAATTCTGATGAAACGGGGCATGGAGCATTGTGAATACAGGGGTCTTCAGCATTGTGATGACAAGGGCATGGAGCACTGTGAGGAGAAGGCCATGGAACATTCTGATGTCATGCGTCATGGAGCTTTGTGATGACAATGGCATGGAGCTTTGTGATTCCAAGGGTCATTGAGCTTTGTGATGACAAAGGTCATGGAGCCTATTGATGCCAAGGGTGTGGTGCATTGTTATGAGAAGGGCAGGGAGCATTTTGATGACAGGGTCATGCAGCAATTTGATGAAAAGTGTAATGGAACATTTTGTTGACAGGGGTTATACAACATTGTGATGCCAGGGGTCATGGAGCTTTGGGATGAAATGGGTCAAGGAGCACTTTGATGACAGGGGTTATGGAATATTGTGATGTCAGGTGTCATGGAACATTGTGCTGATAAGGGGATGTAGCATTGTGATGACAGGGTTCATGGAACATTGTGCTGATAAGGGGATGTAGCATTGTGATGACAGGGGTCATGGAACATTGTGATTACTGGGGTGAGGGCGGAGTGTGATGACTAGTGATGGAACATTGTGATATCTCATGTGAGAGAGCATTTGGATGAAAAGTGCATGGAGCATTGTGATTACAATGTTTATGGGGCATAGCAATGACAAGGTTGTGGATCATTGTGATGAAAATCACATGGAACATTGTGATGACAAGGGTCATGGAGCATTGTTCTGACAAAGACATGGAGCATTGTGATGAGAAGATTCACGGAGCATTGTGATGAAATGTTCATGGAGCATTGTGGTTACAAATGTCACAGAGCCTTGTGATGACGCGGGCATGGACCGTTGTGATGACAAACGTTATGAAGCATAGTGATGACTGGAGTCAGGGAGCGTTGTGATGACAGGGGTCATGGAGCATTTTGATGACAAGGGCATGGAGCTTTGTGATGACAGGGGCATGGAACATTGGTCTGACATGTTTCCTAGATTATTGTGATGACAGTGGACATGGTGCATTGTGATGACAAGGGCATGGAGCATTGTGATGAGAAGGCCAGGGACTATTGTGAAGACAGGTGTCAGGGAGCATTGTGATGACATATGTCATGGTCCATTGCGATGAGAATGGCATGGAGCATTGTGATGACAAGGGAATGTAGTATTGTGAAGACAGGTGTCAGGGAGCATGGTGATGACATATGTCATGGTCCATTGCGATGACAATGGCAGGGAGCATTGTGATGCCAAATGTAATGGAGGATTGTGATGACAAATATAATGGAGCATTGTGATGACTAGGGCTTGGAGCATTATGATGACAAGGGCCATTGAGAATTTTCATGACAATGTCGTGAAGCATTGTGGTGACAAGTTCCTGGAGCATTGTGATGAGAAAACCATGGAGCCTTGTGATGACAAGTCTCATGGAGCATACTGATGAAAAGGGGCATGGTGCATCCTGATTAGAGGGGTCTTGGAACATTGTGATAACAAGGGCATGGAGCTTTGTGATGACAAGTGCATCGAGCATTGGTCTAATAAGTTTCATGGATTATTGTGATGACAGTTGGAATGGCGCATTGTGATGACAAGGGCATGGAAAATTGCGATGACCAGGTCATGCAATATTGTGAAGAGAGGTGTTAGGGAGCATTGTGATGACATATGTAATGGCCCAATGTGATGACAATGGCATGGAGCATTGTGATGCCAAGTGTCATGGAGTATTCTGATGACAAAGGTAATGGAGCATTGTGATGACAATGGCTTGGAGCATTGTGATGACAAGGGTCAGGGAGAATTGTGCTGACAAGTGCATGGAGAATTGTGATGACAATGGTCATGGAGCATTCTAATGACAAACTTGTGGAGTATTTTGATGACAATGGCACGGAGCATTGTGATGAAAATTGCATGGGGCTTTGTGAAGAAAAAGGCATGGAGCCTTTTCGAGACAGGGTTCAAGGAGCATTCTGACGACACGTGTCAGGGAGCATTGTGATGACAAGTGTATTGAGAATTGTGATGACAATGGTCATGGAGCATTGTGATGAAAAGGGCATGGAGTATTGTGATGACAGGCATCATGGAGCGTTGTGATGAAAAGTGTTATGGAACATTGTGATCACAAGTGTTTGGAACTTTGTAATGACAGAGGTCATGGATCATTTTGATTTCAAAGAGCATGGAGCATTGTGATGACTAGGGCATGAAGCAATGTGATCCCAAGGTTCATGGAGGATTGTGATGACAATGGTAATGGAGTATTGTGATGACAAGCACATAGAGCATTGTAATGACAATGTCATGTAGCATTTTGCTGACAAAGGCATGGAGCATTGTGATGACAGGTGTCATGGAGCACTGTGATGACAAGCGTCACGGAGCATTGTGAATACAGGGGTCATGGAGCATTGGGATGAGAAGGTCATGGAGCATTGGGCTGAAAATGTTCATTGAATATTGTGATGACAGGGGTCCTGGAGCATTGTGATGACAAGGTCCTGGAACATTGTGATGAGAAGACCATGGAGACTTGTGATGACAAGTCTCATGGAGCATTCTGATGAAAAGGGGCATGGAGCATTGTGATTACAGGGGTGTTGGAGCTTTGTGATGACAAGGGCATGGAGTATTGTGATGACAGGCATCATGGAGCGTTGTGATGACAAGTGTTATGGAACAATGTGATCACAAGTGTTTGGAGCATTGCGATGACAGAGGTCATGGATCATTTTGATTTCAGGGAGCATGGAGCATTGTGATGACTAGGGCATGAAGCAATGTGATCCCAATGTTCTTGGAGGATTGTGATGACAATGGTAATGGTGTATTGTGATGACAAGCGCATAGAGCATCGTAATGACAAGATCATGTAGCATTTTGCTGACAAAGGCATGGAGATTTGTGATGACAGGTGTCATGGAGCACTGTGATGACAAGCATCACGGAGCATTGTGAATACAGGGGTCATGGAGCATAGGGATGACAAGGGCATGGATCATTGTGATGACAAGTTTCATGGAGCACTGGGCTGAAAATGTTCATGGAGTATTGTGATGACAGGGGTCATGGAGCATTGTGATGACAAGGGAATGAAGCACGGTGATGACAAGGTCCTGGAGCATTGTGATGAGATGACCATGGAGACTTGTGATGACAAGTCTCAAGGAGCATTCTGATGAAAAGTGGCATGGAGCATTGTGATTACAGGGGTCTTGGAGCATTGTGATGACAAGAGTCCTGGATCATTGTGTTGTCAGGTTTCATGGAGTGTTGTGATGACAGTGGTCACGTAGCATTGTGATGATAATGGTCATGGCACATTGTGATGAGAAGGTCATGGAGCATTGGGGTGAAAATGTTCATGGAATATTGTGATGACAGGTGTCATGGAGCATTGTGATGACTAGGGAATGGAGCGTGGTGATGATAAGGTCCTGGAGCATTGTGATGAGAAGACCAAGGAGACTTGTGATGACAAGTCTCATGGAGCATTCTGATGAAAAGGGGCATGGAGCATTGTGATTACAGGGGTCTTGGAGCATTGTGGTGACAAGGGCATGGAGCAGTGTGAGGAGAAGGCCATGGAACATTCTGATGACATGCATCATGGAGCTTTTTGATGACAATGGCATGGAGCATTGTGATTACAGAGGTCTTGGATCATTGTGATGACAAGGGTCATGGAGCCTTGTGATGACAAGGCCTTGGAACATTGTGATGGCAGGGGTCATGGAGGATTGTTATGACAGAGGTAATGGAGCATTGTGATGAGAAGGGCATTGAGCATTGGTCTGAAATGTTTCATGGATTATTGTGATGAGAGTGGGCATGGAGCATTGTGATGACAAGGGTACGTACACTGTGATACATGCGTCATGGGGGGCTGTAATGAAAAGGGCATGGAGCATTGTGATGAGAAGGGCATCGAGCATTGTGATGACAAGTGTCATGGAGCTTTGTGATGACAAGGGCATGGAGCAATGTGATGAGATGGTTCATGGAACATTGTGATGACAATGACATGGAGGATTGTGATGCCAAGGGTCATGGAGCTTTGTGATGACAAAGGTCATGGAGCATTTTGATGACAAGTGTGTGGTGCATTGTGATGAGAATGACAGGGAGCATTTTGATGACAGGGTCATGCAGCAATTTGATGAAAAGTGTAATGGAAACTTTTGATGACAGGGGCTATAGAATATTGTGATGCCAGGGGTCATGGAGCTTTGGGATGAAAAGGGTCATGGAACATTTTGATGACAGGCGTTAAGGAACACTGTGATGTCAGGTGTCAGGGAACATTGTGCTGATAAGGGGATGTAGCATTGGGATGACAGGGGTCATGGAACATTGTGATAACTGGGGTGAGGGAGGATTGTGATGACTTGTGATGGAACATAGTGATATCTCATCTGACAGAGCATTTGGATGAGAAGTGCATGGAGCATTGTGATTACAAGGTTTATGGAGCAGAGCGATGACAAGGTTGTGGATCACTGTGGTGAAAATCGCATGGCACTTTGTGATGACAAGGGTCATGGAGCATTGTGATGACAAGGGCATGGAGTATTGTGATGACAGGCATCATGGAGCGTTGTGATGACAAGTGTTATGGAACATTGTGATCACAAGTGTTTGGAGCATTGCGATGACAGAGGTCATGGATCATTTTGATTTCAAGGAGCATGGAGCATTGTGATGACTATGGCATGAAGCAGTGGGATCCCAAGGATCTTGGGGATTGTGATGACATTGGTAATGGAGTATTGTGATGACAAGCGCATAGAGCATTGTAATGTCAAGGTCATGTAGCATTTTGCTTACAAAGGCATGGAGCATTGTGATGATAGGTGTCATGGAGCACTGTGATGACAAGCATCACGGAGCATTGTGAATACAGGGGTCATGGAGCATTGGGATGACAACGGCAGGGATCATTGTGATGACAAGTGCGATGGAGCATTGGGCTGAAAATGTTCATGGAGTATTGTGATGACAGGTGTCATGGGGAATTGTGATTACAGAGATCTTGGAGCATTGTGATGACAAGAGTCCCGGATCATTGTTTTGTCAGGTGTCATGGAGTGTTGTGATGACAGTGGTCATGCAGCTTTGTGATGATATTGGTCATGGAGCATTGTGATGAGAAGGTCATGGAGCATAGGGCTAAAAATACACATGGAGTATTGTGATGACAGGTTACATGGAGCATTGTGAAGACAAGGGAATGGAGCATGGTGATGACAAGGTCCTGGAGCATTGTGATGAAATGACCATGGAGATTTGTGATGCCAAGTCTCATGGAGCATTCTGAAGAAACGGGGCATGGAGCATTGGGATTACAGGGGTCTTGGAACATTGTGATGACAAGGGCATGGAGCACTGTGAGGAGAAGGCCACGGAACATTCTGATGACATGCGTCATGGAGCTTTGTGATGACAATGGCATGGAGCACTGTGATGCCTAGGGTCATGGATCTTTGTGATGACAAAGGTCATGGAGCATATTGATACCAAGGGTGTGGTGCATTGTCATGAGAAGGGCAGGGAGCATTTTGATGACAGGGTCATGCAGCAATTTGATGAAAATTGTCATGGAACATTTTGTTGACAGGGGTTACAGAACATTGTGATGCCAGGGGTCATGGAGGTTTGGGATGAAATGGGTCATGGAGCATTTTGATGACAGGGGTTATGGAACGTTGTGATGTCAGGGGTCATGGAACATTGTGCTGATAAGGGGATGTAGCATTGTGATGACAGGGGTCATGGAACACTGTGATTACACGGGTGAGGGAGGATTATGATGACTAGTTATGGAACATTGTGATATCTCATGTGAGAGAGCATTTGGATGAGAAGTGCATGGAGCATTGTGATTACAATGTTTATGGAGCATAGCGATGACAAGGTTGTGGATCATTTTGATGAAAAGCGCATGGCACATTGTGATGACAAGGGTCATGGAGCATTGTTCTGAAAAAGGCATGGAGCATTGTGATGACAAGTGTCAGAGAGCATTGTGATGAAATGTTCATGGAGCATTGGAGTTACAAAGGTCTCAGAGCCTTGTGATGACGTGGGCATGGACCGTTGTGATGAAAAACGTTATGAAGCATTGTGATGACTGGAGTCAGGGAGCGTTGAGATGACAGGGGTCATGGAGCATTTTGATGACAAGGGCATGGAGCATTGGTCTGACAAATTTCATAGATTATTGTGATGACAGTGGACATGGTGCATTGTGATGACAAGGGCATGGAGCATTGTGATGACAAGGGAATGTAGTATTGTGAAGACAGGTGTCAGGGAGCATGGTGATGACATATGTCATGGTCCATTGCGATGACAATGGCAGGGAGCATTGTGATGCCAAATGTAATGGAGGATTGTGATGACAAATATAATGGAGCATTGTGATGACTAGGGCTTGGAGCATTATGATGACAAGGGCCATTGAGAATTATCATGACAATGTCGTGAAGCATTGTGATGACAAGTTCCTGGATCACTGTGATGAGAAAACCATGAAGCCTTGCGATGACAAGTCTCATGGAGCATACAGATGAAAAGTGGCATGGAGCATTCTGATTACATGGGTCTTGAACATTGTGATAATAAGGGCATGGAGCTTTGTGATGACAAAGGCATGGAGCATTGGTCTAATAAGTTTCATGGATTATTGTGATGACATTTGGAATGGTGCATTGTGATGACAAGGGCATGGAGCATTTTGATGACCAGGTCATGCAGTATTGTGAAGAGAGGTGTCAGGGAGCATTGTGAGGACATATGTAATGGGGCATTGTGATGACAATGGCATGGAGCATTGTGATGCCAAATGTCTTGGAGGATTCTGATGACAAAGGTAATGGAGCATTGTGATGACAATGGCTTGGAGCATTGTGATGACAAGGGTCAGGGAGCATTGTGCTGACAAGTGCATGGAGAATTGTGATGACAAGGGTCATGGAGCGTTCTGATGACAAGCTTGTGGAGTATTTTGATGACAATGGCATGGAGCATTGTGATGAAAATGGCATGGGGCTTTGTGATTAAAAAGACATGGAGCCTTTTCGTGACAGGGTTCAAGGAGCATTCTGACGACAAGTGTCAGGGAGCATTGTGATGACAAGTGTATTGAGAATTGTGATGACAAAGGTCATGGAGCATTGTGATGAAAAGGGCATGGAGTATTGTGATGACAGTCATCATGGAACGTTGTGATGACAAGTGTTATGGAACATTGTGATCACAAGGGTTTGGAGCATTGCGATGACAGAGGTCATGGATACTTTTGATTTCAAGGAGCATGGAGCACTGTGATGACTAGGGCATGAAGCAATGGGATCCCAAGGTTCTTGGAGGATAGTGATGACTATGGTAATGGAGTATTGTGATGACAAGCGCATAGAGCATTGTAAGGAGAGTGTCATGTAGCATTTTGCTGACAAAGGCATGGAGCATTGTGATGACATGTGTCATGGTGCACTTTGATGACAAGCGTCACAGAGCATTTTGAATATAGGGGTCATGGAGCATTGGGATGACAAGGGCATGGATCACTGTGATGACAAGGGTCATGGATCATTGGGATGAAAATGTTCATGGAGTATTGTGATGACAGGGGTCATGGAGCATTGTGATTACAGGGGTCATGGAGCATTGTGATGAAAAGAGTCCCGGATCATTGTGTTGTCAGGTGTCATGGAGTGTTTTGATGACCGTGGTCATGGAGAATTTTGATGATATTGGTCATGGAGCATTGTGATTAGAAGGTCATGGAGCATTGGGCTGAAAATGTTCATGGAGTATTGTGATGACAGGTGTCATGGAGCATTGTGATGACAAGGGAATGGAGCGTGGTGATGACAAGGTCCTGGAGCATTGTGATGAGATGACCATGGAGACTTGTGTTGACAAGTCTCATGGAGCATTCTGATGAAAAGGTGCATGGAGCATTGTGATTACAGGGGTCTTGGAGCATTGTGATGACAAGGGCATGGAGCACTGTGAGGAGAAGGCCATGGAACATTCTGATAACATGCGTCATGGAGCTTTGTGATGACAAGGGCATGGAGCATTGTGATTACAGGGGTCTTGGAGCATTGTGATGACAAGGGTCATGGAGCCTTGTGATGACAAGTCCGTGGAACAATGTGATGGCAGGGGTCATGGAGCATTGTTATGACAGATGTAACGGAGCATTGTGATGAGAAGGGCATTGAGCATTGGTCTGAAATGCTTCTTGAATTATTGTGATGAGAGTGGGCATGGAGCATTGTGATGACAAGGGCACGTACACTGTGATACATGGGTCATGGGGGATTGTAATGACAAGGGCATGGAGCATTGTGATGAGAAGGGCATCGAGCATTGTGATGACAATTGTCATGGAGCTTTGTGATGACCAGGGCATTGAGCAATATGATGAGAGGGTTCATGGAGCATTATGATGGCAATGACATGGAGCATTGTGATGCCAAGGGTCATGGAGCTTTGTGATGACAAAAGTCATGGAGCATTTTGATGACAAGGGTGTGGTGCATTGTGATGAGCAGGGCAGGGAGCATTTTGATGACAGGTTCATGCAGTAATTTGATGAAAAGTGTAATGGAACATTTTGATGACAGGGGTTATAAAACATTGTGATGCCATGGGTCATGGAGCTTTGGGATGAAAAGGGTCATGGAGTATTTTGATGACAGGGGTTATTGAACATTGTGATGTCAGGGATCATGGAACATTGTGCTGATAAGGGGATGTAGCATTGTGATGACAGGGGTCATGGAAACTTGTGATAACAGGGGTGAGGGAGGATTGTGATGACAAGTGATGGAACATTGTGATATCCGTTGTGAGAGAGCATTTGAATGAGAATTGCATGGAACATTGTGATTACAAGGTTTATGGAGCATAGCGATGTCAAAGTTGTGGTTCTTTGTGATGAAAAGTGCATGGCACATTGTGATGACAAGGGTCATGGAGCATTGTTCTGACAAAGACATGGAGCATCGTGATGACAAGGGTCACGCAGCATTGTGATGAAAAGTTCATGGAGCATTGTGGTTACAAAGGTCACAGAGTCTTGTGATGACGCGGGCATGGACCGTTGTGATGACAAACGTTATGAAGCATTGTGATGACTGGAGTCACGGAGCATAGTGATGACAGGGGTCATGGAGCATTGTGATGACAAGGGCATGGAGCATTGTGATGACAGGTGCATGGAGCATCGGTCTGACAAGTTTCATAGATTATTGTGATGACAGTGGACATGGTGCATTTTGATGACAAGTGCATGGAGTACTGTGATGACAAGGGCATGGAATATTGTGAAGATAGGTGTCAGGGAGCATTGTGATGACATATGTCATGGTCCATTGCGATGACAATGGCATGGAGCATTGTGATGCCAAATATAATGGAGGATTGTGATGACAAATATAATGGAGCATTGTGATGACTAGGGCTTGGAGCATTATGATGACAAGGGCCATTGAGAGTTTTCATGAAAATGTCATGAAGCATTGTGATGACAAGGTCCTGGAGCACTGTGATGAGAAAATCATGGAGCCTTGTGATGACAGGTCTCATGGAGCATACTGATCAAAAGGGGCATGGAGCATTCTGATTACTTGGGTCTTGGAACATTGTGATAACAAGGGCATGGAGCATTGTGATGACAAGGGCATGGAGTATTGTGATGACAGGCATCATGGAGCGTTGTGATGACAAGGGCATGGAGCATTGGTCTAATAAGTTTCTTGGATTATTGTGATGAGAGTGGGAACAGCGCATTGTGATGACAAGGGCATGGAGCATTGTGATGACCAGGTCATGCAGTATTGTAAATAGAGGTGTCAGGGAGCATTGTGATGACATATGTAATGGCCCATTGTGATGACAATGGCATGGAGCATTGTGATGACAAGTGTCAGGGAGCATTGTGCTGACAAGTGCATGGAGAATTGTGATGACAAGGGTCATGGAGCATTCTGATGACAAGCTTGTGGAGTATTTTGATGACAATGGCATGGAGCATTGTGATGCAAATGGCATGGGGCTTTGTGATGAAAAAGGCATGGAGCCTTTTCGTGACAGGGTTCAAGGAGCATTCTGACGACAAGTGTCAGGGAGCATTGTGATGACAAGTGTATTGAGAATTGTGATGACAAAGGTCATGGAGCATTGTGATGAAAAGTGCATGGAGTATTGTGATGACAGTCATCATGGAGCGTTGTGATGACAAGTGTTATGGAACATTGTGATCACAAGGGTTTGGAGCATTGCGATGACAGAGGTCATGGATACTTTTGATTTCAAGGAGCATGGAGCACTGTGATGACTAGGGCATGAAGCAATGGGATCCCAAGGTTCTTGGAGGATAGTGATGACTATGGTAATGGAGTATAGTGATGACAAGCGCATAGAGCATTGTAAGGAGAGTGTCATGTAGCATTTTGCTGACAAAGCCATGGAGCATTGTGATGACATGTGTCATGGTGCACTTTGATGACAAGCGTCACAGAGCATTTTGAATATAGGGGTCATGGAGCATTGGGATGACAAGGGCATGGATCACTGTGATGACAAGGGTCATGGATCATTGGGATGAAAATGTTCATGGAGTATTGTGATGACAGGGGTCATGGAGCATTGCGATTACAGGGGTCATGGAGCATTGTGATGAAAAGAGTCCCGGATCATTGTGTTGTCAGGTGTCATGGAGTGTTTTGATGACAGTGGTCATGGAGAATTTTGATGATATTGGTCATGGAGCATTGTGATTAGAAGGTCATGGAGCATTGGGCTGAAAATATTCATGGAGTATTGTGATGACAGGTGTCATGGAGCATTGTGATGACAAGGGAATGGAGCATGGTGATGACAAGGTCCTGGAGCATTGTGATGAGATGACCATGGAGACTTGTGTTGACAAGTCTCATGGAGCATTCTGATGAAAAGGTGCATGGAGCATTGTGATTACAGGGGTCTTGGAGCATTGTGATGACAAGGGCATGGAGCACTGTGAGGAGAAGGCCATGGAACATTCTGATAACATGCGTCATGGAGCTTTGTGATGACAAGGGCATGGAGCATTGTGATTACAGGGGTCTTGGAGCATTGTGATGACAAGGGTCATGGAGCCTTGTGATGACAAGTCCGTGGAACAATGTGATGGCAGGGGTCATGGAGCATTGTTATGACAGATGTAACGGAGCATTGTGATGAGAAGGGCATTGAGCATTGGTCTGAAATGCTTCTTGAATTATTGTGATGAGAGTGGGCATGGAGCATTGTGATGACAAGGGCACGTACACTGTGATACATGGGTCATGGGGGATTGTAATGACAAGGGCATGGAGCATTGTGATGAGAAGGGCATCGAGCATTGTGATGACAATTGTCATGGAGCTTTGTGATGACCAGGGCATTGAGCAATATGATGAGAGGGTTCATGGAGCATTATGATGGCAATGACATGGAGCATTGTGATGCCAAGGGTCATGGAGCTTTGTGATGACAAAAGTCATGGAGCATTTTGATGACAAGGGTGTGGTGCATTGTGATGAGCAGGGCAGGGAGCATTTTGATGACAGGTTCATGCAGTAATTTGATGAAAAGTGTAATGGAACATTTTGATGACAGGGGTTATAAAACATTGTGATGCCATGGGTCATGGAGCTTTGGGATGAAAAGGGTCATGGAGTATTTTGATGACAGGGGTTATTGAACATTGTGATGTCAGGGATCATGGAACATTGTGCTGATAAGGGGATGTAGCATTGTGATGACAGGGGTCATGGAAACTTGTGATAACAGGGGTGAGGGAGGATTGTGATGACAAGTGATGGAACATTGTGATATCCGTTGTGAGAGAGCATTTGAATGAGAATTGCATGGAACATTGTGATTACAAGGTTTATGGAGCATAGCGATGTCAAAGTTGTGGTTCTTTGTGATGAAAAGTGCATGGCACATTGTGATGACAAGGGTCATGGAGCATTGTTCTGACAAAGACATGGAGCATCGTGATGACAAGGGTCACGCAGCATTGTGATGAAAAGTTCATGGAGCATTGTGGTTACAAAGGTCACAGAGTCTTGTGATGACGCGGGCATGGACCGTTGTGATGACAAACGTTATGAAGCATTGTGATGACTGGAGTCACGGAGCATAGTGATGACAGGGGTCATGGAGCATTGTGATGACAAGGGCATGGAGCATTGTGATGACAGGTGCATGGAGCATCGGTCTGACAAGTTTCATAGATTACTGTGATGACAGTGGACATGGTGCATTTTGATGACAAGTGCATGGAGTATTGTGATGACAAGGGCATGGAATATTGTGAAGACAGGTGTCAGGGAGCATTGTGATGACATATGTCATGGTCCATTGCGATGACAATGGCATGGAGCATTGTGATGCCAAATATAATGGAGGATTGTGATGACAAATATAATGGAGCATTGTGATGACTAGGGCTTGGAGCATTATGATGACAAGGGCCATTGAGAGTTTTCATGAAAATGTCATGAAGCATTGTGATGACAAGGTCCTGGAGCATTGTGATGAGAAAATCATGGACCCTTGTGATGACAGGTCTCATGGAGCATACTGATCAAAAGGGGCATGGAGCATTCTGATTACTTGGGTCTTGGAACATTGTGATAACAAGGGCATGGAGCATTGTGATGACAAGGGCATGGAGTATTGTGATGACAGGCATCATGGAGCGTTGTGATGACAAGGGCATGGAGCATTGGTCTAATAAGTTTCTTGGATTATTGTGATGAGAGTGGGAACAGCGCATTGTGATGACAAGGGAATGGAGCATTGTGATGACCAGGTCATGCAGTATTGTAAATAGAGGTGTCAGGGAGCATTGTGATGACATATGTAATGGCCCATTGGGATGACAATGGCATGGAGCATTCTGATGCCAAGTGTCATGGAGGATTCTGATGACAAAGGTAATGGAGCATTGTGATGGCCATGGCTTGGAGCATTGTGATGACAAGGGTCAGGGAGCATTGTGCTGACAAGTGCATGGAGAATTGTGATGACAAGGGTCATGGAGCATTCTGATGACAAGCTTGTGGAGTATTTTGATGACAATGGCATGGAGCATTGTGATGAAAATGGCATGGGGCTTTGTGATGAAAAAGGCATGGAGCCTTTTCGTGACAGGGTTCAAGGAGCATTCTGACGACAAGTGTCAGGGAGCATTGTGATGACAAGTGTATTGAGAATTGTGATGACAAAGGTCATGGAGCATTGTGATGAAAAGGGCATGGAGTACTGTGATGACAGTCATCATGGAGCGTTGTGATGACAAGTGTTATGGAACATTGTGATCACAAGGGTTTGGAGCATTGCGATGACAGAGGTCATGGATACTTTTGATTTCAAGGAGCATGGAGCACTGTGATGACTAGGGCATGAAGCAATGGGATCCCAAGGTTCTTGGAGGATAGTGATGACTATGGTAATGGAGTATTGTGATGACAAGCGCATAGAGCATTGTAAGGAGAGTGTCATGTAGCATTTTGCTGACAAAGGCATGGAGCATTGTGATGACATGTGTCATGGTGCACTTTGATGACAAGCGTCACAGAGCATTTTGAATATAGGGGTCATGGAGCATTGGGATGACAAGGGCATGGATCACTGTGATGACAAGGGTCATGGATCATTGGGATGAAAATGTTCATGGAGTATTGTGATGACAGGGGTCATGGAGCATTGTGATTACAGGGGTCATGGAGCATTGTGATGAAAAGAGTCCCGGATCATTGTGTTGTCAGGTGTCATGGAGTGTTTTGATGACAGTGGTCATGGAGAATTTTGATGATATTGGTCATGGAGCATTGTGATTAGAAGGTCATGGAGCATTGGGCTGAAAATGTTCATGGAGTATTGTGATGACAGGTGTCATGGAGCATTGTGATGACAAGGGAATGGAGCGTGGTGATGACAAGGTCCTGGAGCATTGTGATGAGATGACCATGGAGACTTGTGTTGACAAGTCTCATGGAGCATTCTGATGAAAAGGTGCATGGAGCATTGTGATTACAGGGGTCTTGGAGCATTGTGATGACAAGGGCATGGAGCACTGTGAGGAGAAGGCCATGGAACATTCTGATAACATGCGTCATGGAGCTTTGTGATGACAAGGGCATGGAGCATTGTGATTACAGGGGTCTTGGAGCATTGTGATGACAAGGGTCATGGAGCCTTGTGATGACAAGTCCGTGGAACAATGTGATGGCAGGGGTCATGGAGCATTGTTATGACAGATGTAACGGAGCATTGTGATGAGAAGGGCATTGAGCATTGGTCTGAAATGCTTCTTGAATTATTGTGATGAGAGTGGGCATGGAGCATTGTGATGACAAGGGCACGTACACTGTGATACATGGGTCATGGGGGATTGTAATGACAAGGGCATGGAGCATTGTGATGAGAAGGGCATCGAGCATTGTGATGACAATTGTCATGGAGCTTTGTGATGACCAGGGCATTGAGCAATATGATGAGAGGGTTCATGGAGCATTATGATGGCAATGACATGGAGCATTGTGATGCCAAGGGTCATGGAGCTTTGTGATGACAAAAGTCATGGAGCATTTTGATGACAAGGGTGTGGTGCATTGTGATGAGCAGGGCAGGGAGCATTTTGATGACAGGTTCATGCAGTAATTTGATGAAAAGTGTAATGGAACATTTTGATGACAGGGGTTATAAAACATTGTGATGCCATGGGTCATGGAGCTTTGGGATGAAAAGGGTCATGGAGTATTTTGATGACAGGGGTTATTGAACATTGTGATGTCAGGGATCATGGAACATTGTGCTGATAAGGGGATGTAGCATTGTGATGACAGGGGTCATGGAAACTTGTGATAACAGGGGTGAGGGAGGATTGTGATGACAAGTGATGGAACATTGTGATATCCGTTGTGAGAGAGCATTTGAATGAGAATTGCATGGAACATTGTGATTACAAGGTTTATGGAGCATAGCGATGTCAAAGTTGTGGTTCTTTGTGATGAAAAGTGCATGGCACGTTGTGATGACAAGGGTCATGGAGCATTGTTCTGACAAAGACATGGAGCATCGTGATGACAAGGGTCACGCAGCATTGTGATGAAAAGTTCATGGAGCATTGTGGTTACAAAGGTCACAGAGTCTTGTGATGACGCGGGCATGGACCGTTGTGATGACAAACGTTATGAAGCATTGTGATGACTGGAGTCACGCAGCACTGTGATGACAGGGGTCATGGAGCATTGTGATGACAAGGGCATGGAGCATTGTGATGACAGGTGCATGGAGCATCGGTCTGACAAGTTTCATAGATTACTGTGATGACAGTGGACATGGTGCATTTTGATGACAAGTGCATGGAGTATTGTGATGACAAGGGCATGGAATATTGTGAAGACAGGTGTCAGGGAGCATTGTGATGACATATGTCATGGTCCATTGCGATGACAATGGCATGGAGCATTGTGATGCCAAATATAATGGAGGATTGTGATGACAAATATAATGGAGCATTGTGATGACTAGGGCTTGGAGCATTATGATGACAAGGGCCATTGAGAGTTTTCATGAAAATGTCATGAAGCATTGTGATGACAAGGTCCTGGAGCATTGTGATGAGAAAATCATGGAGCCTTGTGATGACAGGTCTCATGGAGCATACTGATCAAAAGGGGCATGGAGCATTCTGATTACTTGGGTCTTGGAACATTGTGATAACAAGGGCATGGAGCATTGTGATGACAAGGGCATGGAGTATTGTGATGACAGGCATCATGGAGCGTTGTGATGACAAGGGCATGGAGCATTGGTCTAATAAGTTGTTTGGATTATTGTGATGAGAGTGGGAACAGCGCAATGTGATGACAAGGGCATGGAGCATTGTGATGACCAGGTCATGCAGTATTGTAAATAGAGGTGTCAGGGAGCATTGTGATGACATATGTAATGGCCCATTGTGATGACAATGGCATGGAGCATTGTGATGACAAGTGTCAGGGAGCATTGTGCTGACAAGAGCATGGAGAATTGTGATGACAAGGGTCATGGAGCATTCTGATGACAAGCTTGTGGAGTATTTTGATGACAATGGCATGGAGCATTGTGATGCAAATGGCATGGGGCTTTGTGATGAAAAAGGCATGGAGCCTTTTCGTGACAGGGTTCAAGGAGCATTCTGACGACAAGTGTCAGGGAGCATTGTGATGACAAGTGTATTGAGAATTGTGATGACAAAGGTCATGGAGCATTGTGATGAAAAGTGAATGGAGTATTGTGATGACAGTCATCATGGAGCGTTGTGATGACAAGTGTTATGGAACATTGTGATCACAAGGGTTTGGAGCATTGCGATGACAGAGGTCATGGATACTTTTGATTTCAAGGAGCATGGAGCACTGTGATGACTAGGGCATGAAGCAATGGGATCCCAAGGTTCTTGGAGGATAGTGATGACTATGGTAATGGAGTATAGTGATGACAGGCGCATAGAGCATTGTAAGGAGAGTGTCATGTAGCATTTTGCTGACAAAGGCATGGAGCATTGTGATGACATGTGTCATGGTGCACTTTGATGACAAGCGTCACAGAGCATTTTGAATATAGGGGTCATGGAGCATTGGGATGACAAGGGCATGGATCACTGTGATGACAAGGGTCATGGATCATTGGGATGAAAATGTTCATGGAGTATTGTGATGACAGGGGTCATGGAGCATTGTGATTACAGGGGTCATGGAGCATTGTGATGAAAAGAGTCCCGGATCATTGTGTTGTCAGGTGTCATGGAGTGTTTTGATGACAGTGGTCATGGAGAATTTTGATGATATTGGTCATGGAGCATTGTGATTAGAAGGTCATGGAGCATTGGGCTGAAAATGTTCATGGAGTATTGTGATGACAGGTGTCATGGAGCATTGTGATGACAAGGGAATGGAGCGTGGTGATGACAAGGTCCTGGAGCATTGTGATGAGATGACCATGGAGACTTGTGTTGACAAGTCTCATGGAGCATTCTGATGAAAAGGTGCATGGAGCATTGTGATTACAGGGGTCTTGGAGCATTGTGATGACAAGGGCATGGAGCACTGTGAGGAGAAGGCCATGGAACATTCTGATAACATGCGTCATGGAGCTTTGTGATGACAAGGGCATGGAGCATTGTGATTACAGGGGTCTTGGAGCATTGTGATGACAAGGGTCATGGAGCCTTGTGATGACAAGTCCGTGGAACAATGTGATGGCAGGGGTCATGGAGCATTGTTATGACAGATGTAACGGAGCATTGTGATGAGAAGGGCATAGAGCATTGGTCTGAAATGCTTCTTGAATTATTGTGATGAGAGTGGGCATGGAGCATTGTGATGACAAGGGCACGTACACTGTGATACATGGGTCATGGGGGATTGTAATGACAAGGGCATGGAGCATTGTGATGAGAAGGGCATCGAGCATTGTGATGACAATTGTCATGGAGCTTTGTGATGACCAGGGCATTGAGCAATATGATGAGAGGGTTCATGGAGCATTATGATGGCAATGACATGGAGCATTGTGATGCCAAGGGTCATGGAGCTTTGTGATGACAAAAGTCATGGAGCATTTTGATGACAAGGGTGTGGTGCATTGTGATGAGCAGGGCAGGGAGCATTTTGATGACAGGTTCATGCAGTAATTTGATGAAAAGTGTAATGGAACATTTTGATGACAGGGGTTATAAAACATTGTGATGCCATGGGTCATGGAGCTTTGGGATGAAAAGGGTCATGGAGTATTTTGATGACAGGGGTTATTGAACATTGTGATGTCAGGGATCATGGAACATTGTGCTGATAAGGGGATGTAGCATTGTGATGACAGGGGTCATGGAAACTTGTGATAACAGGGGTGAGGGAGGATTGTGATGACAAGTGATGGAACATTGTGATATCCGTTGTGAGAGAGCATTTGAATGAGAATTGCATGGAACATTGTGATTACAAGGTTTATGGAGCATAGCGATGTCAAAGTTGTGGTTCTTTGTGATGAAAAGTGCATGGCACATTGTGATGACAAGGGTCATGGAGCATTGTTCTGACAAAGACATGGAGCATCGTGATGACAAGGGTCACGCAGCATTGTGATGAAAAGTTCATGGAGCATTGTGGTTACAAAGGTCACAGAGTCTTGTGATGACGCGGGCATGGACCGTTGTGATGACAAACGTTATGAAGCATTGTGATGACTGGAGTCACGGAGCATTGTGATGACAGGGGTCATGGAGCATTGTGATGACAAGGGCATGGAGCATTGTGATGACAGGTGCATGGAGCATCGGTCTGACAAGTTTCATAGATTACTGTGATGACAGTGGACATGGTGCATTTTGATGGCAAGTGCATGGAGTATTGTGATGACAAGGGCATGGAATATTGTGAAGACAGGTGTCAGGGAGCATTGTGATGACATATGTCATGGTCCATTGCGATGACAATGGCATGGAGCATTGTGATGCCAAATATAATGGAGGATTGTGATGACAAGCGCATAGAGCATTGTAATGACAAAGTCATGTAGCATTTTGCTGACAAAGGCATGGAGCATTGTGATGACAGGTGTCATGTAGCAATGTGAATACAGGGGTCATGGAGCATTGTGATGACAAGGGCATGGATCATTGTGATGACAAGAGTCATGGAGCATTGGGCTGAAATTGTTCATGGAGTATTGTGATGACTGGGGTCATGGAGCATTGTGATGAGTAGGGAATGGAGCATTGTGATGACAAGAGTCCCGGATCATTGTGTTGTCAGGTGTCATGGAGTGTTGTGATGACAGTGGTCATGGAGCATTTTGATGATATTTGTCATGGAGCATTGTGATGAGAATTTCATGGAGCATTGGGCTGAAAATATTCATGGATTATTGTGATGACAGGGGTCATGGAGCATTGTGATGACCAGGGAATGGAGCATGGTGATGACAAGGTCCTGGAGCATTGTGATGATAAGACCATGGAGACTTGTGATGACAAGTCTCATGGAGCATTCTGATGAAATGTGGCATGGAGCATTGTGATTACATGGGTCTTGGAGCATTGTGATGACAAGGGCATGAAGTATTGTGATGACAGGGGTCATGAAGCCTTGTGATGACAAGGCCGTGGAACACTGTGATGGCAGGTGTCATGGAGCATTGTTATGACAGAGGTAATGGAGCATTGTGATGACAAGCGTCACGGAACATTGTGAATACAGGGTTCATGGAGCATTGGGATGACAAGGGCATGGATGATTGTGATGACAAGGGTCATGGAGGATTGGGCTGAAAATGTTCATGGGGTATTTTGATGACAGGGGTCATGGAGCATTGTGATAACAGGGTTAAGGGAGGATTGTGATGACTAGTGATGGAACATTGTGATATCACATGTGGGAGAGCATTTGGATGAGAAGTGCATGGAGAATTGTGATTACAAGGTTTATGGAGCATAGCAATGACAAGGTTGTGTATCATTGTGATGAAATGCGCATGGCACAATGTGATGACAAGGGTCATGGAGCATTGTCCTGACAAAGGCATGGAGCATTGTGATGACAAAGGTCATGGAACATTGTGATGAAAAGGGCATGGAGTATTGTGATGACAAGCATCATGGAGCGTTGTGATGACAAGTGCTATGGAACACTGTGATCACAAGGATTTGGAGCATTGTGATGACAGAGGTCATGGATCATTTCGATTTCAAGGAGCATGGAGCATTGTGATGACAAGGGCATGAAGCAATGTGATCCTGAGTTTCATGGAGGATTGTGATGACAATGGAAATGGAGTATTGTGATGACAAGCGCATAGAGCATTGTGATGACAAGGTCATGTAGCATTTTGCTGACAAAGGCATGGAACATTGTGATGACAAGTGTCATGGAGCACTGTGATGACAAGCGTCTCGGAGCATTGTGAATACAGGGGTCATGGAGCATTGGCAAGACAAGGGCATGGATCATTGTGATGACAAAGGTCATGGAGCACTGGGCTGAAAATGTTCATGGAGTGTTGTGATGACAGGGGTCATGGAGCATTTTGATGACTAGGGAATGGAACATTGTGATGACAAGAGTCCCGGATCATTGTGTTGTCAGGTGTCATGGAGTGTTGTGATGACAGTGGTCAAGGAGCATTGTGATGATATTAGCCATGGAGCATTGTGATGAGTAGGTCGTGGAGCACTGGGCTGAAAATGTTCATGGATTATTGTGAAGACAGGGGTCATGGAGCATTGTGATGACAAGGGAATGGAGCATGGTGATGACAAGGTCCTAGAGCATTGTTATGAGAAGACCATGGAGACTTGTGATGATAAGTCTCATGGAGCATTCTGATGAAAAGGGGCATGAAGCATTGTGATTACAGGGGTCTTGTAGCATTTTGATGGCAAGAGCATGGAGCATTGTGATGAGAAGGCCATGAAGCATTCTGATGACATGTGTCATGGAGCTTTTTGATGACAAGGGCATGGAGCATTGTGATGACATGTGTCATGGAGCATTGTGATGACAACGGAATGGAGCATGGTGATGACAAGGTCCTGGGGCATCGTGATGAGAAGACCATGGAGACTTCTGATGAGAAGTCTCATGGAGCATTCTGATGAAAAGAGCATGGAGCATTGTGATTACATGTGTCTTGGAGCATTGTGATGACTAGGGCATGGAGCATTGTGATGAGAAGGCCATGGAGCATTCTGATGACATGTGTCATGGAGTTTTGTGATGAGAAAGGCATGGAGCATTTGTGATTACAGGGATCTTGGAGCATTGTGATGAAATGTGCATGGATCATTGTTATGAAAAAGGGATGGAGCCTTGTCATGACAGGGTTCATGGAGCATTCTGACGACAAGTGTCAGGAAGCATTGTGATGACAAGTGTATTGAGCATTGTGATGACAAAGATCATGGAGCATTGTGATGAGAAGACCATGGATAATTGTGATGATGAGCGTCATGGGGTGTTGTGATGATAAGTGTTATGGAACATTGTGATCACAAGGTTTTGGAACATTATGATGACAGAGGTCATGGAGAATATTGATTTCATTGTGATGACAATAGCCTGTAGCATTATGATGATGGGAATGGTGCATTGTGATGACAGGGTTCATGGAGCATTGAGATGAAAAGGGGCATGGAGCATTGTGATTACAAGGGTCTTGGAGCATTGTGATGACAAGGGCATGGAACACTGTGATGAGAAGGCCATGGAACTTTCTGATGACATGCGTCATGTAGCTTTGTGATGACAAGGGAATGGAGCATTGTGCTTTCAGAGGTCTGGAGCATTGTGATGACAAGTGTCATGGAACCTTGTGATGACTAGAGCGTGGAACATTTTGATGGCAAATGTCATGGTGCATTTTTATGACAGGTGTAATGGAGCATTTTGATGAGAAGGGCATGGAACATTGGTCTGAAATGTTTCATGGATTATTGTGATGAGAGTGGGCAAGGAGCATTGTGATGACAAGGGCACGGAACACTGTGATACATGGGTCAGGCAGGATTGTAATGACAAGGGCATGGAGCATTGTGATGAGAAGGGCATCGAGCATTGTGATGACAAGTGTCATGGAGCTTTGTGATGACATGTGCATGGAGCAATGTGATGAGAGGGTTCATGGAGCATTGTGATGACAATGACATGGAGCATTGTGATGCCAAGGGTCATGGAGCTTTGTGATGACAAGTCATGGAGCATTTAGATGACAAGATCATGGTGCATTGTGCTGAGAAATGCAGGGAGCATTTTGATGACCAGGTCATGCATCAATTTGATAAAAACTGTAAAGGAACATTTTGATGGCAGGGGTTATAGAACATTGTGATGTCAGGGGTCTTGGAGCTTTGTGATGAAAAGGGTCATGGAGCATTTTGATGACAGGGATTATGGAGCATTGTGATGTCAGGGGTCATGGAACATTGTGATGATAAAGGGATGTAGCATTGTGATGACAGGGTCCTGGAACATTGTGATTACAGGGATGAGGGAGTATTGTGATGACTAGAGATGGAACATTGTGATATCTCTGGTGAGAGAGCATTTTGATGAGAAGTGCATGGACCATTGTGATTACAAGGTTTATGAAGCATAGCCATGACAAGGTTGTTGACTGTTGTGATGAAATGCGCGTGGCACATTGTGATGACTATGTTCATTGAGCATTGTTCTGACAAAGAAATGGAGCTTTGTGATGACAAGGGCATGGAGCATTGTGATTACATGGGTCATGGAGCATTTTGATGACAATGGCGTCGAGCATGGTGATGAGAAGGCCATGGATAATTGTGATGACGCGCATCATGGAGCACAGTAATGACAAGGGGTATGGAGCATTGTGATGACAGTGGCCATGGAGAAATGTGTTGACAAGTGTCATGGAGCATTCTGATGACAAGCTTGTGGAGTATTGTGACGACAATGGCTTGGAGCATTGTGATGAAAAGGGCATGGAGCATTGTGATGAAAAAGGCATGAAGCCATTTCATGACAGGTTTCAAGGAGCATTCTGATGACAAGTGTCAGGGAACATTGTGATGACATGTGTATTGAGAATTGTGATGAAAAAGATCATGGAGCATTTTGACGAAAAGGGCATAGAGTATTGTGATGACAGGCATCATGGAGCATTGTGATGACAAGTGTTATGGAACATTGTGATCACAAGGGTTTGGAGCATTGTGATGATAGAAGTCATGGATCATTTTGTTTTCAAGGAGCATGCAGCATTGTGATGACAAGGGCATGAAGCAATGTGATCCCAAGGTTCATGGATGATTGTGATGACAATGCTAAGGGAGTATTGTGATGACAAGCAAATGGAGCATTTTGATGGCAAGGTCATGTAGCATTTTGCTGACACAGGCATGGAGCATTGTGATGATAAGGGTCATAGAGCACTTTGATGAGAAGCATCACGGATCATTGTGATTACAGGGGTCATGGACCATTGGGATGGCAAGGTCATGGATCATTGTGATGACAAGTGTCATGGAGCATTGGGCTGAAAATATTAATGGAGCATTGTGATGACTAGGGAATGGAGCATTGTGATGACTAGAGTCCCGGATCACTGTGTTGTCAGGGGTCATGGAGCGTTGTGATGACAGTGGTAATGGAGCATTATGATGATAGGGATCATGAAGCATTGTGATGAGAAGTTCCTGGAGAATTGGCGTGAAAATGTTCAGGAAGTATTGTGAGGACAGGGGTCATGGAGCATTGTGATGACAAGGGAATGGAGCACTGTGATGAAAGGTTCCTGGAGCACTGTGATGAGGAGACCATGGAGCCTTGTAATAAGAAGTCTCATGGAGCATTCTGATGAAAAGGGGCATGGAGTATTGTGATTACAGGGGTCTTGGAGCATTGTGATGACAAGGGCATGGAGCATTGTGATTACTGGTGTCTTGGAGCATTGTGATGAAATTGGCATGGATCATTGTTATGAAAATGGTATGGAGCCTTGTCATGACAGGGTTCTAGGAGCATACTGATGAGAAGTGTCAGGGAGCATTGTGATGACATGTGTATAGAGCATTGTGATGACAAAGGTCATGGAGCACTGTGATGAGAAGACCATGGATAACTGTGATGATGAGCTTCATGGGGCGTTGTGATGATAAGTGTTATGGAACATTGTGATCACAAGGATTTGGAGCATTGTGATGAGATAGATCATCGAATATTTTGATTTCATTGTGATGACAATAGCCTGAAGCATTCTGATGATGGTCATGTTGCATTTTGATGACAGGGTTCATGGAGCATTGAGATGCAAAGAGGCATGGAGCATTGTGATTAGAGGGTTCATGGAGCATTGTGATGAAAATTGCATGGAGCATTGAGATGCCAATTGTCATGGAGCTTTGTGATGACAAAAGTCATGGAGCATTTTGATGACAAGGGCGTGGTACATTGTGATGAGAAGGGCAGGGAGCATTGTGATGACAGGGTCATAGAGCAATTTGATGAAAAGTGTCATGGAATATTTTAATGACAGGGGTTATGGAACATTGTGATGTCAGGTTTCATGGAGCATTTTGATGAAAAGGATCATGGAGAATTATGATGACAGGGGTTATGGAACATTGTGATGTCAGGGTTCATTGAGCATTTTGAGGAAAAGTGTTATGGAGCATTATGATGACAGGGGTTATGGAATATTGTGATGTCAGGGGTCACCGAACTTTGTGATGATATGTGCATGTAGCATTGCAAAGACAAAAGTCATGGAATATTGTGATGACAGGGGTGAGGGATTATTGTGGTGAATAGTGCTGTAACATTGTGATATCATTGGTGAGAAAGCATTTTGATGAGAAGTGCATGGAGAATTGTGATGACAAGTTTTATGGAGCATCGTGGTGACAAGATTGTGGAGCACTGTGATGAGAAGCACAGGGTGCACTGTGATGACATGGGTCATGGAGCATTGATCTGACAAGCGCATGGAGCATTGTGATGACAAGGGTCATGGAGCATTGTGCGGAGAAAGGCATAGAGCATTGTGATGACAAGGGTCAAAGAGCATTGTGATGAAAAGTTATTGGACCATTGTGGTTGAATATGTCACAGAGACTGTTGATGACGAGGGCATGGACCATTGTGATGACAAAGGTCAAGAAGCATTGTGATGAATGGAGGCATGGAGCATTGTGATGACAGGCGTCATGGAGCATTGTGATAACAGGGACATGGAGCATTGTGATGACAAGGGAATGGAGCATTGGTCTAATAAGTTTCATGGATTATTGTGATGACTGTTGTAATGGCGCATTGTGATGACCAGGTCATGCAGTATTGTGAAGACAGGTGTCAGGGAGCATTGTGATGACATATGTAATGGCCCATAGTAATGACAATGGCATGGAGCATTGTGATGCCAAGTGTCATGGAGGATTCTGATGACAAAGGTAATGGAGCATTGTGATGACAAGTGTCAGGGAGAATTTTGCTGACAGGTGCAGGGAGAATTGTGATGAAAACGGTCATGAAGAATTCTGATGACAAGCTTGTGGAGTATTTTGATGACAATGGCATGGAACATTGTGATGAAAAAGGCATATGGCATTGTGATGACAAGTGTATTGAGATTTGTGATGACAAATGTCATCGAGCTTTGTGATGAGTAGGGCATGGAGTATTGTGATGACAGGCATCATGGAGCGTTGTGCTGACAAGTGTTATGAAACATTGTGATCACAAGGGTTTGGAGCATTGTGATGACAGAGGTCATGGATCATTTTGATTTCAAGGAGCATGGAGCATTGTAATGACAAGGGCATGAAGCAATGTGATCCCAAGGTTCATGGAGGACTGTGATGACAATGGTAATGGAGTATTTTGATGAAAAGCGAATAGAGCATTGCAATGACAAGGTCAGGTAGCATTTTGCCGACAAAGGCATGGAGCATTGTGATGACAGGTGTCATGGAGCAATGTGATGACAAGCGTCACGGAGCATTGTGAATACAGGGGTCATGGAGCATTGGGATGACAAGGGCATGGATCTTTGTGATGACAATTATCATGGAGCATTGGGCTGAAAATGTTCAAGGAGTATTGTTATGACAGGGATCATGGAGCATTTTGATGACAAGTTCCTGGAGCACTTTGATGAGAAGACAATGGAGACTTGTGATGACAAGTCTCATGGAGCATTCTGATGAAAAGGGACATGCAGCATTGTGATTACAGGGGTCTTGGAGCATTGTGATGACAAGGGCATGGAGCATTGTGAGGAGAAGGCCATGGAGCATTCTGATGACATGCGTCATTGAGCTTTGTGATGACAAGGGCATGGAGCATTGTGATTACAGGGGTCTTGGAGCATTGTGATTAAAAGGGCATGGATCATTGTGATGAAAAAGGCATGGAGACGTGTCATGACAGGGTTAATGGAGCATACTGATGACAAATGTCAGGGAGCATTGTGATGACAAGTGTATTGAGCATTGTGATAACAAAGGTCATGGAGCATTGTGATGAGGAGACCATGGATAATTGTGATGATGAGCGTCATTGGGTTTTGTGATGATAAGTGTTATGGAACATTGTGATCACAAGGGATTGGAGCATTTTGATGACAGAGGTCATGGAGCACTGAGATGAAAAGTGGCATGGAGCATTGTGATTACAGGGTTCTTGGAGCATTGTGATGTCAAGGGCATGGAGCATTTTGATGAGAAGGACATGGAACATTCTGATGGCATGTGTCATGGAGCTTTGTGATGACAAGGGCATGGAGCATTGTGATTACAGGTGTCTTGGAGCATTGTGATGACAAGTGTCATGGAGCCTTGTGATGACAAGTCCGTGGAATATTGTGATGGCAGGGGTCATGGAACATTGTTATGATAGGGATAATGGAGCATTGTGATGAGAAGGACATGGAGCATTGTGAATACAAGGTTTATGGAGCATTACCATGACAAATTTGTGGACCTTTGTGATGAAAAGCGCGTAGCATATTGTGATGACAAGGGTCATGGAGCATTTTTCTGACAAAGGCATGGAGCATTTTGATGACAATGGTCACGAAGCATTGTGATGAAAAGTTCATGGAGCATTGTGGTTATAAAGGTCACAGAGCCTTGTGATAACGCGGTCATGGACCATTGTGATGACAAATGTTATGAAGCATTGTGATGACTGGAGTCATGGAGCATTGTGATGACAGTGGACATGGAGCATTGTGATGACAAGGGCATAGAGCATTTTGGTGACAGGGGCATGGAGCATTGGTCTGACAAGTTTCATAGATTATTGTGATGATAGTGGACATGGTGCATTGTGATGACAAGGGCATGGATCATTGTGATGAGAAGGTCATGCAGTATTGTGAAGACAGCTGTCAGGGAGCATTGTGATGACATATGTAATGGCCCATTGTTGTGACAATGGCATGGAGCATTGTGATGCCAAGTGTCATGGATGATTCTGATGACAAATGTAATGGAGCATTGTGATGACAATGGCTTGGAGCATTGTGATGACAAGGGTTAAGGAGCATTGTGCTGACCAGTTCATGGAGAATTGTGATGACAAGGGTCATGGAGCAATCTGATGACAAACTTGTGGAGTATTATGATGACAATGGCATGGAGCAGTGTGATTAAAACGGCATGGGGCATTGTGATGAAAAAGGCATGGAGCCTTTTCATGACAGAGTTCAAGGAGCATTCTGACGACAAGTGCAGGGAGCATTGTGATGACAAGTGTATTGAGAATTGTGATGACCAAGGTCATGGAGCATTGTGATGAAAAGGGCATGGAGTATTGTGATGACAGGCATCATGGAGCGTTGTGATGACAAGTGATATGGAGCATTGTGATCACAAGGCTTTGGAGCATTTTGATGACAGATTTCATGGATCATTTTGATATCAAGGAACATGGAGCATTGTGATGACAAGGGCATAAAGCAATGTGATCCCAAGGTTCATGGAGGATTGTGATGACAATGGTAATGGAGTATTGTGATGACAAGCGCATAGAGCATTGTAATTACAAGGTCATTTAGCCTTTTGCTGACAATGTCATCTAGCATTGTGATGACAGGTGTCATGGAGCACTGTGATGACATGCATCACGGAGGATTGTGAACACAGGGGTCATGGAGCATTGGGTTGAAAAGGGCATGCATCATTGTGATGACAAGTATCATGGAGCATTGGGCTGAAAATATTCATGAAGTATTGTGATGACAGGGGACATGGAGAATTGTGATGACATAGGTCATGGAGAATTTTGATTTCATTGTGCTGACAATAGCCGGAAGCATTATAATGATGGGCATGATGCATTGTGATGACAGGGTTCATGGAGCATTGAGATGAAAAGGGGCATGGAGCATTGTGATTACAGGGGTCTTGAGCATTGTGATGACAAGGTCATGGAGCATTGTGATGAGAAAACCATGGAACATTCTGTTGATATGTGTCATGGAGCTTTGTGATGACAAGGGCATGGAGCATTGTGATTACAGGGGTCTTGGATCATTGTGATGACAAGTGTCATGGAGCCTTGTGATTACAAGTCCGTGGAACATTGTGATGGCAGGGGTCATGGAGCATTGTGATGAGAAGGGCATGGAGCATTGTGATTACATGGGCACGGAACACTGTGATACATGGGTCATGCAGGATTTTAATGACTAGGGCATGGAGCATTGTGATGAGAAATGCATCGAGCATTGTGATGACAAGTGTCATGGAGCTTTCTGATGACAAGGGCATGGAGCAATGTGATGAGAGGGTTCATGGAGCATTGTGATGACAATGACATGGAGCATTGTGATGCCATGTGTCATGGAGCTTTGTGATGACAAGTCATGGAGCATTTTGATGACAAGGGAATGGTTCATTGTGATGAGAAGTGCAGGGAGCATTTTGATGACCTGGTCATGCAGCAATTTGATAAAAAGTGTAATGGAATATTTTGATTGCATGGGTTATAGAACATTGTGATGTCAGGGTTTTTGGAGCTTTGGGATGAAAAGGGTCATGGAGCATTTTGATGACAGGTGTTATGGAACATTGTTATGTCAGGGGTCATGCAATATTGTGATGATAAAGGGATGTAGCATTGTGATGACAGGGTCATGGAACATTGTGATTCCAGGGCTGAGGGTGTATTGTGATGACTAGTGATGGAAAATTGTGATATCTATGGTGAGAGAGCATTTTGATGAGAAGTTCATGGACCATTGTGATAACAAAATTTATGGAGCATTGCAATCATAAGGTTGTGGACAGTTGTGATGAAATGTGCGTGGCACATTGTGATGACAATGGTCATGGAGCATTGTTCTGACAAAGACATGGAGCATTGTGATGACAAGTGTCCCAGAGAATGGTGAGGAAATGTTCATGGCGCATTGTGGTTACAAATGTCACAGAGCCTTGTGATGACGCGGACATGGACCATTGTGATGACAAACGTTATGAAGCATTGTGATGACTGGAGTCACGGAGCATTGGGATGACAGGGGAATGGAGCATTGGTCTGAAAAATTTCATAGATTATTGTGATGACCATGGGCATGGTGCATTGTGACGACAAGGGCATGGAGCATTGTGATGAGAAGGTCATGGAATATTGTGAAGAGAGATGTCAGGGAGCATTGTGATGACATATGTCATGGTCCATTGCGATGACAATGGCATGGAGCATTGTGATGCCAATTGTAATGGAGGATTGTGATGACAAATAAAATGGAGAATTGTGATGATTAGGGCTTGCAGCATTATGATGACAAGGGCCTTTGAGAATTTTCATGACAAGGTCGTGAAGCATTGTGATGACAAGATCCTGGAGCATTGTGATGACAAAGCTATGGAGCCTTGTGATGACAAGTCTCATGGAGCATACTGATGAAAAGGGGCATGGAGCATTGTGATTACAGGGGTCATGGAACATTGTGATGACAAGGGCATGGAACATTGTGAGGAGAAGACCAAGGAGCATTCTGATGGCATGCGCCATTGAGATTTGTGATGACAAGTGCATGGAGCATTTTGATTACATTGGTCTTGGAGCATTGTGATGAAAAGGGCATGGATCATTGTGATGAAAAAGGCATGGAGCCTTGTCATGACAGGGTTCAAGGAGCATACAGACAACAAGTGTCAGGGAGCATTTTGATGACAAGTGTATTGAGCATTGTGATGACAAAGGTCATGGAGCATTGTGATTAGAAGACCAAGGATAATTGTGATGACGAGCATCAAGGGGCATTGTGATGACAAGTGTTATGGAATATTGTGATCACAAGGGATTGGAGCATTGTTATGACAGAGATCATGGTGCATTTTGATTTCATTTTGATGACAATAGCATGAGGCATTATGATTATAGGCATGGTGCATTGTGATGACAGTGTTAATGGATCATTGAGATGAAAAAGGGCATGGAGCATTGTGATTACAGGGTTCTTTGAGTGTTGTGATGAGAAGGGTCATGGAGCCTTGTGATGACAAGGCCATGGAATATCGTGATGGCAGGGGCATGGAGCATTGTTATCAGAGGGTTAATGGAGCATTGTGATGGCAAGGGCATGGATCATTGTGATGAGAAGGCCATGTAGCATTCTGATGACATGTGTCATGGAGCATTGTGATGACAATGACATGGAGCATTGTGATGCCATGGGTCAGGGCTCTTTGAGATGACAAAGGTCATGGAGCATTTTGATGGCAAGGGCGTTGTGCTTTGTGATGAGAAGGGCAGGGAGAATTGTGATGACAGGTTCATGGAGCAATTTGTTGAAAATTTTCATGGAACATTTTGATGACAGGTGTTATGGAACATTGTGATGTCAGGGGTCATCGAACATTTTGATGATAAGTGCATGTAGCATTGTGAATACAGGAGTCATGGAACATTGTGATGACAGGTGGGAGGGATTATTGTGACAAATAGTGATGTAGCATTGTGATATCAATTGTGAGAGAGCATTTTGATGAGAAGTGCATGGAGGATTATGATGACAATGTTTATGGAGCATTGTGATGACAAGATTGTAGAGCACTGTGATGACAAGCGCATGGTGCATTGTGATGACATGTGTCATGGAGCATTGTGCTGACAAGCGCAAGTAGAATTGTGATGACAAGGGTCACGGAGCATTGTGCTGAGAAAGGCATAGAGGATTGTGATGACAAGGGTCAAAGAGCATTGTATGAAAAGTTCATGGGGCATTGTGGTTAAAATGGTCACAGAGACTGTTGATGACGAGGGCATGGACCATTGTGATAACAAATGTCATGAAGCATTGTGATGACTGGAGTCACGGAGGATTGTGATGACAGGGGTCAGGGAGCATTGTGATAAGTAGGGCATGGAGCACTGTGATGACAAGGGCATGGAACATTAGTCTAATAAGTTCCATGGATTGTTGTGATGACAGTTCGAATGGCACATTGTGATGACAAGGGCATGGAGCATTGTGATGACCAGGTCATGCAGTATTGTGAAGACAGGTGTCAGGGAGCATTGTGATGACATATGTAATGGCCCATTGTGATGACAATGGAATGGAGAATTGTGATGACCAGGTCATGCAGTATTGTGAAGAGAGGTGTCAGGGAGCATTGTGATGACATATGTAATGGCCCATTGTGATGACAATGGCATGGAGCATTGTGATGCCAAGTGTCATGGAGGATTCTGATGACAAAGGTTATGGAACATTGTGATGACAATGGCTTGGAGCATTGTGATGACATGGGACAGGGAGCATTGTGCTGACAATTGCATGGAGAATTGTGATGACAAGGGTCATGCAGCATTCTGATGACAAGCTTGTGGAGTATTTTGATGACAATGGCATGGAGCATTGTGATGAAAACCACATGCGGCATTGTGATGAAAATGTCATGGAGCCTTTTCGTGACAGGTTTCAAGGAGCATTCTGATGACAATGTCAGGGAGCATTGTGATGACATGTATATTGAGAATTGTGATGACAAAAGTTATGGAGCATTGTGATGAAAAGGGCATGGAGTATTGTGATGACAGGCATCATGGAGCGTTGTGATGACAAGTGTTATGGAAGATTGTGATCACAAGGGTTTGGAGCATTTTGATGACAGAGGTCATGGATCATATTGATTTAAAGGAGCATGGAGCATTGTGATGACAAGGGCATGAAGCAATGTGATCCCAAGGTTCATGGAGGATTGTGATGACAATGGACATGGAGTATTGTGATGACAAGCGCATAGAGCATTGTAATGACAAGGTTATGTAGCAATTTGCCGACAAAGGCATGGAGCATTGTGATGACATGTGTCATGGAGCACTGTGATGACAAGAGTCATGGACCATTGTGAATACAGGGGTCATGGAGCATTGGGATGACAAGGGCATGGATCATTTTGATGACAAGTGTCATGGAGCACTGGGCTGAAAATATTCATGGAGTGTTGTGATGACATGGGTCATGGAGCATAGTGATGTGTAGGGAATGGAGCATTGTGATGACAGGAGTCCCGTATCATTGTGTTGTCAGGAGTCATGGAGTGTTGTGATGACAGTGGTCATGGAGCATTGTGAAGATATTGGCCACGGAGTATTGTGATGTGTAGGTCGTGGAGCATTGAGCTGAATATGTTAATGGATTATTGTGATGACAGGGGTCATGGAGCATTGTGATGACAAGGGAATGGAGAATGGTGATGACAATATCCTGGATCTTTGTGATGAGATGACCATGGAGACTTGTGGTGAGAAATCTCACGGAGCATTCTGATGAAAAGGGGCATGGAGCATTGTGATTACAGGGGTCTTGGAGCATTTTGATGACTAGGGCATGGAGCTTTGTGATGAGAAGGCCATGGGGCATTCTGATGACATGCTTCATGGAGTTTTGTGATGACAAGCACATGGAGCATTGTGATGACAGTGATCTTGGAGCATTGTGATGAAAAGGGCATGGATCATTGTGATGAAAACGTCATGGAGCCTTGTCATGACAGGGTTCAAGGAGCATAATGACATGTGTCAGGGAGCATTGTGATGACAAGTGTATTGAGCACTGTGATGACAAAGGTCATGGAGCATTGTGATGAGAATACCATGGATAATTGTGATGATGAGCGTCATGGGGATTTGTGATGATAAGTGTTATGGAACATTGTGATCACAAGGGTTTGGAGCATTATGATGACAGAGGTCATGGAGAATTTTGATAGAATTTTGATGACAATAGCCTGAAGCATTATGATGATGTGCATGGTGCATTGTGATGACAGGGTTCATGGAGCATTGAGATGCAAAGTGGCATGGAGCATTGTGATTACAGGGGTCTTGGAGCATTGTGATGTCAAGGGTCAGGGAGCCTTGTGATGACAAGGCCGTGGAACATTGTGATGGCAGGGTCATGGAGCATTTTTATGACAGAGGTAATGGAGCATTGTGATGAGAAGTGCATTGAGCATTGGCCCGAAAGTTTTCATGGATTATTTTGATGAGAGTGGGCATGGAGCACTGTGATGACAAGGGCACGGAACACTGTGATACATGGGTCATGGAGGATTGTGATGAAAACGGCATGGAGCATTTTGATGAGCAGGGCATCGAGCATTGTGATGACAAGTGTCATGGAGCATTGTGATGACAAGGGCATGGAGCAATGGGATGAGAGCGTTCAGGGAGCATTGTGATGAAAATGACATGGAGCATTGTGATGCCAAGGGTCATGGAGCTTTGTGATGACAACGGTCATGGAGCATTTTGATGACAAGTGTGTGGTGCATTGTGATGAGAAGGAAAGGGAGCATTTTGATGACAGTTTCATGCTGCAATTTGATGAAAAGTGTCATGTAACATTTTGACGACAGGGGTTACAGAACATTGTGATGCCATGGGTCATGGAGCTTTGGGCTGAAAAGTGTCATGGAGCATTGTGATGACAGTGGTTATGGAATATTGTGATGTCACGGGTCATGGAACATTGTGATTACAGGGTTGAGGGAGGATTGTGATGACTAGTGATGGAACATTGTGATATATCAGGTGAGAGAGCATTTGGATGAGAAGTGCATGGACCATTGTGATTACAAGGTTTATGGAGCATATCGATGACAAGGTTGTGGATCATTGTGATGAAAAGCGCATGGCACATCGTGATGACAAGGGTCATGGAACATTGTTCTGACAAAGGCATGGAGCATTGGGATAAGAAGTGTCACGGAGCATTGTGATGAAAAGTTCATGGAGCATTGTGGTTACAAAAGTCACAGAGCCTTGTGATGACGCGGGCATGGACCGTTGTGATGACAAACGTTATGAAGCATTGTGATGACTGGAGTCACGGAGCATTGTGATGTCAAAAATAATTTAGCATTGTGATGACAATGGCTTGGAGCATTGTGATGACAAGGTTCAGGGAGCATTGTGCTGACAAGTGCATGGATAACTGTGATGAAAAAGGTCATGGAACATTCTGATGACAATCTTGTGGAGTATTTTGATGACAATGGCATGGAGCATTGTGATGAAAATGGCATGGGGCATTGTGATTAGAAAAGCATGGAGCCTTTTCGTGACAGGTTTCAAGGAGCATTCTGACGGCAAGTTTCTGGAAGCATTGTAATGACAAGTGTATTAGAATTGTGATGACAAAGGTTATGGAGCATTGTGATGAAAAGGCCGTGGAGTATTGTGATGACAGGCATCATGGAGCGTTGTGATGACAAGTGTTATGGAACATTGTGATAACAAGGGTTTGGAGCATTGTGGTGACAGAGGTCATGGATCATTTTGATTTCAAGGAGCATGGAGCATTGTGATGACAAGGGTATGAAGCAATGTGATCCCAAGGTTCATGGAGGATTGTGATGACAATGGTAAAGGAGTATTGTGATGACAAGCGCACAGAGCATTGTAATGACAAGGTCATGTAGCATTTGCTGACAAAGGCATGGAGCATTGTGATGACAGGTGTCATGGAGCACTGTGATGACAAGCGTCACGGAGCATTGTGAATACAGTGGTCATGGAGCATTGGAATGACAAGGGCATGGTTCAATGTGATGACAAGTGTCATGGAGCATTGGGCTGACAATGTTCATGGAGTATTGTGATGACAGGGGTCATGGAGCATTGTGATGACTTGGGAATGGAGCATTTTGATGACAAGAATTCCGGATCATTGTGTTGTCAGGTGTCATGGAGTGTTGAGATGACAGTGGTCATGGTGCATTGTGATGATATTGGCCATGGAGAATTGTGATGAGTAGGTCGTGGAGCATTGTGATTACAGGTGTCTTGATGCATTGTGATGAAAAGGGCATGTATCATTGTGAAGAAAAAGGCATTGAGCCTTGTCATGACAGTGTTCAAGGAGCATACTTACGACAAGTGTCAGGTAGCATTGTGATGACAAGTGTTTTGAGCATTTGATGACAAAGGTCATAGAGCATTGTGATGAGAAGACCATGGATAATTGTGATGATGAGCGGCATGGGGTGTTGTGATGATGTCTTATGGAACATTGTGATCACAAGGGTTTGGAGCATTATGATGACAGATGTCATGGAGAATTTAGATTTCATTGTGATGACAATAGCATGAAACATTATGATGATGGGCATGGTGCATTGTGATGACTGGGTTCATGGAGCATTGAGATGAAAAGTGGAATGGAGCATTGTGATTACCGGGGTCTTGGAGCATTGTGATGGCTAGGGCATGGAGCATGGTGATGAGAAGGCCATGGAAAATTCTGATGACATGCATCATGGAGCACTGTGATGACAAGGGCATGGAGCATTGTGATTACAGGGGTCTTGGGGAATTGTGATGACAAGGATCATGGAGCCTTGTGATGACATGCCGTTGAACAATGTGATGGCAGGTGTCATGGAGGATTGTTATGACAGAGTTAATGGAACATTGTGATGAGAAGGGCATTGAGCTTTGGTCTAAAATATTTCATGGATTATTGTAATGAGAGTGGGCATGGAGCATTGGGATGACAAGGGCACGGAACACTGTGATACATGGTTCATTGAGGATTGTAATGACCAGGACATGGAGCATTGCGATGAGAAGGGTATTGAGCATTGTGATGACAAGTGTCATGGAGCTTTGTGATGACAAGGGCATGGAGAAATGTGATGAGAGTGTTCCTGGAGCATTGTGATGACAATGACATGGAGCATTGTGATGCCAAGGGTCATGGAGATTTGTGATGACAAATAACAGGGAGCATTTCGATGACAATGGTGTGGTGCATTGTGATGAGAAGGGCAGGGAGCATTTTCATTACAGGTTCATGCAGAAATTTGATTAAAATATAATGGAATATTTTGAGAACAGGGGTTATAGAACATTGTGACGTCAGGTGTCATGGAGCTTTGGGATGAAAAGGGTCATGGAGCATTTTGATTACAGGGGTTATGGAACATTGTGATGTCCGGGATCATGGAACATTGTGATGATAAGGTTATGTAGCACTGTGATGACAGGGGTCATGGAACATTACGATTACAGGAGTGAGGGAGTATTGTGATGACTAGTGATGGAACATTGTGATATCTCTGGTGAGAGAGCATTTGGATGAGAAGTGCATGGAGCATTGGGATTACAAGGTTTATGAAGCATAGCGATGACAAGGTTGTGGACCGATTTGATGAAAAGCACGTGGCACATTGTGATGACAAGGGTCATGGAGCATTGTTCTGACAAAGGCATGGAGCATTGTGATGACAAGGGTCACGGAGCATTGTGATGAAAAGTTCATGGAGCATTTTGGTTACAAAGGTCACAGAGCCTTGTGATGACACGGGCAAGGTCCGTTTTGATGACAAACCTTATGAAGCATTGTGATGACTGGAGTCACGGAGCACTGTGATGATAGGGGTCATGGAGCATTGTGATGACATTGGCATGGAGCGTTGTGATGACAGGGGCATGGAGCATTGGTCTGACAAGTTTCATAAATTATTGTGATGACAGTGGACATGGTGCATTGTGATGACAAGGGTATGGATCATGGTGATGAGAAGGTCATGGAGTATTGTGAAGACAGGTGTCAGGGAGCATTGTGATGACATATGTCATGGTCCATTGCGATGATAATGGCATTGAGCATTGTGATGCCAAATGTAATGGAGGATTGTGATGACAAATAAAATGGAGCATTGTGATGACTAGGGCTTTGAGCACTATGATGACAAGGGCAATTGAGAATTTTCATGACAACGTCGTGAAGCATTGTGATGACAAGGTCCTGGAGCATTGTGATGAGAAATCCATGGAGCCTTGTGATGACAATCTCATATAGCATACTGATCAAAAGGGACATGGACCATTGTGATTACAGGGGTCTTGGCACATTGTGATGACAAGGGCATGGATCATTGTGAAGAGAAGGCCAAGGAGCATTCTGAGGACATGCGTCATTGAGCTTTGAGATGACAAGCGCATGGAGCATTGTGATTACAGGGGTCTTGTAGCATTGTGATGAAAAGGGCATGGAATATTGTGATGAAAAATGCATGGAGCCTTGCCATGACAGTGTTCAAGGAGCAAACAGACAACAAGTGTCATGGAGCATATTGATGACAAGTGTATTCAGCATTGTGATGACAAATGTCATTGAACATTGTGATGAGAAGGCCATGGAGCATTCTGATGACATGTGTCATGGAGCTTAGTGATGACAAGGGCATGGAGCAATGTGATGCCAAGGGTCATTGATATTTGTGATGACAAAGGTCATGGAACATTTTGATGACAAGGGCGTTGTGCATTGTAATGAGAAGTGCATGGAGCATTGTGATGACATGGTCACGGAGAAATTTGATGAAAAGTGTCAAGGAACATTTTGATGACAGGGGTTATAGAACATTGTGATGTCATGGGTCATCGAACATTGTGATGATAAGTGCATGTAGCATTGTGATGACAGGAGTCATGGAACATTGTGATGACAGAGATGAGCGAGTATTGTGTCGAATAGTGAAGTAACATTGTGATATCAGTGGTGAGAAAGCATTTCGATGAGAAGGGCATGGAGCATTGTGATGACAAGGTTTATGGAGAATTGTGATGACAAGATTGTGGAGCACTGTGATGACAAGCGCATGGTGCATTGTGATGACATGTGTCATGGAACATTGTGCTGACAAGCGCCTGGAGCATTGTGAGGACAAGGGTCAAGGAGCATTGTGCTGAGAAAGGCATAGAGCATTGTGATGACAAGGGTCAAAGAGAATTGTGATGAAAAGTTCATGGAGCATTGTCGTTAAAAAGGTCACAGAGACTGCTGATGATGAGGGCATGGACCATTGTGATGACAAAGGTCATGAAGCATTGTGATGACTGGAGTCACGGAGCACTGTGATGACAGGGGTCATGGAGCATTGTGATGAAAAGGGGCATGGAGCATTGTGATGACAAGGGCATGTATCATTGGTCTCATAATTTTCATGGATTATTGCGATGACTGTTGGAATGGTGCATTGTGGTGACAAGGGCATGGAGCATTGTGATAAAGAGGTCATGGTGTATTGTGAAGACTGGTGTCATGGAGCATTGTGATGACAGGTTTCATGCAGCATTGTGATGACTAGGGAATGGAGCATAGTAATGAAAAGAGTCCCGGATCATTGTGTTGTCAGGTGTCATGGAGTGTTGTGATGACAGTTGTCATGGTGCATTGTGATGATATTGGTCATGGAGCATTGTGATGAGAAGGTTATGGAGCATTGTGCTGATAATATTCATGGAGTATTGTGATGACAATGGTCATGGAGCATTGTGATGACAAGGGAATGGAGCATGGTGATGACAAGGTCATGTAGCATTGTGATGCGAAGTCCTTGGAGGCTTGTGATGACAAGTTTCATGGAGAATTCTGATGAAAAGTGGCATGGATCATTGTGATTACAGTGGTCTTGGAGCATTGTGATGACAAGGGCATGGAGCATTGTCAGAGACGGCCATGCAGCATTCTGATGTCATGGGTCATGGAGCTCTGTGATGACAAGGGCTTGGAGCATTGTGATTACAGGTGTCTTGGAGCACTGTGATGAAAAGGGCACGGATCATTGTGATGAAAATGTCATGCAGACTTGCCATGACAGGGTTAATGGAGCATACTGAAGACAAGGGTCAGGGAGCATTGTGATGACAAGTGTATTGAGCACTGTGATGACAAAGGTCATGGAGCATCGTGATGAGAAGACCATGGATAATTGTCATGATGAGCGTCATGGTGTGTTGTGATGATAAGTGTTATGGAACATTGTGATCACAAGGGTTTGGAGCATTATGATGACAGAGCTCATGGAGAATATTGATTTCATTGTGATGACAATAGCCTGAAGCATTATGATGATGGGCATGGTGCATTGTGATGACAGGGATCATGGAGCATTTAGATGAAAAGGGGCATGGAACATTGTGTTTACAGTGGTCGTGGAGCATTGTGATGACAAGGGCATGGTGCATTGGTCTAATAAGTTTCATGGATTATTGCGATGACAGTTGGAATGGCGCATTGTGATGACAAGGGCATGGAGCATTGTGATGACCAGGTCATGCAGTATTGTGAAGACAGGTGTCAGGGAGCATTGTGATGACATATGTAATGGCCCAATGTGATGACGATGGCATGGAGCATTGTGATGCCAAGTGTCATGGAGGATTCTGATGACAAAGTTAAAAGAGCATTGTGATGACAATGGCTTGGAGCATTGCGATGACAAGGGTCAAGGAGCATTGTGTTGAGAAGTGCATGGAGAATTGTGATGACAAGGGTCATGGAGCATTTTGGTGACAAGCTTGTGGAGTATTTTGAGGACAATGGCATGGAGCATTGTGATGAAAACTGCATGGGGCATTGTGATGAAAGAGGCCTGGAGCCTTGTGATGACAGGTCTCATGGAGCATACTGATGAAAAGGGGCATGGAGCATTCTGATTACAGGGGTCTTGGAACATTGTGATAGCAAGGGCATGGAGCACTGTGATGACAAGGGCATGGAGCATTGGTCTAATAAGTTTCATGGATTATTGTGATGACAGTTGGAATGGCGCATTGTGATGACAGTGGTCATGGAGCATTGTGATGATACTGCTCATGGAGCATTGTGATAAGACCGTCATGGAGCATTGGGTTGAAAATGTTCATAGAGTATTGTGATGACAGGTGTCAAGGAGCATTGTGATGACAAGGGAATGGAGCATGGTGATGACAAGGTCCTCGAGCATTGTGATGAGATGACGATGGAGACTTGTGATGACAAGTCTCATGGAGCATTCTGACGAAAAGGGGCAAGGATCTTTGTGATTACAGGGGTCTTGGAGCCCTGTGATGACAAGGGCATGGAGCATTGTGAGGAGAAGGCCATGGAACATTCTGATGGCATGCGTCATGGAGCTTTGTGATGACAAGGGCATGGAGCATTGTGATTACAGTGGTCTTGGAGCATTGTGATGACAACGGTCATGTAGCCTTTTGATGACAAGGCCGTGGAACACTGTGATGGCAGCGGTCATGGAGCATAGTTATGACAGAAGTAATGGAGCATTGTGATGAGAAGGGCATTGAGCATTGGTCTGAAATGTTTCATGGATTATTGTGATGAGAGTGGGCATGGAGCATTGTGATGACCAGGGCACGGAACACTGTGATACATGGTTCATGGAGGATTGTAATGACAAGGGCATGGAGCATTGTGATGAGACGGGCATCGAGCATTGTGATGAAAAGTGTCATGGAGCTTTGTAATGACAAGTGCATGGAGCAATGTGATGAGAGGGTTTATGGAGCATTGTGATGACAATGACATGGAGCATTGTGATGCCAAGGGTCATGGAGTTTGTGATGACAAATTTCATAGAGCATTTTGATGACAAGCGTGTGGTGCATTGTGATGACAAGGGCAGGGAGCATTTTGATGACACGTTCATGCAGCAATTTGATGAAAAGTGTAATGGAATATTTTGATGACAGGTGTTATAGAACATTGTGATGCCAGGGGTCATGGAGCTTTGGGATGAAAAGGGTCATGGAGCATTTTGATGACAGGGGTTATGGAACATTGTGATGTCAGGGGTCATGGAACATTGTGCTGATAAGGGGATGTAGCATTGTGATGACAGGGGTCATGGAACACTGTGCTTACAGGGGTGAGGGAGGATTGTGATAACTAGAGATGGAATATTGTGATATCTCAGGTGACAGAGCATTTGGATGAGAAGTGTATGGAGCATTGTGATTACAAGGTTTATGGAGCATAGCGATGACAAGGTTGTTTATCAATGTGATGAAAAGCGTGTGGCACATTGTGATGACAAGGGTCATGGAGCATTGTTCTGACAAACGCATGGAGCATTGTGATATCAAGGGTCACGGAGCATTGTGATAAATTGTTCATGGAGTATTGTGGTTACAAAGGAAACAGAGCCTTTTGATGACGCGAGCATGGACCGTTGTGTTGACAAACGTTATGAAGCATTGTGATGACTGGAGTCACGGAGCATTGTGATGACAGGGGTAATGGAGCATTGTCATGATACTGCTCATGGAGCATTGTGATCACAGGGGCATGGAGCATTGGTCTTACACGTTTCATAGATTATTGTGATGACAGTGGACATGGTGCATTGTGATGACAAGGGCATGGAGCATTGTGAGGAAAAGGTCATAGAATATTGTGAAGACAGGTGTCAGGGAGCATTCTGATGACATATGTCATGGTCCATTGCGATGACATTGGCAGGGAGCATTTAGATGCCAAATGTAATGGAGGATTGTGATGACAAATATAATAAAGCATTGTGATGACTAGGGCTTGGAGCATAATGATGACAAGGGCCATTGAGGATTTTCATGACAATGTCGTGAAGCATTGTGATGACAAGGTCCTGGAGCTTTGTGAATAGAAAAACATGGAGCCTTGTGAAGACAAGTCTCAGGGAGCATACTGATGGAAATGAGCATGGAGCATTCTGATTACAGGGGTCTTGGAACTTTGTGATAACAAGGGCATGGAGCATTGTGATTAAAAAGCGATGGAGCATTGCTCTAATAAGTTTCATGGATTATTGTGATGACAGATGGAATGGCACATTGTGATGACAAGGGCATGGAGCATTGTGATGACCAGGTCAGGCAGTATGGTGAAGACAGGTGTCAGGGTGCATTGTGATGACATATGTAATGGCCCATTGTGATGACAATGGCATGGCACATTGTGATGCCAGGTGTCATGGAGGAGTCTGATGACAAGTGTCAAGGAGCATTGTGATGACAAGTGTCATGGAGGATTCTGATGACAAAGGTAATGGAGCACTGTGATGACAAAGGCTTGGAGCATTGTGATTACAAGGGTCATGGAGCATTTTGATGAGAAAGGCATAGAGCATTGTGATGACAAGGGTAAAGAGCATTGTGATGAAAATTTCATGGAGCATTGTGGATAAAAATGTCACAGAGACTGTTGATGACAAGGGCATGGACCATTGTGATGACAAAGGTCATGAAGCATTGTGATGACTGGAGTCACGGAGCATTGAGAAGACTGGGTTCATGGAGCCTTGTGATAACAAGGACATGGAGCATTGTGATGACAACGGCATGGAACTTTGGTCTAAGTTTCATGGATTATTGCGATGACAGTTGGAATGGCGCATTCTGATGAAAAGGGCATGGAGCATTCTGATGACCAGATCATGCAGCATTGTGAAGACAGGTGTCAGGGAGCATTGTGATGACATATGTAATGGCCCATTGTGATGACAATGGCATGGAGCATTGTGATGCCAAGTGTCATGGAGGATTCTGATGACAAACGTAATGGAGCATTGTGATGACAATGGCTTGGAGCATTGTGATGACAAGGGTCAGGGAGCATTGTGCTGAAAAGTGCATGGAGAATTGTGATGACAAGTGTCATGGAGCATTCTGATGACAAGCTTGTGGAGTATTTTGATGACAATGGCATGGAGCATTGTGATGAAAACAGCATGGGGATTTGTGTGGAAAAAGGCATGGAGCCTTTTCGTGACAGGGTTCAAGGAGCATTCTGATGACAAGTGTCAGGGAGCATTGTCATGACATGTATATTGAGAATTGTGATGACAATTGTCCTGGAGCATTGTGATGTAGAGGACATGGAGTATTGTGATGACAGGCATCATGGAGCGTTGTGATGACAACTATAATGGAACACTGTGATCACAAGGTTTTGGAGCATTGTGATGACAGAGGTCATGGATTATTTTGATTTCAAGGAGCATGGAGCATTGTGATGACAAACGAATGTAGCAATGTGATCCCAATGTTCATGGAGGATTGTGATGACAATGGAAATGGAGTATTGTGATGACAAGCGCATAGAACATTGTAATGACAAGGTCATGTAGCATTTTGCTGACAAAGGCATTGAGCATTGTGATGACATGTGTCATGGAGCACTGTGATGACAAGCGTCACGGAGCATTGTGAATACAGGGGTCATGGAGCATTGGGATGACAACGGCATGGATCATTGTGATGACAAGGGTCATGGAGCATTGGGCTGAAAATGTTCATGGAGTATTGTGATGACAGGGGTCATGGAGCATTGTGATGACAGAGGTCATGGAGAATTTTGATTTCATTGTGCTGACCATAGCCGGAAGCATTATGATGATGGGCATGATGCATTGTAATGACAAGGGCATGGAGCATTGTGATGAGAAGGGCATCGAGCATTGTGATGACATGTGTCATTTAGCTTTGTGATGACAAGAGCATGGAGCAATGTGATTAGAGGGTTCATGGAACATTGTGATGACAATGACATGGAGCATTGTGATGCCGATGGTCATGGAGCTTTGTGATGACAATGGTCATGGAGCATTTTGATGACAAGTGTGTGGTGCATTGTGATGAGAATGGCAGGGAGCATTTTGATGACAGGGTCATGCAGCAATTTGATGAAAAGTGTAATGGAACCTTTTGATGACAAGGGTTATAGAACATTGTGATGCCAGGTGTCATGGAGCTTTGGGATGAAAAGTGTCATGGAACATTTTGATGACAGGCGTTATGGAACACTGTGATGTCAGGGGTCAGGGAACATTGTGCTGATAAGGGAATGTAGCATTGGGATGACAGGGGTCATGGAACATTGTGATAACTGGGGTGAGGGAGGATTGTGATGACTTGTGATGGAACATTGTGATATCTCATGTGAGAGAGCATTTGGATGAGAAGTGCATGGAGCATTGTGATTACAAGGTTTATGGAGCATAGCGTTGACAACGTTGTGGATCACTGTGATGAAAAACGCATGGCACTTTGTGATGACAAGGGTCATGGAGCATTGTGATGACAAGGGCATGGAGTATTGTGGTGACAGGCATCATGGAGCGTTGTGATGACAAGTGTTATGGAACATTGTGATCACAAGTGTTTGGAGCATTGCAATGACAGAGGTCATGGATCATTTTGATTTCAAGGAGCATGGAGCATTGTGATGACTATGGCATGAAGCAGTGGGATCCCAAGGATCTTGGAGGATTGTGATGACATTGGTAACGGAGTATTGTGATGACAAGCGCATAGAGCATTTTAATGACAAGGTCATGTAGCATTTTGCTTGCAAAGGCATGGAGCATTGTGATGACAGGTGTCATGGAGCACTGTGATGACAAGCATCACGGAGCATTTTGAATACAGGGGTCATGGAGCATTGGGATGACAAGGGCATGGATCATTGTGATGACAAGTGTCATGGAGCATTGAGCTGAAAACGTTCATGGAGTATTGTGATGACAGGGGTCATGGGGCATTGTGATTACAGAGGTCTTGGAGCATTGTGATGACAAGAGTCCCGGATCATTGTGTTGTCAGGTGTCATGGAGTGTTGTGATGACAGTGGTCATGCAGCATTGTGAAGATATTGGTCATGGAGCATTGTGATGAGAAAGTCATGGAGCATAGGGCTAAAAATGTTCATGGAGTATTGTGATGACAGGTGTCATGGAACATTGTGATGACAAGGGAATGGAGCATGGTGATGACAAGGTCCTGGAGCATTGTGATGAGATGACCATGGAGACTTGTGATGACAAGTCTCATGGAGAATTCTGATGAAACGGGGCATGGAGCATTGTGAATACAGGGGTCTTCAGCATTGTGATGACAAGGGCATGGAGCACTGTGAGGAGAAGGCCATGGAACATTCTGATGTCATGCGTCATGGAGCTTTGTGATGACAATGGCATGGAGCTTTGTGATTCCAAGGGTCATTGAGCTTTGTGATGACAAAGGTCATGGAGCCTATTGATGCCAAGGGTGTGGTGCATTGTTATGAGAAGGGCAGGGAGCATTTTGATGACAGGGTCATGCAGCAATTTGATGAAAAGTGTAATGGAACATTTTGTTGACAGGGGTTATACAACATTGTGATGCCAGGGGTCATGGAGCTTTGGGATGAAATGGGTCAAGGAGCACTTTGATGACAGGGGTTATGGAATATTGTGATGTCAGGTGTCATGGAACATTGTGCTGATAAGGGGATGTAGCATTGTGATGACAGGGTTCATGGAACATTGTGCTGATAAGGGGATGTAGCATTGTGATGACAGGGGTCATGGAACATTGTGATTACTGGGGTGAGGGCGGAGTGTGATGACTAGTGATGGAACATTGTGATATCTCATGTGAGAGAGCATTTGGATGAAAAGTGCATGGAGCATTGTGATTACAATGTTTATGGGGCATAGCAATGACAAGGTTGTGGATCATTGTGATGAAAATCACATGGAACATTGTGATGACAAGGGTCATGGAGCATTGTTCTGACAAAGACATGGAGCATTGTGATGAGAAGATTCACGGAGCATTGTGATGAAATGTTCATGGAGCATTGTGGTTACAAATGTCACAGAGCCTTGTGATGATGCGGGCATGGACCGTTGTGATGACAAACGTTATGAAGCATAGTGATGACTGGAGTCAGGGAGCGTTGTGATGACAGGGGTCATGGAGCATTTTGATGACAAGGGCATGGAGCTTTGTGATGACAGGGGCATGGAACTTTGGTCTGACATGTTTCCTAGATTATTGTGATGACAGTGGACATGGTGCATTGTGATGACAAGGGCATGGAGCATTGTGATGAGAAGGCCAGGGACTATTGTGAAGACAGGTGTCAGGGAGCATTGTGATGACATATGTCATGGTCCATTGCGATGAGAATGGCATGGAGCATTGTGATGACAAGGGAATGTAGTATTGTGAAGACAGGTGTCAGGGAGCATGGTGATGACATATGTCATGGTCCATTGCGATGACAATGGCAGGGAGCATTGTGATGCCAAATGTAATGGAGGATTGTGATGACAAATATAATGGAGCATTGTGATGACTAGGGCTTGGAGCATTATGATGACAAGGGCCATTGAGAATTTTCATGACAATGTCGTGAAGCATTGTGGTGACAAGTTCCTGGAGCATTGTGATGAGAAAACCATGGAGCCTTGTGATGACAAGTCTCATGGAGCATACTGATGAAAAGGGGCATGGTGCATCCTGATTAGAGGGGTCTTGGAACATTGTGATAACAAGGGCATGGAGCTTTGTGATGACAAGTGCATCGAGCATTGGTCTAATAAGTTTCATGGATTATTGTGATGACAGTTGGAATGGCGCATTGTGATGACAAGGGCATGGAAAATTGCGATGACCAGGTCATGCAATATTGTGAAGAGAGGTGTTAGGGAGCATTGTGATGACATATGTAATGGCCCAATGTGATGACAATGGCATGGAGCATTGTGATGCCAAGTGTCATGGAGTATTCTGATGACAAAGGTAATGGAGCATTGTGATGACAATGGCTTGGAGCATTGTGATGACAAGGGTCAGGGAGAATTGTGCTGACAAGTGCATGGAGAATTGTGATGACAATGGTCATGGAGCATTCTAATGACAAACTTGTGGAGTATTTTGATGACAATGGCACGGAGCATTGTGATGAAAATTGCATGGGGCTTTGTGAAGAAAAAGGCATGGAGCCTTTTCGAGACAGGGTTCAAGGAGCATTCTGACGACACGTGTCAGGGAGCATTGTGATGACAAGTGTATTGAGAATTGTGATGACAATGGTCATGGAGCATTGTGATGAAAAGGGCATGGAGTATTGTGATGACAGGCATCATGGAGCGTTGTGATGAAAAGTGTTATGGAACATTGTGATCACAAGTGTTTGGAGCTTTGTAATGACAGAGGTCATGGATCATTTTGATTTCAAAGAGCATGGAGCATTGTGATGACAAGGGCATGAAGCAATGTGATCCCAAGGTTCATGGAGGATTGTGATGACAATGGTAATGGAGTATTGTGATGACAAGCACATAGAGCATTGTAATGACAATGTCATGTAGCATTTTGCTGACAAAGGCATGGAGCATTGTGATGACATGTGTCATGGAGCACTGTGATGACAAGCGTCACGGAGCATTGTGAATACAGGGGTCATGGAGCATTGGGATGAGAAGGTCATGGAGCATTGGGCTGAAAATGTTCATTGAATATTGTGATGACAGGGGTCCTGGAGCATTGTGATGACAAGGTCCTGGAACATTGTGATGAGAAGACCATGGAGACTTGTGATGACAAGTCTCATGGAGCATTCTGATGAAAAGGGGCATGGAGCATTGTGATTACAGGGGTGTTGGAGCTTTGTGATGACAAGGGCATGGAGTATTGTGATGACAGGCATCATGGAGCGTTGTGATGACAAGTGTTATGGAACAATGTGATCACAAGTGTTTGGAGCATTGCGATGACAGAGGTCATGGATCATTTTGATTTCAGGGAGCATGGAGCATTGTGATGACTAGGGCATGAAGCAATGTGATCCCAATGTTCTTGGAGGATTGTGATGACAATGGTAATGGTGTATTGTGATGACAAGCGCATAGAGCATCGTAATGACAAGATCATGTAGCATTTTGCTGACAAAGGCATGGAGATTTGTGATGACAGGTGTCATGGAGCACTGTGATGACAAGCATCACGGAGCATTGTGAATACAGGGGTCATGGAGCATAGGGATGACAAGGGCATGGATCATTGTGATGACAAGTTTCATGGAGCACTGGGCTGAAAATGTTCATGGAGTATTGTGATGACAGGGGTCATGGAGCATTGTGATGACAAGGGAATGAAGCACGGTGATGACAAGGTCCTGGAGCATTGTGATGAGATGACCATGGAGACTTGTGATGACAAGTCTCAAGGAGCATTCTGATGAAAAGTGGCATGGAGCATTGTGATTACAGGGGTCTTGGAGCATTGTGATGACAAGAGTCCTGGATCATTGTGTTGTCAGGTTTCATGGAGTGTTGTGATGACAGTGGTCACGTAGCATTGTGATGATAATGGTCATGGCACATTGTGATGAGAAGGTCATGGAGCATTGGGGTGAAAATGTTCATGGAATATTGTGATGACAGGTGTCATGGAGCATTGTGATGACTAGGGAATGGAGCGTGGTGATGATAAGGTCCTGGAGCATTGTGATGAGAAGACCAAGGAGACTTGTGATGACAAGTCTCATGGAGCATTCTGATGAAAAGGGGCATGGAGCATTGTGATTACAGGGGTCTTGGAGCATTGTGGTGACAAGGGCATGGAGCAGTGTGAGGAGAAGGCCATGGAATATTCTGATGACATGCATCATGGAGCTTTTTGATGACAATGGCATGGAGCATTGTGATTACAGAGGTCTTGGATCATTGTGATGACAAGGGTCATGGAGCCTTGTGATGACAAGGCCTTGGAACATTGTGATGGCAGGGGTCATGGAGGATTGTTATGACAGAGGTAATGGAGCATTGTGATGAGAAGGGCATTGAGCATTGGTCTGAAATGTTTCATGGATTATTGTGATGAGAGTGGGCATGGAGCATTGTGATGACAAGGGTACGTACACTGTGATACATGCGTCATGGGGGGCTGTAATGAAAAGGGCATGGAGCATTGTGATGAGAAGGGCATCGAGCATTGTGATGACAAGTGTCATGGAGCTTTGTGATGACAAGGGCATGGAGCAATGTGATGAGATGGTTCATGGAACATTGTGATGACAATGACATGGAGGATTGTGATGCCAAGGGTCATGGAGCTTTGTGATGACAAAGGTCATGGAGCATTTTGATGACAAGTGTGTGGTGCATTGTGATGAGAATGACAGGGAGCATTTTGATGACAGGGTCATGCAGCAATTTGATGAAAAGTGTAATGGAAACTTTTGATGACAGGGGCTATAGAATATTGTGATGCCAGGGGTCATGGAGCTTTGGGATGAAAAGGGTCATGGAACATTTTGATGACAGGCGTTAAGGAACACTGTGATGTCAGGTGTCAGGGAACATTGTGCTGATAAGGGGATGTAGCATTGGGATGACAGGGGTCATGGAACATTGTGATAACTGGGGTGAGGGAGGATTGTGATGACTTGTGATGGAACATAGTGATATCTCATCTGACAGAGCATTTGGATGAGAAGTGCATGGAGCATTGTGATTACAAGGTTTATGGAGCAGAGCGATGACAAGGTTGTGGATCACTGTGGTGAAAATCGCATGGCACTTTGTGATGACAAGGGTCATGGAGCATTGTGATGACAAGGGCATGGAGTATTGTGATGACAGGCATCATGGAGCGTTGTGATGACAAGTGTTATGGAACATTGTGATCACAAGTGTTTGGAGCATTGCGATGACAGAGGTCATGGATCATTTTGATTTCAAGGAGCATGGAGCATTGTGATGACTATGGCATGAAGCAGTGGGATCCCAAGGATCTTGGGGATTGTGATGACATTGGTAATGGAGTATTGTGATGACAAGCGCATAGAGCATTGTAATGTCAAGGTCATGTAGCATTTTGCTTACAAAGGCATGGAGCATTGTGATGATAGGTGTCATGGAGCACTGTGATGACAAGCATCACGGAGCATTGTGAATACAGGGGTCATGGAGCATTGGGATGACAACGGCAGGGATCATTGTGATGACAAGTGCGATGGAGCATTGGGCTGAAAATGTTCATGGAGTATTGTGATGACAGGTGTCATGGGGAATTGTGATTACAGAGATCTTGGAGCATTGTGATGACAAGAGTCCCGGATCATTGTTTTGTCAGGTGTCATGGAGTGTTGTGATGACAGTGGTCATGCAGCTTTGTGATGATATTGGTCATGGAGCATTGTGATGAGAAGGTCATGGAGCATAGGGCTAAAAATACACATGGAGTATTGTGATGACAGGTTACATGGAGCATTGTGAAGACAAGGGAATGGAGCATGGTGATGACAAGGTCCTGGAGCATTGTGATGAAATGACCATGGAGATTTGTGATGCCAAGTCTCATGGAGCATTCTGAAGAAACGGGGCATGGAGCATTGGGATTACAGGGGTCTTGGAACATTGTGATGACAAGGGCATGGAGCACTGTGAGGAGAAGGCCACGGAACATTCTGATGACATGCGTCATGGAGCTTTGTGATGACAATGGCATGGAGCACTGTGATGCCTAGGGTCATGGATCTTTGTGATGACAAAGGTCATGGAGCATATTGATACCAAGGGTGTGGTGCATTGTCATGAGAAGGGCAGGGAGCATTTTGATGACAGGGTCATGCAGCAATTTGATGAAAATTGTCATGGAACATTTTGTTGACAGGGGTTACAGAACATTGTGATGCCAGGGGTCATGGAGGTTTGGGATGAAATGGGTCATGGAGCATTTTGATGACAGGGGTTATGGAACGTTGTGATGTCAGGGGTCATGGAACATTGTGCTGATAAGGGGATGTAGCATTGTGATGACAGGGGTCATGGAACACTGTGATTACACGGGTGAGGGAGGATTATGATGACTAGTTATGGAACATTGTGATATCTCATGTGAGAGAGCATTTGGATGAGAAGTGCATGGAGCATTGTGATTACAATGTTTATGGAGCATAGCGATGACAAGGTTGTGGATCATTTTGATGAAAAGCGCATGGCACATTGTGATGACAAGGGTCATGGAGCATTGTTCTGAAAAAGGCATGGAGCATTGTGATGACAAGTGTCAGAGAGCATTGTGATGAAATGTTCATGGAGCATTGGAGTTACAAAGGTCTCAGAGCCTTGTGATGACGTGGGCATGGACCGTTGTGATGAAAAACGTTATGAAGCATTGTGATGACTGGAGTCAGGGAGCGTTGAGATGACAGGGGTCATGGAGCATTTTGATGACAAGGGCATGGAGCATTGGTCTGACAAATTTCATAGATTATTGTGATGACAGTGGACATGGTGCATTGTGATGACAAGGGCATGGAGCATTGTGATGACAAGGGAATGTAGTATTGTGAAGACAGGTGTCAGGGAGCATGGTGATGACATATGTCATGGTCCATTGCGATGACAATGGCAGGGAGCATTGTGATGCCAAATGTAATGGAGGATTGTGATGACAAATATAATGGAGCATTGTGATGACTAGGGCTTGGAGCATTATGATGACAAGGGCCATTGAGAATTATCATGACAATGTCGTGAAGCATTGTGATGACAAGTTCCTGGATCACTGTGATGAGAAAACCATGAAGCCTTGCGATGACAAGTCTCATGGAGCATACAGATGAAAAGTGGCATGGAGCATTCTGATTACATGGGTCTTGAACATTGTGATAATAAGGGCATGGAGCTTTGTGATGACAAAGGCATGGAGCATTGGTCTAATAAGTTTCATGGATTATTGTGATGACATTTGGAATGGTGCATTGTGATGACAAGGGCATGGAGCATTGTGATGACCAGGTCATGCAGTATTGTGAAGAGAGGTGTCAGGGAGCATTGTGAGGACATATGTAATGGGGCATTGTGATGACAATGGCTTGGAGCATTGTGATGACAAGGGTCAGGGAGCATTGTGCTGACAAGTGCATGGAGAATTGTGATGACAAGGGTCATGGAGCGTTCTGATGACAAGCTTGTGGAGTATTTTGATGACAATGGCATGGAGCATTGTGATGAAAATGGCATGGGGCTTTGTGATGAAAAAGGCATGGAGCCTTTTCGTGACAGGGTTCAAGGAGCATTCTGACGACAAGTGTCAGGGAGCATTGTGATGACAAGTGTATTGAGAATTGTGATGACAAAGGTCATGGAGCATTGTGATGAAAAGGGCATGGAGTATTGTGATGACAGTCATCATGGAACGTTGTGATGACAAGTGTTATGGAACATTGTGATCACAAGGGTTTGGAGCATTGCGATGACAGAGGTCATGGATACTTTTGATTTCAAGGAGCATGGAGCATTGTGATGACTAGGGCATGAAGCAATGGGATCCCAAGGTTCTTGGAGGATAGTGATGACTATGGTAATGGAGTATTGTGATGACAAGCGCATAGAGCATTGTAAGGACAGTGTCATGTAGCATTTTGCTGACAAAGGCATGGAGCATTGTGATGACATGTGTCATGGTGCACTTTGATGACAAGCGTCACAGAGCATTTTGAATATAGGGGTCATGGAGCATTGGGATGACAAGGGCATGGATCACTGTGATGACAAGGGTCATGGATCATTGGGATGAAAATGTTAATGGAGTATTGTGATGACAGGGGTCATGGAGCATTGTGATTACAGGGGTCATGGAGCATTGTGATGAAAAGAGTCCCGGATCATTGTGTTGTCAGGTGTCATGGAGTGTTTTGATGACCGTGGTCATGGAGAATTTTGATGATATTGGTCATGGAGCATTGTGATTAGAAGGTCATGGAGCATTGGGCTGAAAATGTTCATGGAGTATTGTGATGACAGGTGTCATGGAGCATTGTGATGACAAGGGAATGGAGCGTGGTGATGACAAGGTCCTGGAGCATTGTGATGAGATGACCATGGAGACTTGTGTTGACAAGTCTCATGGAGCATTCTGATGAAAAGGTGCATGGAACATTGTGATTACAGGGGTCTTGGAGCATTGTGATGACAAGCGCATGGAGCACTGTGATTACTGGTGTCTGGAACATTGTGAAGAAATTGGCATGGATCATTGTTATGAAAATGTTATGGATCCTTGTCATGACAGGGTTCCAGGAGCATACTGATGACAAGTGTCAGGGAGCATTGTGATGACAAGTTTATAGAGCATTGTGATGACAAAGGTCATGGAGCACTGTGATGAGAAGAGCATGGATAATTGTGATGATGAGCGTCATGGGGCGTTGTGATGATAAGTGTTATAGAACATTGTGATCACAAGGATTTGGAGCATTGTGATGAGACAGATCATCAAATATTTTGATTTCATTGTGATGATAAGAGCCTGAAGCATTATGATGATGGGCATGGTGCATTTTGATGACAGGGTTCATGGAGCATTGAGATGCAAAGGGGCATGGAGCATTGTGATTAGAGGGTTCATGGAGCATTGTGATGACAATGGCATGGAGCATTGAGATGCCAAGGGTCATGGAGCTTTGTGATGACAAAGGTCATGGAGCACTTTGATGACAAGGGTTGGTGCAATGTGATGAGAAGGGCAGGGAGCATTGTGATGACAGTGTCATAGAGCAATTTGATGAAAAGGGTCATGGAATATTTTGATGACAGGGGTTATGGAACATTGTGATGTCAGGGGTCATCGAACTTGTGATGATAAGTGCATGTAGCATTGCAAAGACAGGAGTCATGGAACATTGTGATGACAGTGGTGAGGGAGTATTGTGATGAATAGAGATGTAACATTGAGATATCTGTGTTGAGAGAGCATTTTGATGAGAAGTGCATGGAGAATTGTGATGACAAGTTTTATGGAGCATTGTGGTGACAAGATTGTGGAGCACGGTGATGACAAGCGCAGGGTGCATTGTGATGACATGGGTCATGGTGCATTGTGCTGACAAGCGCATGGAGCATTGTGATGACAAGGGTCATGGAGCATTGTGCTGAAGAAGGCATAGAGCATTGTGATGACAAGGGTCAAAGAGCATTGTGATGAAAATTTCATGGAGCAATGTGGTTAAATATGTCACAGAGACTGTGGATGACGAGGTCATGGACCATTGTGATGACAAAGGTCATGAAGCATTGTGATAACTGGAGTCACGGAGCATTGTGATGACAGGGGTCATGGAGCATTGTGATAACAAGGGCATGGAGTATTGTGATGACAAAGGCATGGAATATTGGTCTAATAAGTTTCATGGATTATTGTGATGACAGTTGGAATGCCGCATTGTGATGACAACGGCATGGAGCATTGTGATGACCAGGTCATGCAGTATTGTGAAGACAGGTGTCAGGGAGCATTGTGATGACATATGTAATCGCCCATTGTGATGACAATGGCATGGAGCATTGTGATGCCAAGTGTCATGGAGGATTCTGATGACAAAGGTAATGGAGCATTGTGATGACAATGGCTTGGAACATTGTGATGACAAGGGTCAGGGAGCATTGTGCTGACAAGTGCATGGAGAATTGTGATGACAAGGGTCATGAAGCATTGTGATGAAAAAGGCATGGAGTAATGTGATGACAGGCATCTTAGAGCGTTGTGATGACAAGTGCTATGGAACATTGTGATCACAAGGGTTTGGAGCACTGTGATGACAGAGGTCATGGATCATTTAGATTTCAAGGAGCATGGAGCTTTGTGATGACAAGGGCATGAAGCAATGTGATTCCAAGGTTCATGGAGGACTGTGATGACAATGGGAATGGAGTATTGTGATGACAAGCACATAGAGCATTGCAATGACAAGGTCAGGTAGTATTTTGCTGAAAAAGGCATGGAGCATTGTGATGACAGGTGTCATGGAGCCCTGTGATGACAAGCGTCACGGAACATTGTGAATACAGGGGTCATGGAGCATTGGGATGACAAGGGCATGGATGATTTTGATGACAAGGGTCATGGTGCATTGGGCTGAAAATGTTCATGGAGTATTGTGATGACAGGGGTCATGGAGCATTTTGATGACAAGTTCCTGGAGCACTTTGATGAGAAGACAATGGAGACTTGTGATGACAAGTCTCATGGAGCATTTTGATGAAAAGGGACATGGGGCATTGTGATTACAGGGGTCTTGGAGCATTGTGATGACAAGGGCATGGAGCATTGTGATGAGAAGGCCATGGAGCATTCTGATGACTTGCATCATTGAGCTTTATGATGACAAGGGCATGGAGCATTGTGATTACAGGGGTCTTGGAGCATTGTGATTAAAATGGCATGGATCATTGTGATGAAAAAGGCATGGAGACGTGTCATGACAGTGTGAATGGAGCATACTGATGACAAGTGTCAGGGAGCATTGTGATAACAAGTGTATTAAGCATTGTGATGACAAAGGTCATGGAGCATTGTGATGAGAAGACCATGGATACTTGTGAAGATGAGCGTCAAGGGGTGTTGTGATGATAAGTGTTATGGAACATTGTGATCACCAGGGTTTGGAGCATTGTGATGACAGAGGTCATGGAGCATTTTGATTTCATTGTGATGACAATAGCCTGAAGCATTATGATGATGGGCATCGTCCATTGTGATGACAGGGTTCATGGAGCATTGAGATGAAAAGACGCATGGAGCATTTTGATTTCAAGGGTCTTGGAGCATTGTGATGACAAGGGCATGGAGAATTTTGATGACAGGGCCATGGAACATTCTGATGACATGCGTCATGTAGCTTTTTGATGAGAAGGGCATGGAGCATTTTGATTAGATATGTCGTGGAGCATTGTGATGACAAGTGTCATGGAGCCTTGTGATGACAAGGCCGTGGAATATTGTGATGGCAGGTGTCATGGAGCATAGTTATGACAGAGGTAAAGGAGCATTCTGATGAGAAGGGCATGGAGCATTGGTCTGAAATGTTTCATGGATTATTGTGATGAGAGTGGTCATAGAGCATTGTGATGATAAGGGCATGGAACACTGTGATACATGGGTCATGGAGGATTCTAATGACAAGGGCATGGTGCATTGTGTTGAGAAGGGCATCGAGCATTGTGATTACAAGTGTCATGGAGCTTTGTGATGACAAGGGCATGGAGAAATGTGATGAGAGGGTTCATGGAGCATTGTGATGACAATGACATCGAATATTGTGATGCCAGGGGTCATGGAGCTTTGTGATGACAAAGGTCATGGAGAATTTTGATGACAAGTGCATGGTGCATTTTGATGAGAATGGCAGGGAGTATTTTGATGCCAGGGTCATGCAGCAATTTGATGAAAAGTGTATTGGAACATTTTGATGACATGGGTTATACAACATTGTGATGTCAGGGGTCATGGAACATTGTGATGATAAGGGGATGTAGCATTGTGATGACAGGGGTCATGGGACATTGTGATTACAGGGGTGAGGGAGTATTGTGACGACTAGTGATGAAACACTGTGATATCTCTGGTGAGAGAGCATTTTGATGACAAGTGTATGGAGCATTGTGATTACAAGGTTTATGGAGCATTGCAATGACAAGTTTCTGTACCGTTGTGATGTAAACCGAATGGCAAATTGTGATGAGAAGGGTCATGGAATATTTTTCAAAGAAAGGCATGGAGCATTTTCATGACAATGGTCACAGAGCATTGTGATGAAAACGGCATGGGGCATTGTGATGAAAATTGCATGGAGCCTTTTCGTGACAGGGTTCAAGGAGCATTCTGATGACAAGTGTCGGAGCATTTTGATGACAAGTGTACTGAGCATTGTGATGACAAAGGTCATGGAGCATTGTGATGAAAAGGGCATGGAATTTTGTGTTAACAGTCATCATGGAGCATTGTGATGACAAGTGTTATGGAACTCTGGGATCACAATGGTTTGGAGCATTGTGATGACAGAGGTCATGGATCATTTTGATTTCAAGGAGCATGGAGCATTGTGATGACAATGGCATGAAGCAATGTGATCCCAAGGTTCATGGAGGATTGTGATGACAATGGGAATGGAGTATTTTGATGACAAGCACATAGAGAATTCTAATGACATGGTCATGTAGCATTTTGCTGACAAAGGCATGGAGCATTGTGATGACAGGTGTCATGGAGCACTGTGATGACAAGCGTCACGGAGCATTGTGAATACAGGGGTCATGGAGCATTGGGATGACAACGGCATGGATCATTGTGATGACAAGTGTCATGGAGCAGTGGGCTGAAAATGTTCATGGAGTATTGTGATGACAGGGTTCATGGAGCATTGAGATGACAGAGGTCAAGGAGAATTTTGATTTCATTGTGCTGACAATAGCCGGAAGCAATATGATGATGGTCATGATGCATTGTGATGACAGGGTTCATGGAGCATGGAGATGAAAAGGGGCATGGAGCATTGTGATTACAGGGGTCTTGGAGCACTGTGATGACAAGGGCATGGAGCATTTAATGAGAAGGCCATGGAACATTCTGAGGACATGTGTCATGGTGCTTTGTGATGACAAGGGCATGGAGCATTGTGATTACAGGGGTCTTGGAGCATTGTGATGACAAGTGTCATGGAGCCTTGTGATTACAAGGCCATGGAACATCGTGATGGATGGCGTCATGGAGCACTGTTATGACAGGGGTAATGGAGCATTGTGATGAGAAGGGCATGGAGCATTGTGATTACAAGTTTTATGGAGCATTGCAATGAGAAAATTGTGGACCGTTGTGATGAAAAGTGCGTGGCAAATTGTGATGAAAAGGGTCATGGAGCATTTTTTTGACAAAGGCATGGAGCATTGTGATGACAAGGGTCACGGAGTATTGTGATGAAATGTTCATGGAGCATTGTGGTTACAAACGACACAGAGCCTTGTGATGACGCGGGCATGGAGCATTGTGATGACAAATGTTATGAAGCATTGTGATGACTGGAGTCACGGAGCATTGTGATGACAGGGGTCATGGTGCATTGTGATGACAAGGGCATGGAGCATTGTGATGACAGGGGCATGGAGCATTCGTCTGACAACTTTCATAGATTATTGTGAGGACAGTGGACATGGTGCATTGTGATGACAAGGGCATGGATCATTGTGATGAGAAGGTCATGGAGTACTGTGAAGACAGTTGTCAGGGAGCATTGTGATGACATATGTCATGGTCCATTGCGATGACAATAGCAGGGAGCCTTGTGATGCCAAATGTAATGGAGGATTGTGTTGACAAATATAATGGAGCACTGTGATGTCTTGGGCTTGGAGCATTATGATGACAAGGGCCATTGAGAATTTTCAGGACAAGGTCGTGAAGCATTGTGATGACAATGTCCTGGAGCACTGTGATGAGAAAAACATGGAGCCTTGTGATGACAAATCTCATGGAGCATACTGATGAAAATGGACATGGACCATTGTGATTACAGGCGTCTTCAACATTGTGATGACATGTGCATGGAGCATTGTGAGGAGAAGGCCACGAGCATTCTGAAGACATGCGTCCTTTAGCTTTGTGATGACAAGGGCATGGAGCATTGTGATTACAGGGGTCTTGGAGCATTGTGATGAAAAAGCATGGAGCCTTGTCATGACAGGGTTCAAGGAGCATACAGACAACAAGTGTCAGGGAGCATTTTGATGACAAGTGTATTGAGCATCATGATGACAAAGGTCATGGAGCATTGTGATGAGAAGACCATGGATAACTGTGATGACGAGCGTCATGGTGCATTGTGATGACAAGTGTTTTGGAATATTGTGATCACAAGCGTTTGGAGCATTGTTATGACAGAGATCATGGAGCATTTTGATTTCATTATGATGACAATAGCATGAAGCATTATGATGATGGTCATGGTGCATTGTGATGACAGGGTTCATGAAACATTGAGATGAAAATGGGCAGGGAACATGGTGGTTACAGGGTTCTTGGAGCATTGTGATGAGAAGGGTCATGGAGCCTTGTGATGACAAGGCCATGGAACATCGTGATGGCAGGGATCATGGATCATGGGTATGACAGGGATAATGGAGCATTGTGATGGCAGGGCAAGGAGCATTGTGATGAGAAGGCCATGGTGCATTCTGATGATATGTGTCATGGAGGTTTGTGATGACAAGGACATGAAGCAATGTGATGAGAACCTTAATGGAGCATTGTGATGACAATGACATGGAGCATTGTGATGACAAGGGTTATGGATCATTGTGATGACAAAGTCATGGAGCATTTTGATGACAAGGGCGTTGTGCATTGTGATGAGAAGGGTAGGGAGCATTGTGATGACAGGGTCATGGAGCAATTTGATGAAAAGTGTCAAGGAATATTTTGATGACAGTGGTTATGGAACATTGTGATGCAAGGGGTCATCGAACATTGTGATGATAAGTGCATGTAGCATTGTGATGACAGGAGTCATGGCAAATTTTGATGACAGGGGTGAGGGAATATTGTGACGAATATTGATGTAACATTGTGACATCAGTGGTGAGAGAGCATTTTGGTGAGAAGTCCATGGAGCATTGTGATGACAAGTTTCATGGAGCATTGTGATGTCAAGATTTTGGAGCACTGTGATGACAAGCGCATGGTGCATTGGGATGAAATGTGTCATGGAGCATTGTGCTGACAAGCGAATGGAGCATTGTGATGACAGGGGTCATGGAGCATTGTGATAACAAGGGCATGGAGTATTGTGATGACAAGGGCATGGAATATTGGTCTAATAAGTTTCATGGATTATTGTGATGACAGTTGGAATGCCGCATTGTGATGAAAACGGCATGGAGCATTGTGATGACCAGGTCATGCAGTATTGGGAAGACAGGTGTCAGGGAGCATTGTGATGACATATGTAATGGCCCATTGTGATGACAATGGCATGGAGCATTGTGATGCCAAGTGTCATGGAGGATTCTGATGACAAAGGTAATGGAGCATTGTGATGACAATGGCTTGGAACATTGTGATGACAAGGGTCAGGGAGCATTGTGCTGACAAGTGCATGGAGAATTGTGATGACAAGGGTCATGAAGCATTGTGATGAAAAAGGCATGGAGTAATGTGATGACAGGCATCTTAGAGCGTTGTGATGACAAGTGCTATGGAACATTGTGATCACAAGGGTTTGGAGCACTGTGATGACAGAGGTCATGGATCATTTAGATTTCAAGGAGCATGGAGCTTTGTGATGACAAGGGCATGAAGCAATGTGATTCCAAGGTTCATGGAGGACTGTGATGACAATGGGAATGGAGTATTGTGATGACAAGCACATAGAGCATTGCAATGACAAGGTCAGGTAGTATTTTGCTGAAAAAGGCATGGAGCATTGTGATGACAGGTGTCATGGAGCCCTGTGATGACAAGCGTCACGGAACATTGTGAATACAGGGGTCATGGAGCATTGGGATGACAAGGGCATGGATGATTTTGATGACAAGGGTCATGGTGCATTGGGCTGAAAATGTTCATGGAGTATTGTGATGACAGGGGTCATGGAGCATTTTGATGACAAGTTCCTGGAGCACTTTGATGAGAAGACAATGGAGACTTGTGATGACAAGTCTCATGGAGCATTTTGATGAAAAGGGACATGGGGCATTGTGATTACAGGGGTCTTGGAGCATTGTGATGACAAGGGCATGGAGCATTGTGATGAGAAGGCCATGGAGCATTCTGATGACTTGCATCATTGAGCTTTATGATGACAAGGGCATGGAGCATTGTGATTACAGGGGTCTTGGAGCATTGTGATTAAAATGGCATGGATCATTGTGATGAAAAAGGCATGGAGACGTGTCATGACAGTGTGAATGGAGCATACTGATGACAAGTGTCAGGGAGCATTGTGATAACAAGTGTATTAAGCATTGTGATGACAAAGGTCATGGAGCATTGTGATGAGAAGACCATGGATACTTGTGAAGATGAGCGTCAAGGGGTGTTGTGATGATAAGTGTTATGGAACATTGTGATCACCAGGGTTTGGAGCATTGTGATGACAGAGGTCATGGAGCATTTTGATTTCATTGTGATGACAATAGCCTGAAGCATTATGATGATGGGCATCGTCCATTGTGATGACAGGGTTCATGGAGCATTGAGATGAAAAGACGCATGGAGCATTTTGATTTCAAGGGTCTTGGAGCATTGTGATGACAAGGGCATGGAGAATTTTGATGACAGGGCCATGGAACATTCTGATGACATGCGTCATGTAGCTTTTTGATGAGAAGGGCATGGAGCATTTTGATTAGATATGTCGTGGAGCATTGTGATGACAAGTGTCATGGAGCCTTGTGATGACAAGGCCGTGGAATATTGTGATGGCAGGTGTCATGGAGCATAGTTATGACAGAGGTAAAGGAGCATTCTGATGAGAAGGGCATGGAGCATTGGTCTGAAATGTTTCATGGATTATTGTGATGAGAGTGGTCATAGAGCATTGTGATGATAAGGGCATGGAACACTGTGATACATGGGTCATGGAGGATTCTAATGACAAGGGCATGGTGCATTGTGTTGAGAAGGGCATCGAGCATTGTGATTACAAGTGTCATGGAGCTTTGTGATGACAAGGGCATGGAGAAATGTGATGAGAGGGTTCATGGAGCATTGTGATGACAATGACATCGAATATTGTGATGCCAGGGGTCATGGAGCTTTGTGATGACAAAGGTCATGGAGAATTTTGATGACAAGTGCATGGTGCATTTTGATGAGAATGGCAGGGAGTATTTTGATGCCAGGGTCATGCAGCAATTTGATGAAAAGTGTATTGGAACATTTTGATGACATGGGTTATACAACATTGTGATGTCAGGGGTCATGGAACATTGTGATGATAAGGGGATGTAGCATTGTGATGACAGGGGTCATGGGACATTGTGATTACAGGGGTGAGGGAGTATTGTGACGACTAGTGATGAAACACTGTGATATCTCTGGTGAGAGAGCATTTTGATGACAAGTGTATGGAGCATTGTGATTACAAGGTTTATGGAGCATTGCAATGACAAGTTTCTGTACCGTTGTGATGTAAACCGAATGGCAAATTGTGATGAGAAGGGTCATGGAATATTTTTCAAAGAAAGGCATGGAGCATTTTCATGACAATGGTCACAGAGCATTGTGATGAAAACGGCATGGGGCATTGTGATGAAAATTGCATGGAGCCTTTTCGTGACAGGGTTCAAGGAGCATTCTGATGACAAGTGTCGGAGCATTTTGATGACAAGTGTACTGAGCATTGTGATGACAAAGGTCATGGAGCATTGTGATGAAAAGGGCATGGAATTTTGTGTTAACAGTCATCATGGAGCATTGTGATGACAAGTGTTATGGAACTCTGGGATCACAATGGTTTGGAGCATTGTGATGACAGAGGTCATGGATCATTTTGATTTCAAGGAGCATGGAGCATTGTGATGACAATTGTTATGGAACTCTGGGATCACAATGGTTTGGAGCATTGTGATGACAGAGGTCATGGATCATTTTGATTTCAAGGAGCATGGAGCATTGTGATGACAATGGCATGAAGCAATGTGATCCCAAGGTTCATGGAGGATTGTGATGACAATGGGAATGGAGTATTTTGATGACAAGCACATAGAGAATTCTAATGACATGGTCATGTAGCATTTTGCTGACAAAGGCATGGAGCATTGTGATGACAGGTGTCATGGAGCACTGTGATGACAAGCGTCACGGAGCATTGTGAATACAGGGGTCATGGAGCATTGGGATGACAACGGCATGGATCATTGTGATGACAAGTGTCATGGAGCAGTGGGCTGAAAATGTTCATGGAGTATTGTGATGACAGGGTTCATGGAGCATTGAGATGACAGAGGTCAAGGAGAATTTTGATTTCATTGTGCTGACAATAGCCGGAAGCAATATGATGATGGGCATGATGCATTGTGATGACAGGGTTCATGGAGCATGGAGATGAAAAGGGGCATGGAGCATTGTGATTACAGGGGTCTTGGAGCACTGTGATGACAAGGGCATGGAGCATTTAATGAGAAGGCCATGGAACATTCTGAGGACATGTGTCATGGTGCTTTGTGATGACAAGGGCATGGAGCATTGTGATTACAGGGGTCTTGGAGCATTGTGATGACAAGTGTCATGGAGCCTTGTGATTACAAGGCCATGGAACATCGTGATGGATGGCGTCATGGAGCACTGTTATGACAGGGGTAATGGAGCATTGTGATGAGAAGGGCATGGAGCATTGTGATTACAAGTTTTATGGAGCATTGCAATGAGAAAATTGTGGACCGTTGTGATGAAAAGTGCGTGGCAAATTGTGATGAAAAGGGTCATGGAGCATTTTTTTGACAAAGGCATGGAGCATTGTGATGACAAGGGTCACGGAGTATTGTGATGAAATGTTCATGGAGCATTGTGGTTACAAACGACACAGAGCCTTGTGATGACGCGGGCATGGAGCATTGTGATGACAAATGTTATGAAGCATTGTGATGACTGGAGTCACGGAGCATTGTGATGACAGGGGTCATGGTGCATTGTGATGACAAGGGCATGGAGCATTGTGATGACAGGGGCATGGAGCATTCGTCTGACAACTTTCATAGATTATTGTGAGGACAGTGGACATGGTGCATTGTGATGACAAGGGCATGGATCATTGTGATGAGAAGGTCATGGAGTACTGTGAAGACAGTTGTCAGGGAGCATTGTGATGACATATGTCATGGTCCATTGCGATGACAATAGCAGGGAGCCTTGTGATGCCAAATGTAATGGAGGATTGTGTTGACAAATATAATGGAGCACTGTGATGTCTTGGGCTTGGAGCATTATGATGACAAGGGCCATTGAGAATTTTCAGGACAAGGTCGTGAAGCATTGTGATGACAATGTCCTGGAGCACTGTGATGAGAAAAACATGGAGCCTTGTGATGACAAATCTCATGGAGCATACTGATGAAAATGGACATGGACCATTGTGATTACAGGCGTCTTCAACATTGTGATGACATGTGCATGGAGCATTGTGAGGAGAAGGCCACGAGCATTCTGAAGACATGCGTCCTTTAGCTTTGTGATGACAAGGGCATGGAGCATTGTGATTACAGGGGTCTTGGAGCATTGTGATGAAAAAGCATGGAGCCTTGTCATGACAGGGTTCAAGGAGCATACAGACAACAAGTGTCAGGGAGCATTTTGATGACAAGTGTATTGAGCATCATGATGACAAAGGTCATGGAGCATTGTGATGAGAAGACCATGGATAACTGTGATGACGAGCGTCATGGTGCATTGTGATGACAAGTGTTTTGGAATATTGTGATCACAAGCGTTTGGAGCATTGTTATGACAGAGATCATGGAGCATTTTGATTTCATTATGATGACAATAGCATGAAGCATTATGATGATGGTCATGGTGCATTGTGATGACAGGGTTCATGAAACATTGAGATGAAAATGGGCAGGGAACATGGTGGTTACAGGGTTCTTGGAGCATTGTGATGAGAAGGGTCATGGAGCCTTGTGATGACAAGGCCATGGAACATCGTGATGGCAGGGATCATGGATCATGGGTATGACAGGGATAATGGAGCATTGTGATGGCAGGGCAAGGAGCATTGTGATGAGAAGGCCATGGTGCATTCTGATGATATGTGTCATGGAGGTTTGTGATGACAAGGACATGAAGCAATGTGATGAGAACCTTAATGGAGCATTGTGATGACAATGACATGGAGCATTGTGATGACAAGGGTTATGGATCATTGTGATGACAAAGTCATGGAGCATTTTGATGACAAGGGCGTTGTGCATTGTGATGAGAAGGGTAGGGAGCATTGTGATGACAGGGTCATGGAGCAATTTGATGAAAAGTGTCAAGGAATATTTTGATGACAGTGGTTATGGAACATTGTGATGCAAGGGGTCATCGAACATTGTGATGATAAGTGCATGTAGCATTGTGATGACAGGAGTCATGGCAAATTTTGATGACAGGGGTGAGGGAATATTGTGACGAATATTGATGTAACATTGTGACATCAGTGGTGAGAGAGCATTTTGGTGAGAAGTCCATGGAGCATTGTGATGACAAGTTTCATGGAGCATTGTGATGTCAAGATTTTGGAGCACTGTGATGACAAGCGCATGGTGCATTGGGATGAAATGTGTCATGGAGCATTGTGCTGACAAGCGAATGGAGCATTGTGATGACAGGGGTCATGGAGCATTGTGATAACAAGGGCATGGAGTATTGTGATGACAAGGGCATGGAATATTGGTCTAATAAGTTTCATGGATTATTGTGATGACAGTTGGAATGCCGCATTGTGATGAAAACGGCATGGAGCATTGTGATGACCAGGTCATGCAATATTGGGAAGACAGGTGTCAGGGAGCATTGTGATGACATATGTAATGGCCCATTGTGATGACAATGGCATGGAGCATTGTGATGCCAAGTGTCATGGAGGATTCTGATGACAAAGGTAATGGAGCATTGTGATGACAATGGCTTGGAGCATTGTGATGACAAGGGTCAGGGAGCATTGTGCTGACAAGTGCATGGAGAATTGTGATGACAAGGGTCATGGAGCATTCTGATGACAAGCTTGTGGTGTATTTTGATGGCAATGGCATGGAGCATTGTGATGAAAACGGCATGGGGCATACTGATGAAAAAGGCATGGAGCCTTTTCGTGACAGGGTTCAAGGAGCATTCTGATGACAAGTGTCAGGGAGCATTGTGATGACAAGTGTATTGAGAATTGTGATGACAAAGGTCATGGAGCATTGTGATGAAAAGGGCATGGAGTATTGTGAGGACAGGCATCATGGAGCGTTGTGATGACAAGTGTTATGGAACATTGTGATCACAAGTGTTTGGAACATTGTGATGACAGAGGTCATGGATCATTTTGATTTCAAGGAGCATGGAGCATTGTGATGACAAGGGCATGAAGCAATGTGATCCCAAGGTTCATGGATGATTGTGATGACAACGGTAATGGAGTATTGTGATGACAAGCACATAGAGCATTATAATGACAAGGTCATGTACCATTTTGCTGACAAAGGCATGGAGCATTGTGATGACAAGTGTCATGGCACACTGTGATAACAAGCGTCACGGAACATTGTGAAAACAGGGGTCATGTAGCATTGGGATGACAAGGGCAAAGATCATTGTGATGACAAGGGTCATGGAGCATTGGGCTGAAAATGTTCATGGAGTATTGTGATGACAGGGGTCATGGAGCATTGTGATGACAGAGGTCATGGAGAATTTTGATTTCATTGTGCTGACAATAGCCGGAAGCATTATGATGATTGGCATGATGCCTTGTGATGAGAGGGTTCATGGAGCATTGAGATGAAAAGGGGCATGGAGCATTGTGATTACAGGGCTCTTGGAGCATTTTGATGACAAGGACATGGAGCATTGTGTGGAGAAGGACATGGAACATTCTGATGACATGTGTCATGGAGCTTTGTGATGACAAGGGCATGGAGCATTGTGCTTACAGGAGTCTTGGAGCATTGTGATGACAAGTGTCATGGAGCCTTGTGAAGACAAGGCCGTGGAACATTGTGATGGCAGTGGTATTGGAGCATTGTTATGACCTGGGTAATGGAACATTGTGATTTCAAGGTTTATGGAGCATTGCGATGACAAATTTGTGGACCGTTGGGATGAAAAGCGTGTCGCACATTGTGATGACAAGGGTCATGGAGCAATTTTCTGACAAAGGCATGGAGCATTGTGATGACAAGTGTCACGGAGCATTATGATGAATAGTTCATGGAGCATTGTGTTTACAAAAGTCACAGAGCCTTGTGATGACATGGGTATCGACCATTGTGATGACAAATGTTATGAAGAATTGTGATGACTGGAGTCACGGAGCATTGTGATGACAGGGGTCATGGAGCATTGTGATGAAAAGGGCATGTAGCATTTTGCTGACAAAGGCATGGAGCATTGTGATGACAAGTCTCCTGGAGCACTCTGATGACAAGCATCACGGAGCATTGTGAATACAGGGGTCATGGAGCATTGGGATGACAAGGGCATGAATAATTGTGATGACAAGGGTCATGGAGCCTCGGGCTGAAAATGTTCATGGAGTACTGTGATGACAGGGGTCATGTAGAATTTTGATTTCATTGTGCTGACAATAGCCGGAAGCATTATGATGATTGGCATGATGCATTGTGATTACAGGGTTCATGGAGCATTGAGATGAAGAGGGGCATGGAGCATTGTGATTACAGGGGTCTTGGAGCATTGTGATGACAAGGGCATTGAGCATTGTGATGAGAAGTACATGGAACATTCTGATAACGTGTCATGGAGCTTTGTGATGACAAGGGCATAGAAAATTGTGATGGCAGGGGTCATGGAACATTGTGATGACTAGGGAATGGAGCATTGTGATGACAAGAGTCCCGGATCATTGTGTTGTCAGGTGTCATGGAGTGTTGTGATGACAGTGGTCTTGGAGCATTGTGATGATATTGGTCTTGGAGAATTGTGATGAGAAAGTCATGGAGCATTGGGCTGAAAATATTCATGGAGTATTGTGATGACAGGGGTCATGGAGCATTGTGATGACAAGGGAATGGAGCATGGTGATGACAAGGTCCTGGAGCATTGTGATGAGAAGACCATGGAGACTTGTGATGACAAGTATCATGTAGCATTCTGATGATAAGGGGCATGGAGCATTGTGATTACAGGGGTCTTGGAGCATTGTGATGACAAAGGCATGGAGCATTGTGAGGAGAAGGCCATGGAACATTCTGATGGCATGCGTCATGGAGCTTTGTGATGACAAGGGCATGGAGCATTGTGATTACAGGGCTTTTGGAGCATTGTGATGACAAGGGTCATGGAGCCTTGTGATGACAATGCCGTGGAACATTGTGATGGCAGGGGTCATGGAGCATTGTTATGACAGAGATAACGGAGCATTGTGATGAGAAGGGCATTGAGCATTGGTCTGAAATGTTTCATGGATTATTGTGATGACAGTTGGAATGGCGCATTGTGATGACAAGGGCATGGAGCATTGTGATGCCAAGTGTCATGGAGGATTCTGATGACAAAGGTAATGGAGCATTGTGATGACAATGGCTTGGAGCATTGTGATGAAAAGGGTCAGGGAGCATTGTGCTCACAAGTGCATGGAGAATTGTGATGACAAGGGTCATGGAACATTCTGATGACAAGCTTGTGGAGTATTTTGATGGCAATGGCATGGAGCATTGTGATGAAAATGGCATGGGGCATTGTGATGAAAAAGGCATGGAGCCTTTTCGTGACAGGTTTTAAGGAGCATTCTGACGACAAGTTTCAGGAAGCATTGTAATGACAAGTGTATTTAGAATTGTGATGACAATGGTCATTGAGCATTGTGATGAAAAGGCCATGGAATATTGTGATGACAGGCATCATGGAGCGTTGTGATGACAAGTGTTATGTAACGTTGTGATTACAAGGGTTTGGAGCATTGTGATGACAGAGGTCATGGATCATTTTGATTTCAAGGAGCATGGAGCACTGTGATGACAAGGGCATGAAGCAATGTGATCCCAAGGTTCATGGAGGATTGTGATGACAATGCTAATGGAGTACTGTGATGACAAGCGCATAGAGAATTGTAATGACTAGGTCATGTAGCATTTGCTGACAAAGGCATGGAGCATTGTGATGACAGGTGTCATGGAGCACTGTGATGACAAGCGTCACGGAGCATTGTGAATACAGTTGTCATGGAGCATTGGGATGACAAGTTCATGGATCACTGTGATGACAAGTGTCATGGAGCATTGGGCTGAAAATGTTCATGGAGTATTTTGATGACAGGGGTCATGGAGCATTGTGATGACAGAGGTCATGGAAAATTTTGATTTCATTGTGCTGACAATAGCCGGAAGCATTATGATGATGGGCATAGTGCATTGTGATGACAAGGTTCATGGAGCATTGAGATGAAAAGTGGCATGGAGCATTGTGATTACAGGGGTCTTGGAGCACTGTAATGACAAGGACATGGAGCATTTTTATGAGAAGGACACGGAACATTCTGATGGCATGTGTCATGGAGCTTTGTGATGACAAGGGCATGGAGCATTGTGATTACAGGGGTCTTGGAGCATTGTGATGACAAGTGTCATGGAGCCTTGTGATGACAAGTCCGTGGAATACTGTGATGGCAGGGGCCATGGAGCATTGTTATGACAGGGGAAATGGAGCATTGTGATGAGAAGTGCATGGAGCATTGTGATTACAAGGTTTATGGAGCATTACAATGACAAATTTGTGGACCGTTGTGATGAAAATCGCGTAGCACATTGTGATGACAAGGATCATGGAGCATTTTTCTGACAAACGCATGGAGCATTTTGATGACCAGGGTCACGGAGCATTGTGATGAAAAGTTCATGGAGCATTGTGTTTATAAAGGTCACAGAGCCTTGTGATGACGCGGGCATGGACCACTGTGATGACAAATGTTATGAAGCATTGTGATGACTGGAGTCACCGAGCATTGTGATGACAGTGGTCATGGAGCATTGTGATGACAAGGGCATGGCGCATTGTGGTGACAGGGGCATGGAGCATTTGTCTGACAAGTTTCATAGATTATTGTGATGACATTGGACATGGTGCATTGTGATGACAAGGGCATGGATCATTGTGATGAGAAGGTCATGGAATATTGTGAAGACAGGTGTCAGGGAGCATTGTGATGATATATGTCATGGTCCATTGCAATGACAATGGCAGGGAGCATTGTGATGCCAAATGTAATGGAGGATTTTGATGACAAATATAATGGAGCATTGTGATCACTAGGGCTTGGAGCATTATTATGACAAGGGCCATTCAGAATTTTCAGAACAAGGTCGTGAAGCATTGTGATGACAAGGTCCTGGAGCATTGTGATGAGAAATCCATAGAGACTTGTGATGACAAATCTCATGGAGCATACTGATGAAAAGGGGCATGGACCATTGTGATTACAGGGGTCTTGGAACATTGTGATGACATGGGCATGGAGCATTGTGAGGAGAAGGCCAAGGAGCATTCTGAAGACATGTTTCATTGAGCTTTGTGATGACATGGGCAAGGAGCATTGTGTTTAAAGGGGTCTTGGAGCATTGTGAGGAAAAGGGCATGGATCATTGTGATGAAAAAGGCATGGAGCCTTGTCATGACAGGGTTCAGGGAGCATACAGACCACAAGTGTCAGGGAGCATTTTGATGACAAGTGTATTGAGCATTGTGATGACAAAGGTCATGGAGCATTGTGATGAGAAGTCCATGGATAATTGTGATGACGAGTGTCATGGGGCACTGTGATGACAAGTGTTATGGAATATTGTGATCACTAGGGTTTGGAGCATTGTTATGACAGAGGTCATGGAGCATTTTGATTTCATTGTGATGACAATAGCATGAAGCATTATGATGATGGGCATGGTGCATTGTGATGACAGGGTTCATGGATCATTGAGATGAAATGGGGCATGGAGCATTGTGATTACAGGGGTCTTGGAACACTGTGATGACAAGGGCATGGAACATTGTGAAGAGAAGGCCATGGAACCTACTGATGACATGCGTCATGGAGCTTTGTTATGACAAAGTCATGGAGCATTTAGATGACAGGTGTCTTGGAGCTTTGCGAAGACATGGGTAATGGAGCCTTGTGATGACAAGGCCGTGGAACATTGTGATGGCAATGGTCATGGAGCATTGTTATGACAGAGGTAATGGAGTATTGTTATGAGAAGGGAATTGAGCATTGGTCTGAAATATTTCATGGATTATTGTGATGAGATTGGGCATGGAGCATTGTGATGAAAAGGGCACGGAACACTGTGATACATGGGTCATGGTGGATTGTAATGTCAAGGGCAAGAAGCCATGTGATGAGAGGGTTCATGGAGCACTGTGATGACAATGACATCGAGCGTTGTGGGGAGAAGGCCATGGAACATTCTGATGTCTTGCGTCATGGAGCTTTGTGATGACAAGGGCATAGAGCTTTGTGATTACAGGGGTCTTGGAGCATTGTGATGAAAAGGGAATGGATCACTGTGATGAAAAACGCATGGAGCCTTGTCATGACAGGGTTCAAGGAGCATACTGACGACAAGTGTCAGGGAGCATTGTGATGACAAGTGTATTGAGCATTGTGATGACAAAGATCATGGAGCATTGTGATGAAAAGACCTTGGATAATTGTGATGATGATCGTCATGCGGTGTTGTGATGATAAGTGTTATGAAACATTGTGATCACACGGGTTTGGAGCATTATGATGACAGAGTTCATGGAGAACTTTGATTTCATTGTGATGACAATAGCCTGAAGCATTATGATGATGGGCATGGTGCATTGTGATGACACGGTTCATGGAGCATTGAGATGAAAAAGGGCATGGAGCATTGTGATTACAGAGTTCTTGGAGCATTGTAATAACAAGCGCATAGAACGTTCTAATGACAAGGTCATGTAGAATTTTGCTGACAAATGCATGGAGCATTGTGATGACAGGTGTAATGGAGCTTTGTGATGACAAGTCATGGAGCATTTTCATGTCTAGGGCATGGTGCATTGTGATGACAAGGGCAGGTAGCATTTTGATGACCGGGTCATGCAGCAATTTGATGAAAAGTGTAATGGAACATTGTGAGGGCTGTAGTCATGGAGCATTGTTATGACAGAGGTAATGGAGCATTTTGATGAGAAGGGCATTGAGCATTGGTCTGAAATGTTTCAAGGATTATTGTGATGAGAGTGGGCATGGAGCATTGTGATGACAAGGGCACGGAACACTGTGATACATGGGTCATGGAGGATTGTAATGACAAGAGCATGGAGCATTGTGATGAGATGTGCATCGAGCATTGTGATGACAAGTGTCATGGAGCTTTGTAATGACAAGGGCATGGAGCAATGTGATGAGAGCGTTTATGGAGCACTGTGATGACAATGACATGGAGCACTGTGATGCCAATGGTCATGGAGCTTTGTGATGACAAACGTCATAGAACATTTTGATGACAAGGGTGTTGTGCATTGTGATGAGGAGGGCAGGGAGCATTTTGATGACAGGGTCATGCAGCAATTTGATGAAAAGTGTAATGGAACATTGTGATGTCAGGGGTCATGGAGCATTGGGATGATAAGGGCATGGATCATTGTGATGACAAGAATCCCGGATCATTGTGTTGTGAGGTGTCATGGAATGTTGTGATGACAGTGGTCATGGAGCATTGTGATGATATTGGCCATGGAGCATTGTGATGAGTAGGTCGTGGAGCATTGGGCTGAAAATGTGCATGGAGTATTGTGATGATAGGGGTCCTGGAGCATTGTGATGACAAGTAAATGAAGCATGGTGATGACAAGGTCCTGGAGCATTGTGATGTGAAGACCATGGAGAATTGTGATGACAAGTCTCATGGAGCATTCTGATGAAAAGGGGCATGGAGCATTGTGATTACAGGGGTCTTGGAGCATTGTGAAGACTAGGGCATGGAGCATTGTGATGAGAAGGCCATGGAGCATTCTGATGACATGTGTCCTGGCGTTTTGTGATGACAAGGGCATGGAGCATTGTGATTAGAGGGATCTTGGAGCATTGTGATGAAAAGGGCATGGATCATTGTGATGAAAAAGGCATGGAGCCTTGTCATGACAGGGTTCAAGGAGAATACTGACGACAAGTGTCAGGGAGCATTGTGATGACAAGTGTATTGAGCATTGTGATGACAAAGATCATGGAGCATTGTGATGAGAAGACCATGGAAAATTGTGATGATGAGCATCATGGGGTTTTGTGATGATTCGTGTTATGCAAAGTTGTGATCACAAGGGTTTGGAGCATTATGATGACAGAGGACATGCAGAATATTGATTTCACTGTGATGACAATAGCCTGAAGCATTATGATGATGGGCATGGTGCATTGTGATGACAGGGTTCATGGGGCATTGAGATGAAAAGTGGCATGGAGCATTGTGATTACAAGGGTCTTGGAGCATTGTGCTGACAAGGGCATGGAACATTGTGATGAGAAGGCCATGGAACATTCTGATGACATGCATCATGGAGCTTTGTGATGACAAGGGCATGGAGCATGGTGATTTCAGGGGTCTTGAGCATTGTGATGAGAATTGTCATGGAAACTTGTGATGACTAGGCCATGGAAGATTGTGATGGCAGGGGTCATGGTGCATTGTGATGACAGGAGTAATGGAGCATTGTGATGAGAAGGGTATGGAACTTTGGTCTGAAATGTTTCATGGATTATTGTGATGAGAGTGGGCATGGAGCACTGTGATGACAAGGGCACGGAACACTGTGATACATGGGTCATGCAGGACTGTAATGACAAGGGCATGGAGCATTGTGATGAGAATGGCATCGAGCATTGTGATGACAAATGTCATGGAGCTTTTTGATGACAAGGGCATGGAGCAATGTGATGAGAGTGTTCCTGGAGCATTGTGATGACAATGACATGGAGCATTGTGATGCCAAGGGTCATGGAGCTTTGTGATGACAAGTCATGGAGCATTTTGATGACAAGGGCATGGAGCATTGTGATGAGAATGGCATGGAGCATTGTGATGAGAAGACCATGGAGCCTTGTAATAACAAGTCTCATGGAGCATTCTGATGAAAAGGGGCATGGAGTATTGTGATTACAGGGGTCTTGGAGCATTGTGATGACAAGCGCATGGAGCACTGTGATTACTGGTGTCTGGAACATTGTGAAGAAATTGGCATGGATCATTGTTATGAAAATGTTATGGATCCTTGTCATGACAGGGTTCCAGGAGCATACTGATGACAAGTGTCAGGGAGCATTGTGATGACAAGTTTATAGAGCATTGTGATGACAAAGGTCATGGAGCACTGTGATGAGAAGAGCATGGATAATTGTGATGATGAGCGTCATGGGGCGTTGTGATGATAAGTGTTATAGAACATTGTGATCACAAGGATTTGGAGCATTGTGATGAGACAGATCATCAAATATTTTGATTTCATTGTGATGATAAGAGCCTGAAGCATTATGATGATGGGCATGGTGCATTTTGATGACAGGGTTCATGGAGCATTGAGATGCAAAGGGGCATGGAGCATTGTGATTAGAGGGTTCATGGAGCATTGTGATGACAATGGCATGGAGCATTGAGATGCCAAGGGTCATGGAGCTTTGTGATGACAAAGGTCATGGAGCACTTTGATGACAAGGGTTGGTGCAATGTGATGAGAAGGGCAGGGAGCATTGTGATGACAGTGTCATAGAGCAATTTGATGAAAAGGGTCATGGAATATTTTGATGACAGGGGTTATGGAACATTGTGATGTCAGGGGTCATCGAACTTGTGATGATAAGTGCATGTAGCATTGCAAAGACAGGAGTCATGGAACATTGTGATGACAGTGGTGAGGGAGTATTGTGATGAATAGAGATGTAACATTGAGATATCTGTGTTGAGAGAGCATTTTGATGAGAAGTGCATGGAGAATTGTGATGACAAGTTTTATGGAGCATTGTGGTGACAAGATTGTGGAGCACGGTGATGACAAGCGCAGGGTGCATTGTGATGACATGGGTCATGGTGCATTGTGCTGACAAGCGCATGGAGCATTGTGATGACAAGGGTCATGGAGCATTGTGCTGAAGAAGGCATAGAGCATTGTGATGACAAGGGTCAAAGAGCATTGTGATGAAAATTTCATGGAGCAATGTGGTTAAATATGTCACAGAGACTGTGGATGACGAGGTCATGGACCATTGTGATGACAAAGGTCATGAAGCATTGTGATAACTGGAGTCACGGAGCATTGTGATGACAGGGGTCATGGAGCATTGTGATAACAAGGGCATGGAGTATTGTGATGACAAAGGCATGGAATATTGGTCTAATAAGTTTCATGGATTATTGTGATGACAGTTGGAATGCCGCATTGTGATGACAACGGCATGGAGCATTGTGATGACCAGGTCATGCAGTATTGTGAAGACAGGTGTCAGGGAGCATTGTGATGACATATGTAATCGCCCATTGTGATGACAATGGCATGGAGCATTGTGATGCCAAGTGTCATGGAGGATTCTGATGACAAAGGTAATGGAGCATTGTGATGACAATGGCTTGGAACATTGTGATGACAAGGGTCAGGGAGCATTGTGCTGACAAGTGCATGGAGAATTGTGATGACAAGGGTCATGAAGCATTGTGATGAAAAAGGCATGGAGTAATGTGATGACAGGCATCTTAGAGCGTTGTGATGACAAGTGCTATGGAACATTGTGATCACAAGGGTTTGGAGCACTGTGATGACAGAGGTCATGGATCATTTAGATTTCAAGGAGCATGGAGCTTTGTGATGACAAGGGCATGAAGCAATGTGATTCCAAGGTTCATGGAGGACTGTGATGACAATGGGAATGGAGTATTGTGATGACAAGCACATAGAGCATTGCAATGACAAGGTCAGGTAGTATTTTGCTGAAAAAGGCATGGAGCATTGTGATGACAGGTGTCATGGAGCCCTGTGATGACAAGCGTCACGGAACATTGTGAATACAGGGGTCATGGAGCATTGGGATGACAAGGGCATGGATGATTTTGATGACAAGGGTCATGGTGCATTGGGCTGAAAATGTTCATGGAGTATTGTGATGACAGGGGTCATGGAGCATTTTGATGACAAGTTCCTGGAGCACTTTGATGAGAAGACAATGGAGACTTGTGATGACAAGTCTCATGGAGCATTTTGATGAAAAGGGACATGGGGCATTGTGATTACAGGGGTCTTGGAGCATTGTGATGACAAGGGCATGGAGCATTGTGATGAGAAGGCCATGGAGCATTCTGATGACTTGCATCATTGAGCTTTATGATGACAAGGGCATGGAGCATTGTGATTACAGGGGTCTTGGAGCATTGTGATTAAAATGGCATGGATCATTGTGATGAAAAAGGCATGGAGACGTGTCATGACAGTGTGAATGGAGCATACTGATGACAAGTGTCAGGGAGCATTGTGATAACAAGTGTATTAAGCATTGTGATGACAAAGGTCATGGAGCATTGTGATGAGAAGACCATGGATAATTGTGAAGATGAGCGTCAAGGGGTGTTGTGATGATAAGTGTTATGGAACATTGTGATCACCAGGGTTTGGAGCATTGTGATGACAGAGGTCATGGAGCATTTTGATTTCATTGTGATGACAATAGCCTGAAGCATTATGATGATGGGCATCGTCCATTGTGATGACAGGGTTCATGGAGCATTGAGATGAAAAGACGCATGGAGCATTTTGATTTCAAGGGTCTTGGAGCATTGTGATGACAAGGGCATGGAGAATTTTGATGACAGGGCCATGGAACATTCTGATGACATGCGTCATGTAGCTTTTTGATGAGAAGGGCATGGAGCATTTTGATTAGATATGTCGTGGAGCATTGTGATGACAAGTGTCATGGAGCCTTGTGATGACAAGGCCGTGGAATATTGTGATGGCAGGTGTCATGGAGCATAGTTATGACAGAGGTAAAGGAGCATTCTGATGAGAAGGGCATGGAGCATTGGTCTGAAATGTTTCATGGATTATTGTGATGAGAGTGGTCATAGAGCATTGTGATGATAAGGGCATGGAACACTGTGATACATGGGTCATGGAGGATTCTAATGACAAGGGCATGGTGCATTGTGTTGAGAAGGGCATCGAGCATTGTGATTACAAGTGTCATGGAGCTTTGTGATGACAAGGGCATGGAGAAATGTGATGAGAGGGTTCATGGAGCATTGTGATGACAATGACATCGAATATTGTGATGCCAGGGGTCATGGAGCTTTGTGATGACAAAGGTCATGGAGAATTTTGATGACAAGTGCATGGTGCATTTTGATGAGAATGGCAGGGAGTATTTTGATGCCAGGGTCATGCAGCAATTTGATGAAAAGTGTATTGGAACATTTTGATGACATGGGTTATACAACATTGTGATGTCAGGGGTCATGGAACATTGTGATGATAAGGGGATGTAGCATTGTGATGACAGGGGTCATGGGACATTGTGATTACAGGGGTGAGGGAGTATTGTGACGACTAGTGATGAAACACTGTGATATCTCTGGTGAGAGAGCATTTTGATGACAAGTGTATGGAGCATTGTGATTACAAGGTTTATGGAGCATTGCAATGACAAGTTTCTGTACCGTTGTGATGTAAACCGAATGGCAAATTGTGATGAGAAGGGTCATGGAATATTTTTCAAAGAAAGGCATGGAGCATTTTCATGACAATGGTCACAGAGCATTGTGATGAAAACGGCATGGGGCATTGTGATGAAAATTGCATGGAGCCTTTTCGTGACAGGGTTCAAGGAGCATTCTGATGACAAGTGTCGGAGCATTTTGATGACAAGTGTACTGAGCATTGTGATGACAAAGGTCATGGAGCATTGTGATGAAAAGGGCATGGAATTTTGTGTTAACAGTCATCATGGAGCATTGTGATGACAAGTGTTATGGAACTCTGGGATCACAATGGTTTGGAGCATTGTGATGACAGAGGTCATGGATCATTTTGATTTCAAGGAGCATGGAGCATTGTGATGACAATGGCATGAAGCAATGTGATCCCAAGGTTCATGGAGGATTGTGATGACAATGGGAATGGAGTATTTTGATGACAAGCACATAGAGAATTCTAATGACATGGTCATGTAGCATTTTGCTGACAAAGGCATGGAGCATTGTGATGACAGGTGTCATGGAGCACTGTGATGACAAGCGTCACGGAGCTTTGTGAATACAGGAGTCATGGAGCATTGGGATGACAAGGGCATGGTTCAATGTGATGACAAGGGTCATGGAGCATTGGGCTGAAAATGTTCATGGAGTATTGTGATCACAGGGGTTATGGAGCATTATGATGACTTGGGAATGGAGTATTTTGATGACAAGATTTCCGGATCATTGTGTTGTCAGGTGTCATGGAGTGTTGTGATGACAGTGATCAGGGAGCATTGTGATGATATTGGGAATGGAGCATTGTGATGAGAAAGTTGTGGAGCATTGTGATTACAGGTGTCTTGATGCATTGTGATGAAATGGGCATTAAGCCTTGTCATGACAGGGTTCAAGAAGCATACTGACGACAAGTGTAAGGGAGCATTGTGATGACAAGTGTATTGAGCAGTTGATGACAAAGGTCATGGAGCATTGTGATGAGAAGACCATGGATAATTGTGATGATGAGTGTCATGGGTTGTTGTGGTGATAAGTCTTATGGAACATTGTGATCACAAGGGTTTGGAGCATTATGATGACAGAGGTCATGGAGAATTTAGATTTCATTGTGATGACAATAGGCTGAAACATTATGATGATGGGCATGGTGCATTGTGATGACAGGGTTCATGGAGCATTGAGATGAAAAGTGGCATGGAGCATTGTGATTACAGGGGTCTTGGAGCATTGTGATGACAAGGGCATGGGGCATTGTGAGGAGAAGGCCATGGAACATTCTGATGACATGCGTCATGGAGCACTGTGATGACAAGGGCATGGAGCATTGTGATTAGAGGGGTCTTGGAGCATTGTGATGACAAGGGTCATGGAGCCTTGTGATGACATGCCGTTGAACAATGTGATGGCATGTGTCTTGGAGCATTGTTATGACAGAGGTAATGGAGCATTGTGATGAGAAGGGCTTTGAGCTTTGGTCTAAAATGTTTCATGGATTATTGTGATGAGAGTGGGCATGGAGCATTGGGATGACAAGGGCACGGAACACTGTGATGCATGTTTCATGGAGGATTGTAATGACAAGGGCATGGAGCATTGTGATGAGAAGGGCATCGAGCATTGTGATGACAAGTGTCATGGAGCTTTGTGATGACAAGGGCATGGAGCAATGTGATGAGAGTGTTCATGGAGCTTTGTGATGACAATGACACGGAGCATTGTGATGCCAATGGTCATGGAGATTTGTGATGACAAATAACAGGGAGCATTTCGATGACAATGGTGTGGTGCATTGTGATGAGAAGGGAAGGGAGCATTTTGATGACAGGGTCATGCAGCAATTTGATGAAAATGTAATGGAATAATTTGAGGGCAGGTGGTTTAGAACATTGTGATGTCAGGGGTCATGGAGCTTTGGGATGAAAAGGGTCATGGTGCATTTTGATGACAGGGGTTATGGAACATTGTGATGTCAGGGGTCATGGAATATTGTGATGATAAGGGTATGTAGCACTGTGATGACAGGGGTCATGGAACATTATGATTACAGGGGTGAGGTGTATTGTGATGACTAGTGATGGAACATTGTGATATCTCTGGTGAGAGAGCATTTGGATGAGAAGTGCATGGAGCATTGTGATTACAAGGTTTATGGAGCATAGTGATTACAAGGTTGTGGACCGATGTAATGAAAAGCACGTGGCACATTGTGATGACAAGGGTCATGGAGCACTGTTCTGACAAAGGCATGGAGCATAGTGATGACAAGGGTCACGGAGAGTTGTGATGAAAAGTTCAAGGAGCATTGTGGTTTCAAAGGTCACAGAACCTTGTGATGACACGGGCATGGACCGTTTTGATGACAAACGTTATGAAGCAATGTGATGACTGGATTCATGGAACATTGTGATGATAGTGGTCATGGAGCATTGTGAGGACAAGGGCATGGAGCATTGTGGTGACAGGGGCATGGAGCATTGGTCTGACAAATTTCATAGATTATTGTGATGACAGTGGACATGGTGCATTGTGATGACAAGGGTATGGATCATGGTGATGAGAAGGTCATGGAGTATTGTGAAGACAGGTGTCAGGGAGCATTGTGATGACATATGTCATGGTCCATTGCGATGATAATGGCATGGAGCATTGTGATTCTAAATGTAATGGAGGATTGTGATGACAAATAAAATGGAGCATTGTGATGACTAGGGCTTGGAGCACTATGATGACAAGGGCTATTGAGAATCTTCTTCACAAAGTTGTGAAGCATTGTGATGACAAGTTCCTGGAGCATTGTGATGAGCAATCCATGGAGCCTTGTGATGACAAGTCTCATATAGCATACTGATGAAAAGGGGCATGGACCACTGTGATTACAGGGGTCTTGGAACATTGTGATGACAAGGGCATGGAACACTGTGAAGAGAAGGCCAAGGAGCATTCTGAGGACATGCGTCATTGAGCTTTGTGATGACCAGCACATGGAGCATTTTGATTACAGGGGTCTTGTAGCAGTGTGATGAAAAGGGCATGGAACATTGTGATGAAAAATGCATGGAGCCTTGTCATAACAGGATTCAAGGAGCATACAGACAACAAGTGTCATGGATCATATTGATGACAAGTGTATTGAGCATTGTGATGAAAAAGGTCATGGGGCATTGTGATGAGAAGGCCATGGAGCATTCTGATGACATGTGTCATGGAGCTTAGTGATGACAAGGGCATGGAGCAATGTGATGCCAAGGGTCATGGAGGATTCTGATGACAAATGTAATGGTGCATTGTGATGACAATGGCTTGGAGCATTGAGATGACAAGGGTCAGGGAGCATTTTGATGACGGGGGTTACGGAACATTGTGATGTCAGGGGTCATCGAACATTGTGATGATAAGTGCATGTAGCACTGTGATGACAGGAGTCATGGAACATTGTGATGACAGGGGTGAGGGAGTATTGTGACGAATAGTGAAGTAACATTGTGATATCAGTGGTGAGAGAGCATTTTGATGAGAAGTTCATGGAGCATGGTGATGACAATGTTTATGGAGCATTGTGATGACAAGATTGTGGAGCACTGTGATGACAAGCGCATGGTGCATTGTGATGACAAGGGTCATGGAGCATTGTGCTGAGAAAGGCATAGAGCATTGTGTTGACAAGGGTGAAAGAGAATTGTGATGAAAAGTTCATGGAGCATTGTGGTTAAAAAGGTCACAGAGACTCTTGATGATGAGGGCATGGACCATTGTGATGACAAAGGTCATGAAGCACTGTGATGACTGGAGTCACGGAGCACTGTGATGACAGGGGTCATGGAGCATTGTGTTGACAAGGAGCATGGAGCATTGTGATGACAAGGGCATGGATCATTGGTCTCATAAATTTCATGTATTATTGTGATGACTGTTGGAATGGTGCATTGTGGTGACAAGGGCATGGAGCATTGTGATGCCAAGTGTCATGGAGGATTCTGATGACAAATGTAATGGTGCATTGTGATGACAATGGCTTGGAGCATTGAGATGACAAGGGTCAGGGAGCATTGTGCTGACAAGTGCATGGAGAATTGTGATAACAAAGGTCATGGAGCATTGTGATGACAAGCTTGTGGAGTATTTTGATGACAGTGGCGTAGAGTATTGTGATGAAAACGGCATGGGGCATTTTGATGAAAAAGGCATGGAGCCTTTTCGTGACAGGGTTCAAGGAGCATTCTGACGACAAGTGTCAGGGAGCATTGTGATGACAAGTGTATTGAGAATTGTGATGACAAAGGTCATGGAGCGTTGTGATGAAAAGTGCATGGAGTATTGTGATGACAGGCATCATGGAGCATTGTGATGACAATTGTTATGGAACATTTTGATCACAAGTTTTTGGAGCATTGTGATGACAGAGGTCATGGATCATTTTGATTTAAAGGAGCATGGAGCATTGTGATTACAGGGGCATGAAGCAATGTGATCCCAAGGTTCATGGAGGATTGTTATGACAATGGTAGTGGAGTATTGTGATGACAAGCGCATAGAGCATTGTAATGACAAGGTCATGAAGCATTTTGCTGACAAAGTCATGGAGCATTGTGATGACAGGTGTCGTGGAGCACTGTGATGACAAACGTCACGGATCATTGTGAATACAGGGGTCATGGAGCATTGGGATGACAAGGGCATGGATGATTGTGATGACAAGGGTCATGGAGCATTGGGCTGAAAATGTTCATGGAGTATTGTGATTACAGGGGTCTTGGAGCTTTGTGATGACAGGAGTCCCGGATCATTGTGTTGTCAGGTGTCATGGAGTGTTGTCATCACAGTGGTCATGGAGCATTGTGATGAGAAGGTCAAGGAGCTTTGGGCTGAAAACGTTCATCGAATATTGTGATGACACGGGCCATGGAGGCTTGTGATGACAAGGTACTGGAGCATTGTGATGAGAAGACCATGGAGACTTGTGATGACAAGTCTCATGGAATATTCTGATGAAAAGGGGCATGGTGCATTGTGATTACAGGGGTCTTGGGGCATTGTGATGACAAGGGCTTGGAGCATTGGGATGAGATGGCCATGGAACGTTCTGATGACATGCATCATGGAGCTTTGTTACGACAAGGGCATGGAGCATTGTGATGAAAAAGGCATGGAGCCTTGTCATGACATGGTTCAAGGAGCATACTGAGGACAAGTGTCAGGGAGCATTGTGATGACAAGTGTATTGAGCATTGTGATGAAAAAGGTCATGGAGCATTGTGATGAGAAGACCATGTATAATTGTGATGACGAGCGTCATGGGACGTTGTGATGATAAGTGTTATGGAACATTTTGATCACACGGATTTGGAGCATTGTGATGACAGAGATCATGGAGAATTTTGATTTCATTGTGATGACAATAGCATGAAGCATTTTGATGATGGGCATGGTGCATTGTGATGACCGGGTTCATGGATCATTGAGATGAAAAGGGGCATGGAGCAATGTGATTATAGGGGTCTTGGAGCATTGTTGTTAGAAGGGTCATGGAGCCTTGTGATGACAAGACCATGGAACATCGTGATGGCAGGGGTCATAGAGCATTGTTATGACAGGTTTAATGGAGAATTGTGATGGCAAGGGCATGGAACATTGTGATTACAAGGTCATGGATTATTGTGAAGACAGGTGTCAGGGAGCATTGTGATGGCATATTTCATGTTCCATTGTGATGACAATGGCATGGAGCATTGTGATGCCGAGTGTTATGGAGGATTGTGATGACAAAGGTAATGGAGCATTGTGATGACAAGGGCTTGGAGCAATGTGATGAGAGCGTTCATGGAGCATTTTGATGACAATGACATTGAGCATTTTGATGAAAAGTTCATGGAGCATTGTGGTGACAAATTTCACAGAGCCTTGTGATGATGAGGGCATTGACTTCTGTGGTGACACAGGTCATGGAGTCTTGTGATGACGGGACACACGGAGCATTGTGATGACTGTGGTCATGTAGCATTGTGATGACAGGAGCATGGAGCATTGGTCTGACAAGTTTCATGGATAATTGTGTTGACAGTGGGCATGGCACATTGTGATGACAAGGGCATGGAGCATTGTGATGACAAGGTCATGGAGTATTGTGAAGACAGGTGTCAGGGAGCATTGTGATGGGATATTTCATTTTCCATTGTGATGACAATGGCGTGGAGCATTGTGATGCCGAGTGTTATGGAGGATTGTGATGACAAAGGTAATGGAGCATTGTGATGACAAGGGCTTCGAGCATTGTGATGACAAGGGCCATGGAGCATTGTGATGACAAGGGCATGGAGCATTGTGATGACAACGGCCTTTGAGAATTTTGATGAAACGGTCGTGAAGCATTGTGATGACAAAGGCATGGAGCTTGCTATGACAGGGGTCATGGGACATTGCGATGACAAGTGCATGGGGAATTGTGATGACAAGAGCATGTAACATGGAGATGAGAACTGTCATGGAGCATTGTGATGACAAGGACCTGGAGAATTGTGATGACAAGGGACATGGGGCATTGTGATGACCAGGGCATGGAGCATTGTTATGGCAAGACCGTGGAGCACTGTGATGAGAAGACCATGGATAATTCTGGTGACGAGCATCATGGAGCACTGTAATGACAAGGGGCATGGAGCATTGTGATGATAGGTCTCATGGAGCATTGTGATGACCGGGGTCATGGATCATTGTGATGACAAGGGTCATGGAGTATTCTGATGACAAGCTTGTGCAGTATTGTGATGACAAAGCATTTAACACTGTGATGGGAAGTGTCATGGAACATAGTGATGCCAAGAACGTGGAGAATTGTGATGAAAGGGAACATAGAGCATTGTGATGACCAGGGCATGGAGCATTGTGATGGCAAGACCGTGGAGCACTGTGATGAGAAGACCATGGATAATTGTGATGACGAGCGTCATGGAGTGCTATAATGACAAGCGGCATGGAGCATTGTGTTTACAGGGGTCTTGGGGCATTGTGATGACAAGGGCATGGAGCATTGTGAAGAGAAGGCCATGGAGCATTCTGATGAATGCGTCATGGAGCACTGTGATGACAAGTGCATGTAGCATTGTGATTACAGGTGACTTTGAGCATTGTGATGAAAAGGGCATAGATCATTGTGATGAAAAAGGCATGGAGCCCTGTAATTACAGTGTTCGAGGAGCATACTGACGACAAGTGTCAGGGAGCATTGTGATGACAAAGGTTATGGAGCATAGTGATGAGAAGACCATGGATAATTGTGATTATGAGCATCATGGTGTGTTGTGATGAGAAGTGTTATGGAACATTGTGATCCCAACGGTTTGGAGCATTGTGATGACAGAGGTCATGGAGCATTTTGATTTCATTGTGAGGAAAATAGCCTGAAGCATTATGATAATGAGCATGGTGCATTGTGATGATAGGATTCATGGAGCTTTGAGATGAAAAGGGGCATGGAGCATTGTGATAAAAAGTGTCTTGGAGCATTGTGATGAGAAGTCCATGGAACATTCTAATGACATGCGTCATGGAGCTTTGTGATGACAAGGGCATGGAGCATTGTGATTACAGGGGTCTTGGAACATTGTGATGACAAGTGTCATGGAGCCTTGTGAATGACAAGGCCATGGAACTTTGTGATGGCAGGGGTCATGGAACATTGTTATGACCGGTGTAATGGAGCATTGTGATGAGAAGGACAGGAAGCATTGGTGTGAAATGTTTCATGGATTATTGTGATGAGAGTGGACATGGAGCATTGTGATGACAAGAGCACGGAACACTGTGATACAATGGTCATAGAGGATTGTAATGACAAGGGCATGGAGCATAGTGATGAGAAGGGCATCGAGCATTGTGATGACATGTGTCATGGAGCTTTGTGATGACAAGGGCATGGAGAAATGTGATGAGAAGTTTCATGGAGCATTGTGATGACAATGACATGGAGCATTGTGATGTCAAGGGTCAAGGAGATTTGTGATGACAAAAGTCACGGAGCATTTTGATGACAAGGGCGTGGTGCATTGTGAAGAGAAGGCCAGAGAGCATTTTGATGACAGGGTCATGCAGCAATTTGATGAAAATTGTAATGGAATATTTTGATGACAGGGGTTATAGAACATTGGGATGTCAGGGGTCATGGAGCTTTGGGATAAAAAGTGTCATGGAGCATTTTGATGACAGGGGTTGTGGAACATTGTGATGTCAGGTGTCATGGAACATTGTGATGATAAGGGGATGTAGCATTGTGATGACAGGGGTCATGGAACATTGTGATTACAGGGGTCTTGGAGCATTGTGATGAGAAGGGTCATGGAGCCTTGTGATGACAAGGCCATGGAACATCGTGATGGCAGGGGTCATGGAGCATAGTTATGACAGGCGTAATGGAACATTGTGATGGCAATGGCATGGAGGATTGTGATGAGAAGGCCATGGAGCATTCTGATGACATGTGTCATGGAGCTTTGTGATGACAACGGCATGGAGCAATGTGATGAATGCGATCATAGAGCATTGTGATGAAAATGACATGGAGCATTGTGATGCCAAGGGTCATGGATCTTTGTGATGACAAAGGTCATGGAGGATTTTGATGACAAGGGCGTTGTGCATTGTGATGAGAAGGGCAGGGTGCACTGTGATGACAGGGTCATGGAGCAATTGGATGAAATGTGTCATGGAACATTTTGATGACAGGGGTTATGGAACATTGTGATGTCAGGGGTCATCGAACATTGTGATGATATGTGCATGTACAATGGTGATGACAGGAGTCATGGATCATTGTGATGACAGGGGTGAGGGAGTATTGTGACAAATAATGATGTAACATTGTGATATCAGTGGTGAGAGAGCATTTTGATGAGAAGTGCATGGAGCATTGTGATGACAAGGTTTATGGATCATTGTGATGCCAATATTGTGGAGCACTGTGATGACAAGTGCATGGTGCATTGTGATGACATGTGTCTTGGAGCATCGTGCTGAAAAGCACATGGAGCATTGTGATGACAAGGGTCATGGAGCATTGTGCTGAGAAAGGCATAGAGAATTGTGATGACAAGGATCAAAGAGCATTGTGATGAAAAGTTCATGGAGCATTGTGATGACAAGGGTCATGGAGCATAGTGATAACAAGGGCATGGAGCATTGGTCTAATAAGTTTCATGGATTATTTCGATGACTGTTGCAATGGTGCGTTGTGGTGACAAGGGCATGGAGCATTGTGATGACCAGGTCATGCAGTATTGTGAAGACTGGTGTCAGGGAGCATTGTGTTGACATATGTAATTGCCCATTGTGATGACAATGGCATGGAGCATTGTGATGCCAAGTGTCATGGAGGATTCTGATGACAAAGGTAATGGTGCATTGTGATGACAATAGCTTGGAGCATTGAGATGACAAGGGTCAGGGAGCATTTTGCTGACAAGTGCATGGATAATTGTGATGACAAGTGTCATGGAGCACTGTGATGAGAAGGACATGGATCATTGTGATGAAAAAGGCATGGAGCCTTGTCATAGCAGGGTTCAAGGAGCATACAGATAACAAGTGTCAGGGAGCATTTTGATGACAAGTGTAATGAGCATTGTGATGACAAAGGTCATGGAGCATTTTGATGAGAAGACCATGGATAATTGTGATGACGAGTGTCATGGGGCACTGTGATGACAAGAGTTATGGAATATTGTGATCACAAGGGTTTGGAGCATTGTTATGACAGAGGTCATGGAGCATACTGATTTCATTGTGATGACAATAGCCTGAAGCATTGTGATGATGTCATGGTGCATTGTGATGACACGGTTCATGGATCATTGAGAAGAAAATGGGCATGGAGCTTTGTGATTACAGGGGTCTTGGAGCATTGTGATGAGAAGGGTCATGGAGCCTTGTGATGACAAGGCCACGGAACATCGTGATGGCAGTTGTCATGGAGCATTTTTATGACAGGGGTAATGGAGCATTGTGATGGCAAGCACATGGAGCCTTGTGATGAGAAGGCCATGGAGCATTCTGATGACATGTGTCATGGAGCTTTGTGATGACAAGGGCATGGAGCAATGTGATGAGAGCGTTCATGGAGCATTGTGATGACAATGACATGGAACATTGTGATGCCAAGTGTCATGGATCTTTGTGATGACAAATAACAGGGAGCATTTTGATGACAAGTGTTTGTGCATTGTGATGAGAAGGGCAGGGAGCATTTTGATGACAGGTTCATGGAGCAATTTGATGAAAATTGTCATGGAACATTTTGATGACAGGGGTTATGGAACACTGTGATGTCAGGGTTCATGGAGCATTTTGATGAAAAGGGTCATGGAGCATTTTGATGACAGGGGTTATGGAGCATTGTGATGACAGGGGTCATCGAACATTATGATGATAAGTGCATGTAGCATTGTGATGACAGGGGTCATGGAACATTGTGATAACAGGGGTGAGGGTGTATTGTGACGAATAGTGATGTATCATTTTGATATCTGTTGTGAGAGAGCATTTTGATGAGAAGTGCATGGAGCATTGTGATGACAAGTTTTATGGAGCATTTTGATGACAAGATTGTGGAGCACTGTGATGACAAGCGCATGGTGCATTGTGATGACATGTATCATGGAGCATCTTGCTGACAAGCGCATGGAGCATTGTGATGACAGGTGTCATGGAGCCCTGTGATGACAAGCGTCACGGAGCATTGTGAATACAGGGGTCATGGAGTATTGTGATGACAAGGGCATGGATCATTGTGATGACAACTGTCATGTAGCAGTGGTCTGAAAATGTTCATGGAGTATTGTGATGACAGGGGTCATGGAGCATTGTGATGACAGAGGTAATGGAGTATTTTGATTTCATTGTGCTGACAATAGCTGGAAGCATTATGATGATGGGCATGATGCATTGTGATGACAGGTTTCATGGACCATTGAGTTGAAAACGGGCATGGAGCATTGTGATTACAGGGGTCTGGGAGCATTGTGATGATAAGGGCATGAAACATTTTGATGAGAAGACCATGGAACATTCTGATGACATGTGTCATGGAGCTTTGTGATGACAAGGGCATGGAGCATTTTGATTACAGGGGTCTTGGAGCACTGTGATGACAAGGGTCATGGAGCCTTGTGATGACAAGGCCGTGGAACATTGTGATGGCAGGGGTCATGGAGCATTGTTATGACAGGGGTAATGGAGCACTGTGATGTGAAGGGCATGGAGCATTGTGATTACAAGATTTATGGAGCATGGCGATGACAAATTTGTGGACCGTTGGGATGAAAATCGCGTCGCCCATTGTGATGACAAGGGTTATGGAGCATTTTTCTGACAAAGGCATGGAGCATTGTGATGACAAGGGTCTCGGAGCATTGTGATGGAAAGTTCATGGAACATTGTGGTTACAAAGGTAACAGAGCCTTTTGATGACGCGAGCATTGACCATTGTGATGACAAATTTTATGAAGAATTGTGATGACAGGAGTCACGGAGCATTGTGATGACAGGGGTCATGGAGTAATGTGATGACAAGGGCATGGAGCATTGTGCTAAGAAAGGCATAGTGCATTGTGATGACAAGTGTCAAAGAGCATTGTGATGAAATGTTCATGGAGCATTGTGCTTAAAAAAGTCACAGAGACTCTTGATGATGAGGGCATAGACCACTGTGATGACAAAAGTCATGGAGCATTGTGATGACTGGAGTCACGGAGCATTGTGATGACAGGGGTCATGGAACATTGTGATAACAAGGGCATGGAGCATTGTGATGACAAGGGCATGGAGCACTGGTCTAATAATTTTCATGGAGTATTGCGATGACACTTGGAATGGCGCATTGTGATGACAACGCATGTTGCACTGTGATGACCAGGTCTTGCAGTATTGTGAAGAGACGTGTGAGGGAGCACTGTGATGACATATGTAATGGCCCATTGTGAAAACAACGGCCTGGAGCATTGTGATGCCAAGTTTCATGGAGGATTCTGATGACAAAGTTAATGGAGCTTTGTGATGACAAGTGTTAGGGAGCATTGTGCTGTCAAGTGCATGGAGAATTGTGATGACAACGGTCTTGGAGCATTCTGATGACAAGCTTGTTGACTATTTTGATGACAATGGCATGGAGCATTGTGAAGAAAATGGCATGGGGCATACTGATGAAAAAGGCATGGAGCCTTTTCGTGACAGGGTTCAAGGAGCATTCTGACGACAAGTGCCAGGGAGCACTATGATGACAATTGTATTGAGAATTGTGATGACAAAGGTCATGGAGCATTGTGATGAAAAGGGCATGGAGTATTGTGATGGCAGGCATCATGGAGCGTTGTGATGACAAGTGTTATGGAACATTGTGATTCCAAGTGTTTGGAGCATTGTGATGAGAGGGGTCATGGATCATTTTGATTTCAAAGTGCATGGAGCATTGTGATTACAAGGGCATGAAGCAATGTGATCCCAAGGTTCATGGAGGTTTGTGATGACAATGGTAATGGAGTATTGTGATGACAAGCGCATAGAGCATTGTAATGACAATGTCATGTAGCATTTTGCTGACAAAGGCATGGAGCATTGTGATGCCAAGTGTCATGGAGCATTGGGCTGAAAATGTTCATGGAGTATTGTGATGACATGGGTCACGGAGCATTGTGATGAGTAGGGAATGGAGCATTGTGATGACAAGTGTTCTGGATCATTGTGTTGTCAGGTGTCATGGAGTGTTGTGATGACAGTGGTCATGGAGCATTTTTATGATATTTTTCATGGAGCATTGTGATGAGAATTTCATGGAGCATTGGGCTGAAAATATTCATGGAGTATTGTGATGACAGGGGTCATGGAGCATTGTGATGACAAGGGAATGCAGCATGGTGATGACAAGGTCCTGGAGCATTGTGATGATAAAAGCATGGAGACTTGTGATGACAAGTCTCATGGAGCATTGTGATGAAAAGGGGCATGGAGCATTGTGATTACAGGGGTCTTCTAGCATTTTGATGACAAGGGCCTGGAGCATTGTGAGGAGAAGGCCATGGAGCATTCTGATGACATGCCTCATTGAGCTTTGAGATGACAAGGGCATGGAGCACTGTGATTACAGGTGTCTTGGAACACTGTGATGAAAAGGCATGGATCATTGTGATCAAAAGCCATGGAGCCTTGTCATGACAGGGTTCAAGGAGCATACTGACGACAAGTGTCAGGGAGCATTGTGATGACAATTGTATTGAGAATTGTGATGACAAAGGTCATGGAGCATTGTGATGAGAAGACCATGAATAATTGTGATGATGAGCGTCATAGGGTGTTGTGATGTTAAGTGTTATGGAACATTGTGATCACAAGGGTTAGGAGCATTATGATGACAGGGGTCATGGATAATTTTGATTTCATTGTGATGACAATATCCTGAAGCATTTTGATGATGGGCATGGAGCATTCTGATAAGATGCTTCATGGAACATTGAGATGAAAAGTAGTATGGAGCATTGTGAATACAGGGGTGTTGGAGCATTTTCATGACAAGGGCATGGAGGATTGTGATGAGAAGGCCATGGAACATTCTGATGGCATGCATCATGGGGCTTGGTGATGACAAGGGCATGGAGCATTGTGTGGAGAAGGACATGGAACATTCTGATGACATGTGTCATGGAGCTTTGTGATGACAAGGGCATGGAGCATTGTGATTACAGGGGTCTTGGAGCATTGTGATGACAAGGGTCATGGAGCCTTGTGATGACAGGGTCATGGAACATTGTGTGGGCAGGTGTCATGGAGCATTGATATGACAGAAGTAATGGAGCATTGTGATGAGAAGGACATTGAGCATTGGTCTGAAAGTTTTCATGGATTTTTCTGATGAGATTGGGCATATAGCACTGTGATGACAAGGGCACGGAACACTGTGATACATGGGTCGTGGAGGATTGTAATGACAAGGGCATGGAGCATTGTGATGAGAAGGGCATCGAGCATTGTGATGACAAGTGTCATGGAGCTTTGTGATGACAAGGGCATGGAGCCATGTGATGAGAGTGTTCATGGAGCATTGTGATGACAATGACATGTAGCATTGTGATGCCAAGGGTCATGGAGCTTTGTGATGACAAAGTCATTGAGCATTTTGATGACAAGGGTGTGGTGCATTGTGATGAGAAAGGCAGGGAGCATTTTGATGACAGGGTCATGCAGCAATTTGATGAAAAGTGTAATGGAACATTTTGATGATATGGGTTATAGAACATTGTTATGCCAGGGGTCATGGAGCTTTGGGATGAAAAGGGTCATGGAGCATTTTGATGACAGGGGTTATGGAACATTGTGATGTCATGGGTCATGGAACATTGTGATGATAAGTGGATGTAGCATTGTGATGACAGGGGTCATGGAACATTGTGATAACCGGGGTGAGTGGGGATTGTGACGACTAGTGATGGAACATTGTGATATCTCATGTGAGAGAGCATTTGGATGAGAAGTTCATGCAGCATTGTGATTACAAGTTTTATGGAGCATAGCGATGACAAGGTTGTGGATCATTGTGATGAAAAGTGCATGGCACTTTGTGATGACAACGGTCATGGAGCATTGTCCTGACAAAGGCATGGAGCATTGTGATGACAAGGGTCACGGAGAATTGTGATGAAATGTTCATGGAGCATTGTGTTTACAAAGGTCACAGAGCCTTGTGATGACGCACGCATGGACCGTTGTGATGACAATCGTTATGAAGCATTGTGATGACTGGAGTCACGGAGCATTGTGATGACAGGGGTCATGGAGCATTGTGATAACAAGGGTATGGAGCATTGTGATGACAGTGGCATGGAGCATTGGTCTGACAAGTTTCATAGATTATTGTGATGACATTGGACATGGTGCATTGTGATGACAAGGGCATGGAGCATTTTGATGAGAAGGCCATGGAACATTCTGATGACATGTGTCATGGAGCTTTGTGATGACAAGGGCATGGAGCATTTTGATTACAGGGGTCCTGGAGCATTGTGATGACAAGTGTCATGGAGCCTTGTGATGACAAGGCCGTGGAACATTGTGATGGCAGGGGTCATGGAGCATTGTTATGACAGGGGTCATGGAGCATTGTGATGACAAGGGCATGGAGCATTGTGATGACCGGGTCATTGAAGATTGGTCTGACAAGTTTCCTAGATTATTGTGATGACAGTGTACAAGGTTCATTGGGATGACAAGGGCATGGAGCATTGTGATGACAAGGGCATGGAGTATTGTGAAGACAGGTGTCAGGGAGCATTGTGATGACATATGTCATGGTCCATTGCGATGACAATGGCATGGAGCATTGTGATGCCAAATGTAATGGAGGATTGTGATGACAAATATAATGGAGCATTGTGATGACTAGGGCTTGGAGCATTATGTTGACAAGGGCCATTGAGAATTTTCATGAAAATGTCGTGAAGCATTGTGATGATAAGGTCCTGGAGAACTGTGATGAGAAATTCATGGAGCCTTGTGATGACAAATCTCATGGAGCATACTGATGAAAAGGGGCATGGAGCATTCTGATTACAGGCGTTTTGGAACATTATGATAACTATGGCATGGAGCATTGTGATGACAAGTGCATGGACAATTGGTCTAATAATTTTCATGGATTATTGTGATGACAGTTGGAATGGTGCATTGTGATGACAAGGGCATGGAGCATTGTGATGACCAAGTTATGCATTATTGTGATGAGAGGTGTCATGGAGCATTGTGATGACATATGTATTGGCTCATTGTGATGACAATATCATGGAGCATTGTGATGCCAAGTGTCATGGAGGATTCTGATGACAAAGGTAATGGAGCTTTGTGATGAAAATGGCTTGAAGCATTGTGATGACAAGGGTCAGGAAGCATTGTTCTGACAAGTGCATGGAGAATTGTGATGACAATGGTCATGGAGCATTCTGATGACAAGCTTGAGGAGTATTTTGATGACAATGGCATGGAGCACTGTGATGAAAATGGCATGGGGTTTTGTGATGAAATATGCATGGAGCCTTTTTGTGACAGGTTTCAAGGAGCATTATGACGACAAGTGTCAGGGAACATTGTGATGACAAGTGTATTGAGAATTGTGATGACAAAGGTCATGGAGCATTGTGATGAAAAGGGCATGGAGTATTGTGATGACAGGCATCATGGAGCGTTGTGATGACAACTGTTATGGAACATTGTGATCACAAGTGTTTGTAGCATTGTGATGACAGAGGTCATGGATCATTTTGATTTCAAGGAGCATGGAGCTTCGGGATGACAAGGGCATGAAACAATGTGATCCTAGGTTCATGGAGGATTGTGATGACAATGGTAATGGAGTATTGTGATGACAAGCGAATAGAGCATTGTAATGGCAAGGTCATGTAGCATTTGCAGACAAAATCATGGAGCATTGTGGTGACAGGTGTCATGGAGCATTGTGATGACAAGCGTCACGGAGCATTGTGAATACAGGGGTCATGGAGCATTGGGATGACAAGGGCATGGATGATTGTGATGAAAAGTGTCATGGAGCATTGTGATGACTAGGGAATGGAGCATTGTGATGACAAGAGTCCCGGATCATTGTGTTGTCAGGTGTCATGGAGTGTTGTGATGACAGTGGTCATGGAGCATTTTGATGATATTTGACATGGAGCACTGTGATGAGAATTTCATGGAGCATTGGGCTGAAAATGTTCATGGAGTATTGTGATGACAGGGGTCATGGAGCATTGTGATGACAAGGGAATGGAACATTGTGATGACAAGGTCCTGGAGCACTGTGATGATAAGAGCATGGAGATTTGTGATGACAAGTCTCATGGAGCATTCTAATGAAAAGGGGCATGGAGCATTGTGATTACAGGGGTCTTGGAGCATTCTGATGACATGTGTCATGGAGCTTTGTGATGACAAGGGCATGGAGCACTGTGATTACAGGGGTCTTGGAGCATTGTGATGAAAAGGGCATGGATCATTGTGATGAAAAGGCATGGATCCTTGTCATGACAGGGTTCAAGGAGCATACTGACGACATGTGTCAGGGAGCATGGTGATGACAAGTGTACTGAGAATTGTGATGACAAAGTTCATGGAGCATTGTGATGAGAAGACCATGGATAATTGTGATGATGAGCGTCATAGTGTGTTGTGATGATAAGTGTTATGGAACTTTGTGATCACAAGGATTTGGAGCATTATGATGACAGTGGTCTTGGATAATTTTGATTTCATTGTGATGACAATAGCCTGAAAAATTATGATGATGGGCCTGGTGCATTTTGATGACAGGCTTCATGGAGCATTGAGATGAAAAGGAGCATGGAGCATTGTGATTACAGGTGTCTCGGAGCACTGTCATGACAAGGGCATATAGCATTGTGATGAGAAGGCCATGGAACATTCTGATGGCATGCGTCATGGAGCTTTGCGATGACAAGGGCATGGAACATTATGATTACAGCGGTTTGGCGCATTGTGATGACAAGGATCATGGAGATTTGTGATGACTAGGCCATGGAACATTGTGATTGCAGGGGTCATGGAGCATTGTTATGACATAGGTAATGGATCATTGTGATGAGAAGGGCATTGAGCATTGGTCTGAAATATTTCATGGATTACTGTGATGAGAAGGGCATTGAGCATTGTGATGACAAGTGTCATGGAGCTTTGTGATGACAAGGGCAGGGAGCAATGTGATGAGAAGGTTCATGGAGCATTGTGATGACAATTGCATGGAGCATTTTGATGCCAATGGTCATGGAGCTTTGTGATGATTGATGTCATGGAGCATTTTGATGACAAGTGTGTGGTGCATTGTGATGAGAAAGGCAGGGAGCATTTTGATGACAGGGTCATGCAGCAATTTGAAGAAAAATGTAATGGAACATTTTGATGACAGGGGTTATAGAACATTGTGATGCCAGGGGTCATGGAGCTTTGGGATGAAAACTGTCATGGAGCATTTTGATGACAGTGGTTATGGAACATTGTGATGTCAGGGGTCATAGAACATTGTGCTGATAAGAGGACGTAGCATTGTGATGACAGGGGTCATGGAACATTGTGATAACAGGGGTGAGGGAAGATTGTGATGATTAGTGATGGAACATTGTGATATCTCATGTGAGAGAGCATTTGGATGAGAATTGCATGGAGCATTGTGCTTACAAGGTTTATGGAGCATAACGATGACAAGGTTGTGGATCATTGTGATGAAAAGCGCATGGCAAACTGTGATGACAAGGGTCATGGAGCACTGTTCTGACAAAGGCATGGAACATTGTAATGACAAGGGTCACGCAGCATTGTGATGAAAATTTCATGGAGCATTGTGGTTACAAATGTCACAGAGCCTTGTCATGACGTGGGCATGGACCGCTGTGATGACAAACGTTATGAAGCATTGTGATGACTGGAGTCACGGAGCATTGTGATGACAAGGGTCATGCAGCATTGTGATGACAAGGGCATGGAGCATTGTGATGACAGGGGCATGGAGCATTGGTCTGACAAGTTTCATAGATTATTGTTATGACATTGGACATGGTGCATTGTGATGACAAGGGCATGGAGCCTTTTGATTTGAAGGCCATGGAACATTCTGATGACATGTGTCATGGAGCTTTGTGATGACAAGGGCATGGAGCATTGTGATTACAGGGGTCTTGGAGCATTGTGATGACAAGCGTCATGGAGCCTTGTGATGACAAGGCCGTGGAACATTGTGATGGCAGGGGTCATGGAGCTTTGTTATGACAGGGGTCATGGAGCATTGTGATGACAAGTGCATGGAGCATTGTGATGACAGGGGCATGGAGCATTGGTCTGACAATTTTCCTAGACTATTGTGATGACAGTGGACATGGTGCATTTTGATGACAAGGGCATGGAGCATTGTGATGACAAGGGCATGGAATATTGTGAAGACTGGTGTCAGGGAGCATTTTGATGACATATGTCATGGTCCATTGCGATGACAATGGCATGGAGCATTTTGATGCCAAATGTAATGGAGGATTGTGATGACAAATATAATGGAGCATTGTGATGAGTAGGGCTTGGAGCATTATGATGACAAGTGCCATTGAGGATTTTCACGAAAATGTCGTGAAGCATTGTGATGACAAGGTCCTGGAGCATTGTGATGAGAAAACCATGGAGACTTGTGATGACAAATCTCCTGGAGCATACTGATGAAAAGGGGCATGGAGCATTCTGATTACAGGGATTTTGGAACTGTGTGATAACTAGGACATGGAGCATTGTGATGACAAGGGCATGCAGCATTGGTCTAATAAGTTTCATGGATTATTGTGATGAAACTTGGAATGGCGCATTGTGATGACAAGGGCATGGAGCATTGTGATGACAAGGTCATGCATTATTGTGAAGAGAGCTGTCAGGGAGCATTGTGATGACATATGTAATGGCCCATTGAGATGACTATGGCATGGAGCATTGTGATGTCAAGTGTCATGGAGGATTCTGATGACAAAAGTAATGGAGCATTGTGATGACAAGGGCATGGAGCATTGTGATGACAAAGGTCAGGGTGCATTGTGCTGACAAGTGCATGGAGAACTGTGATGACAAGGGTCATGGAGCATTCTGATGATAATCTTGTAGAGTATTTTTGTGACAATGGCATGGAGCATTGTGATGAAAATCGCATGGGGCTTTGTGATGAAAATTGCATGGAGCCTTTTCATAACAGGGTTCAAGGAGCATTCTGATGACAAGTGTCAGGGAGCATTGTGATGACAAGTGTATTGAGAATTGTGATGACAAAGGTCATGGAGCATTGTGATGAAAAGAGCATGGATTATTGTCATGGCAGGCATCATGGAGCATTGTGATGACAAGTGTTATGGAACATTGTGATCACAAGGGCTTGGAGCATTGTGATGACAGAGGTCATGGATCATTTTATTTCAAGGTGCATGGAGCATTGTGATGCCAAGGGCATGAAGCAATGTGAACCCAAGGTGCATGGAGGAATGTGATGACAATGGTAATGGAGTATTGTGATGACAAGTGCATAGAGCATTGTAATGACAAGGTCATGTAGCATTTTGCTGACAAAGGCATGGAGCATTGTGATGACAGGTGTCATGGAGCACTGTGAATACAGGGGTCATGGAGCATTGGGATGGCAAAGGCATGGACCATTGTGATGACAAGAGTCATGGAGCATTGGGCTGAAAATATTCATGGAGTATTGTGATGACTGGGGTCATGGAGCATTGTGATGTGTAGGGAATGGAGCACTGTGATGACAAGAGTCCCGGATCATTGTGTTGTCAGGTGTCATGGAGTGTTGTGATGACAGTGGTCATGGAGCATTTTGATGATATTTGTCATGGAGCATTGTGATGAGAATTTCATGGAGCATTGGGCTGAAAATGTTCATGGAGTATTGTGATGGCAGGGGACATGGAGCGTTGTGATGACAAGGGAATGGAGAATGGTGATGACAAGGTCCTAGAGCATTGTGATGAGAAGACCATGGAGACTTGTGATGATAAGTCTCATGGAGCATTCTGATGAAAAGCGGCATGGAGCATTGTGATTACATGGGTCTTGGAGCATTGTGATGACAAGGGCATAGAGCATTGTGAGGAGAAGGCCATGGAGCATTCTGATGACATGTGTCATGGAGCATTGTGATGAAAAGGGCATGAAGTATTGTGATGACAGGGGTCATAGAGCCTTGTGATGACAAGGCCGTGGAACAATGTGATGGCAGGCGTCATGGAGCATTTTTATGACAGAGGTAATGGAGCATTGTGATGACAAGCGTCACGGAACTTTGTGAATACAGGGTTCATGGAGCATTGGGATGACAAGGGCATGGATGATTGTGATGACAAGGGTCATGGAGGATTGGGCTGAAAATGTTCATGGAGTATTTTGATGACAGGGGTCATGGAGCATTGTGCTGATAAGGGGATGTAGCATTGTAATGACAGGTGTCATGGAAATTTGTGATAACAGGGTTCAGGGAGGATTGTGATGACTAGTGATGGAACATTGTGATATCCCATGTGAGAGAGCATTTGGATGAGAAGTGCATGGAGAATTGTGATTACAAGGTTTATGGAGCATAGCAATGACAAGTTTCTGTATCACTGTGATGGAATGCGCATGGCACAATGTGATGACAAGGGTCATGGAGCATTGTTCTGACAAAGGCATGGAGCATTGTGATGACAAGTGTCACGGAGAATTGTGATGAAAAGGGCGTGGAGCATTGTGATGAAAGGGGCATGGAGAATTGGTGTGACAAGTTTCATAGATTACTGTGATGACAGTGGGCATGTAGATTGTGATGACAAGGACATGGAGCATTGTGATGACAAGGGCATGGAGTATTGTGAAGACGTGTCAGGGAGCATTGTGATGACATATGTAATGGTCCATTGTGATGACAATGGCATGGAGCATTGGTCAAATAAGTTTCATGGATTATTGTGATGACAGTTGAAATGGCGCATTGTGATGACAAAGGCATGTAGCATTTAGATGACAAGGTCATGCTGTATTGTGAAGAGAGGTGTCAGGGAGCATTGTGATGACATATGTAATGGCCCATTGTGATGACAATGGCATGGAGCATTGTGATGCAAAGTGTCATGGAGGATTCTGAGGACAAAGGTAATGGAGCAATGTGATGACAATGGCTTGGAGCATTGTGATGACAAGGGTCATGGCGAATTCTGATAAAAGGCTTGTGGAGTATTTTGATGACAATGGCATGGTGCATTGTGATGAAAATGGCATGGGGCTTTGTGATGAAAAAAGCATGGAGCCTTTTTGTGACAGGGTTCAAGGAGCATTCTGATGACAAGTGTCAGGGGGCATTGTGATGACAAGTGTATCGAGAATTGTGATGAAAAAGGTCATGGAGCATTGTGATGAAAAAGGCATGGAGTATTGTGATGACAGGCATCATGCACCGTTGTGATGACAAGTGTTATGGAACACTGGGATCACAAGTGTTTGGAGCATTGTGATGACAGATGTCATGGATCATTTTGATTTCAAGGGGCATGGTGCATTGTGATGACAAGGGCATGAAGCAATGTGATTCCAAGTTTCATGGAGGTTTGTGATGAAAATGGTAATGGAGTATTGTGATGACAAGCACATAGAGCATTGTAATGAAAAGGTCATGTATCATTTTGCTGACAAAGGCATGGAGCATTGTGATGACAGGTGTCATGGAGCAGTGTGATGACAAGCATCACGGAGCATTGTGAATACAGGGGTCATGGAGCATTGGGATGACAAGGGCATGGATCATTGTGATGACAAGTGTCATGGAGCATTGGGCTGAAAATTTTCATGGATTATTGTGATGACAGGGGTCATGGTGCATTGTGATGACAAGAGTCCCGGATCATTGTGTTGTCAGGTGTCATGGAGTGTTGTGATGACAGAGGTCATGGAGCACTGTGATGATATTGGTCATGGAGCATTGTGATGAGAAGTTCATGGAGCATTGGGCTGAAAATTTTCATGGAGTATTGTGATGACAGTGGTCATGGAGCATTGTGATGACAAGGGAATGAAGCATGGTGATGACAATGTCCTGTAGCATTGTGATGTGATGACCATGGAGACTTGTGGTGACAAGTCTCATGGAGCATTCTGATGAAAAAGGGCATGGAGCACTGTGATTACAGGGGTCTTGGACCATTGTGATGACAAGGGTCATGGAGCCTTGTCATGACAAGCCGGTGGAACATTGTGATGGCAGGGGTCATGGAGCATTGTTATGACAGAGGTAATGGATCATTGTGATGATAACGGCAAGGAGCATTGTGATGACCAGGTCATGCAGTATTGTGAAAAGAGGTGTCAGGGAGCACTGTGATGAGATATGTAATGGCCCATTGTGATGACAATGGCATGGAGCATTGTGATGCCAAGTGTCATGGAGGATTCTGATGACAAAGGTAATGGAGTATTGTGATGACAATGGCTTGGAGCATAGTGATGTCAAGGGTCAGGGAGCATTCTGCTGACAAGTGCAAGGAGAATTGTGATGACAAGGGTCATGGAGCATTCTGATGACAAGCTTGTGGAGTATTTTGATGACAATGGCATGGAGCATTGTGATGAAAACGGCATGGGGCTTTGTGATGAAAAATGCATGGAGCCTTTTTGTGACAGGGTTCAAAGAGCATTCTGAGGACAAGTGTCAGGGAACATTGTGATGAGAACTGTATTGAGAATTGTGATGACAAGGGTCTTGGAGCATTCTGATGACAAGCTTGTGGGGTATTTTGAGGACAATGGCATGGAGTATTGTGATGAAAACGGCAAGGGGCTTTGTGATGAAAAAGGCATGGAGCCTTTTCGTGACAGGTTTCAAGGAGCATTCTGACGACAAGTGTCAGGGAACATTGTGATGACAAGTGTATTGAGAATTGTGATGACAAAGTTCATGGAGCATTGTGATGAAAATACCATCGAGTATTGTGATGATAGGCATCATGGAGCATTGTGATGCCAAGTGTTATGGAACATTGTGATCACAGGGGATTGGAGCATTGCGATGACAGAGGTCATGGATCATTTTGATTTCAAGGAGCATGGAGCATTGTGATGACAATGGCATGAAGCAATGTGATCCCAAGGTTCATGGAGGATAGTGATGACAATGGTAATGGAGTATTGTGATGACAAGCGCATAGAGCATTGTAATGACAAGGTCATGTAGCATTTTGCTGAAAAAGGCATAGAGGATTGTGATGACTGGTGTCATGGAGCCCTGTGATGACAAGCATAACAGAGCATTGTGAATACAGTGGTCATGGAGCATTGGGACGACAAGGGCATGGATCATTGTGATGACAGGTGTCATGGAGCACTGTGATGACAAGCATCACGGAGCATTGTGAATACAGGTGTCATGGAGCATTGGGGTGACATATGGCATGGTCCATTGAGGTGACAATGGCAGGGAGCATTGTGATGCCAAATGCAATGGAGGATTGTGATGACAAATATAATGGAGCATTTTGATGACTAGGGCTTGGAGCATTATGATGACAAAACCATGGAGCCATGTGATGACAAGTCTCATGGAGCATACTGATGAAAAAGGGCATGCAGCATTGTGATTACAGGGGTCTTGGAACTTTGTGATGACAAGGGCATGGAGCATTGTGAGGAGAAGTCCAAGGAGCATTCTGATGGCATGCATCATTGAGCTTTGTGGTGACAAGGGCATGGAGCATCGTGATAACATGGGTCTTGGAGCATTGTGATGAAAAGGGCATGGATCATTGTGATGAAAAAGGCATGGAGCCTTGTCATGACAGGGTAAAAGGAGCATACAGACAACAAGTGTCAGGGAGCAGTTTGATGACAAGTGTATTGAGCATTGTGATGACGAAGGTCATGGAGCATTGTGATGAGAAGACCATGGATAATTGTGATTACGAGCGTCATGGGGCACTGTGATGACAAGTGTTATGGAATATTGTGATCACAAGGGTTTGGAGCATTGTGATGACAGAGGTCATGGAGCATTTTGATTTCATTGTGATGACAATAGCATGACGCATTATGATGATGGGCATGGTGCATTGTGATGACCGGTTTCATGGATCATTGAGATGAAAAGGGGCATAGAGCATTGTGATTACAGTGTTCTTGGAGCATTGTGATGAGAAGGGTCATGGAGCCCTGTGATGAATAGGCCATGGAACATCGTGATGGCAGTGGTCATGGAGCATTGTTATGACAGGGATATTGGAGCATTGTGATGGCAAGGGCATGGAGCATTGTGATGAGAAGGTCATGGAGCATTCTGATGACATGTGTCATGTAGCTATGTGAAGTCAAGGGCATGGAGCAATGGGATGAGAGCGTTCATGGAGCATTGTGATGACAATGACATGGGACCTTTTGATGCCAAGGGTCATGGATCTTTGTGATGACAATGGTCATGGAGCATTTTGATGGCAAGGGCTTTGTGCATTGTGATGAGGAAGGCAGGGAGCATTGTGATGACAGGGTCATGGAGAAATTTGATGAAAAGTGTCATGGAACGTTTTGATGACAGGTGTTATGGAACATTGTGATGTCATGGGTCATCGAACATTGTGATGATAAGTGCATGTAGCATTGTGATGACAGGAGTCATGGAACATTCTGATGACAGGGGTGAGGGAGTATTGTGACAAATAGTGATGTAGCATTGTGATATCAGTGTTGAGAGAGCATTTTGATGAGAAGTGCATGGAGCATTGTGATGAAAATTTTATGGAGCATTGTGATGACAAGATTGTGGAGCACTGTGATGATAAGCGCATGGTGCATTGTGATGACATGTGTCATGGAACATTGTGCTGACAAGCGCATGGAGCATTGTGATGACCAGGGTCATGGAGCATTGTGCTGAGAAGGGCATAGAGCATTGTGATGACAAGGGTCTAAGAGCATTGTGATGAAAAGTTCATGGAGCACTGTGATGACTGGTGTCACGGAGCATTGTGATGAGAGGGGTCATGGAGCATGGTGATAAAAAGGTCATGGAGCATTGTGATGAAAATGGCATGGAGCATGGTGATGACAGGCATCATGGAGCATGGTGATGACAAGTGTTATGGAACATTGTGATCACAAGGGTTTGGAGCATTGTGATGACAGAGGTCATGGATCATTTTGATTTCAAGGCACATGGAGCACTGTGATGACAAGGGCATGAAGCAATGTGATCCCAAGGTTCAAGGAGGATTGTGATGACAATGGTAATGGAGTATTGTGATGACAAGCACATAGAGCATTGTAATGACAAGGTCATTTAGCATTTTGCTGACAAAGGCATGGAGCATTGTGATGACAGGTGTCACGGAGCACTGTGATGACAAGCGTCAAGGAGCATTGTGAATACAGGGGTCATGGAGCATTGGGATGACAAGGGCATGGATCATTGTGATGACAAGGTTCATGGAGCATTGGGCTGAAAATGTTCATGGACTATTGTGATGACAGGGGTCATGGAGCATCGTGATGACTAGGGAATGGAGCATTGTGATGATAAGAGTCCCGGATCATTGTGTTTTCAGGTGTTATGGATGGTTGTGATGACAGTGGTCATGGAGCATTGTGATGAGAATGTCATGTAGCATTCGGCTGGAAATGTTAATGGATTATTGTAATGACAGGGGTCATGGAGTATTGTGATGACAAGGGAATAGAGCATGGTGATGACAAGGTCCTGGAGCATTGTGATGAGATGACCATGGAGACTTGTGATGCCATGTCTCATGGAGCATTCTGATGAAAAAGGGCATGGAGCATTGTGATTACAGCGGTCTTGGAGCATTGTTTTGACAAGGGCATGGAGCATTGTGAGGAGAAGGCCATGGAGAATTCTGATGACATGCGTCATGGAGCTTTGTGCTGACAAGGCCATGGAGCATTGTGATAACAGGGGTCTTGGAAAATTGTGATGAAAAGGCATGGATCATTGTGATGTAAAAGGCATGGAGCCTTGTCATCACAGGGTTCAAGGAGCATACTGACGACAGTTGTCAGGGAGTATTGTAATGACAAGTGTATTGAGCATTGTGATGACAATGATCATGGAGCATTGTGATGAGAACACCATGGCCAACTGTGATGATGATCGTCATGGGGTGTTGTGATGATAAGTGTTATGGAACATTGTGATCACAAGGGTTTGGAGCATTATGATGACAGAAGTCATGGAGAATTTTGATTTCATTGTAGTGACAATAGCCTGAAACATTATGAAGATGGGCATGGTGCATTGTGATGACAGGGTTCTTGGAGCATTGAGATGAAAAGGGGCATGGAGCATTGTGATTACAGGGGTCTTGGAGCATTGTGATGACAAGGGCATGGAACATTGTGATGAGAAGGCCATGGAACCTTCTGATGACATGCGTCATGGAGCTTTGTTATGACAAGGGCATGGAGAATTTTGATTACATGTTTCTTGGAGCATTGTGATGACAAGGGTCATGGAGCCTTGTGATGACAAGGCCGTGGAACATTGTGATGGCAGTGGTCGTGGTGCATTGTTATGACAGAGGTAATGGAGCATTGTGATGAGAAGGGCATTGAGCATTTGTTTGAAATATTTCATATTTTATTGTGATGAGAGTGGACTGGAGCATTGTGATGACAAGGGCATGGAACACTGTGATACATGGGTCATGGAGGATTGTAATGACAAGTGCATGGAGCAATGTGATGAGAGGGTACATGGAGCATTGTGATGACAATGCCATGGAACATAGTGAGGAAAAGACCATGGAGCATTCTGATGACATGCGTCATGGAGCTTTTGATGAAAAGTGCATGGAGCATTGTGATTACAGGTGTCTTGGAGCATTGTGATGAAAAGGGCATGGATCATTGTGATGAAAGAGGCATGGAGCCTTGTCATGAAAGTGTTCAAGGAGCATACTGACGACAAGTGTCAGGGAGCATTGTGAAGACAAGTGTATTGAGCATTGTGATGAAAAAGATCAGGGAGCATTGGGATCAGAAGACCAAGGATAATTGTGATGATGATCGTCATGGGGTGTGGTGATGATAAATGTTATGGAACACTGTGATCACAAGGGTTTTGAGCATTATGATGACAGAGGTCATGGATACTTTTGATTTCATTGTAATGACAATAGCCTGAAGCATTATGATGTTGGGCGTGGTGCATTGTGATGACAGGGTTCATGGAGCATTGAGATGAAAAGGGGCATGGAGCATTGTGATTACAGAGGTCTTGTAGCATTGTGATGACAAGCGCATAGAGCATTGTAATGACAAGATCATGTAGAATTTTGCAGACAAATGCATGGAGCACTGTGATGACAGTTGTCATGGAGCACTGTGATGACATGTGTCATGGAGCATTGTGAATACAGGGGTCATGGATCACTGTGATGACAAGGGTCATGGAGCATTGGGCGGAAAATGTTCATGGAGTATTGTGATGACAGGGGTCATGGAGCATTGTGATGACAGAGGTCATGGAGAATTTTGATTCCATTGTGATGACAATAGCCGGAAGCATTATGATGATGGGCATGATGCATTGTGATGACAGGGTTCATGGAGCATTGAGATGAAAAGGGGCATGGAGCATTTTGATTACAGGGGTCTTGGAGCATTGTGATGACAAGGGCATGGAGCATTTTGATGAGAAGGCCATGGAACATTCTGATGACATGTGTCATGGAGCTTTGTGATGACAAGGGCATGGAGCTTTGTGAATACAGGTGTCTTGGAGCATTGTGATGACAAGTGTCATTGAGCCTTGTGATGACAAGGCCGTGGAATATTGTGATGGCAGGGGTCAAGGAGCATTGTTATGAGAGGTGTAATGGAGCACTGTGATGAGAAGGGCATGGAGCATTGTGATTACAAGTTTTATGGAGCATTGCAATGACAAATTTGTTGACCTTTGGGATAAAAATCGCGTGGCACATTGTGATGACAAGGGTCATGGAGCATTTTTCTGACAAAGGCATGGAGCACTGTGATGACAAGTGTCACAGAGCATTGTGATGAAAAGTTTATGAATCATTGTGGTTAAAAAGGTCACAAAGCCTTGTGATGACGCGGGAATGGGCCATTGTTATGACAAATGTTATGAAGCATTGTGATGACTGGAGTCAAGGAGCATTGTGATGACAGGGTCATGGAGCATTGTGATGACATGGGCATGGAGCATTTTGCTGAGAAAGGCGTAGATCACTGTGATGTCAATGGTCAAAGAGCATTGTGATGAAAAGTTCATGGAGCATTGTGGTTAAAAAGGTCACAGAGACTGTTGTTGATGAGGGAATGGAACATTGTGATGACAAAGGTCATGAATCATTGTGATGAGTGGAGTCACGGAGCATGGTGATGACAGGGGTCATGGAGCATTGTGATAACAAGGGCATGGAGCATTGTGATGACAAGGGCATGGAGCATTGGTCTAATATGTTTCATGGATTATTGCGATGACATTTGGTATGGCACATTGTGATGACAAGGGCATGGAGCATTGTGATGACCTGGTCATGCATTATTGTGAAGAGAAGTGTCAGGGAGCATTGTGATGACATATGTAATGGCCCATTGTGATGACAATGGCATGGAGCATTGTGATGCCAAGTGTCATGGAAGATTCTGATGACAAAGGTAATGAAGCATTGTGATGACAATGGCTTGGAGCATTGTGATGAGAAGGGTCAGGGAGCATTGTGCTGACAAGTGCATGGAGAATTGTGATGACAAGGGTCATGGAGCATTCTGGTGACAAGCTTGTGGAGTATTTTGATTACAAAGGCATGGAGCATTGTGATGAAAATGGCATGGGGCAATGAGATGAAAAAGGCATGTAGCCTTTTCGTGGCAGGGTTCAAGGAGCATTCTGACGACAAGTGTCAGGGAGCATTGTGATGACAAGTGTATTGAGAATTGTGATGACAAAGGTCATGGAGCATGGTGATGAGAAGGCCATGGATAATAGTGATGATGATCGTCATGGGGTGTTGTGATTATAAGTGTTATGGAACATTGTGATCACAAGGTTTTGGAGCATTATGATGACAGAGGTCATGGAGAATTGTGCTTTCACTGTGGTGACAATAGCCAGAAGCATTATGATGATGGGCATGGTGCATTGTGATGACAGAGTTCATGGATCATTGAGATGAAAAGGGGCATGGAGCACTGTGATTACAGGGGTCTTGGAGCATTGTGATGACAAGCGCATAGAGCATTGTAATGACAAGTTCATGTAGAATTTTCCTGAAAAAGGCATGGAGCATTGTGATGACATGTGTCATGGAGAACTGTGATGACAAGTGTCACGGAGCATTGTGAATACAGGGGTCATTAAGCATTGGGATGACAAGTGCATGGATCATTGTGATGACAAGTGTCATGGAGCATTGGGCTGAAAATATTCATGGCGTGTTGTGATGACAGGGGTCATGGAGCATTGTGATAACAGAGGTCATGGATAATTATTATTTCATTGTGATGACAATAGCCTGAATCATTATGATGATCAGCATGATGCATTTTGATGACAGGGTTCATGGAGCATTGAGATGAAAAGGGGCATGGAGCACTGTGTTTACAGGGGTTTTGGAGCATTGTGATGACAAGGGCATGGAGCATTTTGATGAGAAGGCCAAGGAACAATCTGATGACATGTGTCATGGAGCTTGGTGATGACAATGGCATGGAGCGTTGTGATTAAAGGGGTCTTGGAGCATTGTGATGACAACTGTCATGGAGCCTTGTGATGACAAGGCCGTGGAACATTGTGATGGCAGGGGTCATGGAGCATTGTTATGACAGGTGTAATGGAGCATTGTGATGAGAAGGACATGCAGCATTGTGATTACAATTTTTATGGAGCATTGTGATGACAAATTTTGGGACTGTTGTGATGAAAAGTGCATGGCACATTGTGATGACAATGGTCATGGAGCATTTTACTGACAAATGCATGGAGCATTGTGATGACAAGGGTCACGGAGCATTGTGATGAAATGTTCATGGAGCACTGTGGATACAAAGGTAACAGAGCCTTGTGATGACGCGGGCATGGAACATTGTGATGACAAATATTATGAAGCATTGTGATGACTGGAGTCACAGAGCATTGTGATGACAGGTGTCATGGAGCATTGTGATGAAAAGTTCCTGGAGCATTGTGATGAGATGACCATGGAGACTTGTGATGACAAGTCTCATGGAGCATTCTGATGAAAAGGGGCATGGAGCAGGGTGATTACAGGGGTCTTGGAGCATTGTGATGACAAGGGCATGGAACATTGTGAGGAGAAGGCCATGGAGCATTCTAATGACATACGTCATGCAGCATTGTGCTGAGAAAGGCATAGAGCATTGTGATGACAGGGGATAAAGAGCATTGTGAAGAATAGTTCATGGAGCATTGTGGTTAAAAAGGTCACAGAGACTGTTGATGATGAGGGCATGGACCACTGTGATGACAAAGGTCATGAAGCATTGTGATGACTGGAGTCACGGAGCATTGTGATAACAAGGGCATGGAGCATTGTGATGACAAGGGCATGAACATTGGTCTAATAAGTTGCATGGATTATCGTGATGACAGTTGGAATGGCGCATTGTGATGACAAGGTCATGGAGCATTGTGATGACCAGGTCATGCAGTATTGTGAAGACAGGTGTCAGGGAGCATTGTGATGACATATGTAATGGCCCATTGTGATGACAATGGCATGGAGCATTGTGATGCCAAGTGTCATGGAGGATTCTGAAGACAAAGGTAATGGAGCATTGTGATGACAATGGCTTGGAGCATTGTGATGACAAGGGTCAGGGGGCATTGTGCTGACAAGTGCATGGAGAATTGTGATGACAAGTATCATCTAGCATTCTGGTGACAAGCTTGTGGAGTATTTTGATCACAATGGCATGGAGCATTGTGATGAAAGCCGCATGGGGCTTTGTGATGAAAAAGGCATGGAGACTTTTGGTGACTGTGTTCAATGAGCATTCTGATGACAAATGTCAGGGAGCATTGTGATGACAATGTATTGAGAATTGTGATGACAAAGGTCATGGAGCATTGTGATGAAAAGTGCATGGAGTATTGTGATGACAAGCATCATGGAGCGTTGTGATGACAAGTGCTATGGGACACTGTGATCACAAGGATTTGGAGCATTGTGATGACAGAGGTCATGGATCATTTTGATTTCAAGGAGCAAGGAGCATTGTGATGACAAGGGCATGAAGCAATATGATCCTGAGTTTCATGGAGGATTGTGATGACAATGGAAATGGAGTATTGTGATGACAAGAGCACAGAGCATTGTGATGACAAGGTCATGTAGCATTTTGCTGACAAAGGCATGGAACATTGTGATGACATGTGTCATGGAGCACTGTGATGACAAGCGTCACGGAGCATTGTGAATACAGGGGTCATGGAGCATTGGCAAGACAAGGGCATGGATCATTGTGATGACAAGGGTCATGGAGCACTGGGCTGAAAATGTTCATGGAGTGTTCTGATGACAGGGGTCATGGAGCATTTTGATGACTAGCGAATGGAACATTGTGATGACAAGAGTCCTGGATCATTGTGTTGTCAGGTGTCATGGAATGTTGTGATGACAGTGGTCATGGAGCATTGTGATGATATTGGCCATGGAGCATTTTGATGAGTACGTCGTGGAGCATAGGGCTGAAAATGTTCATGGATTATTGTGAAGACAGGGGTCATGGAGCATTGTGATGACAAGGGAATGGAGCATGGTGATGACAAGGTCCTAGAGCATTGTGATGAGATGACCATGGAGACTTGTGATGATAAGTCTCATGGAGCATTCTGTTGAAAAGGGGCATGGAGCATTGTGATTACAGGGGTCTTGGAGCATTTTGATGACAAGAGCATGGAGCATTGTGATGAGAAGGCCATGAAGCATTCTGATGACATGTGTCATGGAGCTTTTTGATGACAAGGGCATGGAGCATTGTGATGATATGTGTCATGGAGCATTGTGATGACAACCGAATGGAGCATGGTGATGACAATGTGCTGGGGCATTGTGATGCGAAGACCATGGAGACTTCTGATGAGAAGTCTCATGGAGCATTCTGATGAAAAGGAGCATGGAGCATTGTGATTACAGGTGTCTTGGAGCATTGTGATGACTAGGGCATGGAGCATTGTGATGAGAAGGCCATGGAGCATTCTTATGACAAGCGTCATGGAGTTTTGTGATGACAAGGGCATGGAGCATTTGTGATTACAGGGATCATGGAGAATTGTGATGAAAAGTGCATGGATCATTGTTATGAAAATGGCATGGAGCCTTGTCATGACAGGGTTCATGGAGCATTCTGATGACAAGTGTCAGGAAGCATTGTGATGACAAAGATCATGGAGCATTGTGATGAGAAGACCATGGATAGTTGTGATGATGAGCGTCATGGGGTGTTGTGATGATAAGTGTTATGGAACCTTGTGATCACAAGAGTTTGGAACATTATGATGACAGAGGTCATGGAGAATATTGATTTCATTGTGATGACAATAGCCTGTAGACTTATGATGATGGGAATGGTGCATTGTGATGACAGTGTTCATGGTGCATTGAGATGAAAAGGGGCATGGAGCATTGTGATTACAAGGGTCTTGGAGCATTGTGATGACAAGGGCATGGAGCACTGTGATAAGAAGGCCATAGAACTTTCTGATGACATGCGTCATGGAGCTTTGTGATGACAAGGGCATGGAGCATTGTGCTTTCAGGGGTCGGGAGCATTGTGATGACAAGTGTCATGGAACCTTGTGATGACTAGGCCGTGGAACATTTTGATGGCAAGGGTCATGGTGCATTTTTATGACAGGTGTAATGGAGCATTTTGATGAGAAGGGCATGGAACATTGGTCTGAAATGTTTCATGGATTATTGTGATGAGAGTGGGCATGGAGCATTGTGATGACAAGGGCACGGAACACTGTGATACATGGGTTATGCAGGATTGTAAAGACAAGGGCATGGAGCATTGTGATGAGAAGGGCATCGAGCATTGTGATGACAAGTGTCATGGAGCATTGTGATGACAAGTGCATGGAGCAATGTGATGAGAGGGTTCATGGAGCATTGTGATGACAATGACATGGAGCATTGTGATGCCAAGGGTCATGGAGTTTTGTGATGACAAGTCATGGAGCACTTTGATGACAAGGGCATGGTGCATTGTGCTGAGAAATGCAGGGAGCATTTTGATGACCAAGTCATGCAGCAATTTGATAAAATGTGTAAAGGAACATTTTGATGGCAGGGGTTATAGAACATTGTGATGTCAGGGGTCTTGGAGCTTTGGCATGAAAAGGGTCATGGAGCATTTTGATGACAGGGGTTATGGAACATTGTGATGTCAGGGGTCATGGAACATTGTGATGATTAGGGGATGTAGCATTGTGATGACAGTGTCATGGAACATTGTGATTACAGGGATGAGGGAGTATTGTGATGACTAGAGATGGAACATTGTGATATCTCTGGTGAGAGAGCATTTTGATGTGAAGTGCATGGACCATTGTGATTACAAGATTTATGAAGCATAGCAATGACAAGGTTGTTGACCGTTGTGATGAAATGCGCATGGCACATTGTGATGACTATGTTCATTGAGCATTGTTCTGACAAAGAAATGGAGCTTTGTGATGACAAGGGCATGGAGCATTGTGATTACATGGGTCATGGAGCATTTTGATGACAATGGCGTCGAGCATTTTGATGAGAAGGCCATGGATAATTGTGATGACGCGCATCATGGAGCACAGTAATGACAAGGGGTATGGAGCATTGTGATGACAGTGGCCATGGAGAAATGTGATGACAAGTGTCATGGAGCATTCTGATGACAAGCTTGTGGAGTATTGTGACGACAATGGCTTGGAGCATTGTGATGAAAAGGGCATGGAGCATTGTGATGAAAAAGGCATGAAGCCATTTCATGACAGGTTTCAAGGAGCATTCTGATGACAAGTGTCAGGGAACATTGTGATGACATGTGTATTGACAATTGTGATGAAAAAGATCATGGAGCATTTTGACGAAAAGTGCATAGAGTATTGTGATGACAGGCATCATGGAACGTTGTGATGACAAGTGTTATGGAACATTGTGATCACAAGGGTTTGGAGCATTGTGATGATAGAAGTCATGGATCATTTTGTTTTCAAGGAGCATGCAGCATTGTGATGACAAGGGCATGAAGCAATGTGATCCCAAGGTTCATGGATGATTGTGATGACAATGCTGAGGGAGTATTGTGATGACAAGCAAATGGAGCATTTTGATGGCAAGGTCATGTAGCATTTTGCTGACACAGGCATGGAGCATTGTGATGATAAGGGTCATAGAGCACTTTGATGAGAAGAATCACGGATCATTGTGATTACAGTGGTCATGGAGCATTGGGATGGCAAGGTCATGGATCATTGTGATGACAAGTGTCATGGAGCATTGGGCGGAAAATATTAATGGAGCATTGTGCTGACTAGGGAATGGAGCACTGTGATGACAAGAGTCCCGGATCACTGTTTTGTCAGGGGTCATGGAGCGTTGTGATGACAGAGGTCATGGAGCATTGTGATGATAGGGATCATGAAGCATTGTGATGAGAAGTTCCTGGAGAATTGGCGTGAAAATGTTCAGGAAGTATTGTGAGGAGAGGGGTCATGGAGCATTGTGATGACAAGGGAATGGAGCACTGTGATGAGGAGACCATGGAGCCTCGTAATAAGAAGTCTCATGGAGCAGTCTGATGAAAAGGGACATGGAGTACTGTGATTACAGGGGTCTTGGAGCATTGTGATGACAAGGGCATGGAGCATTGTGATTACTGGTGTCTTGGAGCATTGTGATGAAATTGGCATGGATCATTGTTATGAAAATGGTATGGAGCCTTGCCATGACAGGGATCCAGGAGCATACTGATGAGAAGTGTCAGGGAGCATTGTGATGACATGTGTATAGAGCATTGTGATGACAAAGGTCATGGAGCACTGTGATGAGAAGACCATGGTTAACTGTGATGATGAGCTTCATGGGGCGTTGTGATGATAAGTGTTATGGAACATTGTGATCACAAGGATTTGGAGCATTGTGATGAGATAGATCATCGAATATTTTGATTTCATTGTGATGACAATAGCCTGAAGCATTATGATGATGGTCATGGTGCATTTTGATGACAGGGTTCATGGAGCATTGAGATGCAAAGGGGCATGGAGCATTGTGATTAGAGGGTTCATGGAGCATTGTGATGACAATGGCATGGAGCATTGAGATGCCAATTGTCATGGAGCTTTGTGATGACAAATGTCATGGAGCATTTTGATGACAAGGGCGTGGTACATTGTGATGAGAAGGACAGGGAGCATTGTGATGACAGGGTCATAGAGCAATTTGATGAAAAGTGTCATGGAATATTTTAATGACAGGGGTTATGGAACATTGTGATGTCAGGGTTCATGGAGAATTTTGATGAAAAGGATCATGGAGAATTATGATGACGGGGTTATGGAACATTGTGATGTCAGGGGTCATTGAGCATTTTGAGGAAAAGTGTTATGGAGCATTATGATGACAGGGGTTATGGAACATTGTGATGTCAGGGGTCACCGAACTTTGTGATGATATGTGCATGTAGCATTGCAAAGACAAAAGTCATGGAACATTGTGATGACAGGGGTGAGGGAGTATTGTGATGAATAGTGCTGTAACATTGTGATATCATTGGTGAGAAAGCATTATGATGAGAAGTGCATGGAGAATTGTGATGACAAGTTTTATGGAGCATCGTGGTGACAAGATTGTGGAGCACTGTGATGAGAAGCGCAGGGTGCATTGTGATGACATGGGTCATGGAACATTGATCTGACAAGCGCATGGAGCATTGTGATGACAAGGGTCATGGAGCATTGTGCTGAGAAAGGCATAGAACATTGTGATGACAAGGGTCAAAGAGCATTGTGATGAAAAGTTATTGGACCATTGTGGTTAAATATGTCACAGAGACTGTTGATGACGAGGGCATGGACCATTGTGATGAAAAAGGTCATGAATCATTGTGATGAATGGAGGCATGGAGCATTGTGATGACAGGCGTCATGGAGCATTGTGATAACAAGGACATGGAGCATTGTGATGACAAGGGAATGGAGCATTGGTCTAATAAGTTTCATGGATTATTGTGATGACTGTTGTAATGGCGCATTGTGATGACCAGGTCATGCAGTATTGTGAAGACAGGTGTCAGGGAGCATTGTGATGACATATGTAATGGCCCATACTGATGACAATGGCATGGAACATTGTGATGCCAAGTGTCATGGAGGATTCTGATGACAAAGGTAATGGAGCATTGTGATGACAATGGCTTGGAGCATTGTGATGACAAGGGTCAGGGAGAATTTTGCTGACAGGTGCAGGGAGAATTGTGATGAAAACGGTCATGAAGTATTCTGATGACAAGCTTGTGGAGTATTTTGATGACAATGGCATGGAACATTGTGATGAAAAAGGCATGTGGCATTGTGATGACAAGTGTATTGAGAATTGTGATGACAAATGTCATGGAGCATTGTGATGAGTAGGGCATGGAGTATTGTGATGACAGGCATCACGGAGCGTTGTGATGACAAGTGTTATGAAACATTGTGATCACAAGGGTTTGGAGCATTGTGATGACAGAGGTTATGGATCATTTTGATTTCAAGGAGCATGGATCATTGTGATGACAAGGGCATGAAGCAATGTGATCCCAAGGTTCATGGAGGACTGTGATGACATTGGTAATGGAGTATTGTGATGAAAAGAGAATAGAGCATTGCAATGACAAAGTCAGGTAGCATTTTGCCGACAAAGGCATGGAGCATTGTGATGACAGGTGTCATGTAGCAATGTGATGACAAACGTCACGGAGCATTGTGAATACAGGGGTCATGGAGCATTGGGATGACAAGGGCATGGATCTTTGTGATGACAAGTGTCATGGAGCATTGGGCTGAAAATGTTCATGGAGTATTGTGATGACAGGGATCATGGAGCATTTTGATGACAAGTTCCTGGAGCACTTTGATGAGAAGACAATGGAGACTTGTGATGACAAGTCTCATGGAGCATTCTGATGAAAAGGGACATGTAGCATTGTGATTACAGGGGTCTTGGAGCATTGTGATGACAAGGGCATGGAGCATTGTGAGGAGAAGGCCATGGAGCATTCTGATGACATGCGTCATTGAGCTTTGTGATGACAAGGGCATGGAGCATTGTTATGACAGGGGCATGGAGCATTGGTCTGACAAGTTTCATAGATTATTGTGATGACAGTGGACATGGTGCATTGTGATGACAAGGGCATGGATCATTGTGATGAGAAGGTCATGCAGTATTGTGAAGACAGCTGTCAGGGAGCATTGTGATGACATATGTAATGGCCCATTGTGGTGACAATGGCATGGAGCATTGTGATGCCAAGTGTCATGGATGATTCTGATGACAAATGTAATGGAGCATTGTGATGACATTGGATTGGAGCATTGTGATGACAAGGGTTAAGGAGTATTGTGCTGACCAGTGCATGGAGAATTGTGATGACAAGGGTCATGGAGCAATCTGATGACAAACTTGTGGAGTATTATGATGACAATGGCATGGAGCAGTGTGATGAAAACGGCATGGCGCATTGTGATGAAAAAGGCATGGAGCCTTTTCATGACAGAGTTCAAAGAGCATTCTGACGACAAGTGTCAGGGAGCAATGTGATGACAAGTGTATTGAGAATTGTGATGAGCAAGGTCATGGAGCACTGTGATGAAAAGAGCATGGAGTATTGTGATGACAGGCATCATGGAGCGTTGTGATGACAAGTGATATGGAGCATTGTGAACACAAGACTCTGGTGCATTTTGATGACAGATTTCATGGATCATTTTGATATCAAGGAGCATGGAGCATTGTGATGACAAGGGCATAAAGCAATGTGATCCCAAGGTTCATGGAGGATTGTGATGACAATGGTAATGGAGTATTGTGATGACAAGTGCATAGAGCTTTGTAATTACAAGGTCATTTAGCCTTTTGCTGACAAAGTCGTCTAGCATTGTGATGACAGGTGTCATGGAGCACTGTGATGACAAGCATCACGGAGGATTGTGAACACAGGGGTCATGGAGCATTGGGCTGAAAAGGGCATGCATCATTGTGATGACAAGTATCATGGAGCATTGGGCTGAAAATATCCATGAAGTATTGTGATGACAGGGGACATGGAGAATTGTGATGACATAGGTCACGGAGAATTTTGATTTCATTGTGCTGACAATAGCCGGAAGCATTATAATGATGGGCATGATGCATTGTGATGACAGGTTTCATGGAGCATTGAGATGAAAAGGGGCATGGAGCATTGTGATTACAGGGGTCTTGAGCATTGTGATGACAAGGGCATGGAGCATTGTGATGAGAAATCCATGGAACATTCTGATGACATGTGTCATGGAGCTTTGTGATGACAAGGGCATGGAGCATTGTGATTAGAGGGGTCTTGGATCATTTTGATGACAAGTGTCATGGAGCCTTGTGATTACAAGTCCGTAGAACATTGTGATGGCAGGGGTCATGGAGCATTGTGATGAGAAGGGCATGGAGCATTGTGATTACATGGGCACGGAACACTCTGATACATGGTTCATGCAGGATTTTAATGACTACGGCATGGAGCATTGTGATGAGAAATTCATCGAGCATTGTGATGACAAGTGTCATGGAGCTTTCTGATGACTAGGGCATGGAGCAATGTGATGAGAGGGTTCATGGAGCATTGTGATGACAATGACATGGAGCATTGTGATGCCAAGGGTCATGGAGCTTTGTGATGACAAGTCATGGAGCATTTTGATGACAAGGGAATGGTGCATTGTGATGAGAAGTGCAGGGAGCATTTTGATGACCGTGTCATGCAGCAATTTGATAAAAAAGTGTAATGGAATATTTTGATGGCATGGGTTATAGAACATTGTGATGTCAGGGTTCTTGGAGCTTTGGGATGAAAAGGGTCATGGAACATTTTGATGACAGGGGTTATGGAACATTGTTATGTCAGGGGTCATGCAATATTGTGATGATAAAGGGATGTAGCATTGTGATGACAGGGTCATGGAACATTGTGATTCCAGGGGTGAGGGTGTATTGTGATGACTAGTGATGGAACATTGTGATATCTATGGTGAGAGAGCATTTTGATGAGAAGTTCATGGACCATTGTGATAACAAAATTTATGGAGCATTGCAATCATAAGGTTGTGGACAGTTGTGATGAAATGTGCGTGGCACATTGTGATGACAATGGTCATGGAGCATTGTTCTGACAAAGAAATGGAGCATTGTGATGACAAGGTTCCCAGAGAATGGTGAGGAAATGTTCAGGGAGCATTGTGGTTACAAATGTCACAGAGCCTTGTGATGATGCGGACATGGACCATTGTGATGACAAACGTTATGAAGCATTGTGATGACTGGAGTCACGGAGCATTGGGATGACAGGGGTCATGGAGCATTGTGATGACAAGTGCATGGAGCATTGTGATGACAGGGGAATGGAACATTGGTCTGAAAAATTTCATAGATTATTGTGATGACCATGGGCATGGTGCATTGTGAGGACAAGGGCATGGAGCATTGTGATGAGATGGTCATGGAATATTGTGAAGAGAGATGTCAGGGAGCATTGTGATGACATATGTCATGGTCCATTGCGATGACAATGGCATGGAGCATTGTGATGCCAATTGTAATGGAGGATTGTGATGACAAATATAATGGAGCATTGTGATGATTAGGGCTTGGAGCATTATGATGACAAGGGGATTGAGAATTTTCATGACAAGGTCGTGAAGCATTGTGATGACAAGATCCTGGAGCATTGTGATGACAAAGCTATGGAGCCTTGTGATGACAAGTCTCATGGAGCATACTGATGAAAAGGGGCATGGAGCCTTGTGATTACAGGGGTCATGGAACATTGTGATGACAAGGGCATGGAACATTGTGAGGAGAAGTCCAAGGAGCATTCTGATGGCATGCGTCATTGAGATTTGTGATGACAAGGGTATGGAGCATTTTGATTACATGGGTCTTGGAGCATTGTGATGAAAAGGGCATGGATCATTGTGATGAAAAAGGCATGCAGCCTTGTCATGACAGAGTTCAAGGAGCATACAGACAACAAGTGTCAGGGAGCATTTTGATGACAAGTGTATTGAGCATTGTGATGACAAAGGTCATGGAGCATTGTGATTAGAAGACCAAGGATAATTGTGATGACGAGCGTCAAGGGGCATTGTGATGACAACTGTTATGGAGTATTGTGATCATAAGGGATTGGAGCATTGTTATGACAGAGGTCATGGTGCATTTTGATTTCATTGTGATGACAATAGCATGAAGCATTATGATGATAGGCATGGTGCATTGTGATGACAGGGTTAATGGATCATTTAGATGAAAAAGGGCATGGAGCATTGTGATTATAGGGTTCTTGGAGTGTTGTGATGAGAAGGGTCATGGAGCTTTGTGATGACAAGGCCATGGAATATCGTGATGGCAGGGGCATGGAGCATTGTTATGAGAGGGGTAATGGAGCATTGTGATGGCAAGGGCATGGATCATTGTGATGAGAAGGCCATGTAGCATTCTGATGACATGTGTCATGGAGCAATGTGATGACAATGACATGGAGCATTGTGATGCCATGGGTCAGGGCTCTTTGAGATGACAAAGGTCATGGAGCATTTTGATGGCAAGGGCATTGTGCATTGTGATGAGAAGGGCAGGGAGAATTGTGATGACAGGTTCATGGAGCAATTTGTTGAAAATTTTCATGGAATATTTTGATGACAGGTGTTATGGAACATTGTGATGTCAGGGGTCATCGACCATTTTGATGATAAGTGCATGTAGCATTGTGATGACAGGAGTCATGGAACATTGTGATGACAGGTGGGAGGGAGTATTTTGACAAATAGTGATGTAGCATTGTGATATCAGTGGTGAGAGAGCATTTTGATTAGAAGTGCATGGAGGATTATGATGACAATGTTTATGGAGCAATGTGTTGACAAGATTGTAGAGCACTGTGATGACAAGCGCATGGTGCATTGTGATGACATGTGTCATGGAGCATTGTGCTGACAAGCGCAAGGAGCATTGTGATGACAAGGGTCATGGAGCATTGTGCTGAGAAAGGCATAGAGCATTGTGATGACAAGGGTCAAAGAGCATTGTATGAAAAGTTCATGGGACATTGTGGTTAAAATGGTCACAGTGACTGTTGATGACGTGGGCATGGACCATTGTGATGACAAAGGTCATGAAGCATTGTGATGACTGGAGTCACGGAGGATTGTGATGACAGGGGTCAGGGAGCATTGTGATAACAAGGGCATGGAGCACTGTGATGACAAGGGCATGGAACATTAGTCTAATAAGTTCCATGGATTGTTGCGATGACAGTTCGAATGGCACATTGTGATGACAAGGGCATGGAGCATTGTGAAGACCAGGTTATGCAGTATTGTGAATGGAGGTGTCAGGGAGCATTGTGATGACATATGTAATGGCCCATTGTGATGACAATGGCTTGGAGCATTGTGATGACATGGGACAGGGAGCATTGTGCTGACAATTGCATGGAGAATTGTGATGACAAGGGTCATGGAGCATTCTGATGACAAGCTTGTGGAGTATTTTGATGACAATGGCATGGAGCATTGTGATGAAAATGGCATGGGGCATTGTGAAGAAAAAGGCATGGAGCCTTTTCGTGGCAGGTTTCAAGGAGCATTCTGATGACAATGTCAGGGAGCATTGTGATGACATGTATATTGAGAATTGTGATGACAAAGGTTATGGAGCATTGTGATGAAAAGGGCATGGAGTATTGTGATGACAGGCATCATGGAGCGTTGTGATGACAAGTGTTATGGAAGATTGTGATCACAAGGGTTTGGAGCATTGTGATGACAGTGCTCATGGATCATATTGGTTTAAAGGAGCATGGAGCATTGTGATGACAAAGGCATGAAGCAATGTGATCCCAAGGTTCATGGAGGATTGTGATGACAATGGAAATTGAGTATTGTGATGACAAGCGCATAGAGCATTGTAATGACAGGGTCATGTAGCATTTTGCTGACAATGGTATGGAGCATTGTGATGACATGTGTCATGGAGCACTCTGATGACAAGCGTCATGAACCATTGTGAATACAGGGGTCATGGAGCATTGGGATGACAAGGGCATGGATCATTGTGATGACAAGTGTCATGGAGCACTGGGCTGAAAATGTTCATGGAGTGTTGTGATGACATGGGTCATGGAGCATAGTGATGTGTAGGGAATCGAGCATTGTGATGACAAGAGTCCCGGATCATTGTGTTGTCAGGAGTCATGGAGTGTTGTGATGACAGTGGTCATGGAGCATTGTGAAGATATTGGCCATGGAGTATTCTGATGTGTAGGTCGTTGAGCATTGGGCTGAATATGTTAATGGATTATTGTGATGACAGGGGTCATGGAGCATTGTGGTGACAAGGGAATGGAGAATGGTGATGACAATATACTGGATCTTTGTGATGAGATGACCATGGAGACTTGTGATGAGAAGTCTCACGGAGCATTCTGATGAAAAGGGGCATGGAGCATTGTGATTACAGGGGTCTTGGAGCATTTTGATGACTAGGGCATGGAGCATTGTGATGAGAAGTCCATGGGGAATTCTGATGACATTCTTCATGGAGTTTTGTGATGACATGCACATGGAGCATTGTGATGACAGTGATCTTGGAGCATTGTGATGAAAAGGGCACGGATCATTGTGATGAAAAAGTCATGGAGCCTTGTCATGTCAGGGTTCAAGGAGCATACTGACGACAAGTGTCAGGGAGCATTGTGATGACAAGTGTATTGAGCCTTGTGATGACAAAGGTCATGGAGCATTGTGATGAGAATACCATGGATAATTGTGATGATGAGCGTCATGTGGATTTGTGATGATAAGTGTTATGGAACATTGTGATCACAAGGGTATGGAGCATTATGATGACAGAGGTCATGGAGAATTTTGATTTAATTGTGATGACAATAGCCTGAAGCATTATGATGATGGGCATGGTGCATTGTGATGACAGGATTCATGGAGCATTGAGATGCAAAGTGGCATGGAGCATTGTGATTACAGGGTTCTTGGAGCATTGTGATGTCAAGGGTCAGGGAGCCTTGTGATGACAAGGCCATGGAACATTGTGATGGAAGAGGTCATGGAGCATTTTTATGACAGAGGTAATGGAGCATTGTGATGAGAAGTGCATTGAGCATTGGCCCGAAAGTTTTCATGGATTATTGTGATGAGAGTGGGCATGGAGCACTGTGATGACAAGGGCACGGAACACTGTGATACATGGTCATGGAGGATTGTGATGAAAAGGGCATGGAGCATTTTGATGAGAAGGGCATCGAGCACTGTGATGACAAGTTTCATGGAGCATTGTTATGACAAGGGCATGGAGCAATGGGATGAGAGCGTTCAGGGAGCATTGTGATGACAATGCCATGGAGCATTGTGATGCCAAGGGTCATGGAGCTTTGTGATGACAACAGTCATGGAGCATTTTGATGACAAGCGTGTGGTGCATTGTGATGAGAAGGAAAGGGAGCATTTTGATGACAGTTTCATGCTGCAATTTTATGAAAAGTGTCATGTAACATTTTGACGACAGGGGTTACAGAACATTGTGATGCCATGGGTCATGGAGCTTTGGGATGAAATGTGTCATGGAGCATTGTGATGACAGTGGTTATGGAATATTGTGATGTCACGGGTCATGGAACATTGTGATTACAGGGTTGAGGGAGGATTGTGATGACTAGTGATGGAACATTGTGATATCTCAGGTGAGAGAGCATTTGGATGAGAAGTGCATGGACCATTGTGATTACCAGGTTTAAGGAGCATATCGATTACAAGGTTGTGGATCATTGTGATGAAAAGCGCATGGCACATTGTGATGACAAGGGTCATGGAACATTGTTCTGACAAAGGCATGGAGCATTGTGATGACAAGTGTCACGGAGCATTGTGATGAAAAGTTCATGGAGCATTGTGGTTACAAAAGTCACAGAGCCTTGTGATGACGCGGGCATGGACTGTTGTGATGACAAACGTTATGAAGCACTGTGATGACTGGAGTCACGGAGCATTGTGATGTCAAATGTAATTTAGCATTGTGATGACAATGGCTTGGAGCATTGTGATGACAAGGTTCAGGGAGCGTTGTGCTGACAAGTGCATGGATAATTGTGATGAAAAAGGTCATGGAACATTCTGATGACAATCTTGTGGAGTATTTTGATGACAATGGAATGGAGCATTGTGATGAAAATGGCATGTGACATTGTGATGAGAAAAGCATGGAGCCTTTTCGTGACAGGTTTCAAGGAGCATTCTGACGGCAAGTTTCAGGAAGCATTGTAATGACAAGTGTATTAGAATTGTGATGACAAAGGTTATGGAGCATTGTGATGAAAAGGCCGTGGGCTATTGTGATGACAGGCATCATGGAGCGTTGTGATGACAAGTGTTATGGAACATTGTGATGACAAGGGTTTGGAGCATTGTGATGACAGAGGTCATGGATAATTTTGATTTCAAGGAGCATGGAGCATTGTGATGACAAGGTTATGAAGCAATGTGATCCCAAGTTTCATGGAGTATTGTGATGACAATGGTAAAGGAGTTTTGTGATGACAAGCGCATAGAGCATTGTAATGACAAGGTCATGTAGCATTTGCTGACAAAGGCATGGAGCATTGTGATGACAGGTGTCATGGAGCACTGTGATGACAAGCGTCACGGAGCATTGTGAATACAGTGGTCATGGAGCATTGGGATGACGAGGGCATGGTTCAATGTGATGACAAGTGTCATGGAGCATTGGGCTGAAAATGTTCATGGAGTTTTGTGATGACAGGGGTCATGGAGCATTGTGATGACTTGGGAATGGAGCAGTTTGATGACTAGAATTCCGGATCATTGTGTTGTTAGGTGTCATGGAGTGTTGAGATGACAGTGGTCATGGTGCATTGTGATGATATTGGCCATGGAGAATTGTGATGAGTAGGTCGTGGAACATTGTGATTACAGGTGTCTTGATGCATTGTGATGAAATGGGCATGTACCATTGTGAAGAAAAAGGCATTGAGCCTTGTCATGACAGTGTTCAAGAAGCATACTTACGACAAGTGTCAGGTAGCCTTGTGATGACAAGTGTATTGAGCATTTGATGACAAAGGTCATAGAGCATTGTGATGAGAAGACCATGGATAATTGTGATGATGAGCGTCATGGGGTGTTGTGATGATAAGTCTTATGGAACATTGTGATCACAAGGGTTTGGAGCATTATGATGACAGATGTCATGGAGAATTTAGATTTCATTGTGATGACAATAGCATGAAACATTATGATGATGGTCATGGTGCATTGTGATGACTGGGTTCATGGAGCATTGAGATGAAAAGGGGAATGGAGCATTGTGATTACCGGGGTCTTGGAGCATTGTGATGACTAGGGCATGGAGCATGGTGATGAGAAGGCCATGGAAAATTCTGATGACATGCATCATGGAGCACTGTGATGACAAGGGCATGGAGCATTGTGATTACAGGGGTCTTAGGGAATTGTGATGACAAGGATCGTGGAGCCTTTTGATGACTTGCCGTTGAACAATGTGATGGCAGGTGTCATGGAGCATTGTTATGACAGAGGTAATGGAACATTGTGATGAGAAGGGCATTGAGCTTTGGTCTAAAATATTTCATGGATTATTGTAATGAGAGTGGGCATGGAGCATTGGGATGACAAGGGCACGGAACACTGTGATACATGGTTCATGGAGGATTGTAATGACCAGGATATGGAGCATTGCGATGAGAAGGGCATCGAGCATTGTGATGACAAGTGTCATGGAGCTTTGTGATGACAAGGGCATGGAGCAATGTGATGAGAGTGTTCATGGAGCTTTGTGATGACAATGACATGGAGCATTGTGATGCCAAGGGTCATGGAGATTTATGATGACAAATAACAGGGAGCATTTCGATGACTGTGGTGTGGTGCATTGTGATGAGAAGGGCAGGGAGCATTTTGATTACAGGTTCATGCAGCAATTTGTTTAAAATATAATGGAATATTTTGAGGGCAGGGGTTATAGAACATTGTGATGTCAGGGGTCATGGAGCTTTGGGATGAAAAGGGTCATGGAGCATTTTGATGACAGGGGTCATGGAACATTATGATTACAGGGGTGAGGGAGTATTGTGATGACTAGTGATGGAACATTGTGATATCTCTGGTGAGAGAGCATTTGGATGAGAAGTGCATGGATCATTGGGATTACAAGGTTTATGAAGCATAGTGATGACAAGGTTGTGGACCGATGTGATGAAAAGCACGTGGCACATTGTGATGACAAGGGTCATGGAGCATTGTTCTGACAAAGGCATGGAGCATTGTGATGAAAAGGGTCACGGAGCATTGTGATGAAAAGTTTTTGGAGCATTTTGGTTACAAAGGTCACAGAGCCTTGTGATGACACGAGCAAGGGCCGTTTTGATGACAAACATTATGAAGCATTGTGATGACTGGAGTCACGGAGCACTGTGATGATAGGGGTCATGGAGCATTGTGATGACATGGGCATGGAGCACTGTGATGACAGGGGCATGGAGCATTGGTCTGACAAGTTTCATAGATTATTGTGATGACAGTTTACATGGTGCATTGTGATGACAAGGGTATGGATCATGGTGATGAGAAGGTGATGGAATATTGTGAAGACAGGTGTCAGGGAGCATTATGATGACATATGTCATGGTCCATTGCGATGATAATGGCATTGAGCATTGTGATGTCAAATGTAATGGAGGATTGGGATGACAAATAAAACGGAGCATTGTGATGACTAGGGCTTGGAGCACTATGATGACAAGGGCCATTGAGAATTTTCATGACAAGGTCGTGTAGCATTGTGATGACACGGTCCTGGAGCATTGTGATGAGAAATCCATGGAGCCTTGTGATGACAATCTCATATAGCATACTGATTAAAAGGGGCATGGACCATTGTGATTACAGGGGTCTTGTAACATTGTGATGACAAGGGCATGGATCATTGTGAAGAGAAGGCCAAGGAGCATTCTGAGGACATGCGTCATTGAGCTGTGTGATGACAAGCGCATGAAGCATTGTGATTACAGGGGTCTTGTAGCATTGTGATGAAAAGGGCATGGAATATTGTGATGAAAAATGCATGGAGCCTTGCCATGACAGGGTTCAAGGAGCATACAGACAACAAGTGTCATGGAGCATATTGATGACAAGTGTATTGAGCATTGTGATGACAAAGTCATGGAGCATTGTGATGAGAAGGCCATGGAGCATTCTGATGACATGTGTCATGGAGCTTAGTGATGACAAGGGCATGGAGCAATGTGATGCCAAGGGTCATGGATATTTGTGATGACAAAGGTCATGGAACATTTTGATGACAAGGGCGTTGTGCATTGTAATGAGAAGTGCAGGGAGCATTGTGATGACATGGTCACGGAGAAATTTGATGAAAAGTGTCAAGGAACATTTTGATGACAGGGGTTATGGAACATTGTGATGTCATGGGTCATCGAACATTGTGATGATAAGTGCATGTAGCATTGTGATGACAGGAGTCATGGAACATTGTGATGACAGAGGTGAGGGAGTATTGTGTCGAATAGTGAAGTAACATTGTGATATCAGTGGTGAGAAAGAATTTTGATGAGAAGTGCATGGAGCATTGTGATGACAATGTTTATGGAGCATTGTGATGACAAGATTGTGGAGCACTGTGATGACAAGCGCATGGTGCATTGTGATGACATGTGTCATGGTGCATTGTGCTGACAAGCGCATGGAGCATTGTGAGGACAAGGGTCATGGAGCATTGTGCTGAGAAAGGCATAAAGCATTGTGATGACAAGGGTCAAAGAGAATTGTGATGAAAAGTTCATGGAGCATTGTGGTTAAAATGGTCACAAAGACTGTTGATGATGAGGGCATGGACCATTGTGATGACAAAGGTCATGAAGCATTGTGATGACTGGAGTCACGGAGCACTGTGATGACAGGGGTCATGGAGCATTGTGATGAAAAGGGGCATGGAGCATTGTGATGACAAGGGCATGTATCATTGGTCTCATAATTTTCATGGATTATTGTGATGACTGTTGGAATGGTGCATTGTGATTATATTGGTCAAGGAGCATTGTGATGAGAATGTTATGGAGCATTGTGCTGATAATATTCATGGAGTATTGTGATGACAATGGTCATGGAGCATTGTGATGACAAGGGAATGGAGCATGGTGATGACAATGTCATGTAGCATTGTGATGAGAAGTCCTTGGAGGCTTGTGATGACAAGTTTCATGGAGCATTCTGATGAAAAGTGGCATGGATCATTGTGATTACAGTGGTCTTGGAGCATTGTGATGACAAGGGCATGGAGCATTGTGATGAGAAGACCATTGGTAATTGTGATGACGAGAGTCATGGGACATTGTGATGAAAAGTGATATTGTATACTGTGATCACAAGTGTTTGGAGCATTGTTATGACAGAGGTCATGGAGCATTTTGATTTCACTGTGATGACAATAGCATGAAGCATTATGATGATGGGCATGGTGCATTGTGATGACAGGGTTCATGGATCATTGAGATGAAAAGAGGCATAGAGGATTGTGATTACAGGGTTATTGGAGCATTGTGATGAGAAGGGTCATGGAGCTTTGTGATGACAGGACAATGGATCATCGTGATGGCAGGGGTCATGGAGCATTGTTATCACAGGTGTAATTGAGCCTTGTGATGGCAAGGGCATGCAGCATTGTGATGAGAAGGCCATGGAGCATTCTGATGACATGTGTCATGGAGCTTTGTGAAGACAAGGGCATAGAGCAATGTGATGAGAGCGTTCATGGAGCATTGTGATGACAATGAAATGGAGCATTGTGATGCTAAGGGTCATGGATCTTTGTGATGACAATGGTCATGGAGCATTTTGATGGCAAGGGCGTTGTGCAATGTGATGAGAAGGGCAGGGAGCATTGTGATGACAAATTTTAAGGAGCATTGTGATGACAAGATTGTGGAGCACTGTGATGACAAGCACATGGTGCATTGTGATGACATGTGTCATTGAGCATTGTTCTGACAAGCGCATTAAGCATTGTGATGACAAGTCTCATGGAACATTCTGATGAAAAGGGACATGGAGCATTGTGATTACAGGGGTCTTGGAGCATTGTGATGAGAAGGGCATGGAGCATTGTGATGAGAAGTCCATGAAGCATGCTGATGACATGTGTCATGGAGCTTTTTAATGACAAGGGCATGGAGCATTGTGATTACAGGGATCTTGGAGCATTGTGATGAATAGGGCATGGATCACTGTGATGAAAAATGCATGGAATATTGTCATGACAGGGTTTAAGGAGCATACAGACGACAAGTGTCAGGGAGCATTGTGATGACAAGTGTATTGAGCATTGTGCTGACAACGATCATGGAGCATTGTGATGAGAAGACCATGGATAATTGTGATGATGAGTGTCATGGGGTGTTGAGATGATAAGTGTTATTGAACATTGTGATCACAAGGGTTTGGAGCATTATGATGACAGAGGTCATGGAGAATATTGATTTCATTGTGATGACAATAGCCTGAAGCATTATGATGATGGGCATGGTGTATTGTGATTACAGGGTTCATGGAGCATTGAGATGAAAAGGGTCATGGATCACTGTGATTACAAGGGTCTTGGAGCATTGTGATGACATGGGAATGGAGCATTGTGATGAGAAGGCCATGGAACTTTCTGATGACATGCGTCATGGAGGTTTGTGATGACAAGGGCATGCAGCATTTTGATTTCAGGGGTCTTGAGCATTGTGATGACAAGTGTCATGGAACCTTGTGATGACTAGGTAGTGGAACATTGTGATGCCAAGAGTCATGGTGCATTGTTATGACAGGGGTAATGGAGCATTTTGATGAGAAGGGTATGGAACATTGGTCTGAAATGTTTCATGGATTATTGTGATGAGAGTGGGCATGGAGCATTGTGATGACAAGGGCACGGAACACTGTGATACCTGGGTCATGCAGGATTGTAATGAAAAAGGCATGGAGCATTGTCATGAGAAGGGCATCGAGCATTGTGATGACAAGTGTCATGGAGCTTTTTGATGACAAGGACATGGAGCAATGTGATGAGAGGGTTCAGGGAGCATTGTGATGACAGTGACATGGAGCATTGTGATGCCATGGGACATGGAGCTTTGTGATGACAAGTCATGGAGCATTTTGATGACAAGGGCATCGTGCATTGTGATGAGAAGGGCAGGGAGCATTTTGATGAACGGGTCATGCAGCTATTTGATAAGAATTGTAATGGAATATTGTGATGGCAGTGTTTATAGAACATTGTGATGTCAGGGGTCTTGGATCTTTGGGATGAAAAGGGTCATGGAGCATTTTGCTGACAGGGGTTATGGAACATTGTGATGTCAGGGGTCATGGAACATTGTGCAGATAAGTGGATGTAGCACTGTGATGACAGGGTCATGGAACATTGTGATTCCAGGTGTGAGGGAGTATTGTGATGACTAGTGATGGAACATTGTGATATCTCTGGTGAGAGAGCATTTTGATGAGAAGTGCATGGACCATTGTGATTACAAGGTTTATGGAGCATTGCAATGAAAAGTTTGTGGTCGGCTGTGATGAAATGCGCGTGGCACATTGTGATGACAATGGTCATAGACCATTGTTCTGACAAAGACATGGAGCATTGTGATGACAAGGGTCACAAAGAATTGTGATGAAAAGTTCATGGAACATTGTGGTTACAAAAGTCACAGAGCCTTGTGATGACGAGGGCATGGACAATTGTGATGACAAACGTTATGAATCAATGTGATGACTGGAGTCACTGAGCATTGTGATGACAGGGGTCATGGAGCATTGTGATGACAAGGGCATGGAGCATTGTGTTGACAGGGGCATGGAGCATTGGTTTGACAAGTTTCATGGATTATTGTGATGACATTGGGCATGGTGCATTGTGATGACAAGGGCATGGAGCATTGTGATAAGAAGGTCAAGGAGTATTGTGAAGGCAGGTGTCAGGGAGCACTGTGATGACATATGTCATGGTCCATTGTGATGACAATGGCATGGAGCATTGTGAAGCCAAATGTAATGGAGAAATGTGACGACAAATATAATGGAGCATTTTGATGATTAGGGCTTGGAGCATTATGATGAAAAGGGCCATTGAAAATTTTCATGACAAGGTCGAGAAGCATTGTGATGACAAGGTCCTGGAGCATTGTGATGACAAAACCATGGAGCCTTGTGATGACAAGTCTCATGGAGCATACTGATGAAAACGGGCATGGAACTTTGTGATTACAGGGGTCTTGGAACATTGTGATGACAAGGGCATGGCACATTGTGATTAGAAGACCAAGGAGCATTCTGATGGCATGCGTCCTTGAGTTTTGTGATGACAAGGGCATGGAGCATTGTGATTACATGGGTCTTGGAGCACTGTGATGGAAAGGGCATGGAACATTGTGATGAAAAAGGCATGGAGCCTTGTCATGACAGGGTTCAAGGAACATACTGACAAGTGTCATGGAGCATTGTGATGACAGGGGTCATGAAGAATTGTGATAACAAGAGCATGGAGCATTGTGATGACAAGAGCATGGAACAATGGTCTAATATGTTTCATGGATTATTGCGATGACAGTTGGAATGGCGCATTGTGATGACAAGGACATGGAGCATTGTGATGACCAGGTCATGCAGTATTGTGAAGAGAGGTGTCAGGGAGCATTCTGATGACATATGTAGTGGCCCGCTCTGATGACAATGGCATGGAGCATTGTGATGCCAAGTGTCATGGAGGATTCTGATGACAAAGGTCATGGAGCATTGTGATGACAAGGGCATGGAGGTTTGTGATGACATGTGCATGGAGCATTGTGATGACAAGTGCATGGAGCATTGCAATGTCAAGTGGATGGAGAATTGTGATGACAAGAGCATGTAACATTTTGATGAGAAGTGTCATGTAGCACTGTGATCACAAGGACGTGGAGAATTGTGATGACAAGGGACATGGAGCATTTTGATAACCAGGGCATGGTGCATTGTGATGACAGGGGTCATGGAGCATTATTATGAGAACGGCCATGGTGCATTCTGACATAAGATATCACTTATGAAGGGAATGTAAACATGGCTACATATGAACTGATTTAGGGAAGAGAACAGAGTATCAGATTTAGAAAACAATCTAACGCTTGCTTAAGGGGAAAGAGAGGTGGGGAGATGCACAAAACATAAGATTGATATTAGCACAGGTACCGTTCCATAATCCAAAACAGAAGAGACAAGCCCTACTCCTTCCTCAGTGAACGGAACTCAACATCCCTATTCCCCTCAGAGAAATATATCTGACTAGTAAGAATTTTAAAACCTATGTATTGATATGTCTCCGAAAGGGAACCAAGTGTGTCTAGAACGACATAAACATGGCAGTGAGAATCAGCTCAAACCCACTATAAAAATGAATTTCAAAACAAAACATAAAAACAGTAAAATTCTTACACAATACCTTCAGGGGTTCTGATGAAACCTGGAATGACCGTATCTACAATGACAGCTGGATGTGGCATAAGGCTGGTCACTTGGGACTGAGAGGATTGGTGAGATTGGGTGAAAAAATGCAGACCCTTTAAAGCAATAATGCCTGCCACCCATTCCATGGTTCCCATCTCTCCAGGTAGAAGGGAATATCACTACAGTTATAACATGTATGGGAACCTAGAGAATGGAAACCATCTGATGGTGAAAGGTTTGTAAAACTCTACTACTTTTTTCTCTCCTTGTGCTCCAGTTTGACATTCCAACTGCTTTACTATCAATCTCCCAACTTGGAAAGTCAGCCCCTATATCCTCCTGGTATGCACAGTTGGCAAATTGTGCAGAGGATATAAGGGAAGAGAGAGAACCAATGAGAGAGTAGCTGTAGGCATTTGGACGGCCACATGTCTCTCTAATTTTCCATCACAAAGAGGAATTAACCAAAGTCTCAGCCTGCCCCCCAGAACCAGTATAAGTCCAGAAGCAAAACTGTTGATTTGCGGTCAGCTCACAAAAACGTGAGTTGAAAATTGGAGCTCAGGGCCACAGCAATTCACTAACCTGCAGAGTTATAAAGGACTACTCTCTTCGAAAAATCTGTTGAGGGAAAGCCACGAGGCGGAAGGGAAAATGAGGCAGAATGGCATGAAATAGATTTCAAGAGGTACATTGGAATCGCCTTTAAACACAGGAAAAGCATTACAACTTCGAAAATTATGGAAATGGCCATAAAGGGCATATGGGTTTTCACGTGCATATATGCAGGAGAAAACGCATATGCCCTTTTTGGACAAGCAAGCAAGCGGACAATGCAAATCTGCACTACAAAGAAGTATCACTTCCCACCGGTCAAAAGGGACATCCACAAAATGGGTAAAAACCAGAAAGGCAAGACAGGCCCTGGAGAACAGGGAGCCTTGTTATGCTGATGGGCGGGATGTAAATTGCCAACTGCCTCTCTGGAGGAGTTCATTGTGTTCCCTAAAACAAGTAAACAACAGAGCTACAGAGCCAAGGGCACTTCCAGTCTAGGGAATATACCTTGGGAAAACTGAAAATAAATAAGACAGATCCACACCAAAATTCAGGGCTGCACTGCTTACAAAAACCTCAACTTGGGTACACATTAAATATCCCAGGAAAGACAAAAATGGTTCAAGAAATTGTGGTACTTACATATGATGGAATATCCCTCAGCCATGAAATCAATGTCATAAGGCCAGTAGCAGCAAAATGAGTGGATTCAGGTACGATAATTCTAAGTGAAGTAAGTCACACAGAAAAAGAAACTTATCATAAGCTATCACTTATGAAGATCCTGTAAACATGGCTACACATGAACTGAGTTAGGAAAGAAAAGAGAGACTCACATTAAAAAAAAAAAAAACGCTTATGCTTGCTTAAGGGAGAAGGAGAGGTGGGGTGATGCATAAAATCAGAGTTTGATATTAGTACAGGTACCATTCCAAAAATCAAATACGAAATAGACAAAACCTACACCTTCCTCAGTGAAAGGGACTCAACACCCCATATTCACCACAGAGTAATATATCTTAAAAGTATGAATCTTAAAACCTATGTATTGATATGTCTCCATAAGGGAATCAAGTGTGTCTAGACTGGCATAAACATGACAGTGAGAATCAGCTCAAACCCACTATAAAAAGAAATTCAAAAACAAAACAAAAAAAACAGGGAAATTTCTTTCAATTCCTTCAGGGTCTCTCATGAAACCTGGAATGACCCTATCTACAATGACAGCTGGATGTGGCATAAGGCTGGACACTTGGGACTGAGAGGATTGGTGAGATTGGGTGAGCAAATGCAGACCCTTTAAAGCAATAATGAGGGGCACCCATTCCATGGGTCCCAACTCTCCAGGTTGAAGGGAATATTACTACAGCTATTACATGTACGGGAAACCTAGAGAATGGACACACTGTGAATACGAAAGGTCTCTAAAACTCAACTAATAGTCCCTCTCCTGGTGCTTCGGTTTGACATTCCAACTGCTTTACTATCAATCTCCCAACTTGGAGAGACAGCCCCTTTAACCTCCTGGTTCTCACAGGTTGCCAATTTGGCAGAGGATGAAACGGAAGAGGAAGAACCAAAGAGAGAGTAGCTGTTAGGCATTTGGACGGGCATATGTCACTCTTATTTCCCGGGAGGAAGAAGAATTGACCAAAGTCTCAGCCACACACCGGGAACCAGTATATGTTCTGAACCAAAATATTTGACTTGCGTTCAGCTCAGAAAAAAACGAGTTAAATATGGAGCTCAGGGGTACAGCAATTCACAAACTGGCAGAGTAATAAAGGGCTACTATCGTCCAAAATTCTGTTGAGGGAAGGCAACGAGGCAAACTTGAAAGGGAGGCAGAATTGCAGGAAACAGATTTCAAGAGGTACATTGGAATCGCCTTTAAAGCACAGGAAGAGGGGCACAACTTCGACAATGATGCACTTCGCTAAAAAGGGCGTTTGCATTTTCTCCTGAATATATTCAGGAGAAAACGCATACGCCCTTTTTGGCCAAGCAAGCAAGCGGGCAATGCAAATCTTCACTACAAAGAAGTATCACTTCCCACCGGTCCAAAGGGACATCCACAAAATGTGTAAAACCCAGAAATGCAAGACAGGCCCTGGAGAACAGGGAGCTTTGTTATGCCCTGGGCGGGATATAAATTGCCAACTGCCACTCTGGAGTTGTGCATTGTGTTCCCTAAAACAAGTAAACAACAGAGCTACAGAGCCAAGGGCACTTCCAGTCTAGGGAATATACCTTGGGAAAACTGAAAATCAATAAGACAGAGCCACCCCAAAATTTACGGCTGCACTGCTTACAAGAACCTCAACTTGGGTACACCTTAAGTATCCCAGGAAATATAAAAATGGTTCAAAAAATTGTGGTACTTTCGTACGATGGAATATCCCTCAGCCAAGATATCAATGTCATAAGACCAGTAGCAGCAAAATGAGTGGATTCAGGTACGATGATTCTAAGGGAAACAAGTCACACAGAAAAAGAAACGTATCATAAGATATCACTTATGATGATCCTGTAAACATGGCTACACATGAACTGAGTTAGGAAAGAGAAGAGAGTCTCACATTTAGAAAACACTCTTATGCCTGCTTAAGGGGGAAGGAGAGGTGGGGTGATGCATAAAACCAGAGTTTGATATAAGCACAGGTACCGTTCCAAAAACCAAGTATGGAATAGACAAGATTTACACCTTCCTCAGTGAAAGGGACTCAAAACCCCATATTTCCCGCAGAGGAATATATCTGACTAGTAAGAATCTTAAAACCTATGTATTGTTATGTCTCCATAAGGGAATCAAGTGCGTCTAGACTGGCACAAAGATGGCACCGAGAATCAGCTCAAACCCACTATAAAAAGGAATTTCAAAAACAAAAAACAGGGAAATTCTTTACAATTCCTTCAGGGTCTCTGATGAAACCTGGAATGACCCTATCTACAATGACAACTGCATGTGGCATAAGGCTGGACACATGGGACTGAGAGGATTGGTGAGATTGGGTGAGCAAATGCAGACCCTTTAAAGCAATAATGCATGGCACCCATTCCATGGGTCCCAACTCTCCAGGTTGAAGGGAATATTACTACAGCTATAACATGTATGGGAAACCTAGAGAATGGACACACTGTGAATACAAATAGTCTCTAAAACTCAACGTATAGTCCCTCTCCTGGTGCTCCGGTTTGACTTTCCAACTGCTTTACTATCAATCTCCCAACCTGGAGAGACCTCACCTTTAACCTCCTGTTTCGCACAGGTTGCCAATTTCGCAGAGGATGAATGGGAAGAGGGAGAACCAATGAGAGAGTAGCTGTTAGGCATTTGGACGGGCATATGTCACTCTTATTTCCCGGGAGGAAGAAGAATTGACCAAAGTCTCCGCCACCCACCGGGAACCAGTATATGTCCTGATCTAAAATATTGGACTTGCGTACAGCTCAGAAAAAAAGAGTTAAAAAATGGAGCTATAGGGCAGAGCATTTCACAAACTGGCAGAGTAATAAAGGACAACTATCATCCAAAAATCTGTTGAGGGAAAGCAACGAGGCAGACTTGAAACTGAGGTAGAATACCAGGAAACAGATTTCAAGTGGTACATTGGAATCGCCTTTAAAGCACAGGAAGAGGGGCACAACTTCGACAATGATGCACTTGGCCAAAAAGGGCTTATGCATTTTCTCCTGAGTATATTCAGGAGAAATCGCATACAGTTTTTTTGGCCAAGCAAGCAAGCGTTCATGCAAGTCTGCACTACAAAGAAGTATCATTTCCCACCAGTCCACAGGAACATCGAAAAAATGGGTAAAAACCTGAAATTCAAGACAGGCCCTGGAGAACAGGGAGACTTGTTATGCTGATGGGCGGGATGTATATTGCAAACTGCCTCTCTGGAGGAGTGCACTGTGTTCCCTAAAAGAAGTAAACAACAGAGCTACAGAGCCAAGGGCACTTCCAGTCTAGGGAATATACCCTGGGAAAACTGAAAATCTATAAGACAGAGCCACCCAAATATTTAGCCCTGCACTGCTTACAAGAACGTCAACTTGGGTACACCTTAAATATCCCAGGAAATATAAAAATGGTTCAAAAAATCGTGGTACTTACATACGATGGATTATCCCTCAGACATGAAATCAATGTCATAAGACCAGTAGCAGCAAAATGAGTGGATTCAGGTACGATGATTCTAAGTGAAATAAGTGACACAGAAAAAGAAACTTATCATAAGATATCACTTATGATGATCCTGGAAACATGGCTACACATGAACTGAGTTAGGGAAGTGAACAGAGTCTCACATTTAGAAAACTCTCTTATGCCTGTTTAAGGGGGAAGGAGAGGTGGGGTGATGCATAAAACCAGAGTTTGATATAAGCACAGGTACTGTTCCAAAAACCAACTATGGAAGACACAAGACCTACACCTTGCTCAGTGAAAGGGACTCGAAACCCCATATTTCCCACAGAGGAATATATCTGACTAGTAAGAATCTTAAAACCTATGTATTGATATGTCTCCGTAAGGGAATCAAGTGTGTCTAGACTGGCATAAACCTGGCAGTGAGAATCAGCTCAAACCCACTATAAAAAGGCATTTGAAAAACAAAAAAATAATGGGAAATTCTTTACAATTCCTTCAGGATTTCTGATGAAACCTGGAAAGACCCTATCTACAACGACAGCTGTATGTGGCATAAGGCTGGACACATGGGACTGAGAGGATCGGTGAGATTGGCTGAGCAAACGCAGACCCTTTAAAGCAATAATGCATGGCCCCCATTCCATGTGTCCCAACTCTCCAGGTTGAAGGGAATATTACTACAGCTATAACATGAACGGGAAACCTAGAGAATGGACACACTGTGAATACGAAAGGTTTCTAAATCTCAACGAATTGTCCCTCTCCTGGTGCTCAAGTTTGACATTCCAACTGCTTTACTATCAATCTCCCAACTTGGAAAGAGAGCACCTTTAACTTCCTGGTTCGCACATGTTGCCAATTTGGCAAAGAATGAAAGGGAAGAGGGAGAAACAATGAGAGAGTAGCTGTTATGCATTTGGACGGGCACATGTCACTCTAATTTCCCGGGAGGAAGAAGAATTGACAAAAGTCTCAACCACCCACCGGGAACCAGTATAAGTCCTGAACCAAAATATTGGACTTGCGTTCAACTCAGAAAAAACGAGTTAAAAATGGAGCTCAGGGGCACAGCAATTCACAAACTGGTAGAGTAATAAAGGGCAACTATCGTCCAAAAATCTTTTGAGGGAAGGCAACGAGGCGGACTTGAAAGTGAGGCAAAATAGCAGGAATCAGATTTCAAGAGGTACGTAGGAATCGCCTGTAAAGCAAAGGAATAGGTGCACAACTTAGACAATGATGCACTTGGCCAAAAAGGGCGAATGCGTTTTGTCCTGAATATATTCAGGAGAAAATGCATACGCCCTTTTTGGCCAAGCAAGCAAGCGGGCAATGCAAATCTGCACTACAAAGAAGTATCACTTCCCACCGGTCAAAAGGGACATCCAAAAAATTGGTAAAAACCAGAAAGGCAAGACAGGCACTGGAGAACAGGGAGCCTTGTTATGCTGATGGGCGGGATGTAAACTGCCAACTGCCTCTCTGGATGAGTGCATTGTGTTCCCTAATACAAGTAAACAACAGAGCTACAGAGCCAAGGGCACTTCGAGTCTAGGGAATATACCTTGGGAAAACTGAAAATCAATAAGACACAGCCACCCCAAAATTTAGGGCTGCACTGCTTACAAGAACCTCAACTTGGGTTCACCTTAAGTATCCCAGGAAAGATAAAAATTGTTCAATAAATTGTGGTACTTACGTATGATGGAATATCCCTCAGCCATGAAATCAATGTCATAATACAAGTAGCAGCAAAATGAGTGGATTCAGGTATGATGATTCTAAGTGAAATAAATCACACAGAAAAAGAAACTTATCATAAGATAATACTTATGAAGTTCCTGTAAACATGGCTACACATGAACTGAGTTAGGAAAGGGAAGAGAGTCTCACATTTAGAAAACACTCTTATGCCTGCTTAAGGGGGAAGGAGAGGTTGGGTGATGCATAAAACCAGAGTTTGATATAAGCAAAAGTACCGTTCAAAAAACCAACTATGGAATAGACAAGACCTACACCTTCCTCAGTGAAAGGGACTCAGAACCCCATATTTCCCGCAGAGGAATATATCTGACTAGTAATAATCTTAAAACCTATGTATTGATAGGTCTCTTTTAGGGAATCAAGTGCGTCTAGACAGGCATAAACTTGGCAGCGAGAATCAGCTCAAACCCACTATAAAAATGAATTTGAAAAACAAAAAAAAGGGAAATGCTTTACAATTCCTTCAGGGTCTCTGATGAAAACTGGAATGACCCTATCTACAATGACAGCTGCATGTGGCATAAGGCTGGACACATAGGACTGAGAGGATTGTTGAGACTGGGTGAGCAAATGCAGACCCTTTAAAGCAATAATGCATGGCACACATTCCATGGGTCCCAACTCTACGGGTTGAAGGGAATATTACTACAGCTATAATATGTATGGGAAACCTAGAGAATGGACACACTGTGAATATGAAAGGTTTCTAAATCTCAACGAATAGTCCCTCTCCTGGTGCTCCAGTTGGACTTTCCAACTGCTTTACTATCAATCTCCCAACTTGGAGAAGACAGCACCTTTACCCTCCTGGTTGGCAAAGGTTGCCAATTTGACAAAGGATGAAAGGCAAGAGGGAGAACCATGAGAGAGTAGCTGTTACGCATTTGGACGGGCACATGTCACTCTTATTTCCTGGGAGGAAGAAGAATTAACTAAAGTCTCAGCCACCCACCGGGAACCAGTGTAGGCCCTCAACCAAAATATTGGACTTGCGTTCAGCTCACAAAAAACGAGTTAAAAAATGGAGCTCCGGGGCACAGCAATTCAAAAACTGGCAGAGTAATAAAGGACAACTATCATCCAAAAATCTGTTGAGGGAAGGCAATGAAGCGGACTTGAAAGGGAGGCAGAATAGCAGGAAACAGATTTCAAGAGGTACGGTGCAATCACATTTAAAACACAGGAAGAGGGGCACAACTTCGACAATGATGCACTTGGCCAAAAAGGGCGTATGCGTTTTCTCCTGAGTATATTCAGGAGAAAACGCATATGCCCTTTTTGGCCAAGCAAGCATGGGGACAATGTAAGTCTGCACTACAAAGAAGTATCACTTCCCACCGGTCCAAAGGGACATCCACAAAAAGGGTAAAAACCAGAAATTCAAGACAGGCCCTGGAGAACAGGGAGCCTTGTTATGCTGATGGCTGGGATGTAAATTGCCAACTGCCTCTCTGGAGAAGTGCATTGTGTTCCCTAAAACAAGTAAACAACAGAGCTACAGAGCCAAGGACACTTCCAGTCTGGGGAATATACCTTGGGAAAACTGAAAATCAATAAGACAAAACCACCACAAATTTTAGGGCTGCACTGCTTACAAGAACCTCAACTTGGGTACACCATAAATATCCCAGAAAATATAAAAATGGTTCAAAAAATTGTGGTACTTACGTACGATGGAATATCCCTCAGCCATGAAATCAATGTCATAAGACCAGTAGCAGCTAAATGAGTGGATTCAGGTACGATGATTCTAAGTGAAATAAGTCACACAGAAAAAGAAACTTATCATAAGATATCACTTATGATGATCCTGTAAACAAGGCTACACATGAACTGAGTTAGGAAAGAGAAGAGAGTCTCACATTTAGAAAACACTCTTATGCCTGCTTAAGGGGGAAGGAGAGGTGGGGTGATGCATAAAACCAGAGTTTGATATAAGCACAGGTACCGTTCCAAAAACCAAGTATGGAATAGACAAGATTTACACCTTCCTCAGTGAAAGGGACTCAAAACCCCATATTTCCCGCAGAGGAATATATCTGACTAGTAAGAATCTTAAAACCTATGTATTGTTATGTCTCCATAAGGGAATCAAGTGTGTCTAGACTGGCACAAAGATGGCACCGAGAATCAGCTCAAACCCACTATAAAAAGGAATTTCAAAAACAAAACAAAAAAACAGTGAAATTCTTTACAATTCCTTCAGGGTCTCTGATGAAACTTGGAATGACCCTATCTAGAACGACAGCTGGAGGTGGCATAAGGCTGGACACATGGGACTGAGAGGATTGGTGAGATTCGTGAGCAAATGCAGACCCTTTAAAGCAATAATGCATGGCACCCATTCCATGGGTCCCAACTCTCCAGATTGTAGGGAATATTACTACAGCTATAACATGTATGGGAAACCTAGAGAATGGACACACTGTGAATACGAAAGGTTTCTAAATCTCAACGAATAATCCCTCTCCAGGTGCTCAAGTTTGACTTTCTAACTGCTTTATTTTCAACCTCCCAACTTGGAGAGAGAGCACCTTTAACCTCCTGGTTCGCACATGTTGCCAATTTGGCAAAGGATGAAAGGGAAGAGGGAGAACCATATAGAGAGTAGCTGTTAGGCATTAGGACGGGCATATGTCACTCTTATTTCCCGGCAGGAAGAAGAATTGACCAAAGTCTCAGCCACCCACCGGGAACCAGTATAGGTCTTAAGCCAAAATATTGGACTTGCGTTCAGCTCACAAAAAAAGAGTTAAAAAATGGAGCTATAGGGCAGAGCATTTCACAAACTGGCAGAGTAATAAAGGACAACTATCATCCAAAAATCTGTTGAGGGAAAGCAACGAGGCAGACTTGAAACTGAGGCAGAATACCAGGAAACAGATTTCAAGTGGTATGTAGCAATCGCCTTTAAAGCACAGGAAGAGGGGCACAACTTCGACAATAATGCACTTGGCCAAAAAGGGTGTATGCGTTTTCTCCTGGGTATATGCAGGAGAAAACGCATACGCCCATTTTGGGCAAGCAAGCAAGCGGAAAATGTAAGTCTGCACTACAAAGAAGTATCACTTCCCACCGGTCCAAAGGGACATCCACAAAAAGGGTAAAAAGCAGAAATTCAAGACAGGCCCTGGAGAACAGGGAGCTTTGTTATGCCCTGGGCGGGATGTAAATTGCCAACTGCCACTCTGGAGTTGTGCATTGTGTTCCCTAAAACAAGTAAACAACAGAGCTACAGAGCCAAGGGCACTTCCAGTCTAGGGAATATACCTTGGGAAAATTGAAAATCAATAAGACAGAGCCACCCCAAAATTTAGGGCTGCACTGCTTACAAGAAACTCAACTTGGGTACACCTTAAGTATCCCAGGAAATATAAAAATGGTTCAAAAAATTGTGGTACTTTCGTACGATGGAATATCCCTCAGCCAAGATATCAATGTAATAAGACCAGTAGCAGCAAAATGAGTGGATTCAGGTATGATGATTCTAAGTGAAATAAGTCACACAGAAAAAGAAACGTATCATAAGATATCACTTATGAAGATCCTGTAAACATGGCTACACATGAACTGAGTTAGGAAAGAGAACAGAGTCTCACATTTAGAAAACACTCTTATGCCTGCTTAAGGGGGAAGGTGAGGTGGGGTGAGGCATAAAACCAGAGTTTGATATAAGCAAAAGTACCGTTCAAAAAACCAACTATGGAATAGACAAGACCTACACCTTCCTCAGTGAAAGGGACTCAGAACCCCATATTTCCCGCAGAGGAATATATCTGACTAGTAATAATCTTAAAACCTATGTATTCATAGGTCTCTTTTAGGGAAACAAGTGCGTCTAGACAGGCATAAACTTGGCAGCGATAATCAGCTCAAACCCACTATAAAAATGAATTTGAAAAACAAAAAAAAGGGAAATTCTTTACAATTCCTTCAGGGTCTCTGATGAAAACTGGAATGACCCTATCTACAACGACAGCTGCATGTGGCATAAGGCTGGACACATAGGACTGAGAGGATTGGTGAGACTGGGTGAGCAAATGCAGACCCTTTAAAGCAATAATGCATGGCACACATTCCATGGGTCCCAACTCTACGGGTTGAAGGGAATATTACTACAGCTATAACATGTATGGGAAACCTAGAGAATGGACACACTGTGAATATGAAAGGTTTCTAAATCTCAACGAATAGTCCCTCTCCTGGTGCTCCAGTTGGACTTTCCAACTGCTTTACTATCAATCTCCCAACTTGGAGAAGACAGCACCTTTACCCTCCTGGTTGGCAAAGGTTGCCAATTTGACAAAGGATGAAAGGCAAGAGGGAGAACCATGAGAGATTAGCTGTTAGGCATATGGACGGGCACATATCACTCTTATTTCCTGGGAGGAAGAAGAATTAACCAAAGTCACAGCCACCCACCGGGAACCAGTGTAGGCCCTCAACCAAAATATTGGACTTGCGTTCAGCTCACAAAAAACGAGTTAAAAAATGGAGCTCCGGGGCAGAGCAATTCACAAACTGGCAGAGTAATAAAGGACAACTATCATCCAAAAATCTGTTGAGGGAAGGCAACGAAGCGGACTTGAAAGGGAGGCAGAATAGCAGGAAACAGATTTCAAGAGGTACGGTGGAATCACATTTAAAACACAGGAAGAGGGGCACAACTTCGACAATAATGCACTTGGCCAAAAAGGGCGTATGCGTTTTCTCCTGGGTATATGCAGGAGAAAACGCATACGCCCATTTTGGGCAAGCAAGCAAGCGGACAATGTAAGTCTGCACTACAAAGAAGTATCACTTCCCACCGGTCCAAAGGGACATCCACAAAAAGGGTAAAAAGCAGAAATTCAAGACAGGCCCTGGAGAACAGGGAGCTTTGTTATGCCCTGGGCGGGATATAAATTGCCAACTGCCACTCTGGAGTTGTGCATTGTGTTCCCTAAAACAAGTAAACAACAGAGCTACAGAGCCAAGGGCACTTCCAGTCTAGGGAATATACCTTGGGAAAACTGAAAATCAATAAGACAGAGCCACCCCAAAATTTAGGGCTGCACTGCTTACAAGAAACTCAACTTGGGTACACCTTAAGTATCCCAGGAAATATAAAAATGGTTCAAAAAATTGTGGTACTTTCGTACGATGGAATATCCCTCAGCCAAGATATCAATGTAATAAGACCAGTAGCAGCAAAATGAGTGGATTCAGGTATGATGATTCTAAGTGAAATAAGTCACACAGAAAAAGAAACGTATCATAAGATATCACTTATGATGATCCTGTAAACAAGGCTACACATGAACTGAGTTAGGAAAGAGAAGAGAGTCTCACATTTAGAAAACACTCTTATGCCTGCTTAAGGGGGAAGGAGAGGTGGGGTGATGCATAAAACCAGAGTTTGATATAAGCACAGGTACCGTTCCAAAAACCAAGTATGGAATAGACAAGATTTACACCTTCCTCAGTGAAAGGGACTCAAAACCCCATATTTCCCGCAGAGGAATATATCTGACTAGTAAGAATCTTAAAACCTATGTATTGTTATGTCTCCATAAGGGAATCAAGTGTGTCTAGACTGGCACAAAGATGGCACCGAGAATCAGCTCAAACCCACTATAAAAAGGAATTTCAAAAACAAAACAAAAAAACAGTGAAATTCTTTACAATTCCTTCAGGGTCTCTGATGAAACTTGGAATGACCCTATCTAGAACGACAGCTGGAGGTGGCATAAGGCTGGACACATGGGACTGAGAGGATTGGTGAGATTCGTGAGCAAATGCAGACCCTTTAAAGCAATAATGCATGGCACCCATTCCATGGGTCCCAACTCTCCAGATTGTAGGGAATATTACTACAGCTATAACATGTATGGGAAACCTAGAGAATGGACACACAGTGAATACGAAAGGTTTCTAAATCTCAACGAATAATCCCTCTCCAGGTGCTCCAGTTTGACTTTCTAACTGCTTTATTTTCAACCTCCCAACTTGGAGAGAGAGCACCTTTAACCTCCTGGTTCGCACATGTTGCCAATTCGGCAAAGGATGAAAGGGAAGAGGGAGAACCATATAGAGAGTAGCTGTTAGGCATTAGGACGGGCATATGTCACTCTTATTTCCCGGCAGGAAGAAGAATTGACCAAAGTCTCAACCACCCACCGGGAACCAGTATAGGTCTTAAGCCAAAATATTGGACTTGCGTTCAGCTCACAAAAAAAGAGTTAAAAAATGGAGCTATAGGGCAGAGCATTTCACAAACTGGCAGAGTAATAAAGGACAACTATCATCCAAAAATCTGTTGAGGGAAAGCAACGAGGCAGACTTGAAACTGAGGTAGAATACCAGGAAACAGATTTCAAGTGGTACATTGGAATCGCCTTTAAAGCACAGGAAGAGGGGCACAACTTCGACAATAATGCACTTGGCCAAAAAGGGCGTATGCGTTTTCTCCTGGGTATATGCAGGAGAAAACGCATACGCCCATTTTGGGCAAGCAAGCAAGCGGACAATGTAAGTCTGCACTACAAAGAAGTATCACTTCCCACCGGTCCAAAGGGACATCCACAAAAAGGGTAAAAAGCAGAAATTCAAGACAGGCCCTGGAGAACAGGGAGCTTTGTTATGCCCTGGGCGGGATGTAAATTGCCAACTGCCACTCTGGAGTTGTGCATTGTGTTCCCTAAAACAAGTAAACAACAGAGCTACAGAGCCAAGGGCACTTCCAGTCTAGGGAATATACCTTGGGAAAACTGAAAATCAATAAGACAGAGCCACCCCAAAATTTAGGGCTGCACTGCTTACAAGAAACTCAACTTGGGTACACCTTAAGTATCCCAGGAAATATAAAAATGGTTCAAAAAATTGTGGTACTTTCGTACGATGGAATATCCCTCAGCCAAGATATCAATGTAATAAGACCAGTAGCAGCAAAATGAGTGGATTCAGGTATGATGATTCTAAGTGAAATAAGTCACACAGAAAAAGAAACGTATCATAAGATATCACTTATGAAGATCCTGTAAACATGGCTACACATGAACTGAGTTAGGAAAGAGAACAGAGTCTCACATTTAGAAAACACTCTTATGCCTGCTTAAGGGGGAAGGTGAGGTGGGGTGAGGCATAAAACCAGAGTTTGATATAAGCAAAAGTACCGTTCAAAAAACCAACTATGGAATAGACAAGACCTACACCTTCCTCAGTGAAAGGGACTCAGAACCCCATATTTCCCGCAGAGGAATATATCTGACTAGTAATAATCTTAAAACCTATGTATTCATAGGTCTCTTTTAGGGAATCAAGTGCGTCTAGACAGGCATAAACTTGGCAGCGAGAATCAGCTCAAACCCACTATAAAAATGAATTTGAAAAACAAAAAAAAGGGAAATTCTTTACAATTCCTTCAGGGTCTCTGATGAAAACTGGAATGACCCTATCTACAACGACAGCTGCATGTGGCATAAGGCTGGACACATAGGACTGAGAGGATTGGTGAGACTGGGTGAGCAAATGCAGACCCTTTAAAGCAATAATGCATGGCACACATTCCATGGGTCCCAACTCTACGGGTTGAAGGGAATATTACTACAGCTATAACATGTATGGGAAACCTAGAGAATGGACACACTGTGAATATGAAAGGTTTCTAAATCTCAACGAATAGTCCCTCTCCTGGTGCTCCAGTTGGACTTTCCAACTGCTTTACTATCTATCTCCCAACTTGGAGAAGACAGCACCTTTACCCTCCTGGTTGGCAAAGGTTGCCAATTTGACAAAGGATGAAAGGCAAGAGGGAGAACCATGAGAGATTAGCTGTTAGGCATTTGGACGGGCACATGTCACTCTTATTTCCTGGGAGGAAGAAGAATTAACCAAAGTCACAGCCACCCACCGGGAACCAGTGTAGGCCCTCAACCAAAATATTGGACTTGCGTTCAGCTCACAAAAAACGAGTTAAAAAATGGAGCTCCGGGGCACAGCAATTCACAAACTGGCAGAGTAATAAAGGACAACTACCATCAAAAAATCTGTTGAGGGAAGGCAACAAAGCGGACTTGAAAGGGAGGCAGAATAGCAGGAAACAGATTTCAAGAGGTACGGTGGAATCGCCTTTAAAACACAGGAAGAGGGGCACAACTTCGACAATGATGCACTTGGCCAAAAAGGGTGTATGCGTTTTCTCCTGAGTATATTCAGGAGAAAACGCATATGCCCTTTTTGGCAAAGCAAGCAAGCGGACAATGTAAGTCTGCACTACAAAGAAGTATCACTTCCCACCGGTCCAAAGGGACAACCACAAAAAGGGTAAAAACCAGAAATTCAAGACAGGCCCTGGAGAACAGGGAGCCTTGTTATGCTGATGGGTGGGATGTAAATTGCCAACTGCCTCTCTGGAGGAGTGCATTGTGTTCCCTAGAACAAGTAAACAACAGAGCTACAGAGCCAAGGACACTTCCAGTCTGGGGAATATACCTTGGGAAAACTGAAAATCAATAAGACAAAACCACCACAAATTTTAGGGCTGCACTGCTTACAAGAACCTCAACTTGGGTACACCATAAATATCCCAGAAAATATAAAAATGGTTCAAAAAATTGTGGTACTTACGTACGATGGAATATCCCTCAGCCATGAAATCAATGTCATAAGACCAGTAGCAGCTAAATGAGTGGATTCAGGTACAATGATTCTCAGTGAAATAAGTCACACAGAAAAAGAAACTTATCATAAGATATCACTTATGATGATCCTGTAAACAAGGCTACACATGAACTGAGTTAGGAAAGAGAAGAGAGTCCCACATTTAGAAAACACTCTTATGCCTGCTTAAGGGGGAAGGAGAGGTGGGGTGATGCATAAAACCAGAGTTTGATATAAGCACAGGTACCGTTCCAAAAACCAAGTATGGAATAGACAAGACTTACACCATCCTCAGTGAAAGGGACTCAAAACCCCATATTTCCCGCAGAGGAATATATCTGACTAGTAAGAATCTTAAAACCTATGTATTGTTATGTCTCCATAAGGGAATCAAGTGTGTCTAGACTGGCACAAAGATGGCACCAAGAATCAGCTCAAACCCACTATAAAAAGGAATTTCAAAAACAAAACAAAAAAACAGTGAAATTCTTTACAATTCCTTCAGGGTCTCTGATGAAACTTGGAATGACCCTATCTAGAACGACAGCTGGAGGTGGCATAAGGCTGGACACATGGGACTGAGAGGATTGGTGAGATTCGTGAGCAAATGCAGACCCTTTAAAGCAATAATGCATGGCACCCATTCCATGGGTCCCAACTCTCCAGATTGTAGGGAATATTACTACAGCTATAACATGTATGGGAAACCTAGAGAATGGACACACTGTGAATACGAAAGGTTTCTAAATCTCAACGAATAATCCCTCTCCAGGTGCTCCAGTTTGACTTTCTAACTGCTTTACTTTCAACCTCCCAACTTGGAGAGAGAGCACCTTTAACCTCCTGGTTCGCACATGTTGCCAATTTGGCAAAGGATGAAAGGGAAGAGGGAGAACCAAAGAGAGAGTAGCTGTTAGGCATTTGGACGGGCATATGTCACTCTTATTTCCCGGCAGGAAGAGGAATTGACCAAAGTCTCAGCCACCCACCGGGAACCAGTATAGGTCTTAAGCCAAAATATTGGACTTGCATTCAGCTCACAAAAAAAGAGTTAAAAAATGGAGCTATAGGGCAGAGCATTTCACAAACTGGCAGAGTAATAAAGGACAACTATCATCCAAAAATCTGTTGAGGGAAAGCAACGAGGCAGACTTGAAACTGAGGCAGAATACCAGGAAACAGATTTCAAGTGGTATGTTGCAATCGCCGTTAAAGCACAGGAAGAGGGGCACAACTTCGACAATAATGCACTTGGCCAAAAAGGGCGTATGCGTTTTCTCCTGGGTATATGCAGGAGAAAACGCATACGCCCATTTTGGGCAAGCAAGCAAGCGGACAATGTAAGTCTGCACTACAAAGAAGTATCACTTCCCACCGGTCCAAAGGGACATCCACAAAAAGGGTAAAAAGCAGAAATTCAAGACAGGCCCTGGAGAACAGGGAGCTTTGTTATGCCCTGGGCGGGATGTAAATTGCCAACTGCCACTCTGGAGTTGTGCATTGTGTTCCCTAAAACAAGTAAACAACAGAGCTACAGAGCCAAGGGCACTTCCAGTCTAGGGAATATACCTTGGGAAAACTGAAAATCAATAAGACAGAGCCACCCCAAAATTTAGGGCTGCACTGCTTACAAGAAACTCAACTTGGGTACACCTTAAGTATCCCAGGAAATATAAAAATGGTTCAAAAAATTGTGGTACTTTCGTACGATGGAATATCCCTCAGCCAAGATATCAATGTAATAAGACCAGTAGCAGCAAAATGAGTGGATTCAGGTATGATGATTCTAAGTGAAATAAGTCACACAGAAAAAGAAACGTATCATAAGATATCACTTATGATGATCCTGTAAACAAGGCTACACATGAACTGAGTTAGGAAAGAGAAGAGAGTCTCACATTTAGAAAACACTCTTATGCCTGCTTAAGGGGGAAGGAGAGGTGGGGTGATGCATAAAACCAGAGTTTAATATAAGCACAGGTACCGTTCCAAAAACCAAGTATGGAATAGACAAGATTTACACCTTCCTCTGTGAAAGGGACTCAAAACCCCATATTTCCCGCAGAGGAATATATCTGACTAGTAAGAATCTTAAAACCTATGTATTGTTATGTCTCCATAAGGGAATCAAGTGTGTCTAGACTGGCACAAAGATGGCACCGAGAATCAGCTCAAACCCACTATAAAAAGGAATTTCAAAAACAAAACAAAAAAACAGTGAAATTCTTTACAATTCCTTCAGGGTCTCTGATGAAACTTGGAATGACCCTATCTAGAACGACAGCTGGAGGTGGCATAAGGCTGGACACATGGGACTGAGAGGATTGGTGAGATTCGTGAGCAAATGCAGACCCTTTAAAGCAATAATTCATGGCACCCATTCCATGGGTCCCAACTCTCCAGATTGTAGGGAATATTACTACAGCTATAACATGTATGGGAAACCTAGAGAATGGACACACAGTGAATACGAAAGGTTTCTAAATCTCAACGAATAATCCCTCTCCAGGTGCTCCAGTTTGACTTTCTAACTGCTTTATTTTCAACCTCCCAACTTGGAGAGAGAGCACCTTTAACCTCCTGGTTCGCACATGTTGCCAATTCGGCAAAGGATGAAAGGGAAGAGGGAGAACCATATAGAGAGTAGCTGTTAGGCATTAGGACGGGCATATGTCACTCTTATTTCCCGGCAGGAAGAAGAATTGACCAAAGTCTCAACCACCCACCGGGAACCAGTATAGGTCTTAAGCCAAAATATTGGACTTGCGTTCAGCTCACAAAAAAAGAGTTAAAAAATGGAGCTATAGGGCAGAGCATTTCACAAACTGGCAGAGTAATAAAGGACAACTATCATCCAAAAATCTGTTGAGGGAAAGCAACGAGGCAGACTTGAAACTGAGGTAGAATACCAGGAAACAGATTTCAAGTGGTACATTGGAATCGCCTTTAAAGCACAGGAAGAGGGGCACAACTTCGACAATAATGCACTTGGCCAAAAAGGGCGTATGCGTTTTCTCCTGGGTATATGCAGGAGAAAACGCATACGCCCATTTTGGGCAAGCAAGCAAGCGGACAATGTAAGTCTGCACTACAAAGAAGTATCACTTCCCACCGGTCCAAAGGGACATCCACAAAAAGGGTAAAAAGCAGAAATTCAAGACAGGCCCTGGAGAACAGGGAGCTTTGTTATGCCCTGGGCGGGATGTAAATTGCCAACTGCCACTCTGGAGTTGTGCACTGTGTTCCCTAAAACAAGTAAACAACAGAGCTACAGAGCCAAGGGCACTTCCAGTCTAGGGAATATACCTTGGGAAAACTGAAAATCAATAAGACAGAGCCACCCCAAAATTTAGGGCTGCACTGCTTACAAGAAACTCAACTTGGGTACACCTTAAGTATCCCAGGAAATATAAAAATGGTTCAAAAAATTGTGGTACTTTCGTACGATGGAATATCCCTCAGCCAAGATATCAATGTAATAAGACCAGTAGCAGCAAAATGAGTGGATTCAGGTATGATGATTCTAAGTGAAATAAGTCACACAGAAAAAGAAATGTATCATAAGATATCACTTATGAAGATCCTGTAAACATGGCTACACATGAACTGAGTTAGGAAAGAGAACAGAGTCTCACATTTAGAAAACACTCTTATGCCTGCTTAAGGGGGAAGGTGAGGTGGGGTGAGGCATAAAACCAGAGTTTGATATAAGCAAAAGTACCGTTCAAAAAACCAACTATGGAATAGACAAGACCTACACCTTCCTCAGTGAAAGGGACTCAGAACCCCGTATTTCCCGCAGAGGAATATATCTGACTAGTAATAATCTTAAAACCTATGTATTCATAGGTCTCTTTTAGGGAATCAAGTGCGTCTAGACAGGCATAAACTTGGCAGCGATAATCAGCTCAAACCCACTATAAAAATGAATTTGAAAAACAAAAAAAAGGGAAATTCTTTACAAATCCTTCAGGGTCTCTGATGAAAACTGGAATGACCCTATCTACAACGACAGCTGCATGTGGCATAAGCCTGGACACATAGGACTGAGAGGATTGGTGAGACTGGGTGAGCAAATGCAGACCCTTTAAAGCAATAATGCATGGCACACATTCCATGGGTCCCAACTCTACGGGTTGAAGGGAATATTACTACAGCTATAACATGTATGAGAAACCTAGAGAATGGACACACTGTGAATATGAAAGGTTTCTAAATCTCAACGAATAGTCCCTCTCCTGGTGCTCCAGTTGGACTTTCCAACTGCTTTACTATCAATCTCCCAACTTGGAGAAGACAGCACCTTTACCCTCCTGGTTGGCAAAGGTTGCCAATTTGACAAAGGATGAAAGGCAAGAGGGAGAACCATGAGAGATTAGCTGTTAGGCATTTGGACGGGCATATGTCACTCTTATTTCCTGGGAGGAAGAAGAATTAACCAAAGTCACAGCCACCCACCGGGAACCAGTGTAGGCCCTCAACCAAAATATTGGACTTGCGTTCAGCTCACAAAAAACGAGTTAAAAAATGGAGCTCCGGGGCACAGCAATTCACAAACTGGCAGAGTAATAAAGGACAACTACCATCAAAAAATCTGTTGAGGGAAGGCAACAAAGCGGACTTGAAAGGGAGGCAGAATAGCAGGAAACAGATTTCAAGAGGTACGGTGGAATCGCCTTTAAAACACAGGAAGAGGGGCACAACTTCGACAATGATGCACTTGGCCAAAAAGGGTGTATGCGTTTTCTCCTGAGTATATTCAGGAGAAAACGCATATGCCCTTTTTGGCAAAGCAAGCAAGCGGACAATGTAAGTCTGCACTACAAAGAAGTATCACTTCCCACCGGTCCAAAGGGACAACCACAAAAAGGGTAAAAACCAGAAATTCAAGACAGGCCCTGGAGAACAGGGAGCCTTGTTATGCTGATGGGTGGGATGTAAATTGCCAACTGCCTCTCTGGAGGAGTGCATTGTGTTCCCTAGAACAAGTAAACAACAGAGCTACAGAGCCAAGGACACTTCCAGTCTGGGGAATATACCTTGGGAAAACTGAAAATCAATAAGACAAAACCACCACAAATTTTAGGGCTGCACTGCTTACAAGAACCTCAACTTGGGTACACCATAAATATCCCAGAAAATATAAAAATGGTTCAAAAAATTGTGGTACTTACGTACGATGGAATATCCCTCAGCCATGAAATCAATGTCATAAGACCAGTAGCAGCTAAATGAGTGGATTCAGGTACAATGATTCTCAGTGAAATAAGTCACACAGAAAAAGAAACTTATCATAAGATATCACTTATGATGATCCTGTAAACAAGGCTACACATGAACTGAGTTAGGAAAGAGAAGAGAGTCCCACATTTAGAAAACACTCTTATGCCTGCTTAAGGGGGAAGGAGAGGTGGGGTGATGCATAAAACCAGAGTTTGATATAAGCACAGGTACCGTTCCAAAAACCAAGTATGGAATAGACAAGACTTACACCATCCTCAGTGAAAGGGACTCAAAACCCCATATTTCCCGCAGAGGAATATATCTGACTAGTAAGAATCTTAAAACCTATGTATTGTTATGTCTCCATAAGGGAATCAAGTGTGTCTAGACTGGCACAAAGATGGCACCAAGAATCAGCTCAAACCCACTATAAAAAGGAATTTCAAAAACAAAACAAAAAAACAGTGAAATTCTTTACAATTCCTTCAGGGTCTCTGATGAAACTTGGAATGACCCTATCTAGAACGACAGCTGGAGGTGGCATAAGGCTGGACACATGGGACTGAGAGGATTGGTGAGATTCGTGAGCAAATGCAGACCCTTTAAAGCAATAATGCATGGCACCCATTCCATGGGTCCCAACTCTCCAGATTGTAGGGAATATTACTACAGCTATAACATGTATGGGAAACCTAGAGAATGGACACACTGTGAATACGAAAGGTTTCTAAATCTCAACGAATAATCCCTCTCCAGGTGCTCCAGTTTGACTTTCTAACTGCTTTACTTTCAACCTCCCAACTTGGAGAGAGAGCACCTTTAACCTCCTGGTTCGCACATGTTGCCAATTTGGCAAAGGATGAAAGGGAAGAGGGAGAACCAAAGAGAGAGTAGCTGTTAGGCATTTGGACGGGCATATGTCACTCTTATTTCCCGGCAGGAAGAGGAATTGACCAAAGTCTCAGCCACCCACCGGGAACCAGTATAGGTCTTAAGCCAAAATATTGGACTTGCATTCAGCTCACAAAAAAAGAGTTAAAAAATGGAGCTATAGGGCAGAGCATTTCACAAACTGGCAGAGTAATAAAGGACAACTATCATCCAAAAATCTGTTGAGGGAAAGCAACGAGGCAGACTTGAAACTGAGGCAGAATACCAGGAAACAGATTTCAAGTGGTATGTTGCAATCGCCGTTAAAGCACAGGAAGAGGGGCACAACTTCGACAATAATGCACTTGGCCAAAAAGGGCGTATGCGTTTTCTCCTGGGTATATGCAGGAGAAAACGCATACGCCCATTTTGGGCAAGCAAGCAAGCGGACAATGTAAGTCTGCACTACAAAGAAGTATCACTTCCCACCGGTCCAAAGGGACATCCACAAAAAGGGTAAAAAGCAGAAATTCAAGACAGGCCCTGGAGAACAGGGAGCTTTGTTATGCTGATGGGCGGGATGTAAATTGCCAACTGCCTCTCTGGAGTTGTGCATTGTGTTCCCTAAAACAAGTAAACAACAGAGCTACAGAGCCAAGGGCACTTCCAGTCTAGGGAATATACCTTGGGAAAACTGAAAATCAGTAAGACAGAGCCACCCCAATATTTAGGGCTGCACTGCTTACAAGAAACTCAACTTGTGTACACCTTAAATATCCCAGGAAAGATAAAAATGGTTCAAAAAATTGTGGTACTTTCGTACGATGGAATATCCCTCAGCCAAGATATCAATGTAATAAGACCAGTAGCAGCAAAATGAGTGGATTCAGGTATGATGATTCTAAGTGAAATAAGTCACACAGAAAAAGAAACGTATCATAAGATATCACTTATGAAGATCCTGTAACATGGCTACACATGAACTGAGTTAGGAAAGAGAACAGAGTCTCACATTTAGAAAAAACTCTTATGCCTGCTTAAGGGGGAAGTTGAGGTGGGGTGAGGCATAAAACCAGAGTTTGATATAAGCACAGGTATCGGTCCAAAAACCAACTATGGGATAGAGAAGACTTACAACTTCCTCAGTGAAAGGGATTCAAAATCCCATATTTCACACAGAGGAATATATCTGACTAGTAAGAATCTTAAAACCTATGTATTGATATGTCTCCGTAAGGGAATCAATTGTTTCTAGCCTGGCATAGTCATGGCAGCGAGAATCAGCTCAAACTCACTATAAAACGGAATTTCAAAAACAAAACAAAAAAACAGCGAAATTCTTTACAATTCCTTCAGGGTCTCTGATGAAACTTGGAATGACCCTATCTACAATGACAGCTGGAGGTGGCATAAGGCTGCACACATGGGACTGAGAGAATGGGTGAGATTCGTGAGCAAATGCAGACACTTTAAATCAATAATGCATGGCACCCATTTCATGGGTCCCAACTCTCCAGGTTGAAGGGAATATTACTACAGCTATAACATGTATGGGAAACCTAGAGAATGGACACACTGTGAATACGAAAGGTGTCTAAAACTCAACGAATAGTTCCTCTCCTGGGGCCCCAGTTTCACTTTCTAACTGCTTTACTATCAATCTCCCAACTTGGAGAGACTGCACCTTTAACCTCCTGGTTAGCACAGGTTGCTAATTTGCAAAGGATGAAAGGGAAGAGGGAGAACCAATGAGAGAGTACCTGTTAGGCATTTGGATGGGCACATGTCACTCTTATTTCTCGGGAGGAAGAAGAATTAACCAAAGACTCAGCCAACCACTGGGAACCAGTATAGGTCCTGAACCAAAATATTGGACTTTCGTTCAGCTCACAAAAAACTATTTACAAAATGGAGCAAAGGGGCACAGCAATTCACAAACTTGCAGAGTAATAAAGGGCAACTATCATCCAAAAATCTGTTGAGGGAAGGCATCGAGGCAAACTTTAAAGGGAGGCAGAATAGCAGGAAACACATTTCACGAGGTACTTTCGAATCACCTTTAAATCACAGGAATAGGGGCACAACTTCGACAATGATGCACCTGATCAAAAAGGGCGTTTGAGTTTTCTCCTGAATATATTCAGGAGAAAACGCATACACCCTTTTTGGACAAGCAAGCAAGCAGGCAATGCAAAACTGCACTACAAAGAAGTATCACTTCCCACGAGTCAAAAGGGACATCCACAAAATGGGTAAAAACCAGAAAGGCAAGACAGGCCCTGGAGAACAGGGAGCCTTGTTATGCTGATGGGCCTGAAGTAAATTGCCAACTGCCTCTCTAGAGGAGTGCATTGTGTTCCCTAAAACAAGTAAACAACAGAGCTACAGAGCCAAGGGCACTTCCAGTCTAGGGAATATACCTTGAGAAAACTGAAAATCAATAAGACAGAGCCACCCCAAAATTTAGGCCTGCACTGCTTACAAGAACCTCAACTTGCGTACACCTTAAGTATTCCAGGAAAGATAAAAATGGTTCAAAAAATTGTGGTACTTACGTACGATGGAATATCCCTCAGCCATGAAATCAATGTCATAAGACCAGTAGCAGCAAAATGAGTGGATTCAGGTATGATGATTCTAACTGAAATAAGTCACACAGAAAAAGAAACATATCATAAGATATCACTTATGAAGATCCTGTAAACATGGCTACACATGAACTGAGTTAGGAAAGAGAAGAGAGTCTCACATTTAGAAAACACTCTTATGCCTTCTTAAGGGTGAAGGAGAGGTGGGGTGATGCATAAAACCAGAGTTTGATATAAGCACAGGTACCGTTCCAAAAACCAACTATGGAATAGAAAAGACCTACACCTTCCTCAGTGAAAGGGACTCAAAATCCCATATTTCCCACAGAGGAATATATCTGACTATTAAAAATCTTAAAACCTGTGTATTGATATGTCTCCATAAGGCAAACAAGTGTGTCTAGACTGGCATAATCATGGCAGCGAGAATCAGCTCAAACCAACTATAAAAAGGAATTTCAAAAACAAACCAAAAAAAACAGGAACATTCTTTACAATTCCTTCAGGGTCTCTGATGAAACCTGGAATGACACTATCTACAACGACAGCTGGATGTGGCATAAGGCTGGACACATGGGACTGAGAGGATTGGTGAGATTGGGTGAGCAAATGCAGACACTTTAAAGCAATAATGCGTGGCACCCATTCCATGGGTCCCTACTCTCCAGGTTGAAGGGAATATTACTACAGCTATAACATGTATGGGAAACCTAGAGAATGACACACTGTGAATACAAAAGTTTTCTAAATCTCAATGAATAGTCTCTCTCCTAGTGCTCCAATTTGACTTTCCAACTGCTTTACTATCAATCTCCCAACTTGGAGAGACAGCACCTTTAAGCTCCTGGTTCGCACAGGTTGCCAATTTGGCATAGGATGAAAGGGAAGAGGGAGAACCAATGAGAGAGTAGCTGTTAGGCATTTGGATGGGCACATGTCACTCTTATTTCTCGGGAGGAAGAAGAATTAACCAAAGTCTCAGCCAACCACCGATAACCAGTATAGGTCCTGAACCAAAATATTGGACTTGCGTTCAGCTCACAAAAAACGAGTTACAAAATGGAGCTCAGGGGCACAGCAATTCACAAACAGGCAGAGTAATAAAGGGCAACTATCGTCCAAAAATCGGTTGAGGGAAGGCAGTGAGACGAACTTGAAAGGGAAGCAGAATAGCAGGAAACACATTTCAAGAGGTACATTGGAATCACCTTTAAAGCACAGGAAGAGGGACACAACTTCGACAATGATGCACTTGGCCAAAAAGGGCGTATGCGTTTTGTCTTTAATATATTCAGGAGAAAACGCATACGCCCTTTTTGGCCAAGCAAGCAAGCGGGCAATGCAAATCTGCACTACAAAGGAGTATCACTTCCCACAAGTCAAAAGGGATATACGCAAAATGTTTAAAAAACAGAAATGCAAGACAGGCCCTGGAGAACTGGGAGCGTTTTTATGCTGATGGGTGGGATGTAAATTGGCAACTGCCTCCTTGGAGGAGTGCATTGTGTTCCCTAAAACAAGTAAACAACAGAGCTACAGAGCCAAGGGCACTTCCAGTCTAGGGAATATACCTTGGGAAAACTGAAAATCAATAAGACAGAGCCACCCCAAAATTTAGGCCTCCACTGCTTACAAGAACCTCAACTTGGGTACACCTTACATATCCCTGGAAATATAAAAATGGTTCAAAAAATTGTGGTACTTACGAACGATGGAATATCCCTCAGCCATGAAATCAATGTCATAAGACCAGTAGCAGCAAAATGAGTGGATTCAGGTACGATGATTCTAAGTGAAATATGTCACATAGAAAAAGAAACTTATCATAAGATATCATTCATGAAGATCCTGTAAACATGGCTACACATGAACTGAGTTAGGAAAGAGAACAGAGTCTCACATTTAGAAAACACTCTTATGCCTTCTTAAGGGGGAAGGAGAGGTGGGGTGATGCATAAAACCAGAGTTTGATATAAGCACAGGTACCGTTCCAAAAACCAACTATGGAATAGACAAGACCTATACCTTCTTCAGTTAAAGGGACTCAAAACCCCATATTTCCCACAGAGGAATATATCCGACTAGTAAGAAACTTAAAACCTATGTACTAATATGTCTCCGTAAGGGAATCAAGTGTGTCTAGACTGGAATAAACATGGCAGCTAGAATCAGCTCAAACCCAATCTAAAAAGGAATTTCAAAAACAAAACAAAAAAACAGGGGAATTTTTTACAATTCCTTCAGGGTCTCTGATGAAACCTGGAATGACCCTATCTACAATGACAGCTGGATGTGGCATAAGGCTGGACACATGGGACTGAGAGGATTGGTGAGATTGGGTGAGCAAAAGCATACCCTATATAGCAGTAATGCATGGCACCCGTTCCATGGGTCCCAACTCTCCAGGTTTAAGGGAATATTAGTATAGCTATAGCATGTATGGGAAACCTAGAGAATGGACACAGTGTTAATATGAAAGGTTTCTAAAACTCAACGAATAGTCCCTCTCCTTGTGCTCCAGTTTGACTTTCCAACTGCTTTACTATCAATCTCCCAACTTGGAGAGACAGAACTTTTAACCTCCTGGTTCGCACAGGTTGCCAATTTGGCAAATGATGAAAGGGAAGAGGGAGAACCAATGAGAGAGTAGCTGTCAGGCATTTGGACGGTCACATGTCACTCTTATTTCCCGTGAGGAAAAAGAATTAAACAAAGTCTCAGCCACCCACCGAAAACCAGTATAGGTTCTCAAAAAAAATATTGAACTTGCGTTCAGCTCACAAAAATCGAGTTACAAGATGGAGCTCAGGGGCACAGCAATTCACAAACTGGCAGAGTAATAAAGGGCAACTATCGTCAAAAAATCTGTTGAGGGAAGGCAAGGGCATGCAGCATTTTGATTTCAGGGGTCCTGAGCATTGTGATGACAAGTGTCATGGAACCTTGTGATGACTAGGTAGTGAAACATTGTGATGCCAAGAGTCATGGTGCATTGTTATGACAGGGGTAATGGAGCATTTTGATGAGAAGGGTATGGAACATTGGTCTGAAATGTTTCATGGATTATTGTGATGAGAGTGGGCATGGAGCATTGTGATGACAAAGGCACGGAACACTGTGATACATGGGTCATGCAGGATTGTAATGAAAAAGGCATGGAGCATTGTCATGAGAAGGGCATCGAGCATTGTGATGACAAGTGTCATGGAGCTTTGTGATGACAAGGACATGGAGCAATGTGATGAGAGGGTTCAGGGAGCATTGTGATGACAGTGACATGGAGCATTGTGATGCCATGGGACATGGAGCTGTGTGATGACAAGTCATGGAGCATTTTGATGAAAAGGGCATGGTGCATTGTGATGAGAAGGGCAGGGAGCATTTTGATGAACGGGTCATGCAGCAATTTGATAAGAATTGTAATGGAATATTGTGATGGCAGTGTTTATAGAACATTGTGATGTCAGGGGTCTTGGATGTTTGGGATGAAAAGGGTCATGGAGCATTTTGCTGACAGGGGTTATGGAACATTGTGATGTCAGGGGTCATGGAACATTGTGCAGATAAGTGGATGTAGCACTGTGATGACAGGGTCATGGAACATTGTGATTCCAGGTGTGAGGGAGTATTGTGATGACTAGTGATTGAACATTGTGATATCTCTGTTGAGAGAGCATTTTGATGAGAAGTCCATGGACCATTGTGATTACAAGTTTTATGGAGCATTGCAATGAAAAGTTTGTGGTCGGCTGTGATGAAATGCGCGTGGCACATTGTGATGACAATGGTCATAGACCATTGTTCTGACAAAGACAGGGAACATTGTGATGACAAGGGTCACAAAGAATTGTGATGAAAAGTTCATGGAACATTGTGGTTACAAAAGTCACAGAGCCTTGTGATGACGTGGGCATGGACAATTGTGATGACAAACGTTATGAATCATTGTGATGACTGGAGTCACTGAGCATTGTGATGACAAGGGTCATGGAGCATTGTGATGACAAGGGCATGGAGCATTGTGTTGACAGGGCCATGGAGCATTGGTTTGACAAGTTTCATGGATTATTGTGATGACATTGGGCATGGTGCATTGTGATGACAAGGGCATGGAGCATTGTGATGAGAAGGTCAAGGAGTATTGTGAAGGCAGGTGTCAGGGAGCACTGTGATGACATATGTCATGGTCCATTGTGATGACAATGGCATGGAGCATTGTGAAGCCAAATGTAATGGAGAAATGTGAGGACAAATATAATGGAGCATTTTGATGATTAGGGCTTGGAGCATTATGATGGCAAGGCCATTGAAAATGTTCATGACAAGGTCGAGAAGCATTGTGATGACAAGGTCCTGGAGCATTGTGATGACAAAACCATGGAGCATTGTGATGACAAGTCTCATGGAGCATACTGATGAAAAGGGGCATGGAACATTGTGATTACAGGGGTCTTGGAACATTGTGATGACAAGGGCATGGCACATTGTGATTAGAAGACCAAGGAGCATTCTGATGGCATGCGTCCTTGAGTTTGTAATGACAAGGGCATGGAGCATTGTGATTACATGGGTCTTGGAGCACTGTGATGGAAAGGGCATGGAACATTGTGATGAAAAAGGCATGGAGCCTTGTCATGACAGGGTTCAAGGAACATACTGACAAGTGTCATGGAGCATTGTGATGACAGGGGTCATGAAGAATTGTGATAACAAGAGCATGGAGCATTGTGATGACAAGAGCATGGAACAATGGTCTAATATGTTTCATGGATTATTGCGATGACAGTTGGAATGGCGCATTGTGATGACAAGGGCATGGAGCATTGTGATGACCAGGTCATGCAGTATTGTGAAGAGAGGTGTCAGGGAGCATTCTGATGACATATGTAGTGGCCCGCTCTGATGACAATGGCATGGAGCATTGTGATGCCAAGTGTCATGGAGGATTCTGATGACAAAGGTCATGGAGCATTGTGATGACAAGGGCATGGAGGTTTGTGATGACATGTGCATGGAGCATTGTGATGACAAGTGCATGGAGCATTGCAATGTCAAGTGGATGGAGAATTGTGATGACAAGAGCATGTAACATTTTGATGAGAAGTGTCATGTAGCACTGTGATCACAAGGACGTGGAGAATTGTGATAACAAGGGACATGGAACATTTTGATAACCAGGGCATGGTGCATTGTGATGACAGGGGTCATGGAGCATTATTATGAGAACGGCCATGGTGCATTCTGACATAAGATATCACTTATGAAGGGAATGTAAACATGGCTACATATGAACTGATTTAGGGAAGAGAACAGAGTATCAGATTTAGAATACAATATAACGCTTGCTTAAGGGGAAAGAGAGTTGGGGAGATGCACAAAACATAAGATTGATATTAGCACAGGTACCGTTCCATAATCCAAAAACAGAAGAGACAAGCCCTACTCCTTCCTCAGTGAACGGAACTCAACATCCCTATTCCCCGCAGAGAAATATATCTGACTAGTAAGAATTTTAATACCTATGAATTGATATGTCTCCGTAAGGGAACCAAGTGTGTCTAGAATGACATAAACATGGCAGTGAGAATCAGCTCAAACACACTATAAAAATGAATTTCAAAACAAAACATAAAAACAGTAAAATTCTTACACAATACCTTCAGGGGTTCTGATGAAACCTGGAATGACCCTATCTACAATGACAGCTGGATGTGGCATAAGGCTGGTCACTTGGGACTGAGAGGATTGGTGAGATTGGGTGAAAAAATGCAGACCCTTTAAAGCAATAATGCCTGCCACCCATTCCATGGTTCCCAACTCTCCAGGTAGAAGGGAATATCACTACAGTTATAACGTGTATGGGAACCTAGAGAATGGAAACCATCTGATGGTGAAAGGTTTCTAAAACTCTACTTGTACTCCAGTTTGACATTCCAACTGCTTTACTATCAATCTCCCAACTTGGAAAGTCAGCCCCTATAACCTCCTGGTTCGCACAGATGGCAAATTGTGCAGAGTATATAAGGGAAGAGAGAGAACCAATGAGAGAGTAGCTGTAGGCATTTGGACGGCCACATGTCTCTCTAATTTCCCATCACAAAGAGGATTTAACCAAAGTCTCAGCCTGCCCCCTAGAACCAGTGTAAGTCCAGAAGCAAAACTGTTGATTTGCGGTCAGCTCACAAAAACGCGAGTTGAAAAATGGAGCTCAGGGCCACAGCAATTCACTAACCTGCAGAGTTATAAAGGACTACTCGCTGCCAAAAATCTGTTGAGGGAAAACCACGAGGCCGAAGAGAAAATGAGGAAGAATGGCATGAAGCAGATTTCAAGAGGTTAATTGGAATCGCCTTTAAACACAGGAAAAGCATTACAACTTCGAAAATAATGGAAATGGCCATAAAGGGCATATGGGTTTTAACGTGAATATATTCAGGAGAAAACACATATGTCCTTTCCGGACAAGCAAGCAAGTGGGCAATGCAAATCAGCACTACAACTAAGTATCACTTCTGACCGGTCAAAAGGGACATCCGCAAAAAGTGTAAAAACCAGAAAGGCAAGACAGGCCCTGGAGAACAGGGAGCCTTGTTATGCTGATGGGCATGATGTAAATTGCCAACTGCCTCTCTGGAGGAGTGCATTGTGTTCCCTAAAACAAGTAAACAACAGAGCTACAGAGCCAAGAGCACTTCCAGTCTAGGGAATATACCTTTGGAAAACTGAAAATAAATAAGAGAGATCGACACCAAAATTCAGGGCTGCACTGCTTACAAAAACCTCAACTTGCGTACACCTTAAATATCCCAGGAAAGACAAAAATGGTTCAAGAAACTGTGGTACTTACGTACGATGGAATATCCCTCAGCCATGAAATCAATGTCATAAGGCCAGTAGCAGCAAAATGAGTGGATTCAGGTACGATAATTCTAAGTGAAATAAGTCACACAGAAAAAGAAACTTATCATAAGATATCACTTATGAAGATCCTGTAAACATGGCTACACATGAACTGAGTTAGGAAAGAGAAGAGAGACTCACATTTAAAAAACACGCTTATGCCTGCTTAAGGGGGAAGGAGAGGTGGGGTGATGCATAAAACCAGAGTTTGATATTAGTACAGGTACCTTTCCAAAAACCAAATACGGAATAGACAAGACCTACACCTTCCTCAGTGAAAGGGACTCAACTCCCCATATTCCATGCAGAGGGATATATATTACCAGTAAGAATCTTAAAACCTATGTATTGATATGTCCCCGTAATGGAATTAAGTGTGTCTAGACTGGCATAAACATGGCAGTGAGAATCAGCTCAAACCCACTATAAAATGGAATTTCAAAAACAAAACAAAAGAACAGGGAAAGTCTTTTCAATTCCTTCAGGGTCTCTGATGAAACCTAGAAGCACCCTATCTACAACGACAGCTGGATATGGCATAAGCCTAGACACATGGGACTGAGAGGATTGGTGAGATTGGGTGAGCAAATGCAGACTCTTTAAAGCAATAATACATGGCACCCATTCCAATGGTCCCAACAGTCCAGGGTGAAGGGAATATTACTACAGCTATAACATGTACGGGAAACCTAGAGAATGGACACACTGTGAATACGAAAGGTCTCTAAAACTCAACAAATAGTCCCTATCCTGGTGCTCCGGTTTGACTTTCCAACAGCTTTACTATCAATCTCCCAAATTGGAGAGACAGCCCCTTTAACCTCCTAGTTCACACAGGTTGCCAATTTGGCAGAGGATGAAACGGAAGAGGGAGAACCAATGAGAGAGTAGCTCTTAGGCATTTGGACGGGCACATGTCACTCTTGTTTCCCGGGAGGAAGAAGTATTAACCAAAGTCTCAGCCACCCACCCCGTAGCATTATAGGTCCTGAACCAAAATTTGGGACTTGCGTTCAGCTCACAAAAAACGAGTTAAATAATGGAGCTCTGGGGCACAGCAATTCACAAACAGGCAGAGTAATAAAGGACAACTATTTTCGAAAAATCTGTTGAGGGAAGGCAACGAGGCGGACTTGAAAGCGAGGCAGAATAGCCGGAAACAGATTTCAAGAGGTACGTTGGAATCGCCTTTAAAGCACAGAAAGAGGGGAACAACTTCGACAATGATGCACTTGGCCAAAAAGGGCGTATGCGTTTTCTCCTGAATATATTCAGCAGAAAATGCATATGCCCTTTTTGGCGAAACAAGCAAGTGGGCAATGCAAATCTGCACTAAAAAGAAGTATCACTTCCCACCGGTCAAAAGGGACATCGACAAAATGGGTAAAAACCAGAAAGGCAAGACAGGTCCTGGAGAACAGGGAGCCTTGTTATGCTGATGGGCATGATGTAAATTGCCAACTGCCTCTCTGGAGGAGTGCATTGTGTTCCCTAATACAAGTAAACAACAGAGCTACAGAGACAAGGGCACTTGCAGTCAAGGGAATATACCTTGGGAAAAATGAAAATCAATAAGACAGAGCCACCCCAAAATTTAGGGCTGCTCTGCTTACAAGAACCTCAAATTGGGTACACCTTAAATATCCCAGGAAATATAAAAATGTTTCAAGAATTTGTGGTACTTACATACGATGGAATATCCCTCAGCCAAGAAATCCATTTCGTAAGACCAGTAGCAGCAAAATGAGTGGATTCAGGTACGATGATTCTAAGTGAAATAAGTCACAAAGAAAAAGAAGCTTATCATAAGATATCACTTAAGAAGATCCTGTAAACATGGCTACACATGAACTGAGTTAGAAAAGAGAACAGAGTCTCACATTTAGAAAACACTCTCATGCCTCCTTAAGGGGGAAGGAGAGGTGGGGTGATGCATAAAACCAGAGTTTGATATAAGCACAGGTACCGGTCCCAAAACCAACTATGGAATAGACAAGACCTAGCTATACCTTCCTCAGTGAAAGGGACTCAAAACCCTATATTTTCCGCAGAGGAATATATCTGACTAGTAAGAATCTTAAAACCTATGTATTGATATGTCTCTGTAAGGAATCAAGTGTGTCTAGACTGGCATAAACATGGCAGCGAGAATCAGCTCAAACCCACTATAAAAATGAATTTCAAAAACAGAAAAAAAAAACAGGGACATTCTTTACAATTCCTTCAGGGTCTCTGATGAAACGTGGAGTGACCCTGTCTACAATGACAGCTGGATGTGGCATAAGGCTGGACACTTGGGACTGAGAGGATTGGTGAGATTGGGTGAGCAAATGCAGACACCTTAAAGCAATAATGCATGGCACCCATTCCATGGGTCCCAACTCTCCAGGTTGAAGGGAACATTACTACAGCTATAACATGTACGGGAAACCTAGAGAATGGACACACTGTGAATACGAATGGTTTCTAAAACTCAGTGAATAGTCCCTCTCCTGGTGCTCCAGTTTGACTTTCCAGCTGCTTTACTATCATATTCCCAACTTGGAGAGACAGCCCCTTTAACCTCCTGGTTCTCACAGGTTGCCAATTTGGCAGAGGATGAAAGGGAAGAGGGAGAACCAATGAGAGAGTAGCTGTTAGGCATTTGGACGGGCACGTGTGACCCTAATTTCCCGGCAGGAAGAAGAATTAACAAAAGTTTCAACCAACCACGGGGAACGAGTATAGGTCCTGAACCAAAATTTTGCACATGCGTTCAGCTCACAAAAAAACGAGTTGAAAAATGGAGCTCAAGGGCACTGCAATTCACAAACTGGCAGAGTATTAAAGGCCAACTATCGTCCAGAAATCTGTTGAGGGAATGCAACGAAGCGGACTTGAAACCGAGGCAGAATAGCAGGAAACAGATTTCAAGAGGTACGTTGGAATCACCTGTAAAGCACAGGAATTGGGGCACAACTTCAACAATGATGCACTTGGACAAATATGGCATACGCATTTTCTCCTGACTATATGCAGGGGAAAACACATACGCCCTTTTTGGCCAAGCAAGCAAGCAGGCAATGCAAATCTGCACTACAAAGAAGTATCACTTCCCACCGGTCAAAAGGGACATCCACAAAATGTGTAAAAACCAGAAAGGCAAGACAGGCCGTGGAGAACAGGGAGCCTTGTTATGCGGATGGGTGGGATGTAAATTGCCAACTGTCTCACTGGAGGAGTGCATTGTGTTCCGTAAAACAAGTAAAAAACAGAGCTACAGAGCCAAGGGCACTTCCAGTCTAGGGAATATATCTTGGGAAAACTGAAAATCAATAAGACAGAGCCAACCCCAAATTTAGGGCTGCACTGATTACAAGAACCTAAACTTGTCTACACCTTAAATATCCCTGGAAATATAAAAATGGTTCAAAAATTGTGGTACTTACGTACGATGGAATATCCCTCAGCCATGAAATCCATGTCATAAGACCAGTAGAAGCAAAATGAGTGGATTCAGGTACGATGATTCTAAGTGAAAAATGTCACACAGAAAATGAAGCTTATCATAAGATATCAGTTATGAAGATCCTGTAAACATGGCTACACATGAACTGAGTTAGGAAAGACAACAGAGTCTCACATTTAGAAAACACTGTTATGCCTTCTTAAGGGGGAAGGAGAGGTGGGGTGATGCATAAAACAAGAGTTTGATATAAGCACAGGTACCATTCCCAAACCCAACTATGGAATAGACAAGACCTACCTATACCCTCCTCAGTGAAAGGGACTCAAAACCCCATATTTCCCGCAGAGGAATATATCTGACTAGTAAGAATCTTAAAACCTATGTATTGATATGTATCCATAAGGGAATCAAGTGTGTCTAGACTGGCATAAACATGGCAGCGAGAATCAACTCAAAGCCACTATAAAAAGGAATTTCAAAAACAAAACAAAAAAACAGGGAAATTCTTTACAATTCATTCAGGGTCTCTGATGAAACGTGGAATGACCCTGTCTACAATGACAGCTGGATGTTGCATAAGGCTGGACACATGGGATTGAGAGGATTGGTGAGATTGGGTGAGCAAATGCAGACCCTTTAAAGCAATAATGCATGTCACCCATTCCATGGGTCCCAACTCTCCCGGTTGAAGGGAATATTACTACAGATATAACATGTATGGGAAACCTAGAGAATGGACACACTGTGAATATGAAAGGTTTCTAAAACTCAACGAATTGTCCCTCTCCTGTTGCTCTGGTTTGACTTTCCAACTGCTTTACTATCAATCTCCCAAATTGGAGAGACTGCCCCTTTAACATCCTGGTTCTCACAGGTTGCCAATTTGGCAGAGGATGAAAGGGAAGAGGGAGAACCAATGAGAGAGTAGCTGTTAGGCATTTGGACGGGGACATGTCACTCTAATTGCCCGGCAGGAAGAAGAATTAACCAAAGTCTCAGCCACTCACCGGGGAACAGTATATGTCCTGAACCAAAATTTTGTAGTTGCATTCAGCTCACAAAAAAACGAGTTGAAAAATGGAGCTCAGGGGCAGAGCAATTGACAAACTGGCAGAGTAATAAAGGCCAACTATCATACAGAAATCTGTTGAGGGAAGGCAAGTAAGCGGACTTGAAAGTCAGGCCGAATAGCAGGAAACAGATTTAAAGAGGTAAGTTGGAATCGTCTGTAAAGCACAGGAAGAGGGGCACAACTTCGACAATGATGCACTTGGCCAAAAAGGGCGTATGCATTTTCTCCTGAATATATGCAGGAGAAAACGCATACGCCCTTTTTGGCCAAGCAAGCAAGCGGGCAATGCAAACCTGCACTACAAAAAAGTATCCCTTCCCACCGGTCAAAAGGGAAATCCACAAATGGGTAAAAACCAGAGGGCAAGACTGGCCTTGGAGAACAGGGAGCCTTGTTATGCTGATGGGCGGGATGTAAGTTGTCAACTGCCTCTCTGGAGGAGTGCATTGTGTTCCCTAAAACAAGTAAACAACAGAGCTACAGAGCCAAGGGCGCTTCCAGTCTATGGAATATACCTTGGGAAAACTTAAAATCAAGAAGAGAGAGCCACCCCACAATTTAGGGCTGCACTGCTTACAACAACCTCAACTTGGGTACACCTTAAATATCCCAGGAAATATAAAAATGGTTCAAAAATTGTGGTACTTACATACGATGGAATATCCCTCAGCCATGAAATCAATGTCATAAGACCAGTAGCAGCAAAATGAGTGGATTCTGGTACGATGATTCTAAGTAAAATAAGTCACACAGAAAAAGAAACTTATCATAAGATATCACTTATGAAGGTCCTATAAACATGGCTACACATGAGCTGAGATAGGAAAGAGAAGAGAGTCTCACATTTAGAAAACACTGTTATGCCTGCTTAAGAGGGAAGGAGAGGTGGGGTGATGCATAAAACCAGAGTTTGATATAAGCACAGGTACCGTTCCAAAAACCAACTCTGGAATAGACAAGACCTACACCTTGCTCAGTGAAAGGGACTCAAAATCCAATATTTCCGGCAGAGGAATGTATCTGAGTAGTAAGAATCATAAAACCTATGTATTTATATGTCTCCGTAAGGGAATCAAGTGTGTCTAGACTGGCATAAACTTTGCAGTGAGAATCAGCTAAAACCCACTATAAAAAGAATTTCAAAAACAAAAAAAAAAGGGAAATTCTTTACAATTCCTTCAGGGTCTCTGATGAAACGTGGAATGACCCTATCTACAACAACAGCTGGAAGTGGCATAAGGCTGGAAACATGGGCCTGAGAGGATTGGTGAGATTTGGAGAGCAAATGCAGACCCTTTAAAGCAATAATGCATGGCACCCATTCCATGGGTCCCAACTCTCCACGTTGAAGGGAATATTACTACAGCTATAACATGTATGGGAAACCTAGAGAATGGACACACTGTGAATACGAATGGTCTCTAAAACTCAACGAATACTCCCCTTCCTGGTGCTCAGGTTTGACTTTCCAACTGCTTTACTATCAATCTCCCAACCTAGAGAGACATCACCTTTAACCTCCTGTTTCGCACAGGTTGCCAATGTGGCAAAGGATGAATGGCAAGACGAGAACCAATGAGAGAGTAGCTGTTAGGCATTTGGACGGGCACATGTCACACTTGTTTCCCGGGAGGAAGAAGAATTAACCAAAGTTTCAGCCACCTACCGAAAACCAGTAGAGGTCCTGAACCAAAATATTGGACTTGCGTTCAGCTCACAAAAAAACGAGTTAAATAATGTAACTCAGGGGCACAGCAATTCACAAAATGGCAGAGTAATAAAGGGCAACTATCGTCCAACAATCTGTTGAGGGGAGGCATCGAGGCGGACTTGAAAGCGAGGCAGAATAGCAGGAAACAGATTTCAAGAGGTTCGTTGGAATCGCCTTTAAAGCACAGGAAGAGCGGCACAATTTCGACAATGATGCACTTTGCCAAAAAGGGTGTATGCGTTTTCTCCTGAATATATTCAGCAGAAAACGCATACGCCATTTTTGGCCAAACAAGCAAGCAGACAATGTAAATCTGCACTACAAAGAAGTATCACTTCCCACCGGTCAAAAGGGACATCCACAAAATGGGTATAAACCTGAAAGGCAAGACAGGCCCTGGAGAACAGGGAGGCTTTTTATGCTGACGGGCGGGATGTAAATTGCCAACTGCCTCTCTGGAGGAGTGCACTGTGTTCCCTAAAACAAGTAAACAACACAGCTATAGAGCCAAGGGCACTTCCAGTCTAGGGAATATATCTTGGGAAAACTGAAAATCAATAAGACACAGCAACCCCAAAATTTACGGCTGCACTTCTTACAAAAACATCAACTTGGGTACAACTTAAGTATACCAAGAAAGATAAAAATTGTTCAAAAAATTGTGGTACTTACGTATGATGGAATATCACTCAGCCATGAAATCAATGTCATAAGACCAGTAGCAGCAAAATGAGTGGATTCAGGTACGATGATTTTAAGTGAAATAAGTCACACAGAAAAAGAAACTTATCATAAGATATCTGTTATGAAGATCCTGTAAACATGGCTACACATGAACGGAGTTAGGAAAGAGAACAGAGTCTCACATTTAGAAAACACTCTTATGCCTGCTTAAGGGGGAAGGAGAGGTGGGGTGATGCATAAAACCAGAGTTTGATATAAGCACAGGTACCGTTCCAAAAACCAAGTATGGAATAGCGAAGACCTACACCTTCCTCAGTGAAAGGGACTCAAAACCCCATATTTCCCGCAGAGGAATATATCTGACTAGTAAGAATCTTAAAACCTATGTATTGATATGTCTCCGTAAGGGAATCAAGTGTGTCTAGACTGGCATAAACATGGCAGTGAGAATCAGCTCAAACCCACTATAAAAAGGAATTTGAAAAACAAAAAATAATGGGAAATTCTTTACAATTCCTTCAGGATTTCTGATGAAACCTGGAAAGACCCTATCTAAAATGACAGCTGGATGTGGCATAAGGCTGGACACATGGGACTGAGAGGATTGGTGAGATTGGGTGAGCAAATGCATACCCTCTAAAGCAATAATGCATGGCACCCATTCCATGGGTCCCATGTCTCCAGGTTGAAGGGAATATTACTACAGCTATAACATGTACGGGCAACCTTGGGAATGGACACACGGTGAATACGAAAGGTCTCTAAAACTCAACGAATAGTCCCTCTCCTGGTGCTCCGGTTTGACTTTCCAACTGCTTTACTATCAATCTCCCAACTTGGAGAGAAAGCACCTTTAACCTCCTGGTTCTCACACGTTGCCAATTTGACAGAGGAGGAAAGGGAATAGGGAGAACCAATGAGAGAGTAGCTGTTAGGCATTTTGACGGGCATATGTCAGTCTTATATCCCGGGAGGAAGAAGAATTAACCAAAGTCTCAGCCAGCCACAGGGAACCAGTATAGGTCCTGAACCAAAATTTTGGTCTTGCATTCAGCTCACAAAAAACAAGTTAAAAAATGGAGCTCAGGGGCACAGGAATTCACAAACTGGCAGAGTAATAGACAACTATCGTCCAAAAATCTGTTGAGGGAAGGACACGTGCTGGACTTGAATGCGAGGCAGAATAGCAGGAAAAAGATTTCACGAGGTACGTAGGAATCACCTTTAAAGCACAGGAAGAGGGGCACATCATCGACAATGATACACTTGACCAAAAAGGGGCGTATGCGTTTTCTCCTGAATATATTCAGGAGAAAAGGCATACGACCCTTTTGGCCGAGCAAGCAAGCGGGCAATGCAAATCTGCACTACAAAGAAGTATCACATCCCACCGGTCAAAAGGGACATCCACAAAATGGATAAAAACCAGAAAGGCAAGACAGGCCCTGGAGAACTGGGAGCCTTGTTATGCCGATGGGCGGGATGGAAATTGCCCACTGCCTCTCTGGAGGAGTGCATTGTGTTCCCTAAAACAAGTAAACAACAGAGCTACAGAGCCAAGGGCACTTCCAGTCTAGGGAATATACCTTTGGAAAACTGAAAATCAATAAGACAGAGCCACCCCAAAATTTAGGCCTGCAATGCTAACAAGAACCTCAACTTGGGTACACCTTAAATATCCGAGGAAAGATAAAATTTTTGCAAAAAATTGTGGTACTTACGTACGATGGAATATCCCTCAGCCATGAAATCAATGTCATAGGACCAGTAGCAGCAAAATGAGTGGATTCAGGTACCATGATTCTAAGTGAAATAAGTCACACAGAAAAAGAAACTTATCATAAGATATCACTTATGAAGATCCTGTAAACATGGCTACACATGAACGGAGTTAGGAAAGAGAACAGAGTCTCACATTTAGAAAACACTCTTATGCCTGCTTAAGGGGGAAGGAGAGGTGGGGTGATGCATAAAACCAGAGTTTGATATAAGCACACGTATCGTTCCGAAAACCAACTATGTAATAGACAAGACCTACACCTTCCTCAGTGAAAGGGACTCAAAATCCCATATTTCCCGCAGAGGAATGTATCTGACTAGTAAGAAATTAAAACCAATGTACAGATATGTCTCCGTAAGGCAATCAAGTGTGTCTAGACTGCCATAATCATGGCAGCGAAAATCAGCTCAAACCCACTATAAAAAGGAATTTCAAAAACAAACCAAAAATAACAGGGAAATTCTTTAAAATTCCTTCAGGTTCTCTGATGAAACCTGGAATGACCCTATCTACAACGACAGCTGTATGTGGCATAAGGCTGGACACATGGGACTGAGAGGATTGGTGAGATTAGGTGAGCAAATGCAGACCCTTTAAAGCAATAATGCATGGCACCCATTCCAAGTGTCCCAACTCTCAAGGTTGAAGGGAATATTACTACAGCTATAACATGTATGGGAAACCTAGAGAATGGACACAATGTGAATATGAAAGGTTTCTAAAACTCAAAGAATAGTCCCTCTCCTGGTGCTCCAGTTTGACTTTCCAACTGCTTTAGTATAAATCTCCCAACTTCGAGAGACAGCACCTTTAAACTCCTGGATCGCACAAGTTGCCAATTTGGCAGACGATGAAAGGGAAGAGGGAGAACCAATGAGAGAGTAGCTGTTAGGCATTTGGACGGGCACATGTCACTCTTATTTCCCGGGAGGAAGAAGAATTAACCAAAGTCTCAGCCACCTACCAGGAAGCAGTATATTTCCTGAACTAAAATATTGGACTTGCGTTCAGCTCACAAAAAACGAGTTAAAAATGGAGCTATAGGGCAGAGCAGTTCACAAACTGGCAGAGTAATAAAGGACAACTATCATCAAAAAATCTGTTGAGGGAGGGCAACAAGGTGGACTTGTAAGTGAGGCAGAATAGCAGGAAACAGATTTCAATAGGTATGCTGGAATCGCCTTTAAAGCATAGGAAGAGGGGCACAACTTCGACAATGATGCACTTGGCCAAAAACGGCGTATGCGTTTTCTCCTGAGTATATTCAGGAGAAAACGCATACGCCCTTTTTGGCCAAGCAAGCAAGCGGGCAATGCAAGTCTGCACTACAAAGAAGTATCACTTCCCACCGGTCAAAAGGGACATCCAGAAAAAGAGTAAAAACCAGAAATTCAAGACAGGCCCTGGAGAACAGGGAGCCTTATTATGCTGATGTGCGGGATGTAAACTGCCAACTGTCTGCCTGGAGGAGTGCATTGTGTTCCCCAAAAAAAGTAAACAACAGAGCTACAGAGCCAAGGACACTTCCAGTCTAGGGAATATACCTTGGGAGAACTGAAAATCAATAAGACAGAGCCACCCCACAATTTAGGGCTGCACTGCTTACACGAACCTCAACATGGGTACACCTTAAATATCCCAGGAAATATAAAAATGGTTCAAAACATTGTGGTACTTAGGTACGATGGAATATCCCTCAGCCATGAAATCAATGTCATAAGACCAGTAGCAGCAAAATGAGTGGATTCAGGTACGATGATTCTAAGTGAAATATGTCACACAGAAAAAGAAATGTATCATAAGATATCAATTATGAAGATCCTGTAAACAAGGCTACACATGAACAGAGTTAGGAAAGAGAACAGAGTCTCACATTTAGAAAACACTCTTATGCCTGCTTAAGAGGGAAGGAGAGGTGGGTGATGCATAATACCAGAGTTTGGTATGAGCACAGGTACCGTTCCAAAAACCAACTATGGAATAGACAAGACCTACCTATACCTTCCTCAGTGAAAGGGACTCAAAACCCCATATTTTCCGCAGAGGAATATATCTGACTAGTAAGAATCTTAAAACCTATGTGTTGATATGTCTCCATAAGGGAATCAAGTGAGTCTAGACTGCCATAAACATGGCAGCAAGAATCAGCTCAAACCCACTATAAAACGGAATTTCAAAAACAAAACAAAAAAACAGGGACATTCTCTCCAATTCCTTCAGCATCTCTGATGCAACGTGGAATGACCTTGTCTACAATGACAGCTGGATGTGGCATAAGGCTGGACTCTTGGGACTGAGAGAATTGGTGAGATTGGTTGAGCAAATGCAGACCCTTTAAAGCAATAATGCATGGCACCCATTCCATGGGTCCCAACTCTCCAGGTTGAAGGGAATATTACTACAGCTATAACATGTACAGGAAACCTAGAGAATGGACACACTGTGAATACGAAAAGTTTCTAAAACTCAACGAATAGACCCTATCCTGTTGCTCCAGTTTGACTTTGCAACTGCTTTACTATCAATCTCCCAACTTGGAGAGACAGCCCCTTTACCCTCCTGGTTCTCAGATGTTGCCAATTTGGCAGAGGATGAAAGGGAAGAGGGAGAACCAATGAGAGAGTAGATGTTAGGCATTTGGACGGACATATGTCACACTAATTTCCCGGCAGGAAGAAGAATTAACCAAAGTTGCAACCACCCACAGGGAACCAATATAGGTCCTGAACCAAAATATTGCATTTGCATTCAGCTCACAAAAAAACGAGTTGAAAATGGACCTCAGTGGCAGAGCAATTCACAAACTGGCAGAGTAATAAAGGTCAACTATAGTCCAGAAATCTGTTGAGAGAAGGCACCGAATCGCACATGAAAGTGAGGCCGAATAGCAGGAAACAGATTTCAAGAGGTATGTTGGAATCGTCTGTAAAGCACAGGAAGAGGGGCACAACTTCGACAATGATGAACTTGGCCAAAAAGGGCCTAGGCATTTTCTCCTGAATATATGCAGGAGAAAACGCATACACCCTTTTTGGCCAAGCAAGCAAGCAGGCAATGCAAATCTGCACTACAAAGAAGTATCACTTCCCACCAGTCAAAAGGGACATCCACAAAATGTGTAAATACCAGAAAGGCAAGAGAGTCCCTGGAGAACAGGGAGCCTTGTTATGCTGATGGGCGGGATGTAAATTGCCAACTGCCTCTCTGGAGGAGTGCATTGTGTTCCCTAAAAAAAGTTAACAACAGAGCTAAAAAGCCAAGGGCACTTCCAATCTAGGGAATATACCTCGGGAAAACTGAAAATCAATAAGACAGAGCCACCCCCAAATTTAGGGCTGCACTGCTTACAAGAACATCAACTTGGGTACACCTTAAATGTCCAAGGAAAGATAAAAATGGTTCAAAATTTGTGGTACTGACGTATGATGGAATATCCCTCAGCCATGAAATCAATGTCATAAGACAAGTAGCAGCAAAATGAGTGGATTCAGATACGATGATTCTAAGTGAAATAAGTCACACAGAAAATTAAACTTATCATAAGATATCACTTATGAAGATCCTGTAAACATGGCTACACATGAACTGAGTTAGGAAAGAGAAGAGAGTTTGACATTTAGAAAACATACTTATGCCTGCTTAAGGGGGAAGGAGAGGTGGGGTGATACATTAAAGCAGATTTTGACATTAGTTCAGGTACTGTTCCAAAAACCAAATATGGAATAGCCAAGAACTACACCTTCCACAGTGAAAGAGACTCAACTCCCCATATTCCAATCAGAGGTATATATCTTACTAGAAAGAATCTTCAAACCTATGTATTGATATGTCCCCGTAATGGAATCAAGTGTGTCTAGACTGGCATAAACATGGCAGTGAGAATCAGCTCAAACCCACTATAAAATGGAATTTCAAAAACAAAACAAAAAACAGGGAAATTCTTTTCAATTCCTTCATGGTTTCTGATGAAACCTGGAATGACCTTACCTACAACGACAGCTGGATGTGGCATAAGGCTGGACACATGGGACTGAGAGGATTGTTTAGATTGGGTGAGCACATGCAGACCCTTTAAAGCAATAATGCATGGCACCCATTCCATGGGTCCCAACTCTTCAGGGTGAAGGGAATATTACTACAGCTATAACATGTATGGGAAATCTAGAGAATGGACACACTGTGAATAGGAAAGGTCTCTAAAACTCAACAAATAGTCCCTCTCCTGGTGCTCGGGTTTGACTCTGCAACTGCTTTACTATCAATCTCCCAACTTGGAGAGACAGACCCTTTAACCTCCTGTTTCACACAGGTTGCCAATTTGGCACAGGATGAAATGGAAGAGTGAGAACCAATGAGAGAGTAGCTGTTAGGCATTTGGACGGGCACATGTCACTCTTGTTTCCCGGGAGGAAGAAGAATTAACCAAAGTCTCAGACACCCACCGGATACCAGTATAGTTCCTTAACCAAAATATTGCACTTGCGTTCAGCTCACAAAAACGAGTAAAATAATGGAGCTCTGGGGCACAGCAATTCACAAACAGGCAGAGTAATAACGGACAACTATCGTACAAAAATCTGTTGAGGGAAGGCATCGAGGCGGACTTGAAAGCGAGGCAGAATAGCAGGAAACAGATTTCAAAAGGTACGTTGGAATCGTCTGTAAAGCACAGGAAGAGGGGCACAACTTCGACAATGATGCACTTGGCCAAAAAGGGCGTATGCATTTTCTCCTGAATATATGCAGGAGAAAACGCATACGCCCATCTTGGCCAAGCAAGCAAGCGGGCAATGCAAATCTGCACTACAAAGAAGTATCACTTCCCACCGGACAAAAGGGACATACACAAAATATGTAAAAACCAGAAAGGCAAGACAGGGCCTGCAGAACAGGGAACCTTGTTATGCTTATGGGTGGGATGTAAACTGCCAACTGCCTCACTGGAGGAGTGTATTGTGTTCCCTAAAACAAGTAAACAACAAAGCTACAGAGCCAAGGGTACTTCCAGCCTAGGGAATATACCTTGGGAAAACTGAAAATCAATAAGACAGAGCCACCCCCAAATTTAGGGCTGCACTGCTAACAACGACCTCAACTAGGGTACACCTTAAATATCCCAGGAAATATAAAAATGGTTCAAAATATTGTGGTACTTAGGTACGATGGAATATCCCTCAGCCATGAAATCCATGTCATAAGACCAGTAGCAGCAAAATGAGTGGATTCAGGTATGATGATTCTAAGTGCAATAAGTCACACAGAAAAAGAAGCTTATCATAAGATATCACTTATGAAGATCCTGTAAACATGGCTACACATGAACTGAGTGAGGAAAGAGAACAGAGTCTCACATTTAGAAAACACTCTTATGCCTGCTTAAGGGGGAAGGAGAGGTGGGGTGATGCATAAAATCAGAGATATATATAAGCACATGTACCGTTCCCAAAACTAACTATGGAAGAGACAAGACTTACCTATACCTTCCTCAGTTAAAGGGACTGAAAACGCCATATTTCCCACAGAGGAATATATCTGCCTAGTAAGAATCTTAAAACCTATGTATTGATATGTCTCTGTAAGGGAATCAAGTGTGTCTAGACTGGCATAAACATGGCAGCGAGAATCAGCTCAAACCCACTATAAAAAGGAATTTCAAAAACAAAACAAAAAAACAGGGATATTCTTTACAATTCCTTCAGGGTCTCTGATGAAACCTGGAATGACCCTATGTACATTGACAGCTGGATGTGGCATAAGGCTGGACACTTGGGACTGAGAGGATTGGTGAGATTGGGTGAGCAAATGCAGACCCTTTAAAGCAATAATGCATGGCACCCATTCCATGGGTCACAACTCTCCAGGTTGAAGGGAATATTACTAGAGTTATAACATGTACGGGAAACCTAGAGAATGGACACACTGTGAATACGAAAAGTTTCTAAATCTCAACGAATAGTCCCTCTCCTGGTGCTCCAGTTTGACTTTCCAACTGCTTTACTATCAATCTCACGACTTGGAGGGACAGCCCCTTTAACCTCCTGGTTCTCACAGGTTGCCAATTTGGCAGAGGATGAAAGGGAAGAAGGAGAGCCAATGAGAGAGTAGCTGTTAGGCATTTGGACGGACACATGACTCTCTAATTGCCCGGCAGGAAGAAGAATTATCCAAAGTCTCAGCCACTCACTGGGAAACAGTATAGTTCCTGAACCAAAACTTTGGACTTGCATTCAGCTCACAAAAAACGAGTTGAAAAATGGAGCTCAGGGGCAGAGCAATTCACAAACTGGCAGAGTAATAAAGGCCAACTATCGTCCAGAAATCTGTTGAGGGAAGGCAACGAAGCGGACTTGAAAGTCAGGCCGAATAGCAGGAAACAGATTTCAAGAGGTATGTTGAAATCGTCTGTAAAGCACAGGAAGAGGGGCACAACTTCGACAATGATGCACTTGGCCAAAAAGGGCGTATGCATTTTCTCCTGAATATATGCAGGAGAAAACGCATACGCCCTTTTTGGCCAAGCAAGCAAGTGGGCAATGCAAATCTGCACTACAAAGAAGTATCACTTCCCACCGGTCAAAAGGGACATCCACAAAATGGGTAAAAAACAGAAAGGCAAGACAGGCCTTGGAGAACAGGGAGCCTTGTTATGCTGATGGGCGGGATGTAAGTTGTCAACTGCCTCTCTGGAGGAGTGCATTGTGTTCCCTAAAACAAGTAAACAACAGAGCTACAGAGCCAAGAGCACTTCCAGTCTATGGAATATACCTTGGGAAAAATGAAAATCAATAAGACATAGCCACCCAAATATTTAGGCCTGCACTGCTTACAAGAACGTCAACTTGGGTACACCTTAAATATCCCAGGAAATATAAAAATGGTTCAAAAAATCGTGGTACTTACATACGATGGATTATCCCTCAGACATGAAATCAATGTCATAAGACCAGTAGCAGCAAAATGAGTGGATTCAGGTACGATGATTCTAAGTGAAATAAGTCACACAGAAAAAGAAGCTTATCATAAGATATCACTTATGAAGATCCTGTAAACATGGCTACACATGAACTGAGTGAGGAAAGAGAACAGAATCTCACATTTAGAAAACACTCTTATGCCTGCTTAAGGGGGAAGGAGAGGTCGGGTGATGCATAAAACCAGAGCTTGATATAAGCACAGCTACTGTTTCAAAAACCAACTATGGAATAGGGAAGACTAACACCTTCCTCAGGGAAAGGGATTCAAAATCCCATATTTCCCGCAGAGGAATATATGTGACTAGTAAGAATCTTAAAATCTATGTATTGATATGTCTCCATAAGGGAATCAAGTGTTTCTAGACTGGCATAATCAAGGTAGTGAGAATCAGCTCAAACCCACTATAAAACGGAATTTCAAAAACAAAACAAAAAAACAGGGAAATTCTTTACAATTCCTTCAGGGTCTCTGATGAAACTTGCAATGACACTATCTACAACTACAGCTGGATGTGGCATAAGGCTGGACACATGGGACTGAGAGGATTGGTGAGATTGGGTGAGCAAATCCAGACCCTTTAAAGCAATAATGCATGGCACCCATTCCATGGTTCCCAACTCTCCAGGTTGAAGGGAATATTACTATAGCTATAACATGTATGGGAAACCTAGAGAATGGACACACTGTGAATATGAAAGGTTTCTAAAAATCAACAAATAGTCCCTCTCCATGTGCTACAGTTTGATTTTCCAACTGCTTTACTATCAAGCTCCCAACATGGAGAGACTGCCCCTTTAACCTCCTGGATCGCACATGTTGCCAATTTGGCAAAGGATGAAAGGGAAGTGGGAGAACCAATGAGAGAGTAGCTGTTATGCATTTGGACGGGCACATGTCACTCTTATTTCCCAGGAGGAAGAAGTATTAACCAAAGTCTCAGCCACCCACCGAAAACCAGTATAGGTTCTGAACCAAAATATTGGACTTGTGTTCAGCTCACAAAAAACGAGTTAAAAAATGGAGCTCAGGGGCACAGCAATTCACAAACTGGCAGAGTAATAAAGGGCAACTATCGTCCAAAAATCTGTTGAGGGATGGCAACGATGCGGACTTGAAAGCGAGGCAGAATAGCAGGAAACTGATTTCAAGAGGTACGTTGGAATTGCCTTTAAAGCACATGAAGAGGGGCACAACTTCGACTATGATGCACTTGGCCAAAAAGAGCGTATGCGTTCAGGAGAAAACTCAACGCCCTTTTTGGAAAAGCAAGCAAGCGGGCTATGCAAATCTGCACTACAAAGTAGTTTCACTTCCGACCGGACAAAAGGGACATCCGCAAAATGTCTAAAAATCAGAAAGGCAAGACAGGCCCTGGAGAACCGGGAGCCTTTTTATGCTGATGGGCGGGATGTAAATTGCCAACTGCCACTCTGGATGAGTGCATTGTGTTCCATAAAACAAGTAAACTACAGAGCTACAGAGCCAAAGGCACTTCCAGTCTAGGGAATATACCTTTGGAAAACTGTAAATCAGTACGACAGAGCCACCCCATAATTAGGGCTGCACTGCTAACAAGAACCTCAACTTGGGTACACCTTAAGTATCCCACTGAAGATAAATATGGTTCAAAAAGTTGAGGTAATTTTGTACGATGGAATATCCCTCAGCCATGAAATCAATGTCATAAGACCTGTAGCAGCAAAATGAGTGTAATCAGGTACGATGATTCTAAGTGAAATTAGTCACACAGAAAAAGAAACTTATCATAAGATATCACTTATGAAGGTCCTGTAAACATGGCTACACATGAACCGAGTTAGGAAAGATTACAGAGTAACTAATCTTATCATAAGGTATCACTTATAGCGGGAATGTACACATGACTACACATGAACTGAATGACAAACACAACAGATTCTCACATTTAGAAAACATCTTCTGCCTGCTTAATGGGAAAGCCGATGTGGGGTGATGCATAAAACCACAGTTTTAAATTAGCACAGATACCGTTATATAAACCATGTATCTAATAGACAACACCTACTCCCGGCACAATGAACTGGACTCAACACCCCCTATTCATTGCAGAGGAATATGTCTGACTCTAAGTATTTTAAAACATATGTATTCTCATGTCTCCATAAAGGAATCATGTGAGTGTATAAATGCATGAACACAGCACTGAAATTTAGTTAAACCCACTTATAAAAATAAATTTTAAAAGCAAAATGCAAAAACAGATAGAAAGTTTTAAAAACAACGTTCAGGGCCTGTGATGCAAGCTAGACTGACCACCTTTACACCCACAGCTGGATGAGACATAAGACTGGACACTTGGTGCTGACAAGATTGCTGAGGTTGTGTGAACAAAAGAACACCACTTAGAGCAATACTGTGTGCTATCCATTCTAGTGGTCCCAACTCTCCAGGTTTAAGGGAATCTTCCTCCAGTTAAAACATGCATGGGGGGCTTCCCTGGTGGCGCAGTGGTTGAGAGTCCGTCTGGCGATGCAGGGGACACGGGTTCGTGCCCCGGTCCGGGAAGATCCCACATGCCGCGGAGTGGCCGGGCCCGTGAGCCATGGTCGCTGAGCCTGTACATCTGGAGCCTGTGCTCCACAACGGGAGAGGCCCACGTACAGAAAAAAAAAAAAAAAAAAAAAAAACATGCATGGGAAACCAAGTGGATGGTACACTGTGTAATTGGGAAAGTTTTCTAAAAGGTACCTCATTTTTCCTTTTGTCGTGCTCGGCTTCGCCATTCCAGCTGCATTACTCAAAATCTCCCCACTTGGAGTGTCAGCGCCTTTACCCTCCCGTTATGCCCAGTTTGCAAACTGTGCAGAGGATGAACAGGAAGAGGGGAAATAAATGAGAGATTAGCTGTAGGTGTTTGGATGGGCACATGTCACTCTAGTTTCCCATCAGGAAGAAGAATTAACCAAAGGCTCAGCCTGAAGCCCCGGAACCAGACTAGGGCCTAAAGCCATCCTGCGGTATTGCAGCCAGCTCACAAAGAGGCGAGTTGAAAAATGGAAATCAGGGGCACAGCAATTCACAAACTTGCAGAGTTATAAAGGACAACTATCATCCAGAAATATATTGAGGAAAGGCAGTGAAGAGGATTTGAATGCAAGGCAGAATAGAAGGAAACAGATTTCAAGAGGAAGACTGGAGTCGTCTTTAAAGCACATGAAAAGCGACAGAATTTCGACAATGTTGCCCTTGGCTGAAAAGGGATTATGTGTATTTTATTGAATATATTCGGGAAAAAATGCATATGCCCTTTTTGGCCAAGCAAGCCCTCAGGCATTGCAAATCCACACTACATAGAAGTGTCCCTTACTTCCAGTCAAAAGGGCCATCCACAAATAGTGTAAAAACCACAAATGCAGGACAGGCCATGGAGAAAAGGGAGCCTGGTTACGCCGATGGACAGGATGTAAATTGCCAACAGACTCTCTGGAGAACTGTATGTTGTTTTCTAAAACAGAGCTACAGAGCATAGCACACTTCCACTCATGAGCGTGTATTTTGAGAAAACTAAAAATCCACAACACACAGACAGCCCAAAGTTTAGGGCTGCTCTGTTTACAAGAACCTCGACTTCAGTACACTTTATATATCCCAGGAAAGGAAAAAAAAATGGATATAGATGTTGTGGTACTTATATACAATGGAATGTCACTCAGACATAAAATCAATGTCATAAGGCCAATAGCAGCATAATGAGTGGCTTTAGGTACGATGATGCTAAGTGAAATGAGCCACAAAGAAAAAGAAACTTATTGTAATATATCACTTATAGAGGAAATGTAAACATGGCTACACATGAACTGAATTTCAAAAGAGAACAGAGTTACACATTTAGAAAACACACTTATGCCTCCCTAAGGGGAAAGGTGACATGGGGTGATGTGTAAAAGCAGAGTTTGAAATTAGCACAGATCCCATTCCATATACCAAATATGTAATAGACAAGACCTACTCCTTTCTCAATAAACTGGACACAAAACAACCTATTCACTGAAGAGGAATATATCTGAATGGTAATAACCTTGAAACTTATGTATTTATATATCTCCATAATGGAATCAAGTGTATGTAGATTGGCATAAACACAGATCAATGGAACAGGACAGAAAGCCCAGAGATAAACCTACATACCTATGGCTATCTCATCTATGACAAAAAAGCTAAGGATATACAATGGAGAAAAGACAGTCTCTTCAGTAATTGGTGCTGGAAAAACTGGACCCTTACACATAAAGGAATGAAATTAGAACACTCCATAACACCATACACAAAAATAAACTCTAAATTGATTAGAGATCTAAATATAAGACCAGACACTATAAAACTCTTAGAGGAAACCATAGGCAGAACACTCTATGACATAAATCACAGCAAGGTCCTTTTGGACCCACCTCCTAGAGAAATGGAAATAAAAACAGAAATCAACAAATGGGACCTAATGAAACTTAAAAGCTTTTACACAGTACAGGAAAACATAAACAAGATGCAAAAACAACCCTCAGAATGGGAGAAAATATTTTCAAATGAAGCAATTGACAAAGGATTAATCTCCAAATTTTACAAGCACAGCATGTAGCTCAATATCAAAAAAACAAACAACCCAATCCAAAAACGGGCAGAAGACCTAATAGACATTTCTCCAAAGAAGATATACAGATTACCAAGAAACACATGAAAGGATGCTGAACATCACTAATCATTAGAGAAATGCAAATCAAAACAACCGTGAGGTATCACCTCACAGCAATCAGAGTGGCACTCATCAAAAATATCTACAAATCAATAAATGCTGGAGAGGCCTTTATTGTAGGAAAGGGAACACACTTGCACTGTGGGTGAGAATATAAATTGATAAGGGCACTAGGGAGAACAGTACAGAGGTTCCTTTAAATAACTAACAATAGAAGTAACATAGGACACAACAATCCAACTACTGGGCATTTGCCTTGCAAAAACCATAATTCAAAAAGAGTTATGTACAAAAATATTCATTGCAGCTCTATTTGCATTAGCCAGGACATGGAAGCAACCTAAGTGTCCATCGACAGATGAATGGATAAAGAACATCTGGCACATATATACAATCAAATATTACTCAACCATAAAAAGAAGCAAAACTGAGTTATTTGTACTGAGGTGGATGGACTTAGAATCTGTCCTACACAGTGAAGTAAGTCAGAAAGGGAAAAACAAATACTGCATGTTAACAGAGATATATGGAATCTAATGAAGAAAAAAAAAAGATTTTGAAGAACCTAGTGGCAGGACAGGATTAAGGACACAGACATAGAGAAAGGACTTGAGGACACTGGAAGGGGGATGGGTAAGCTGGGACGAAGTGAGAGAGTGACATGGACATAAATACATTACCAAATGTAACACCGATAGCTACTGAGAATCAGCCACATAGAACAGGGAGATCAGCTCGGTGCTTTGTGACCACATAAAGGGGTGGGATATGGAGTGTGGGAGGGAGATGCAAGATGGAGGGGATCTGGTGATATTTGTATATGTATAGCTGATTCACTTTGTTATACAGCAGAAACGAACACTCCATGGTAAAGCAATTATACTCCAATAAACGTGTAAAAGGAAAAAAAAATAAGAAAGCCCAAGGATAAACCTACACACCTATGGTCAACTAATCTATGGCAAAGGAGGCAAGACTATACAATGGAGATAAGACAGTCTCTGCAATCATTGGTGCTGGGAAATATGGAGAGCTACATGTAAAAGAATGAAATTAGAACACTCCCCAACACCATACATAAAAATATATTCAAAATGGATTAGAGACCTTAATGTAAGACCGGACAGTATAAAACTCTGACAGGAAAACTTACGAAGGATACTCTGACGTAAATCACAGAAAAATCTTTTTTGATCCACCTCCTATAGCAATGAAATTAAAAATAAATCTAAACAGATGGGACCTAATGAAACGTAAAAGCTTTTGCAAAGCAAAGGAAACTACAAACAAGACGAAAAGACAACACTCAGAATGGCAGAAAATATTTGCAAATGAATCAATGGACAAATGATTAATCTCCAATATATATAAACAGCTCATGCAGCTCAATATTAATAAAACAAACAACCCAATACAAAAATGGAAGATCTAAATAGACATTTCTTCCAAGAAGACATAGAGATGGCCAGTACGCACATGAAAATCTGCTGAACATCACTAATTATTAGAGAAATGGAAATCGAAACTACAATGAGGTATCACGTCACACCTGTTAGAATGGGCATCATCAGAAAATCTACAAACAACAAATGCTGGAGAGGGTGTGGAGTAAAGGAACCTTCTTCCACTATTGTTGGGAATGTAAATCGATACAGTCTCTATGGAGAACAGTATGGAGGTTCCTTAAAAAACTAAAAATAGAATTACCATATAATCCAGCAATCCCACTACTGGGCATATACCCAGAGAAAACCATAAATCAAAAAGACACATTCACCACAATGTTCATTGCAGCACTATTTACAATAGACAGGTAATGAAAGCAACCTAAGTGCCCACAGACAGACGAATGGATAAAGACGTGGTACATATATACAACGGAATATTACTCAGCAATACATAGGAATGAAATTGGGTCATTTGTAGAGACCTTCATGGATCTAGAGACTGTCATACAGAGTGAAGTAAGTCAGAAAGAGAAAAACAAATATTGTATATTAATGCATATATGTGGAACCTAGAAAAATGGTACAGATGAACCAGTTTGCAGGGCAGAGATAGAGACAGATGTAGAGAACAAACATGGACACCAAGGAGGGAACGTCATGTGAGGGTGGTGGTGGGATGAATTGGGAGACTGGGATTCACATGTGCACACTTATATGTATAAAATACATATCCAATAAGAACCTGCTACATAAAAGAAATAAATTTAAAAAAAATTAAAAATAAATAAATAACATTTAATAAAATAAAACAGAAAAAAATGTTTTTCCCTTCACATAGACGTCTTAATATTAATGCATTATTTCCATGTTTATATCTCCAAATTAAAAAAAAAGAGGAATAAATAAAATCTAACTTGAACCAAAAAGAAAAAAAGGAAAATAAAACACAACTCACCAGTTATACAGAGGAAAATCGTATCAGGGCACTTGCTCCAGTGGTAAAAAATTCTTATATTTGTCAGAGGTGGGAAATCGTCTCCCATGCACTCAGCAGCGCTGCCCCCTACAAGGAGCATCCTCATTGCAAAGCTGGGGGAATGTGTCGAGGCGTCTGTGAGTAAATGTGAGCTGAGCACCAGTCCTGCTGCAGCTGAACTCTTCCCACCCTTTCCAGGTAAAACACCTGAATATGTACAAGCACTTGCAAGCCTAGAGTAAGGGCTGTGGAGCCACACTAGCGAGAGCACGCAGGCCGACTTGGTGCCTGCAGGCCAGCCAGGATGGTCCTGGCCCCAGATGGTCTTCTGGAATCTTTCCATTTACCTGCCTGAGATACGCCTCCTGCCACGGCACCCACTGCTTTTTTACTTCCTCACCTCTGCCTGGGGATAATTTCCAGTGGCAGGTATGGGGACACATCCTCTTCTTTAGCAGGTGGCAGCCTGGCAACTCCTGCAAAATGTCCAGCAGAGCCCCACTCACACTGGGCCACCCACAAAGCCATGGCCACTCCCTCCCTCCCACCACCCCAGCCCCGACACTGCTGTTGGGGCAGAGAATATGGCGTCAGGCACAGCTACAGGTGCTCTTCCTGACTGGAGAGGTGTTTATATTGACCTCAACCCAGGCACACCTGTGGGGGGGGGCTGGCAGGCAGTGTCAGGCTGCCCAAATCAGCCAATCCTCACCCCTCAGGGGCTCACAGTTGCAGAAAATGAACCTTGCTAAACGGGTCAGTCCCAAGGAACAGGTGTGGGCTCTTGAGAGTCAGGCTAGACAAGGGGCTGCAGCTGCGGCTTGTTTTCTTATCATTTTATCTGGTCCATGAGTGGAAAACAACTTCAAGAAGACCCTATGCTAATGAGAGGAACCCAGGAGTCATGGAGAGGAGTGATGGTGGGTGGAGACAGAGGCCTGGTGCCCTGGCTGCAGTGGAAGTGTCTGGAAGACCAGGCAGAGAGAGGCTGCGCAGAGTGATAGCCAGGGTCACAGACCTGTCAGAGCTGCTGTTTGTTAGTTCAAGTCCTGCTCTGAGGTGTTCAGTGTCAGCTGTGAGCGACAGGTGAGCTGGGGGTTCTCTGCAAGGTGGGCTATGTGCACAGTTCCTGTGTGTCCAGCCCTGCTGGGGTACCTGCCCAGGGGAGTTCCATATCCTGGGAAGGGCCTGACTATGAGAGCCCCATGGGCTGCTATGTAGCTGCACAGGTGAGCTCCATACCCTGGGAGGGACTTGACCATGAGAGCCCCGTGGGCTGTGGGGTGCGGGATGCAGCCCAGGTGAGCTCCATATCCTGGGATTGGCCTGACCACGAGAGCCCCATGGGCTGCTGGAGACCTGGTAAAGGATATCAGGACAGTCAGTGAAGCCACCGAGGATATACATCCAGTAGCTCCTATTTCCTACACCCTGCTCCTCATTCAACCATCCACCAGGCCATGGCATTCTGTATTACACTTCATTGATGCCTTCTTCTGTATTCCATTCATCTCAGAGTCACAAGAATTTTTGGCTTGTGAGTGGCAGGACACAACATGCAACACAAGCAATAATGCTGGGCCGTCCTGCCCCAATGGTTCAAAAATCCCCACACCATCATTGGGGAAATGTCCTCTAAAGACCTAAAAGTTCTACCTCTGTAAAAGGGAACCCTCCTTCAATATGCAAATGACATTCTGATCGCCAGGCCTACTAAAGACGCCTCTGAACTACCTAGCCAAGAAAGGATAGAAGGTGTCCAAGAAAAAGGCTCAAATATCCCAGGCCCAGGTGACATGCCTGGGCTTCAGTCTCACAGATATTCGGAGAAACATATCCCAGGATAGGGAAGAAGCCATTTGCAGCCTTACCTCTTCTAAAACTAGAAGACAGCTTAGGGGTTCCTGGGGAGGCCAAGGTTTTCTGCATCTGGATCCCTAACTACAGTCTAATAGCTGGGCCTCTATATGAAACACTGACAAGAAAAGATGATGATCCTTTTGAATAGAATCCAGAAGCAGCCTTCAAGAATGGAAAGAACAGTCAATTCAGACCCTTGCCCAGGAACTCACTAATTTAGCTAAGCCGTTTGACCTTTACATACCCGGTCAAAGGTTAATCGCCCTTGGAGCCTTAGTGCAAAAACTGGGACCACTTGAAATGGAGCAACACAAGAATGCCCTTCAGGTATGATAAACTATGGTTACCAAGGGCTTTGCCCACCGACTCATCAGGCCAGGATATTGGGGTATCTAAAAAGCTGGAAATCAGCAGCCCACATGGCCAGCTCCCTCCTAATGGAAAAGGAGCCCACGTGGTGATCCTAACCACCCATCATGTCCTGAAGTTGCAGGGCTCGCTCTGCGGACACACTGACCTCGAGTGAGGAGGCCCTCCAACTCCAACCTCTAGAGAGACAAACGGGGGCAATGGGCCCCCAAGATTACTCATGTTACCATCACTTGACCTGGAGTTTCTCTCAGAAAACAAGAAGACTGTGCCCCGAAAGAGCAGACTAGTGCTTGCAGGACTTACTGCACCCAGAGGGGAGCTAATAAGCTTGGCTGGGGAAATGTATATCACGCTTTCACAATAGAAAACCCTACAGACACTGCAGTGATGGTGGCCAATATGACCGGCTGGACTGCTGGCTACTTCTAAAAGCCATTGACTCAGTGGACGTCATGGTCCTGGATCACCACTGACCCTGGACTGTCTGGGAGTTGCACGGGCAGGGCTCTGACACATGGTGCTGTTTGTACATTAATTCAGGGACCTAATTAAAGAAAGCACAGACTACTGGTCAGAGCATCTAGGCTGGCAAAACCCATCAGCCTAAGGTCGCCGAACAAATGTGGGGTGGGGTGAAACCTGCCACCTCAACATCTATGCGCATCTCTTTCCTGGACACTTAAAGGTCATTAGAATCTATAACACTTCCAATGCTGGTGCTCAGGCGGACGGGAAGTGAGGCAGGAGGCCTTGGGACAATCAACCTCACCTGGAGGCTGGTGGGGAGACGTTTTTCCCCTCCCCCCAGGTATCAGGGCTGACACCACAGCATGAAGCAGTTACAAAAGAGGTGTCTGCACCCTCAACACCCCAAGAATGAGGAACGGAACAAACAGCAGAGGAGGTGTTCGTCTCTGGCAACATTCATTAAAAATTCCTGGGAGATAAAAAGAGAATCTGAGCAATAAAATAAAGTCTAACATGTTTTTCCTTTGTGCTTTGTCTAATTCACGTGCGTCTAGGGTTCCGTATGCAGAAGTCCCACACCCGGCACTTCAGACCTGATTTCTTAGTGCAGAATGGCTGGGTCGACACCTCAGATAGCGGGGTCCCATGCAGACTCCGAGGCTCAGTGCCTGAGCTGCAGCCAACCCAGCCCTCGAGAGCTCCATCCCCTCCCTCCCACTGACGCTGCTGGGATCCCTACACAGCAGTCCAGCCCAGAGCCCATGGGGGTGGGCACGCTCTCACCTCTCCATTCTGTTTTCAAAATAATGTTTCCTTTGCTTCTGAACCAAACTCAGTCTTGATCTGTTGGCTCCAATGACACTGGGCATGGGGACTCCTTTAGGGGTCCACTCTGGAGAATCAGTAACAGAAATTGAGAACCTTGTCACTTCAAATAACAGATGTGTGAGCCAAACTGTAGTTAACATAGAGCAGTGTATAATGCTCGGGTAAAATAAGATGTTTCTAAGACGTACATTTGATATTTCCATCACTTTACTATAAGCAAGTTCAGTGAAGACGTGTGTCTTATTTGTCAGGTCAACATTAGAGAAATGAAGTGATTTATTTCCATGGTTGTACATCGAATACTCTTGGCTGAAGCTTCAATCTTGTTTTGAATGCTTTTCCATTGAAAAGGATACCTCTCTTTCAGCTCCCCCATTTCTGAGAAGTATAAAATCTTATAATTTATTATTACCAAAGGGGAAAGGTAGGAGAAGGGATAAATTAACAGTGTGGGATTAACACATACACACTGCTATGTATGAAATAGATCATAAACAAGGAACTACTGTATAGCACAGGGAACTACACTGAATATTTTGCAATAACCTATAAGGGGAAATAATCTGAAAAAGAATCGATATTTTTATTGACATCATCTATCAATGACAAATAAAATGTAACCTAAGCAAGGCCGATGGTGAACGCTTCTGAACCTGAAGATTTCAGTCATCTAAAATTTGGGCTCTGCCTATTTCCCAAGGCTCTTAATGGACATACGTGTAGCCGTAGCTTAAAAATTCACCAGTTTGGGTACGGGGAGGCACTGATTTGGAAAAATCCCTGGTGTTCTCCTTCCATGCACGGGACCCTTCCTACAGCTAAAACATGCCTGTCACACCTAGAGGATGGTACACCGTTTGATCGGAAAGAGTTTGGAAAAGGCACCTCATTTCCTCATCGCCTGGTGCTCGGGTTCACCCCTCCAGCATCTTTCCTAACAATCTCCTCACTTGGGGATATCAGCACCGTCAACATCCTGTTGCACACAGTTTGGAATTTGTCCAGAGGATGAAGCGGAAGGATGAGAAAAATTTAGAGACAAGTCTTAGGTGTTCGGACAGGCACATGCCACTCTAATTTCCAATCCGGAAGACAAATTCATCAAAGGCTAGAATTGCCCATGGAAACAGAATATGTCTAGTGGAAATCCCGCTGTTTTGTGTCCAGTTTCCAAAAACACAAGTTGAAAAATGGAACTCAGGGGCACTAAAATTCATGAAACTGCAGAGTTGAAAATATCTATCATCAAAAAATGTCTTGAGGTAAGTCACAGAAAAGGAGTTGTATGCAAGGGAGAGTGGCAGGAAACAGATTTGAAGAGGTAGAAAGGACTCCCCATTAAAGCACAAGAAAATGGGCTGAACATCGCCAATGATGCAGTTGGCCCAAAAGGGCGTATGCATTTTTTTCTGAATATATTCAAGTAAAGGCCATACACACTTTTTATCCAACCAAACATGTGGGCACTGGAAATCAATACTACAAAATGTATCACTTCACATCAGTCAGAAGGGCCATGCACATAAAGTGTAAACACCAGAAATGCAGGACAGGGCGAGGAGAAAAGGGAGCCCTGTGAGGCTGATAGTGGAAATGTAATTTGCCAACGGCCACTCTGGAGAAGTGTATTGTGTTTGCTAAAACATCTAAAAGATGAGCTACAGAGCATAGGGCACTTGCACTCATGGGCGTATACCTTGGGAAAACCAGAAATGGACAGAAAACAGGCACACCAACGTTTACCACCTCTCTGTTAAAAAGGGCCTCCACATGGATATAACCTAAATGTCCCTGGAAAGATAAAATGGATAAAAGAGATGGGGTGCTTATGTAGAGTGGAATATTACTCATCCAGAAATCAATGAAATAAGGCCAGTTGGAACAACTCTGGAGGAGTTACATACGATCATTCTAGGTAACATATGTCAGAAAGAAAGAGACACATATCATAAGATGTCACTTAAAGGTGGAATCAAAAATGGCTACACATGAAATAAACTACAAAACAGAAACATAGTCAAATATGTAGAAAATAGACATAAGGCTGCTAAATGGGAAAGGTGGGGAATGGTGAGGTATTATCCAGGAGGTTGAAATTAGCAAAGATACCATTCCAAGTACCAAACTGAATAACTGACAAGGCCTACACGGTACCTCAAAGAACTGCACTCAGCCCACTCAAGTCACTGGACAATAATACATATTACTCGTAAGCATCTGAAAAAGAATTTATTGTTGTCTCACAGTACATGAATCAAGTGGATGTACAGCAGCAAAAAACAGAGCTTTGAAAATCAGCTGTAACCAATATAAAATAAATTTAAAAATATTTATAAAAACAGTGAGACAGACAAAAATTCTTACAACTTTTGTTGAAGGGCTACGATGTAACATGGATTGAACACATGTAGACCCACAGCAGGATGATATATAAGGCTGGAAGCTATGCACGCTAGGAGATGTTAGAGAGGCTGGGTGAGGAAATGCAGACCTTTTAAAGTAATACTGCCTGGTACCCATTCCATGGGTCCCAAATCGGCAGGTTCAAGGGAATCTTCTGACAGCGAAAACATGCCTGGGAAACCGAGATGAATGTACACCGTGTGCTCAGGAATGGTGTCTAAAATGCACCTCATTTTTGATCTCCTGGTGCTGGGGTTCTCCATTCCAGCCACATTACTAAAAATCTCCCCACTTGGAGAATCAGCACCTTTAACCTCCTGTTTCACACAGTTTGCAATTTGTGCAGAGGATAAATGGGAATGGGGGAACCAATGAGAGATTAGCTGTAGGAGTTTTGACAGGCACATGTCACTCTAATTTCCCATTAGGAAGAAGAATTTACCAAAGGCTCAGCCTGCCTCCTCAGAAGCAGAATAGGGCCAGAAGCAATCCAATGGTTTGGCGGTCAGCTCACAATAAAAGCGAGTTGCAAAATGGAGCTCAGGAGCAGACAATTCAAAGATCTGCAAACATATAAATGATAACCAACGTCCAAAAATATATTCAGGTAAGACAACAAAGAGGATCTGAATGAGAGGCAGAATTTCAGGAAACATATTTCAAAAGGTAGATTGTACTCACATTTAAAGCATATGAAAAGCAGCAGAAGTTCTCAAATGATGCAGTTGGGCAAAAGGGTGTATGCCTTTTTTCGTGAATATCTTCAGGAAAAAAACGCATATAGAGTTTTTGGCCAACCAAGCAAGCGGGAAATGCAAATCCTCACAACAAAGAAGTCTCAATTTCCACTTCTCAGAAAGGCCATCCAAAAAATGTGTACAAACCAGAAATGCAGGAGAGGCCATGGAGAACAGGGAGCCTAGTCACGCTGATGGGTGGGATATAAATATCCAAAAGCCACTCTGAAGAAGTGTATGCTGTTTCCTAAAACATTTAAATACAAAGTCCCCGAGCAAAGGGGACTTCAACTCATGGACATATAACTTGGGAAGACTAAATATCGACAAGACACAGGCTCCCCAAAGTTTAGGGCTGCTCTGCATACAAGAACCTCAACTTTGGTACATCTAAAATATCCCAGGAAAAAGAGAAATGCATAAATAACTTGTGGTAATTTTGTACAATGGAATATAACTCAGACGTGAAATCAATGTCATAAGGTCAGTAGCAGCATAAAGAGTGGATTTAGGTATGATGATTCTAAGTGAAATTAGTCACACAGAAAAATAATCTATTCATAAGATATCACTTACAGAGGGAATGTCAACATCACAACACATGAACTGAATTAAGAAAGAGAACAGAGTCTCACATTTAGAAAACACTCTTATGCCTGTTTAATGGGAAAGGAGAGGTGGGGTGATGCATAAAACCAGAGTTTGATATTAGCACAGGTACCATCCCATAAACCAAATAGAGAATAGACGAGACCTACACCTTCCTCAGTGAACGGGACTCAAAACACCTATTCCCCGCAGAGGAATATATCTGACTAGTAAGAATCTTAAAACCTATGTACTTATATGTCTCCGTAAGGGAATCAAGTATGTCTAGACCGGCATAAACTGGTCAGTGAAAATCAGCTCAACCTCATTATAAAAATGAATTTCAAAAACAAAACAAAAAAACAGCGAAATTCTTACACAATTCCTTCAGGGGTTCTGATGAAACCTGGAATGACCCTATCTGCAAAGACAGCTGGATGAGACATAAGGCTGGACACTTGGGACTGAGAGGACTGGTGAGATTGGGAGAGAAAATGCAGACCCTATAAAGTATCAATGCATGCCACCATAACATGGGTCCCAAATCTCCAGGTAGAAGGGAATATCACTACAGTTAAAACATGTATGGGAAACCTAGAGAATGGACACCCTGTGATGGTGAAAGGTTTCTAAATGTCTCCTAATTTTTCCTCTCCTTGTGCTCCAGTTTGGCATTCAAACTGCTTTACTATCAATCTCCCAACTTAGGAGAGCCAGCCCCTATAACCTCCTGGTTCGCACAGTTTGCTAATTGTGCAGAGGATGAAAGGGAAGAGGGAGAACCAATCAGAGAGTAGATGTAGGCATTTGGACGGGCACATGTCACTCTAAATTCACGTCAGGAAGAAGAATTAACCAAAGCCTCAGCCACCCACAGGGAACCAGTATAGCCACCCCTGGAACCATTATAGATCCTCAAGCAAAATTGTGGATTTGCGGTCAGCTCCCAAAAATGGGATTTGAAAATTGGAGCTCAGGGGAACAGCAATTCACAAAACTGCAGAGTTATAAAGGATAACTCTCTTCCAAAAATCTGTTGAGGGAATGTAACAAATCAGACTTGAAAATGAGGCAGAATTGCACAAAACATATTTCAAGAGGTAAAGTGGAATCGCCTTTAAAGCACAGGAAAAGCATCACAACTTCGACAATGATGCACTTGGCCAAAAACGGCGTATGCCTTTTCTCCTGAATATATTCAGGAGAAAACGCATACGCCCTTTTTGGCCAATCAAGCAAGCGTGCAATGCAAATCCACACTCTAAAGAATTGTCACTTCCCACCGGTCAAAAGGGACATCCGAAAATCTGTAAAAACCAGAAAGGCAAGAGACAGATGAGAAAGGCATGAAGCAATGTGATCCCAAGGGTCATGGAGTATTGTGATGACAAGTGCATGGAGCATTTTGATGACAAGAGTTCCGGATCATTGTGTTGTCAGGGTTCATGGAGCATTGTGATGACAGGTGTCATGGATCATTGTGATGACAGGGGTCATGAAGCATTGTGATGAGAAGGTCATGGAGCATTGGGATGAAAATGTTCATGGAGTATTGTGATGACAGACGTCATGGAGCATTGTGATGACAAGGTACTGGAGCATTGTAATGAGAAGACCTTGGAGCCTTGTGATGACAAGTCTCATGGAACATTCTGTTGAAAAGGGGCATGGAGCATTGTGATTACAGGGGTCTTGGAGCATTGTGATGACAAGGGCATTGAGGATTGGGATGAGAAGGCTATGGAGCATTCTGATGACATGAATCATGGAGCTCTGTGATGACAAGGGCATGGGACATTGTGATGAAAATTGCATGGAGTCTTGTCATGACAGGGTTCAAGGATCATACTGACGACAAGTGTCAGGGAACATTGTGATGACAAGGTTATTGAGCATTGTGATGACAAAGGTCATGGAGCATTGTGATGAGAAGACCATGGATAATTGTGATGATGAGCATCATGGGGCATTGTGATGATAAGTGTTATGGAACATTTTGATCACAAGGATTTGGAGCATTGTGATGACAGAGGTCATGGAGCATTTTGATTTCATTGTGATGACAATAGCATGAAGCATTATGATGATGGGCATGGTGCATTGTGATGCCAGGATTCATGGATCATTGAGATGAGAAGGGGCATGGAGCATTGTGATTACAGGAGTCTTGGCGCATTGTGATGACAATGGCATGGAGCATCGTGAATGAGAAGGCCAAGGAGCATTCTGATCACATGCGTCCTGGAGCGTTGTGATGACAAGGGCATGGAGCATTGTGATTACAGGGTTCTTGGAGCATTGTGATGACAAGGGTCATGGAGCCTTGTGATGAGAAGGCTGTGGAAGATTGTGATGGCAGCGGTCATGGAGCATTGTTATGACAGAGGTAATGGAGCATTGTGATGACAAGGGCATGGAGAATTGGTCTGAAATATTTCATGGATTATTGTGATGAGAGGGGGCAAGGAGAATTGTGATGACAAGGGCATGGAACACTGTTATACATGGGTCATGGAGGATTGTAATGACAAGCGCATGGAGCATTGTGAGAAGAATGGCATCGAGCATTGTGATGAAAAGCATCATGGAGCCTGTGATGACAAGGGCATGGAACAATGTGATGAGAGGTTTCATGGAGCATTGTGATGACAATGGCATGCAGCATTGTGATGCCAAGGGTCATGGAGATTTGTGATGACAAAGGTCATGGAGAATTTTGATGACAAGGGTGTGGTGCATTCTGTTGTGAAGGGCAGGGAGCATTGTGATTACAGGGTCATGGAGCAAATTGATGAAAAGTGTCATGGAACATTTGGATGACAGGGCTTATGGAACATTGTGATGTCAGGGGTCATTGAAGATTTTCATGACAGGGGTTATGGACCATTGTGATGACAGGGGAGTGAGTGTATTGTGATGACTAGTGAGGGAACATTTTGATATCAGTGGTGAGAGAGCATTTTTATAAGACTTGCATGGAGCATTGTGATGACAAGCTTTATGGAGCATTGTGATGAAAAGGTTGTGGAGCATTCTGATGCCAAGTTTTATGGAGGATTGTGATGACAAAGGTAATGAAGTATTGTGATGACAAGGGCTTGGAGCATTGTGATGGCAAGGGTCATGGAGCATAGTGATGACAAGGGAATGGAGCATTGTGGTGACAACGGCCATTGAGAATTTTGATGAAAAGGTCGTGAAGCATTGTGATGACAAAGACATGGAATTTGCTATGACAGGGTTCATGGGTCATTGCAATGAAAAGTGCATGGGGAATTGTGATGACAAGAGCATGTAACATTGTGATGAGAACTGTCTTGGAGCATTGTGATGACAAGGACGTGGAGAATTGTGATGACAAGGGACATGGGGCATTGTGATAACCAGGGCATGGAGCATTGTGATGGCAAGACCGTGGAGCACTGTGATGAGAAGACCATGGATAATTGTGGTGACGAGCATCATAGAGCACTGTAATGACAAGGGGCTTGGAGCAGTTTGATGACACGTGTCATGGAGCATTGTGATGACAGGCGTCACGGATCATTGTGATGACAAGGGTCATGGAGCATTCTGATGTCAAGATTGTGGAGTATTGTGATGACAAAGCATGTAACTCTGTGATGAGAAGTGTCATGGAACAGAGTAATGCCAAGAAAGTGGAGAATTGTGATGACAGAGAACATGGAGCATTGTGATGACTAGGGCATGGAGCATTGTGATGGCAAGACCGTTGAGCATTGTGATGAGAAGACTATGGATAATTGCGATGACAAGCGTCATGGAGCACTGTAATGCCAAGGGGTATGGAGCATTGTGATGACAGTGGACATGGAGCATTGCGATGGCAAGGGTCATGGAGCATTCTGATGACAAGCTTGTGGAGTATTGTGATGACAGTGGCATGGAGCATTGTGATGAAAACGGCATCGGGCATTGTGATGAAAAAGGCATGGAGCCTTTTCGTGACAGGGTTCAAGGAGCATTCTGACGACAAGTGTCAGGGAGCATTGTGAGACAAGTGTATTGAGAATTGTGATGACAAAGGTCATGGAGCATTGTGATGAAAATGGCATGGAGTATTGTGATGACAGGCATCATGGAGCGTTGTGATGACAAGTGTTATGGAACATTGTGATCACAAGCGTTTGGAGCATTGTGATGACAGAGGTCATGGATCATTTTGATTTCAAGGAGCATGGAGCATTGTGATGACAAGGGCATGAAGCAATGTGATCCCAAGTTTCATGGAGGATTGTGATGACAATGGTAATGGGGTATTGTGATGACAAGTGCATAGAGCATTGTAATGACAAGGTCATGTAGCATTTTGCTGACCAAGGCACGGAGCATTGTGATGACAGGTGTCATGGAGCACTGTGATGACAAGCGTCACGGAGCATTGTGAATACAGGGGTCATGGAGCATTGGGATGACAAGGGCATGGATCTTTGTGATGACAAGTGTCATGTAGCATTGGGCTGAAAATGTTCATGGAGTGTTGTGATAACAGGGGTCATGGAGCATTGTGATGACTAGGGAATGCAGCATTGTGATGACAAGAGTCCCGGATCATTTTATTGTCAGGTGTCACGGAGTGTTGTGATGACAGTGGTCATGGAGCATTGGAATGATATTGGTCATGGAGCATTGTGATGAGAAGGTCATGGAGCATTGGGCTGAAAATGTTCATGGAGTATTGTGATGACAGGGGTCATGGAGCATTGTGATGACAGAGGTCATGGAACATTTTGATTTCATTTTGATGACAATAGCCTGAAGCATTATGATGACGGGCATGGTGCATTGTGATGACAGGGTTCATGGAGCATTGAGATGAAAACTGGCATGGAGCATTGTGATTACTGGGGTCTTGGAGCATTGTGATGACAAGGGCATGGAACATTGTGATGAGAAGGCCATGGAACATTCTGATGACATGCGTCATGGAGATTTGTGATGACAAGTGCATGGAGCATTGTGATTCCAGTGGTCTTAGAGCATTGTGATGACAAGTGTCATGGAGCCTTGTGATGACAAGGCCGTGGAATATTTTGATGGCAGGGGTCATGGAGCATTGTTATGACAGAGGTAATGGAGCATTGTGATGAGAAGGGCGTGGAGCATTCAATTAAAAGTTTTATGGAGCATAGCGATGACATATTTGTGGAAAGTTGTGATGAAAAGCACGTTTCACACTGTGATGACAAGGTCATGAGGCATGGTTCTGACAAATACATGGAGCATTGTGATGACAAGGGTCACCGAGCATTGTGATGAAATGTTCATGGAACATTGTTGTTACATTGGTCACAGAGCCTTGTGATGACACGGGCATGGACCATTGTGATGACAAACGTTATGCCGCATTGTGATGACTGGAGTCATGGAGCATTGTGATGACAAAGGCATGCAGCATTGTGATGAGAAGTTCATGGAGTATTTTGAAGACAGGTGTCCGGGAGCATTGTGATGACATATGTCATGTTCCACTGTGATGACAATGGCATGGGGAATTGTGATGCCAAATTTAATGGAGGATTGTGATGACAAATATAATGGAGCATTGTGATGACTAGGGATTGGAGCATTATGATAACAAGGGCCATTGAGAATTTTCATGACAATGTCATGAAGCATTGTGATGACAAGGTCCTGGAGCATTGTGATGAGAAAACCATGGAGCCTTGTGATGACAAGTCTCATGGAGCATACTGATGAAAAAGGGCATGGAGCATTGAGATTATAGGGGTCTTGGAACATTGTGATGACAAGGGCATGGAGCATTTTGAGGAGAAGGACAAGGAGCATTCTGATGACATGGGTCATTGAGATTTGTGATGACAAGGGCATTTAACAATGTGATGATAGCGTTCATAGAGCACTGTGATAACAATGACATGGATCTTTGTGATGACATAAGTAATGGAGCATTTTTATGACTGAAGTCATGGAGCATTGTGATGACAGGTGTCATGGAACATTGTAAAGACTGGGGTGAGGGATTATTGTGATGAATAGTGATGTAACATTGTGATATCAGTGGTGAGAGAGCATTTTGATGAGAAGTTAATGGAGCCTTGTGATGACAAGTTTTAAGGAGCATTTTGATGACAAGATTGTGGAGCACATTGATGACAAGCGCATGGCGCATTGTGATGACAAGGGTCATGGAGCAATGTGCTGAGAAAGGCATAGAGCTTTGTAATGACAAGTGTCAAAGAGCATTGTGATGAAAAGTTCATGGAGCATTGTGGTTAAAATGGTCACAAAGACTGTTGAGGACGAGGGCATGGATCATTGTGATTACAAAGTTCATGAAGCATGGTGATGACTGGAGTCATGGAGCATTGTGATGACAGGGGTCATGAAGAATTGTGATAACAAGGGCATGTAGCATTGTGATGACAAGGACATGGATCATTTGTCTAATAAGTTTCATGGATTATTGTGATGACAGTTGGAATGGCGCATTGTGATGACAAGGGCATGGAGCACTGTGATGACCAGGTCATGCAGTATTGTAAAGACAGGTGTCAGGGAGCATTGTGATGACATATGTAATGGCCCATTGTGATTACAATGGCTTGGAGCATTGTGATGACAATGGTCAGGGAGCATTATGCTGACAAGTGCTTGGATAATTGTGATGACAATTGTCATAGAGCATTCTGATGACAAGCTTGTGGAGTATTTTGATGACAATGGCATGGAGCATTGTAATGAAAATGGCATGGGACATTGTGATGAAAATAGCATGGAGCCTTTTCGTGACAGGTTTCAAGGAGCATTCTGACGACAAGTGTCAAGGAGGATTGTGATGACAAGTGTACTGAGAATTGTGATGACAAAGGTCATGGAGCATTGTGATGAAAAGGGCATGGAGTATTGTGATGACAGGCATCATGGAGCGTTGGGATGACAAGTGTTATGGAACATTGTGATCACAAGTGTTTGGAGCATTGTGATGACGGAGGTCATGGATCATTTTGATTTCAAGGAGCATGGAGCATTTTGATGACAAGGGCATGAAGCAATGTGATCCAAAGGTTCAAGGAGGATTGTAAAGACAATGGTAATGGAGGATTGTGATGACAAGCGCATAGAGCACTCTAATGACAAGGTAATGTAACATTTTGCTGAAAAAGGCATGGAGCATTGTGATGATGGGCATGATGGATTGTGATGACAGTGTTCATGGAGCATTGAGATGAAAAGGGGCATGGAGCATTTTGATTACAGGGGTCTTGGAGCATTGTGATGACAAGGGCATGGATCATTGTGATGAGAAGGCCATGGAACATTCTGATGACATGCGTCATGGAGCTTTGTGATGATAAGGGCATGGAGCATTGTGATTAAAGGGGTCTTGGAGCATTGTGATGACAAGTGTCATGGAGCCATGTGAAGACAAGGCCATGGAACATTGTGAGAGCAGGGGTCATGGAGCACTGTTATGACAGGTGTAATGGAGCATTGTGATGAGAAGGGAATGGAGCATTGTGATGAGAAGGGAACGGAGAATTGTGATTACAAGGTTTATGGAGCATTGCAATGACAGATTTGTACACCATTGTGATGAAAAGTGCGTGGAACATTGTGATGACAAGGGTCTTGGATCATGGTTCTGACAAAGACATGGAGCATTGTGATGACAATGCTCACGGAGCACTGTGATGTAAAATTCATGGATCATTTTGGTTACAAAGGTTACAGAGCCCGGTGATGATGCGCACATGGACCATTGTGATGACAAACGTTATGAAGCATTGTGATGAATGGAGTCACGGAGCATTGTGATGACAGGGGACATGGAGCATTGTGATGACAAGGGCATGGAGCATTGTGATGACAGGGACATGGAGCATTTGTCTGACAATTTCATAGATTATTGTGATGACAGTGGGCATGGTGCATTGCGATGACAAGGGCATGGAGCATTGTGATGAGAAGGTCATGGAGTATTGTGAAGAGAGTTGTCAGGGAGCATTGTGATGACATATGTCATGGTCCATTGCGATGACAATGGCATGGATCATTGTGATGCCAAATGTAACAGAGGATAGTGATGACAGATAAAATGGAGCATTGTGATGACTAGGGATTGGAGCATTATGATGACCAGGGCCATTGAGAATTTTCATGACAAGTTCGTGAAGCATTGTGATGACAAGGTCCTGGAGCATTGTGATGACAAAATCATGGAGCCTTGTGATGACAAGTCTCATGGAGCATTCTGAAGAAAAGGCGCATGGAGCATTGTGATGACAGGGGTCTTGGAGCATTGTGATGACAAGGGCATGGAGCATTGTGTGGAGAAGGCCAAGGAGCATTCTGATGACATGCGTCATTGAGCTTTGTGATGACAAGGGCATGGAGCATTGTGGTTACAGGGGTCTTGGAGCATTGTGATGAAAAGGGCATGGATCATTGTGATGAAAAAGGCATGGAGCCTAGTCATGACAGGGTTCAAGGAGCATACAGACAACAATTGTCAGGGAGCATTTTGATGCCAAGTGTATTGAGCATTGTGATGACAAAGGTCATGGAGCATTGTGATGAGAAGACCATGGATAATTGTGATGACGAGCGTCATGGGGCATTGTGAGGACAAGTGTTATGGAATATTGTGATCACAAGGGTTTGGATCATTGTTATGACAGAGGTCATGGAGCATTTTGATTTCACTGTGATGACAGTAGCATGAAGCATTATGATGATGGGCATGGTGCATTTTGATGACAGGGTTCATGGATCATTGAGATGAAAAGGGGCATGGAGCATTGTGATTACAGGGGTCTTGGAGCATTGTGATGAGAAAGGTCATGGAGCCTTGTGATGACAAGTCCATGGAACATCGTGATGGCAGGGGTCATGGAGCATTGTGATGAGAAGGCCGTGGAGCCTTCTGATGACATGTGTCATGGAGCTTTGTGATGCCAAGTGCATGGAGCAATGTGATGAGAGCGTTCATGGAGCATTGGGATGACAATGACATGGAGCATTGTGATGCCAAGGGTCATGGTTCTTTGTGATGACAATGGTCATGGAGCATTTTGATGACAAGAGTGTTGTGCATTGTGATGAGAACGGCAGGGAGCATTGTGATGACTGTGTCATGGAGCAGTTTGATGAAAAGTGTCATGGAACATTTTGAGGACAGGGGTTATGGAACATTGTGATGTCAGGGGTCATGGAGCATTTTGATGAAAAGGGTCATGGAGCATTTTGATGACAGAGTTTATGGAAGATTGTGATGTCAGTGGTCATCGAACATTGTGATGATATGTGCATGTAGCATTGTGATGACAGGAGTCATGGAACATTGTGATGACAGGGGTGAGGGAGTATTGTGATGAATAGTGATGTAACATTGTGATATCAGTGGTGAGAGAGCAGTTTGATGAGAAGTGCATGGAGCATTGTGATGACAAGGTTTATGGAGCACTGTGAGGACAAGATTGTGGACCACTCTGATGACAAGGGCATGGCACTTTGTGATGACATGTGTCATGAAGCACTGTGCTGACAAGTGCATGGAGCACTGTGATGACAAGGGTCATGGAGCATTGTGCTGAGAAAGGCATAGAGCATTGTGATGACAAGGGTCAAAGAGCATTTTGATGAAAAGTTCATGGAGCATTGTGGTTAAAATGGTCACTGAGGCTGTTGATGAGGGGGCATGGACCATTGTTATGACAGGGGTCATGAAGAATTGTGATGACTAGAGTCTCAGAACATTATGATGACAGGGGTCATGAAGCATTGTGATAACAAGGGCATGGGGCATTGTGATGACAAGGGTCAGGGAGCATTTTGCTGACAAGTGCATGGAGAATTGTGATGACAAGAGTGATAGAGCATTGTGATGAAAAGCTTGTGGAGTATTTTGATGACAATGGCATGGAGCATTGTGATGAAAATGGCATGGGGCATTGTGATGAAAATGGCATGGACCCTTTTCGTGACAGGGTTCAAGGAGCATTCTGACGACAAGTGTCAGGGAGCATTGTGATGACAAGTGTATTGAGAATTGTGATGACAAATGTCATGGAGCATTGTGATGAAAATGGTATGGAATATTGTGATGACAGGCATCATGGAGCGTTGTGATGACAACTGTTATGGAACATTGTGATCACAAGGGTTTGGAGCATTTTGATGACAGAGGTCTTGGATCATTTTGATTTCAAGGAGCATGGAGCATTGTGATGACAAGGGTATGAAGCAATGTGATCCCAATGTTCATGGAGGATTGTGATGACAATGGTAATGGAGTATTGTGATGACAAACACATAGAGCATTGTAATGACAAGGTCATGTAGCATTTTGCTGACAAAGGCATGGAGCATTGTGTTGACAGGTGTCATGGAGCACTGTGATGACAAGCGTCATGGAGCATTGTGAATACACGGGTCATGGAGCATTGGGATGGCAAGGGCATGGATCATTGTGATGACAAGTGTCATGGAGCATTGGGCTGAAAATGTTCATGGAGTATTGTGATGACAGGGGTCAATGAGCATTTGGATGACAAGGGCATGGATCATTGTGATGACAAGGGTCATGGAGCATTGGGCTGAAAATGTTCATGGAGTATTGTGATGACAGCGGTCATGGAGCATTGTGATGACAGAGGTCATGGAACATTTTGATTTCATTGTGATGACAATAGCCTGAAGCATTATGATGATTGGCATGGTGTATTGTGATGACAGGGTTCATGGAGCATTGAGATGAAAATGGGCGTGGAGCAATATGATTACAGGTGTCTTGGAGCATTGTGATGACAAGTGCATGGAGTATTTTGGTGACAATAGCATATATCATTGTGATGAGAAGTGCCATGGAGCATTGTAATGACAAGGACGTGGAAAATTGTGAGGACAAAGGACATTGAGCTTTGGGATGACCAGTGCATGGGGCATTGTGATGGCAAAACCGTGGAGCATTGTCATGAGAAGACCTTGGGTATTTGTGATGATGAGCATCATGGAGCACTGTAATGACAAAGGTCATGAAGCATTGTGATGACAGGTGTCAGGGAGCACTGTGATGACAGGATTCATTGAGCATTGTGATGACAAGGGCAGGGAGTATTTTGATGACAAGGGCATGGAGCATTGTGATGACAAGGGCCATTGAGAATTTTGATGACAAGGTCGTGAAGCATTGTGATGACAAACAATTGCAGCTTGCTCTGACAGGGGTCATGGAGAATTGCAATGACAAGTGCATGGAGAATTGTGATGACAAGAGCATGTAACATTGTGATGAGAAGTGTCATGTAGCATTGTGATGACAAGGACTTGGAGAATTGTGATGACAAGGGACATGGAGCACTGTGATAACCAGGACATGGAGAATTTTGATGACAGTGGTTATGGAGCATTATTATGACAAGGGCCATGGTGCATTCTGACATAAGATATCACTTATGAAGGACATGTAAACATGGCTACATATGAACTGAATTCAGAAAGAGAACTGAGTCTCAGATTTAGAAAACACTCTTATGCTTGCTTAAGGGCAAAGAGACGAGGGGAGGTGCACAAAACCAGAGTTTGATATTAGCACAGGTACCGTTCCATAATCCAAATACAGAAGAGACAAGCCCTACTCCTTCCTCAGTGAACGGAACTCAACACCCTATTCCCCGCAGAGAAATATATCTGACTAGTAAGAATTTTAAAACCTATGTATTGATATGTCTCCATAAGGGAACCTAGTGTGTCTAGAATGACATAAACACGGCAGTGAGAATCAGCTGAAACCCACTATAAAAATGAATTTCAAAACAAAACAAAATAACAGTGAAATTCTTACACAATACCTTCAGGGTTTCTGATGAAACCTGGGATGACCCTATCTACAACGACAGCTGGATGTGGCTTAAGGCTGGTCACTTGGGTTTAAGAGGATTGGTGAGATTGGGTGAGAAAATGCAGACCCTTTAAAGCAATAATGCCTGACACCCATTCCATGGTTCCCAACTCTCCATGTAGAAGGGAATATCACTACAGTTATAAAATGTAATGGAAACCTAGAGAATGGACACCGTCTGATGGTGAAAGGTTCCTAAAACTCTACTAATTTTTTATCTCCTTGTGCTCCAGTTTGACATTCCAAATGATTTACTATCAATCACCCAAGTTGGAGAGTCAGCCCATATAACCTCCTGGTTCGCACAGTTGGCAAATTGTTCAGAGGATATAAGGGAAGAGGGAGAACCAATGAGAGAGTAGCTGTAGGCATTTGCACGGCCACATTTCACTCTAATTCCCCTCACGAAGAATAATTAACAAAACTCTCAGCCTGTGCCGCACCCCTGGAACCAGTATAGGTCCTGAACCAAAATTTTGTGCTTCTGCTCAGCTCACAAAAAACTAGTTGAAAAATGGAGCTCTGGGGCACAACAATTCACAAACTTGCAGAGTTATAAAGGACTACTCTCTTCCAAAAATCTGTTGAGGAAAAGCCACGAGGAGGACTTGAAAATGAGGCAGAATTGCACGAAACAGATTTCAAGAAGTACATTGGAATCTCCTTTAAACACAGGAAAAGCATCACAACTTCGACAATTATGGAATTGACCATAAAGGGTGTATGCGTTTTCTCCTGAATATATTCAGGAGAAAACGCATACACCATTTTTGGCCAACCAAGCAACTGCACAATGCAATTGTGCACTACAAAGAAGTATCACTTCCCACCAGTCAAAAGGGACATCCACAACTGTGTAAAAACCAGAAAGACAAGACAGGCCCTGGAGAAGAGGGAGCTTCTTTATGCTGATGTGCGGGATGTAAATTGCCAACTGCCTCTCTGGAGGAGTGCATTGTGTTCCCTAAAACAAGTAAACAACAGAGATACAGAGCCAAGGGCACTTCCAGTCTAGGGAATATACCTTCGGAAAACTGAAAATCAATAAGACAGAGCCACCCCAAAATTTAGGGCTGCACTGCTTACAAGAACCTCAACTTGGGTACACTTTAAATATCCCAGGAAAGACAAATATGGTTCAATAAATTGTGGTACTTATGTATGATGGAATATCCCTCAGCCATGAAATCAATGTCATAAGGCCAGTAGCAGAAAAATGAGTAGATTTAGGTACGATGATTCTAAGTGAAATAAGTCACAGAGAAAAAGAAACTTATCATAAGGTATCACTTATGAAGATACTGTAAACATGGCTACACGTGAACTGAGTTAGGAAAGAGAAGAAAGTCTCACATTTAGAAAACACTCTTATGCCTGCTTAAGGGGGAAGGAGAGGTGGGGTGATGCATAAAACCAGAGTTTGATATTAGTACAGGTACCATTCCAAAAAACAAATACGGAATAGACAAGACCTACACCTTCCTCAGTGAAAGGGACTCAAAACCCCATATTTCCCGCAGAGGAATATATCTGACTAGTAAGAATCTTAAAACCTATGTATTGATATGTCTTTGTAAGGGAATCAAGTGTGTCTAGACTGGCATAAACATGGCAGTGAGAATCAGATCAAAACCACTCGAAAAAGGAATTTCAAAAACAAAACAAAAAAACAGGGAAATTCTTTACAATTACTTCAGGGTCTCTGATGAAACCTGGAATGACCCTATCTACAAAACAGCTGGATGAGACATAAGGCTGGACAATTGGCACTGAGAGGACTGGTGAGATTGGGAGAGAAAATGCAGACCCTTTAAAGTAGTAATGCATGCCACCATTCCATGGGTCCCAAATGTCAAGGTAGAAGGGAATATCACTACAGTTGTAACATGTATGGGAAACCTAGAGAATGGACACCCTGTGATGATGAAATGTTTCTAAGACTCTCCTAATTTTTCATATCCTTGTGCTCCAGTTTGGCATTCCAACTGCTTTACTATCAATCTCCCAAGTTAGGAGAGTCAGAACCTATAACCTCCTAGTTCGCACAGTTTGCTAATTGTGCAGAGGATGAAAGGGAAGAGGGAGAACCAATCAGAGAGTAGATGTAGGCATTTGGATGGGCACATGTCACTCTAAATTCCCGTCAGGAAGAAGAATTAACCGAAGCCTCAGCCACCCGCAGGGAACCAGTATAGTCACCCCTGGAACCAGTATAGATCCTGAAGCAAAATTGTGGATTTGTGGTCAGCTCCCAAAAATGGGATTTGAAAATTGGAGCTCAGGGGCACAGCAATTCACAAAACAGCAGAGTTATAAAGGACTACTCTCTTCCAAAAATCTGTTGAGGGAAGGCAACGAAGCGGACTTGAAAATGAGGCAGAATTGCACGAAACATATTTCAAGAGGTAAATTGGAATCGACTTTAAAGCACAGGAAAAGCATCACAACTTCGACAATGATGCACTTGGCCAAAAATGGCGTATGCATTTTCTCCTGAATATATTCAGGAGAAAACACATACGCACTTTTTGGCCAATCAAGCAAGTGCACAATGCAAATCCACACTACAATGAATTGTCACTTCCCACTGGTCAAAAGGGACATCGAAAATCTGTAAAATCCAGAAAGGCAAGAGAGAGATGTCAAGGGCATAAAGCAATGAGTTCCCAAGGGTCATGGAGGATTGTGTTGACAAGCGCATGGAGCATTGTGATGACAAGGTTCATTGAGCACTGTGATGACAAGCGTCACAGAGCATTGGGATTACAGGGGTCATGGTGCATTGGGATGACAAGGGCATGGAGCATTTTGATGACAAGTGTCCCGGATCATTGTGTTGTCAGGGTTCATGGAGCATTGTGATGACAGTGGTCATGGAGCATTGTGATGACAGGGGTCATGGAGCATTGTGATTGGAAGGTCATGGAGCATTGGGCTGAAATTATCATGGAGTATTGTGATGACAGGGGTCATGGAGCATTGTGATGACAAAGTAGTGTAGCATTATGATGAGAAGACCATGGAACCTTGTAATGACAAGTCTCATGGAGCATTCTGATGAAAAGGGGCATGGAGCATTGAGATTACAGGGGTGTTGGAGCACTGCGATGACAAGGGCAAGGAGCATTGGGATAAGAAGGCCATGGAGCATTGTGATGACATGCATAATGGGGCTTTGTGATGACAAGGGCATGGAGCATTGTGATTACAGTGGTCTTGGAGCACTGTGAGGAAAAGGGCGTATTACATTTTGCTGAAAAAGGCATTGAGCCTTGTCATGACAGGGTTCAAGGAGCATACTGACAACAAGTGTCAGGGAGTATTGTGATGACAAGGGTATTGAGCATTGTGATGACAAAGGGCATGGAGTATTGTGATGACAGACATCATGGAGCGTTGTGATGACAAGTGTTATGGAACATTGTGATCACAAGGTTTTGGAGCATTGTGATGACAGAGGTCATGGATCATTTTGATTTCAAGGAACATGGAGCATTGTGATCACAGGGGCATGATTCAATGTGATCCCAAGTTTCATGGAGGACTGTGATGACAATGAAATGGAGTATTGTGATGACAAGCTCACAGAACATTGTAATGAAAAGTTCATGTAGCATTTTGCTGACAAAGGCCTGGAGAATTGTGATGACATGTGTCATGGAGCACTGTGATGACAAGCGTCAGAGAGCATTGTGAATAGAGGGGTCATGGAGCATTGGGATGACAATTGCATGGATCATTGTGATGACAAGGTTCATGGAGCACTGGGCTGAAAATGTTCATGGCGTGTTGTGATGACGGGGGTCATGGAGCATTGTGATGACTAGGGAATGGAGCATTGTGGTGACAAAAATCCCGGATCATTGTGTTGTCAGGTTTCAAGGACTGTTGTGATGACAGTGGTCATGGAGCATTGTGATGATACTGGCCATGGAGCATTGTGATGAGAAGGTCGTGGAACATTGGGCTGAAAATGTTCATGGATTATTGTGATGACAGGGGTCATGGAGCATTGTGATGACAAGGAAATGGAGCATGGTGATGACAAGGTCCTGGAGCATTGTGATGAGAAGGCCATGGAGACTTGTGATGACAAGTCTCATTGAGCATTTTGATGAAAAGGGACATGGAGCTTTGTGATTACAGGGGTCTTGGAGCATTGTGATGACAAGGGCATGGAGCATTGTGATGAGAAGGCCATGAAGCATTCTGATGACATGGGTCATGGAGCTTTTTGATGACAAGGTCATGGAGCATTGTGATTACATGTATCTTGCATCATTGTGATGAAAAGGGCATGGATTATTGTGATGAAAATGGCATGGAGCCTTGTCATGACAGGGTTCAAGGAGCATACTGACGACAAGTGTCAGGGAGCATTGTGATGACAAGTGTATTGAGCATTGTGATGACAAAGATCATGGAGCATTTTGATGAGAAGACCATGGATAATTGTGATGATGAGCGTCATGGGGTTTTGTGATGATATGTGTTATGGAACATTGTGATCACAAGGATTTAGAGCATTATGATGACAGAGGTCATGGAGAATATTGATTTCACTGTGATGACAATAGCCTGAAGCATTATGATGATGGGCATGGTGCTTTGTGATGACAGGGCTCATGGAGCAATGAAATGAAAAAGGGCATGGAGCATTGTGTTTACAGGTGTCTTGGAGCATTGTGATGACAAGGGCATGGAGCATTGTGATTACAGGGGTATTCATCATTGTTGTGACAAGTGTCATGGAAATTTGTGATGACTAGGCCAGGGAACATTGTGATGGCAGGGGTCATGGTGCATTGTTATGACAGAGGTAATGAAGCATTGTGATGAGAAGGGCAAGGAACATTGTTCTGAACTGTTTCATGGATTTTTGTGATGAGAGTGGGCATGGAGCATTGTGATGACAAGGCTACGGAACACTATGATACATTTGTCATGCAGGATTGTAATGACAAGGGCATGGAGCATTGTGATCAGAAGGGCATCGAGGATTGTGATGACAAGTGTCATGGAGCTTTGTGAGGACAAGGGCATTGGGCAATGTTATGAGAGGGTTCATGGAGCATTGTGATGACAATGACATGGAGCATTGTGATGCCAAGGGTCATGGAGATTTGTGATGACAAGTCATGGAGCATTTTGATGACAAGGGCATGGTGCATTGTGATGAGAACGGCAGGGAGCATTTTGATGACCGGCTCATGCAGCAATTTGATGAAAATTGTAATGGAACATTTTGATGGCAGGGGTTATAGAACATTGTGATGTCAGGGGTCTTGGAGCTTTGGGATGAAAAGGGTCATGGAGCATTTTGATGACAGGGGTTATGGAACATTGTGATGTCAGGGGTCATGGAACATTGTGATGATACAGGGATGTAGCAGTGTGATGACAGTGTCTTGGAGCATTGTGATTCCAGGGGTGAGGGAGTATTGTGATGACTAGTGATGGAACACTGTGATATCTCTGGTGATAGAGCATTTTGATGAGAATTGCATGGAGCATTGTGATTACAAGGTTTATGGAGCATTGCAATGACAATATTGTGTACCGCTGTGATGAAATGGGTGGGGCATATTGTGATGACAATGGTCATGGAGCACTGTTCTGACAAAGATTTGGAGCATTGTGATGAAAATTTCGTGGAGCAATGTGGTTACAAAGGTCACAGAGCCTTGAGATGACGCGGGCCTGGACCATTGTGATGACAAACGTTATGAAACATTGTGATGACTGGAGTCATGGAGCATTGTGATGACAGGGGTCATGGAGCATTGTGATGACATGTGTCATGGAACATTGTGCTGACAAGTGAATGGAGCATTGTGATGACAAGTGTCTTGGAGCATTGTGCTGAGAAAGGCATAGAGCATTGTGATGACAAGGGTCCAAGAGCATTGTGATGATAAGTTCATGGAGCATTGTGGTTAAAAATGTCACAGAGACTGTTGATGACGAGGGCATGGAGCATTGTGATGACAAAGGTCATGAAGCATTGTGATGACGGGAGTCACGGAGCATTGTGATGACATGTTTCATGGAACATTGTGCTGACAAGGGCATGGAGCACTGTGATGACAAGTGTCTTGGAGCATTGTGCTGAGAAAGGCATAGAGCATTGTGATGACAAGGGTCAAAGAGCAATGTGATGATAAGTTCATGGAGCATTGTGGTTAAAAATGTCACAGAGACTGTTGATGACGAGGGCATGGACCATTGTGATGACAAAGGTCATGAAGCATTGTGATGACTGGAGTCACGGAGCATTGTGATGACTGGTGTCATGGAGCATTGTGATAACAAGGGCATGGATCAATGTGATGAGAAGGGCATGGAATATTGGTCTAATAAGTTTCATGGATTATTGTGATGACAGTTGGAATGGCGCATTGTGATGACAAGGGCATGGAGCATTGTGATTACCAGGTCATGCAGTATTGTGAAAAGAGGTGTCAGGGAGCATTGTGATTACATATGTAATGGCCCATTGTGATGACAATGGCATGGAGCATTGTGATGCCAAGAGTCATGGAGGATTCTGATGACAAAGTTAATGGAGCATTGTGATGACAATGGCTTGGTACATTTTGATGACAAGGGTCAGAGCGCATTGTGCTGACAAGTGCATGGAGAATTGTGATGACAAGGGTCATGGAGCATTCTGATGACAAGCTTGTGGTGTATTTTGATGACAATGGCATGGATCATTGTGATGAAAACGGCATGGGGCATTGTGATGAATAAGGCACGGAGCATTTTCGTGACAGTGTTCAAGGAGCATTCTGATGACAAGGGTAATGGAGCATTGTGATGATATGTATATGGAGAATTGTGATGACAAAGGTCATGGAACATTGTGTTGAAAACGGCATGGAGTATTGTGAATTACAGGCATCATGGTGCGTTTTGATGACAATAGTTATGGACCATTGTGATCACAAGGGTTTGGAGCATTGTGATGAAAGATGTCATGGATCATTTTGATTTCAATGAGCATGGAGCATTGTGATGACAAGGGCATGAAGCAATGTGATCCCACGGTTCATGGAGGATTATGATGACAATGAAAATGGATTATTGTGATGACAAAGGCATGGAGCATTGTGATGACCAGGTCATGCAGTATTGAGAAGAGAGCTGTCAGGGATCATTGTGATGACATATGTAATGGCCCATTGTGATGACATATGTAATGGCCCATTGTGATGACAATGGCATGGAACATTGTGATGCCAAGTGTCATGGAGGATTCTGATGAGAAAGGTAATGGAGCATTTTGATGACAATGGCTTGGAGCATTGTGATGACAAGGGTCAGGGAGCATTGTGCTGAGAAATGCATGGAGAATTGTGATGGCAAGGGTCATGGAGCATTCTGATGAGAAGCTTGTGCAGTATTTTGATGACAATTTCATGGAGCATTGTGATGAAAACGGCATGGGGCATTGTGATGAAAAAGGCATGGAACATTTTCGTGACAGGGTTCAAGGAGCCTTCTGACGACAAGTGTCAGGGAGCACTGTGATGACAAGTGTATTGAGAATTGTGATGACAAATGTCATGGAGCATTGTGATGAAAAAGGCATGGAGTATTGTGATGACAGGCATCATGGTGCGTTGTGATGACAAGTGCTATGGAACATTGTGATCACAAGGTTTTGGAGCATTGCGATGACAGAGGTCATGGATCATTTTGATTTCAAGGAGCATGGAGCATTTTGATGACAAGGGCATGAAGCAATGTGATCCCAAAGTTCATGGAGGATTGTGGTGACAATGGTAATGGAGTATTGTGATGACAAGCCCATAGAGCATTTTAATGACAAGGTCATGTAGCGTTTTGCTGACAAAGGCATGGAGCATTGTGATGACAGGTGTCATGGAGCACTGTGATGACAAGCGTCACGGAGCATTGTGAATACAGGGGTCATGGAGCATTGGGATGAGAAGGGCATGGATCATTGTGATGACAAGGGTCATGGAGAACTGGGCTGAAAATGTTCATGGAGTGTTGTGATGACAGTGATCATGGAGCATTGTGATGATATTGCTCATGGAGCATTGTGATGAGAAGGTCATGGAGAATTGGGCTGAAAATGTTCATGGAGTATTGTGATGACGGTGTCATTGAACATTTTGATGACATGAGAATGGAGCATGGTGATGACAAGGTCCTGGAGCATTGTGATGAGATGACCATGGTGACTTGTGATGACAAGTCTCATGGAGCATTCTGATGAAAAGGGGCATGGAGCATTGTGATTACAGGGGTCTTGGAGAATCGTGATGACAAGGGCATGAAGCAATGTGTGGAGAATGCCATGGAGCATTCTGATGACATGCGTCATGGAGCTTTTTGATGACAAGGGCATGGAACATTATGATTACAGGGGTTTTGGAGCATTCTGATGTAAAGGGCATGGATCATTGTGATGAAAAAGGCATGGAGCCTTGTCCTGACAGGGTTCAAGGAGAATACTGATGACAAGTGTTAGGGAGCATTGTGATGACAAGAGAATTGAGCATTGTGATGACAAAGATCATGGAGCATTGTGATGAGAAGACAATGGATAATTGTGATGATGATGGTCATTGGGTGTTGTGATGATAAGTGTTATGGAACATTGTGATTGCAAGGGTTTGGAGCATTATGATGACAGAGGTCATGGAGAATTTTTATTTCATTGTAATGACAATAGCCTGACGCATTATGATGATGGGCATGGTGCATTGTGATGACAGAGTTCATGGAGAATTGAGATGAAAAATGGCATGGAGCATTGTGATTACAGGGGTTTTGGAGCATTGTAATGAAAAGGGCATGGGGCATTGTGATAAAAAAGACATGGAGACTTTTTGTGACAGGGTTCAAGGAGCATTCTGATGAAAAGTGTCAGGGAGCATTTTGATGACAAGGGCATGGATCATTGTGATGACAAGGGTCATGTAGCACTGGGCTGAAAATGTTCTTGGAGTGTTGTGATGACAGGGTTCATGAAGCATTGTGATGACTACGGAATGGAGCATTGTGATGACAAGAGTCCCGGATCATTGTGTTGTCAGGTGTCATGGAGAGTTGTGATGACAATGGTCATGGAGCATTTTGATGATATTGGCCATGGAGCATTGTGATGAGAAGGTCGTGGATCATTGGGCTGAAAATGTTCATGGTTTATTGTGATGACAGGGGTCATGGAGCATTGTGATGACAAGGGAATGGAGCATGGTGATGACAAGGTCCTGGAACATTGTGATGAGAAGACCATGGAGACTTGTGATGACAAGTCTCATGGAGCATTCTGATGAAAAGGGGCATGGAGCATTGTGATTACACGGGTCTTGGAGCATTGTGATGACTAGGGCATGGAGCATTTTGATGAGAAGGCCATGGAGCATTCTGATGACATGCGTCATGGAATTTTGTAATAACAAGGGCATGGAGCATTGTGATTTCATGGGTCTTGAGCATTGTGATGACAAGTGTCATGGAACCATGTGATGACTAGGCCGTGGAATATTGTTATGGCAGGGGTCATGGTTCATTGTTATAATGGGGAAATTGAGCATTCTGATGAGAAGGACATGGGACATTGGTCTGAAATGTTTCATGGATAATTGTGATGAGAGTGGGCTAGGAGCATTGTGATGACAAGGTCACGGTACACTGTGATACATGGGTCATGCAGGATTGTAATGACAAGGACATGGAGCATTGTGATGAGAAGGGCATGGAGACTTGTGATGACAAGTCTCATGGAGCATTCTGATGAAAAGGGTCATGGAGCATTGTGATTACAGGGGTCTTGGAGCATTGTGATGACTAGGGCATGGAGCATTGTGATGAGAAGGCCATGGAGCATTCTGATGATATGCGTCATGGAGTTTTGTGATGACAAGGGCATGGAGCATTGTGATTACAGTGGTCTTGGAACATTGTCATGACAAGGGCATGGAGCATTCTGAGTAGAAGACCAAGGAGCATTCTGATGGCAAGCGTCATTGAGCTTTGTGATGACAAGGGGAAGGAGTATTGAGATTACATGGGTTTGGAGCATTGTGATGAAAAGGGCATGGATCATTGAGATGAAAAAGCATGGAGCCTTGTCATGACAGGGTTCAAGGAGCATACTGACGACAAGTGTCAGGGAGCATTGTGATGACAATTTTATTGAGCATTGTTATGACAAAGATCATGGAGCATTGTGATGAGAAGACCATGGGTAATTGTGATGATGAGCGTCATGGGGTGTTGTGATGATAAGTGTTATGGAACATTGTGATCATAAGGGTTTGGGGCATTATGATGACACACGTCATGAAGAATATTGATTTCATTGTGATGACAATAGCCTGAAGCATTATGATGATGGGCATGGTGCATTGTGATGACAGGGTTCATGGATCATTGAGATGAAAAGGGGCATGGAGCATTGTGATTACAAGGGTCTTGGAGCATTGTGATGACAAGGGCATGGAGCATTGTGATGAGAAGGCCATGGAACATTCTGATGACATCCGTCATGGAGCTTTGTGATGAAAAGTGCATGAAGCATTGTGATTTCAGGGGTCTTGGGCATTGTGATGACAAGTGTCATGGAACCTTGTGATGAATAGCCAGTGGAACATTGTGATGGCAAGGGTCATGGTGCATTGTTATGACAGGGGTAATGGAGCATTTTGATGAGAAGGGCATGGAACATTGGTCTGAAATGCTTCATGGATTATTGTGATGAGAGTGGGCATGGAGCATTGTGATGAAAAGGGCACGGAACACTGTGATACATGGCTCATGCAGGATTGTAATGACAAGGGCATAGAGCATTGTGATGAGAAGGGCATCGAGCATTGTGATGACAAGTGTCATGGAGCTTTGTGATGAGAAGGGCATGGAGCAATGTGACGAGAGGGTCATGGAACATTGTGATGACAATGACATTGAGCATTGTGATTCCAAGGGTCATGGAGCTTTGTGATGACAAGTCAGGGAGCATTTTGATTACAAGTGCATGGTGCATTGTGATGAGAACGGCAGGGAGCATTTTGATGACTGGGTCATGCAGCAATTTGATAAAAAGTGTAATGGAACATTTTGATGGCAGTGGTTATAGAACATTGTGATGGCAGGTGTCTTGGAGCTTTGGGATGAAAAGGGTCATGGAGCATTTTGATGACAAGTGTCATGGAACATTGTGATGTCAGGTGTCATGGAACATTGTGATGAGAAGGGGATGTAGCATTGTGATGACAGGGTCATGGAATATTGTTATTCCATGGGTGAGGGAGTATTGTGATGACTAGTGATTGAACATTGTGATATCTCTGGTGAGAAAGCATTTTGATGAGAAGTGCATGGAGCATTGTGATTACAAAGTTTATGGAGCATTGCAATGACAATGTTGTGGACCGTTGTGATGAAATGTGCGTGGCACATTGTGATGACAATGGTCATGGAGCATTGTTCTGACAAAGACTTGGAGCATTGTGCTGACAAGGGTCACAGAGAATTATTTTGAAAAGTTCATGGAGCATTTTGGATACAAAAGTCACAAAGCCTTGTGATGACGCGGGCATGGACCATGGTGATGACAAACGTTATGAAACATTGTGATGGCTGGTGTCACGGAGCATTGTGATGACAAGGGTCATGGAGCATTGTGATGACAAGGGCATGGAGCATTGTGATGACAGGGGCATGGAGCATTGGTCTGACATGTTTCATAGATTATTGTGATGACAGTGGGCATGGTGCATTGTGATGACAAGGGCATGGGGCATTGTGATGAGAAGTTCATGGAGTATTGTGAAGAGAGGTGTCAGGGAGCATTGTGATGACATATGTCATGGTCCATTTCGATAACAATGGCATGGAGCATTGTGATGCCAAATGTAATGGAGAATTGAGATGACAAATATAATGGATCATTGTGATGATTAGGGCTTGGATCATTATGATGACAAGGGCCGTTGAAAATTTTCATGACAAGGTCGAGAAGCATTGTGATGACAAGGTCCTGGAGCATTGTGATGACAAAGACATGGAGCCTTGTGATGACAATTCTCATGGAGCATACTGATGAAAAGGGTCATGGAGCATTGTGATTACAGGAGTCTTGGAACGTTGTGATGACAAGGGCATGGAGCATTGTGAGGCGAAGACCAAGGAGCATTCTGATGGCATGCGTAATTGAGATTTGTGATGACAAGGGCATGGAGCATTGTGATTACATGGGTCTTGGAGCATTGTGATGAAAAAGGCATGGATGATTGTGATGAAAAAGCCATGGAGCCTTGTCATGAAAGGGTTCAAGGAGCATACAGACAACAAGTGTCAGGGAGCATTTTGATGACAATTGTATTGAGCATTGTGATGACAAAATTCATGGAGCATTGTGATGAGAAGACCATTGATAATTGTGAAGACGAGCGTCATGGGGCATTGTGATGACAAGTGATAGGGTATATTGTGATCGCAAGGGTTTGTAGCATTGTTATGACAGAGGTCTTGGAGCATTTTGATTTCATTGTGATGACAATAGCATGAAGCATTATGATCATGGGCATGGTGCATTGTGATGACAGGGTTCATGGATCATTGAGATGTAAAGGGGCATAGAGCATTGTGATTACAGGGTTCTTGGAGCATTTTGATGAGAAGGGTCATGGAGCTTTGTGATGACAAGGCCATGGAACATCGTGATGGCAGTGGTCATGGAGCATTGTTATGACTGGGGTAATGGAGCATTGTGATGGCAAGGGCATGGAGCATTGTGATGAGAAGGACATGGAGCATTCTGATGACATGTGTCATGGAGCTTTGTGAAGACAAGGGCATGGATCAATGTGATGAGAGCGTTCATGGAGCACTGTGATGACAATGACATGGAGCATTGTGATGCCACATGTCATGGATCTTTGTGATGACAAAGGTCATGGAACATTTTGATGGCAAGGGATTTGTGCATTGTGATGAGAAGGGCAGGGAGCATTCTGATGACAGTGTCATGGAGCAATTTGATGAAAAGTGTCATGGAACATTTTGATGACAGGTGTTATGGAACATTGGGATGTCAGGGGTCATCGAACATTGTGATGATAAGTGCATGTAGCATTGTGATGACAGGAGTCATGGAACATTGTGATGACAGGGGTGAGGGAGTATTGAGAAAAATAGTGATGTAGCATTGTGATATCAGTGGTGAGAGAGCATTTTGATGAGAAGTGCATGGAGCATTGTGATGACAAATTTTATGGAGCATTGTGATGACAAGATTGTGGAGCACTGTGATGACAAGCGCATGGTGCATTGTGATGACATTTGTCATGGAGCATTGTGCTGACAAGCACATGGAGCATTGTGATGAGAAGGGTCAAAGAGCATTGTGATGAAAAGTTCATGGAGCATTGTGGTTAAAAAGGTCACAGAGACTGTTCAAGATGAGGGCATGGACCATTGTGATGACAAAGGTCATGAAGCATTGTGATGACTGGAGTCATGGAGCATTGTGATGACAGTGTTCATGGAGCATTGTGATGACAAGGGCATGGAACATTTTGATGAGAAGGGCATGGAATATTGGTCTAATAAGTTCCATGGATTATTGCGATGAGAGGTGGTATGGCACATTGTGATGACAAGGGCATGGAGCATTGTGATGACCAGGTCATGCAGTATTGTGAAGACAGGTGTCAGGGAGCATTGTGATGACATATGTAATCGTCCATTGTGATGACAATGGCATGGAGCATTGTGATGCCAAGTGTTATGGAGGATTATGATGACAAAGATAATGGAGCATTGTGATGACAATGGCTTGGAGCATTGTGATGACAAGGGTCAGGGAGCTTTGTGCTGACAAGTGCATGGAGAATTGTGATGATAAGGGTCATGGAGCATTCTGATGACACGCTTGTGGAGTATTTTGATGACAATGACATGGAGCATTGTGATGAAAATGGCATGGAGTATTGTGATGAAAAGTGCATGGCGTATCGTGATGACAGGCATCATGGAGCGTTGTATTGAAAAGTGTTATGGAACATTGTGATCACCAGGGTTTGGAGCATTGTGATGACAGAGATCATGGATCATTTTGATTTCAAGGAGCATGGAGCATTGTGATGACAAGAGCATGAAGCAATGTGATCCCAAGGTTCATGGAGGATTGTGATGACAATGGAAAAGGAGTATTGTGATGACAAGCGCATAGAGCATAGTAATGAAAAGGTCATGTAGCATTTTGCTGACAAAGGCATGGGGCATTGTGATGACATGTGTCATGGACCACTCTGATGACAAGCGTCATGCAGCATTGTGAATACACGTGTCATGGAGCATTGGGATGACAAGGGCATGGATCATTGTGATGCCAAGGGTCATGGAGCATTGGGCTGAAAATGTTCATGGAGTGTTTTGATGACAGGTGTTAAGGAGCATTGTGATGACAAGGGAATGGAGCATTGTGATGACAAGTGTCCCGGATCATTGTGTTGTCAGGTGTCATGGAGTGATTTGATGACAGTGCTTATGGAGCATTGTGATGATATTGGCCATGGAGCATTGTGATGAGTAGGTCGTGGAGCATTGGGCTGAAAATGCTCATGGATTATTGTGATGACATGGGTCATGGAGCATTTTGTTGACAAGGGAACGGAGCATGGTGATGACAAGGTCCTGGAGCATTGTGATGAGAAGACCATGGACACATGTGGTGACAACTCTCATGGAGCATTCTGATGAAAAGGGGCATGGAGCATTGTGATTACAGGGGTCTTGGAGCATTGTGATGACAAGGGCATGGAGCATTCTGATGAGAAGGCCATGAAGCATTCTGATGACATGCGTCATGGAGCTTTTTGATGACAAGGCATGGAGCATTGTGATTACAGGGATTTTGGAGCATTGTGATGAAAAGGGCATGGATTATTGTGATGAAAAAGGCATGGAGCCTTGTCATGAGAGGGTTCAAGGAGCATACTGACGACAAGTGTCAGGGTGCATTGTGATGACATGTGTATTGAGCATTGTGATGACAAAGATCATGGAGCATTGTGATGAGAAGACCATGGGTAATTGTGATGATGAGCGTCATGGGGTGTTGTGATGATAAGTGTTTTGGAACATTGTGATCACAAGGGTTTGGAACGTTATGATGAGAGAGGTCATGGAGAATATTGATTTCATTGTGATGACAATAGCCTGAAGCATTATGATGATGGGCATGGTGCATTGTGATAACAGGGTTCATGGAGCACTGAGATAAAAAGGGGCATGGAGCATTGTGTTTACAGGGGACTGGGAGCATTGCGATGACAAGGGCATGGAGCCTTGTGATGAGAAGGTCATGGAAATTTCCGATGTCAAGGGCATGGAACATTGTGATGAGAAGGCCATGGAACTTTCTGATGACATGCGTCATGGAGCTTTGTGATGACAAGGGCATGGAGCATTGTGATTACAGTTGTCTTCAGCATTGTGATGACAAGTGTCATGGAACCTTGTGATGACTAGGCCGTGGAACATTATGATGGCAGGTGTCTTGGTGCATTCTTATGACAGGGGTAATGGAGCATGGTGATGAAAACGGCATGGATCATTGGTCTGAAATGTTTCATGCATTATTGTGATGAGAGTTTGCATGGAGCATTGTGAAGACAAGGTTATGGAACACTATGTTACATGGGTCATGCAGGATTGTAATGACAAGGGCATGGACCATTGAGATGAGAAGGGCATCGAGCATTGTGATGACAAGTGTCATGGAGCTTTGTGATGACAAGGGCATTGAGCAATGTGATGAGAGTGTTCATGGAACACTGTGATGACAATGACATGGAGCACTGTGATGCCAAGGGTCATGGAGCTTTGTGATGACAAGTCATGGAGCATTTTGATGACAAGGGCATGGTGCATTGTGATGAGAAGGGCAGGGAGCATTTTGATGACCGGGTCATGCAGCAATTTGATGAATAGTGTAATGGAATATTTTGATTGCAGGGGTTATAGTACATTGTGATGTCAGGGGTCTTGGAGCTTTGGGATGAAAAGGGTCATGGAGAATTTTGATGACAGGGGTCATGGAACATTGTGATGATAAGGGGATGTAGCAGTGTGATGACAGGGTCATGGAACATTGTGATTACAGGGGTGAGGGAGAATTGTGATGACTAGTGATGGAACACTCTGATATCTCTGGTGAGAGAGCATTTTGATGAGAAGTGCATGGAGCATTGTGATTACAAGGTTTATGGAGCATTGCAGTGACAAAGTTTTGGACCGTTGTGATGAAATGCACGTGGCACATTTTGAAGACAATGGTCATGGAGCACTGTTCTGAAAAAGACATGGAGCATTGTGATGACAAGTGTCACAGAGAATTGTGATGAAAATTTCATGGAGCATTGTGGTTACAAAGGTCACAGAGCCTTGTGATGACGCGGGCATGGACCATTGTGATGACAAACGTTATGAAGCATTGAGATGACTGGAGTCACGGAGCATTGTGATGACAAGGGTCATGGAGCATTGTGCTGAGAAAGGCATAGAGCATTGTGATAACAAGGGTCAAAGAGCATTGTGATGAAAATTTCATGGAGCATTGTGGTTAAAAACGTCACAGAGACTGTTGATGGCGAGGGCATAAACCATTGTGATGACAAAGGTCATGAAGCATTGTGATGACTGGAGTCACGGAGCGTTGTGATGACAGGGGTAATGGAGCATTGTGATAACAAGGGCATGGAGCATTGTGATGACAAGGGCATGGAACATTGGTCTAATAAGTTTCATGGATTATTGCGATGACAGTTGGAATGGCGCATTGTGATGACAATGGCATGGAGCATTGTGATGACCAGGTCATGCAGTATTGTGAAGACAGGTGTCAGGGAGCATTGTGAAGACATATGTAATGGCCCATTGTGATGACAATGGCATGGAGCATTGTGATGCCTATTGTCATGGAGGATTCTGATGACAAATATAATGGAGCATTGTGATGACAATGGCTTGGAGCATTATGATGACAAAGTTCAAGGAGCATTGTGCTGACAAGTGCATGGAAAATTGTGATGACAAGTGTCATGGAGCATTCTGATGACAAGCTTGTGGACTATTTTGATGACAATGGCATGGAGCATTGTGATGAAAACGGCATGGGGAATTGTGATGAAAGAGGCATGGTGCCTTTTCGTGACAGGTTTCAAGGAGCATTCTGATGACAAATGTCAGGGAGCATTGTGATGACAAGTGTATTTAGAATTGTGATGACAAAGGTCAAGGAGCATTGCGATGAAACGGGCATGGAGTATTGTTTTGACAGGCATCATGGAGCGTTGTTATGACAGTGTTATGGAACACTGTGATCACAAGGGTTTGGAGCATTGTGATGACAGAGGTCATGGATCATTTTGATTTCAAGGAGCATGGAGCATTGTGATGACAAGGGCATGAAACTATGTGATCCCAAGGTTCATGGAGGATTGTGATGACAATGGAAGTGGAGTACTGTGATGACAAGCGCATAGAGCATTGTAATGACAAGTTCATGTAGCATTATGCTGACAAAGGCATGGAGCATTGGGATTACATATGTCATGGAGCACTGTGATGACAAGCGTCACGGAGCATTGTGTATACAGGGTTCATGGAGCATTGGGATGACAAGGGAATGGATCATTGTGATGACAAGGGCCTTGGAGCACTGGGCTGAAAATGTTCATGGAGTGTTGTGATGACAGGGTTCATGGAGCATTGTGATGTCTAGGGAATGGAGCAATGTGATGACAAGAGTCCCAGATCATTGTGTTGTCAGGTGTCATGGAGTGTTGTGATGACAGTGGTCATGGAGCATTGTGATGATATTGGCCAAGGAGCATTGTGATGAGTAGGTCGTGGAGCATTGGGCTGAAAATGTTCATGGATTATTGTGATGAGAGTTTGCTTGGATCATTGTGACGACAAGGGTATGGAACAGTATGTTACATGGGTCATGCAGGATTCTAATGACAAGGGCATGGAGCATTGAGATGAGAAATGCATCGTGCACTGTGATGACAAGTGTCATGGAGCTTTGTGATGACAAGGGCATGGAGCAATGTGATGAGTGGGTTCATGGAGCATTGTGATGACAATGACATGGAGCATTGTGATGCCAAGGGTCATGGAGCTTTGTGATGAAAAGTTATGGAGCATTCTGATGACAAGGGCATGGTGCATTGTGATGAGAAGTGCAGGGAGCATTTTGATGACCGCGTCATGCAGCAATTTGATGAATAGTGTAATGGAACATTTTGATTGCAGGGGTTATAGAAAATTGTGATGTCAGGGGTCTTGGAGCATTGTGATGACTAGGGCATGGAGCACTGTGATGAGAAGGTCATGGAGCATTCTGATGATATGTGTCATGGTGTTTTTTGATGACAAGGGCATGGAGTATTGTGATTACAGAGATCTTGGAGCATTGTGATGAAAAGGGCATGGATCATTGGGATGAAAAAGGCACGGAGCCTTTTCATGACAGGGTTTAAGGAGCATACTGTCGACCATTTTCAGGGAGCATTGTGATGACAAGTGTATTGATCATTGTGATGACAAAGATCATGGAGCATTGTGATGAGAAGACAATGGATAATTGTGATGATGAGCATCATGGGGTGTTGTGATGATAAGTGTTATGGAACATTGTGATCACAAGGGTTTGGAGCATTATGATGACAGAGGTCATGGAGAATACTGATTTCATTGTAATCACAATAGCCTGAAGCATTATGATGATGGGCATGGTGCACTGTGATGACAGGGTTCATGGAGCATTGATATGAAAAGGGACATTGAGCATTTTGTTTACAGGGGTCTTGGAGCATTGTGATGACAAGGGCATGGAGCATTGTGATGAGAAGGCCATGGAACTTTCTGATGACATGCGTCATGGAGCTTTGTAATGACAAGGGCATGGAGCATTGTGATTACAGCGGTCTTCAGCATTGTGATGACAAGTGTCATGGAACCTTGTGATGACTAGGCCGTGGAACATTGTGATGGCAGGTGTCATGGTGCATTGTTATGACAGGGGTAATGGAGCATGGTGATGAGAATGGCATGGAACATTGGTCTGAAAAGTTTCATGGATTATTGTGATGAGAGTTTGCATGGAGCATTGTGATGACAAGGGTACGGAACACTATGTTACATGGGTCATGCAGGATTGTAATGACAAGGGCATGGACCATTGAGATGAGAAGGGCATCGAGCATTGTGATGACAAGTGTCATGGAGCTTTGTGATGACAAGGGCATTGAGCAATGTGATGAGAGGGTTCATGGAGCATTGTGATGACAATGACATGGAGCATTGTGATGCCAAGGGTCATGGAGTTTTGTGATGACATGTCATGGAGCATTTTGAAGACAAGGGCATGGTGCATTGTGATGAGAAGGGCAGGGAGCATTTTGATGACCGGGTCATGCAGCAATTTGATGAAACGTGTGATGGAACATTTTGATTGCAGGTGTTATAGAACATTGTGATGTCAGGGGTCTTGGAGCTTTGGGATGAAAAGGGTCATGGAGCATTTTGATGACAGGAGTCATGGAACATTGTGATGATAAGGGGATGTAGCATTGTGATGACAGGTTCATGGAACATTGTGATTACAGGGGTGAGGGAGAATTGTGATGACTAGTGATGGAACACTGTGATATCTCTGGTGAGAGAGCATTATGATGAGATGTGCATGAAGCATTGTGATTACATGGTTTATGGAGCATTGCAGTGACAAGGTTGTGGACCGTTGTGATGAAATGCGCGTGGCACATTTTGAAGACAATGATCATGGAGCATTGTTCTGACAAAGACATGGAGCATTGTGATGACAAGTGTCACAGAGAATTGTGATGAAAATTTCATGGAGAATTGTGGTTACAAAGGTCACAGAGCCTTGTGATGACGTGGGCATGGACCGTTGTGATGACAAACGTTATGAAGCATTGAGATGACTGGAGTCACGGAGCATTGTGATGACAAGGGTCATGGAGCATTGTGATGACATGTGTCATGGAGCATTGTGTTGACAAGCGCATGGAGCATTGTGATGACAAGGGTCATAGAGCATTGTGCTGAGAAATGCATAGAGCATTGTGATGACAAGGGTCAAAGAGCATTGTGATGAAAAGTTCATGGAGCAATGTGGTTAAAAATGTCACAGAGACTGTTGATGGCGAGGGCATGAACCATTGTGATGACAAAGGTCATGAAGCATTGTGATGACTGGAGTCACGGAGCGTTGTGATGACAGGGGTCATGAAGCATTGTGATAACAAGGGCATGGAGCACTGTGATGACACGCGTCATGGAGCCTTGTGAGTACATGGTTCATGGAGCATTGGGATGACAACGGCATTGAACATTGGGATGAGAATGTCATGGAGCGTTCTGATGACATGCATCATGGAGCTTTGTGATGACAAGGGCATGGAGCATTGTGATTACAGGGGTCTTGGAGCACTGTGATGACAAGGGCATTGAACACTGGGATGAGAATGTCATGGAGCGTTCTGATGACATGCATCATGGAGCTTTGTGATGACAAGGGCATGGAGCATTGTGATTACAGGGGTCTTGGAGCACTGTGAGGAAAAGGGCATGTAACATTGTGATGAAGAAGGCATGGAGCCTTGTCATGACAGGGTTCAAGGAGCATACTGATGACAAGTGTCAGGGACCATTGTGATGACAAGTGTATTGAGCATTGTGATGACAAATGTCATGGAGCATTGTGATTAGAAGACCATGGATAATTGTGATGACGAGCGTTATGGGGAGCTGTGATGATAAGTGTTAGGGAATATTGTGATCACAAGGATTTGGAGCATTGTGATGACAGAGGTCATAGAGCATTTTGATTTCATTGTGATGACAATAGCATGAAGCATTATGATGATGTGCATTGGTGTACTGTGATGACAGCGTTCATGTAGCATTGAGATGAAAAGGGGCATGGAGCAATATGATTACAGGAGTCTTGGATCATTGTGATGAAAAGGGCATGGAACATTGGTCTGAAATATTTCATGGATTATTGTGATGAGAGGGGGCAAGGAGCACTGTGATAACAAGGGCACGGAACACTGTGATACATGGTTCATGGAGGATTGTAATGACAAGCGCATGGAGCATTGTGAGAAGAATGGCATCGAGCATTGTGATGAAAAGCATCATGGATCCTGTGATGACAAGGGCTTGGAACAATGTGATGAGAGGTTTTTGGAGCATTGTGATGACAATGGCATGGAGCATTGTGATGCCAAGGGTCATGGAATTTTGTGCTGACAGAGGTCATGGAGCATTTTGATGACAAGGATGTGGTGAATTATCTTGTGAAGGGCAGGGAGCATTGTGATGACAGTGTCATGGAGCAATTTGATGAAAAGTGTCATGGAACATTTTGATGACAGGGGTTATGGAACATTGTGATGTCAGGAGTCATGGAACATTTTCATGACGGTGTTGTGGACCATTGTGATGACAGGGGAGTGTGTGTATTGTGATTACTAGTGAGGGAACATTTTGATATCATTCGTGAGAGAGCATTTTGATAAGAAGTGCATGGAGCATTGTGATGACAAGTATTATGGAGCATTGTGATGACAAGGTTGTGGAGCATTGTGATGACAAGCACATGGCGCATTGTGATAACATTGGTCATGGAGCACTGTGCTGACAAAGGCATGGAGCACTGTGATGACAAGGGTCAACGAGCATTGTGATGAAAATTTCATGGAGCATTTTGGTGACAAAGGTCACAGAGCCTTGTGATGACGAGGGCATGGATCATTGTGATGACCAAGGTCATGAAGCATTGTGATGACTGGAGTCACGGAGCATTGTAATGACAGGGGACATGGAGCATTTTGATGAAAAGGCAATGAGCATTGTGATGACAGGGGCATGGAGCATTGGCCTGACATGTTTCATGGATTATTGTGATGACAGTGGGCATGGTGCAATGTGATGACCAAGGCATGGAGCATTGTGATGAGAAGGTCATGGAGTATTTTGAAGACAGGTCTCAGGGAGCATTGTGATGACATATGTCATGGTCCATTGCGATGACAATGGAATGGAACATTGTGATGCCAAGTGTCATGGAGGATTGTGATGATAAATGTAATGGAGCATTTTGATGACAAGGGCTTGCAGCATTGTGATGACAAGGGACATGGAGCATTGTGATGACAAGGGCATGGAGCATTGTGAGGACAAGGGCCATTGAGAATTTTGATGACAAGTTCCTGAAGCATTGTGATGAGAAGCACATGGAGCTTCCTATGACAGGGGTCATGGAGCATTGCGATGAGAAGTGCATAGAGAATTGTGATGACAAATCATGTAACACGGTGATGAGAAGTGTCATGGAGCATAGTGATGCCAAGAACGAGGAGAATTATGATGACAAGGGACATGGAGCATTGTGATGACCAGGGCATGGAGCACTGTGATGGAAAGACCGTGGAGCATTGTGATGAGAAGACCATGGATAATTGTGATGACGAGCGTCATGGAGCACTGTAATGACAAGGGGAATGGAGCATTGTGATGAGAGTGGCCATGGAGCATTGTGATGACAAGGGTCATGGAGCATTTTGATGAGAAGGGCGTGGAGCATTGTGATGAGAAGACCATGGATAATTGTGATGACGAGCGTCATGGAGCACAGTAATGACAAGGGGTATAGAGCATTGTGATGACAGTGGCCATGGAGCATTGTGATGACAAGTGTCATGGAGCATTCTGATGACAAGCTTGTGGAGTATTGTGACGACAATGGCATGGAGTACTGTGATGAAAAGGGCATGGAGCATTGTGATGATAAAGGCATGAAGCCATTTCATGATAGGTTTCAAGGAGCATTCTGATGACAAGTGTCAGGGAACATTGTGATGACAAGTGTATTGAGAATTGTGATGAAAAAGATCATGGAGCATTTTGACGAACAGGGCATAGAGTATTGTGATGACAGGCATCATGGAGCGTTGTGATGACAAGTGTTATGGAACATTGTGATCACAAGGGTTTGGAGCATTGTGATGATAGAAGTCATGGATCATTTTGTTGTCCAGGAGCATGGAGCATTGTGATGACAAGGGCATGAAGCAATGTGAACCCAAGGTTCATGGAGGATTGTGATGACAATGGTAAGGGAGTATTGTGATGACAAGCAAATGCAGCATTTTGATGACAAGGTCATGTAGCCTTTTGCTTACACAGGCATGGAGCATTGTGATGATAAGGGTCATGGAGCACTGTGATGAGAAGCATCACGGATCATTGTGATTACAGGGGTCATGGATCATTGGGATGGCAAGGACATGGATCATTGTGATGACAAGTGTCATGGAGCATTGGGCTGAAAATGTTCATGGAGCATTGTGATGACTAGGGAATGGAGCATGTTGATGACAAGAGTCCAGGATCACTGTGTTGTCAGGGGTCATGGAGCGTTGTGATGTCAGTGGTCATGGAGCATTGTGATGATAGGGATCATGAAGCATTGTGATGAGAAGTTCCTGGAGAATTGGACTGAAAATGTTCAGGAAGTATTGTGAGGACAGGGGTCATGGAGCATTGTGATGACAAGGGAATGGAACACTGTGATGAAAAGTTCCTGGAGCATTGTGATGAGAAGACCAAGGAGCCTTTTAATAACAAGTCTCATGGAGCATTCTGATGAAAAGGGGCATGGAGTATTGTGATTACAGGGGTCTTGGAGCATTGTGATGACAAGGGCATGGAGCATTGTGATTACTGGTGTCTTGGAGCATTGTGATGAAATTGGCATGGATCATTGTTATGAAAATGGTATGGAGCCTTGTCATGTCAGGGTTCCAGGAGCATACTGATGACAAGTGTCAGGGAGCATTGTGATGACAAGTGTATAGAGCATTGTGATGACAAATGTCATGGAGCACTGTGATGAGAAGACCATGGATAATTGTGATGATGAGCGTCATGGGGCGATGTGATGATAAGTGTTATGGAACCTTGTGATCACAAGGATTTGGAGCATTGTGATGAGATTGATCATCGAATATTTTGATTTCACTGTGATGACAATAGCCTGAAGCATTATGATGATGGGCATGGTGCATTTTGATGACAGGGTTCATGGAGCATTGAGATGCAAAGGGGCATGGAGCATTGTGATTAGAGGGTTCATGGAGCATTGTGATGACAATGGCATGGAACATTGAGATGCCAAGGGTCATGGAGCTTTGTGATGACAAAGGTCATGGAGCATTTTGATGACAAGGGCGTGGTACATTGTGATGAGAATGGCAGGGAGCATTGTGATGACAGGATCATAGAACAATTTGATGAAAAGTGTCATGGAATATTTTGATGACAGGGGTTATGGAACATTGTGATGTCAGGGGTCATGGAGCATTTTGATGAAAAGGATCATGGAGAATTATGATGACAGGCGTTATGGAACATTGTGATGTCAGGGGTCATTGAGCATTTTGAGGAAAAGTGTTATGGAGCATTTTGATGACAGGGGTTATGGAACATTGTGATGTCAGGTGTCATCAAACTTTTTGATGATATGTGCATGTAGCATTGCAAAGACAGAAGTCATGGAACATTGTGATGACAGGGGTGAGGGAGTATTGTGATGAATAATGATGTAACATTGTGATATCAGTGTTGAGAGAGCATTTTGATGAGAAGTGCATGGAGAATTGTGATGACATGTTTTATGGAGCATTGTGGTGACAAGATTGTGGAGCACTGTGATGATTAGTGCAGGGTGCATTGTGATGACATGGGTCATGGAGCATTGATCTGACAAGCGCATGGAGCATTTTGATGACAAGGGTCATGCAGCATTGTGCTGAGAAAGGCATAGAGCATTGTGATGACAAGGGGCAAAGAGCATTGTGATGAAAAGTTCATGGAGCATTGTGGTTAAATATGTCACAGAGACTGTTGATGACGAGAGCATGGACCATTGTGATGACAAAGGTCATGAAGCATTGTGAGGAATGGAGGCATGGAGCGTTGTGATGACAGGGGTCATGGAGCACTGTGATAACAAGGGCATGGAGCATAGTGATGACAAGGGAATGGAGCATTGGTCTAATAAGTTTCATGGATTATTGTGATGACTGTTGGAATGGCGCATTGTGATGACAAGGGCATGGAGCATTGTGATGACCAGGTCATGCAGTATTTTGAAGACAGGTGTCAGGGAACATTGTGATGACATATGTAATGGCCCATAGTGATGACAATGGCATGGATCATTTTGATGCCAAGAGTCCTGGAGGATTCTGATGACAAAGGTAATGGAGCATTGTGATGACAATGGCTTGGAGCATTGTGATGACAAGGGTCAGGGAGCATTGTGTTGACAGGTGCATGGAGAATTGTGATGAAAAGTGTCATGGAGTATTCTGATGACAAGCTTGTGGAGTATTTGATGAGAATGGCATGGAGCATTGTAATGAAAAAGGCATGGGACATTGTGATGACAAGTGTATTGTGAATTGTGATGACAAAGTTCATGGAGCTTTGTGATGAAAAGGACATGGAGTATTGTGATGACAGGCATCATGGAGCGTTGTGATGAAAAGTGTTATGGAACATTGTGATCACAAGGGTTTGGAGAATTGAGATGACAGAGGTCATGGATCATTTTGATTTCAAGGAGCATGGAGCATTGTGATGACAAGGGCATGAAGCAATGTGATCCCAAGGTTCATGGCGGACTGTGATGACAATGGTAATGGAGTATTGTGATGACAAGCGAATAGAGCATTGCAATGACAAGGTCATGTAGCCTTTTGCTGACACAGGCATGGAGCATTGTGATGACAGGTGTCATGGAGCACTGTGATGACAAGCGTCACGGAGCATTGTGAATACAGGGGTCATGGAGCTTTGGGATGACAAGGGCATGGATCATTGTGATGACAAGGGTCATGGAGCATTGAGCTGAAAATGTTCATGGAGTATTGTGATGACAGGGGTCATGGAGCATTGAGCTGAAAATGTTCATGGAGTATTGTGATGACAGGGGTCATGGAGCATTCTGATGAGAAGGTCATAGAGCATTGGGCTGAAAATATTCATGGAGTATTGAGATGACAGGGATCATGGAGCATTTTGATGACAAGTTCCTGGAGCACTTTTATGAGAAGACAATGGAGACTTGTGATGACAAGTCTCATGGAGCATTCTGATGAAAAGGGACAAGGAGCATTGAGATTACAGGGGTCTTGGAATATTGTGATGACAAGGGCATGGAGCATTGTGAGGAGAAGGCCATGGAGCATTCTGATGACATGCATCATTGAGTTTTGTGACGACAAGAGCATGGAGCATTGTGATTACAGGGGTCTTGGAGCATTGTGATGAAAAGGGCATGGATCATTGGGATGAAAAAGGCATGGAGACGTGTAATGACAGGGTTAATGGAGCATACTGATGACAAGTGTCAGGGAGCATTGTGATGACAAGTGTATTGAGCATTCTGATGACAAAGGTCATGGAGAATTTTGATGAGAAGACCATGGATAATTGTGATGATGAGCGTCATAGGGTTTTGTGATGATAAGTGTTATGGAACATTGTGATCACCAGGGAATGGAGCATTGTGATGACAGAGGTCATGGGGCATATTGATTTCATTTTGATGACAATAGCCTGAAGCATTTTGATGATGGGCATGGTCCATTTTGATGACAGGGTTCATGGAGCATTGAGATGAAAAGACACATGGAGCATTTTGATTACAAGGGTATTGGAGCATTGTGATGACAAGGGAATGGAGCATTGTGGTGACAGGGCCATGGAACATTCTCATGACATGCGTCATGTACCTTTTTGATGAAAAGGGCATGGAGCATTTTGATTAGAGGGGTCGTGGAGCATTGTGATGACAAGTGTCATGGAGCCTTGTGATGACAAGGCCGTGGAACATTGTGATGGCAGGTGTCATGGAGCATTGTTATGACAGAGGTAAAGGAGCATTGTGATGAGAAGGGCATGGAGCATTGGTCTGAAATGTTTCATGGATTATTGTGATGAGAGTGGGCATAGAGCATTGTGATGATTAGGGCATGGAACACTGTGATACATGGGTCATGGAGCATTGTAATGACAAGGGCATGGGGCATTGTGATGAGAAGGGCATCGAGCACTGTGATGACAAGTGTCATGGAGCTTTGTGATGACAAGGGCATGGAGCAATGTGATGAGAGGGTTCATGGAGCATTGTGATGACAATGACATGGAGCATTGTGATGCCAAGGGTCATGGCGCTTTGTGATGACAAAGGTCATGGAGCATTTAATGATAAGTGCATGCTGCATTGTGATGAGAAGGGCAGGGAGTATTTTGATGACAGGGTCATGCAGCAATATGATGAAAAGTGTATTGGAACATTTTGATGACAGGGGTTATAGAATATTGTGATGTCAGGGGTCATGGACTATTGTGATGATAAAGGAATGTAGCATTGTGATGACAGGGGTCATGGGACATTGTGATTACAGGGGTAAGGGAGTATTGAGACGACTATTGATGGAACACTGTGATATCTCTGGTGAGAGAGCATTTTGATGAGCAGTGTATGGAGCATTTTGATTACAAGGTTTATGGAGCATTGCAATGACAAATATCTGGAACGTTGTGATGAAAAGTGAATGGCACTTTTTGATGACAAGGGTCATGGAATATTTTTCAGACAAAGGCAAGGAGCATTGTAATGACAATTGTCACGGATCATTGTGATGAAAATGGAATGGGGCATTGTGATGAAAAAGGCATGGAGCCTTTTCGTGACAGGGATCAAGGAGCATTCTGATGACAAGTGTCAGGGAGCATTGTGATGACAAGTGTACTGAGCATTGTGATGACAAAGTTCATGGAGCATTGTGATGAAAAGGGCATGAAATTTTGTGATGACAGGCATCATGGAGCGTTGTGATGACAAGTATTATGGAACATGGGGATCACAATGGTTTGGAGCATTGTGATGACAGAGATCAATGATCATTTTGATTTCAAGGACCATGGAGCATTGTGATGACAAGAGCATGAAGCAATGTGATCCTAAGGTTCATGGAGGATTGGGATGACAATGGAAATGGAGTATTGTGATGACAAGCGCATAGAGCATTGTAATGACAAGGTTATGTAGCATTTTGCAGACAAAGGCATGGAGCATTGTGATGACAGGTGTCATGGAGCACTGTGATGACAAGTGTCACGGAGCATTGTGAATAGAGGGGTCATGGAGCATTGGGATGACAAGGGCATGGATCTTTGTGATGACAAGGGTCATGGGGCATTGGGCTGAATATGTTCATGGAGTATTGTGATGACAGGCGTCATGGAGCATTGTGATGACAGAGGTCATGAAGAATTTTTATTTCATTGCACTGACAATATCCGGAAGCATTATGATGATGGGCATGATGAATTGTGATGACAGGGTTCATGGAGCATGGAGATGAAAAGGGGCATGGAGCATTGTGATTACAGGGATCTTGGAGCACTGTAATGACAAGGGCATCGAGCATTTTGATGAGAATGCCATGGAACATTCTGTGACATGTGTCATGGAGCTTTGTGATGACAAGGGAATAGAGCATTGTGATTACAGGGGTCTTGGAGCATTGTGATGACAAGTGTCATGGAGGCTTGTGATGACAAGGCCATGGAACATCGTGATGGAAGGGGTCATGGAGCATTGTTATGACAGGGGTAATGGAGCATTGTGATGAGAAGGGCATGGAGCATTGTGATTACAAGGTTTATGGAGCAATACCATGACAAATTTGTGGACCGTTGTGATGAAAAGCGCGTACCACATTGTGATGACAAGGTTCATGGAGCATTTTTCTGACAAAGGCATGGAGCATTTTGATGACAAGGGTCACGGAGCATTGTGATGAAAAGTTCATGGAGCATTGTGGTTATAAAGGTCACAGAGCCTTTTGCTGACGCGGGCATGGACCACTGTGATGACAAATGTTATGAAGCATTGTGATGACTGGAGTCACGGAGCATTGTGATGACAGGGGTCATGGAGCATTGTGATGACAAGGGCATGGAGCATTGTGGTGACAGGGGCATGGAGCATTGGTCTGACAAGTTTCATAGATTATTGTGATGACAGTGGACATGGTGAATTGTGATGACAAGGGCATGGATTATTGTGATGAGAAGGTCATGGAGTATTGTGAAGACGGGTGTCAGGGAGCATTGTGATGACATATGTCATGGTCCATTGCAATGACAATGGCAGGGAGCATTGTGATGCCAAATGTAATGGAGGATTTTGATGACAAATATAATGGAGCATTGTGATGACTAGGGCTTGGAGCATTATGATGACAAGGGCCATTGAGAATTTTCAAAACATGGTCGTGAAGCATTGTGATGACAAGGTCCTGGAGAATTGTGATGAGAAATCCATAGAGACTTGTGATGACAAATGTCATGGAGCATACTGATGAAAAGGGACATGGACCATTGTGTTTACGGGGGTCTTAGAACATTGTGATGATATGGGCATGGAGCATTGTGAGGAGAAGGCCAAGGAGCATTCTGAAGACATGTTTCATTTATCTTTGTGATGACAAGGGCATGTAGCATTGTGTTTCAAGGGGTCTTGGTGCATTGTGATGAAAAGGGCATGGATCATTGTGATGAAAAAGGCATGGAGCCCTGTCATGACAGGGGTCAATAAGCATACAGACAACAAGTGTCAGGGAGAATTTTGATGACACGTGTATTGAGCATTGTGATGACAAAGGTCATGGAGCATTGTGATGAGAAGTCCATGGATAATTGTGATGACGAGTATCATGGGGCACTGTGAGGAGAAGTGTTATGGAACATTGTGATCACAACGGTTTGGAGCATTGTTATGACTGAGGTCTTGGAGCATTTTGATTTCATTGTGATGACAATAGCATGAAGCATTATGATGATCGGCATGGTGCATTGTGATGAGAGGTGTCTTGGAGCATTGTGATGAGAAGGCTCATGGAGCCTTGTGATGACAAGGCCACGGAATATCGTGATGGCGGGGGTCATGGAGAATTGTTATCACAGGGGTAATGGAGGACTGTGACGGCAAGGGCATGGAGCATTGTGATGAGAAGGCCATGGAGCATTCTGATGACATGTGTCATGGAGCTTTGTGATGACAAGGGCATGGAGCAATGTGATTAGAGTGTTCATGGAGCATTGTGATGACAATGACATGGAGCATTGTGATGCCAAGGGTAATGGATCTTTGTGATGACAATGGCCATGGAGCATTTTGATGACAAGGGCGTTGTGCATTGTGATGAGAATTGCAGGGATCATTGTGATGACAGGGTCATGGAGCAATTTGATGAAAAGTTTCATGGAACATTTTGATGACAGGTGTTATGGAACATTGTGATGTCAGTGGTCATGGAGCATTTTGATGAAAAGGGTCATGGAGCATTTTGATGACAGGGGTTATGGAGCATTGTGATGTCAGGGGTCATCGAACATTGTGATGATAAGTGCATGTGGCATTGTGATGACAGGAGTCATGGAACATTGTGATAACAAGGGTGAGGGAGTATTCAGACGAATAGTGATGTAACATTGGGATATCTGTGGTGAGAGAGCATTTTGATGAGAAGTGCATGGAGCATTGTGATGCCAAGGTTTATGGAGCATTGTGATGACCAGATTGTGGAGCACTGTGATGACAAGCACATGGTTCATTTTGAGGACATGTGTCATGGCGCGTCGTGCTGACAAGCGCATGGAGCATTGTGATGACAAGCGTCATGGAGCATTGTGCTGAGAAAGGCATAGAGCATTGTGATGACAAGAATCAAAGAGCTTTGTGATGAAAAGTTCATGGAGCATTGTGATGACAAGGGTCATGGAGCATTGTGATGACAAGGGCATGGAGCATTTGTCTAATAAGTTTCATGGATTATTGCGATGACTGTTGGAATGGTGCATTGTGGTGACAAGGGCATGGAGCATTGTGATGACCAGGTCATGCAGTATTGTGAAGACTGGTGTCAGGGAGCATTGTGTTGACATATGTAATGGCCCATTGTGATGACAATGGCATGGAGCATTGTGATGACAAGTGTCATGGAGGATTCTGATGACAAAGGTAATGGAGCATTGTGATGACAATGGCTTGGTGCATTGAGATGACAAGGTTCAGGGAGCATTGTGCTGACAAGTGCATGGAGAATTGTGATGACAAGGGTCATGGAGCATTCTCATGACAAGCTTGTGGCGTATTTTCATGACAGTAACGTGGAGCATTTTGATGAAAACGGCATGGGGCATTGTGTTGAAAAAGGCATGGAGCCTTTTCGTGACAGGGTTCAAGGAGCATTCTGACGACAAGTATCAGGGAGCATTGTGATGACAAGTGTATTGAGAATTGTGATGACAAATGTCATGGAGCATTGTGATGAAAAGTGCATGGAGTATTGTGATGACAGGCATCATGGAGCATTGTGATGACAAGTGTTATGGAACATTGTGATCACAAGGGTTTGGAGCATTGTGGTGACAGTGGTCATGAATCATTTTGATTTCAAGGAGCATGGAGCATTGTGATAACCAGGGCATGAAGCAGTGTGATACCAAGATTCATGGAGGATTGTGATGACAATGGTAAAGGAGTATTGTGATGACAAGCGCATAGAGCATTTTAATGACAAGTTCATGTAGCATTTTGCTGACAAAGTCATGGAGTATTGTGATGACAGGTGTCATGGAGCACTGTGATGACAAGCTTCACGGAGCATTTTGAATACATGGGTCATGGAGCATTGGGATGACAAGGGCATGGAGCATTGTGATGACACGTTTCATGGAGCACTGTGATCACAAGCGTCACGGAGAATTGTGAATACAGGGGTCATGGAGCATTGGGATGACAGAGGTCATGGAGAATTTTGATTTCATTGTGCTGACAATAGCCGGAAGCTTTAAGATGAAGGGTATGATGCATTGTGATGACAGGGTTCATGGAGCATTTAGATAAAATGGGGCATGGAGCATTGTGATTACAGTGGTCTTGGAGCACTGTAATGACAAGGGCATGGAGCATTTTGATGCGAAGTCCATCGAACATTCTGATGACATGTGTCATGGAGCTTTGTGATGACAAAGGCATGGAGCATTTTGATTAGAGTGGCCTTGGAGCATTGTGATGACAAGTGTCATGGATCCTTGTGATCACAAGTCCGTGGAACATTGTGATGACAGGGGTCATGGAGCGTAGTTATGACAGGGGTAATGGAGCATTGTGATGAGAAGGGCATGGAGCATTGTGATTACAAGGTTTATGGAGCATTGCTATGACAAATTTGTGGACCGTTGTGATGAAAAGTGCTTGGCCCATTGTGATGACAAAGGTCATGGAGCATTTTTCTGACAAAGGCATGGAGCATTGTGATGACAAGGATCACGGAGCATTTTGATGAAAAGTTCATGCAGCATTGTGGTTACCAAGGTCACAGATAGTTGTGATGACGCTGGCATGGACAATTGTGATGACAAATGTTATGAAGCATTGTGGTGACTGGTGTCACGGAGCATTGTAATGGCAGGCGTCATGGAGTACTGTGATGACAAAGGCATGGAGCATTGTGATGACAGGTGTCATGGAACACTGTGATGACAAGCGTCACGGAGCATTTTGAATACAGGGTTCATGGAGCTTTGGGATGACAAGGTCTTGGAGGATTTTGATGGCAGGTGTCATGGATTACTGTGATGACAATCGTCACGGAGCATTGGTAATACAGGGGTCATGGAGCATTGGGATGACAAGGGCATGGTTCATTGTGATGACAAGGGTCATGGAGCATTGGGCTGAAAATGTTCATGGAGTATTGTGATGACAGGGGTCATGGAGCATTGTGATGACAGAGGTCATGGAGCATTTTGATTTCATTTTGATGACAATAGCATGAATCATTTTGATGATGGGCATGGTGCATTGTGATGACAGGGTTCATGGATCATTGAGATGAAAAGGGGCATGGAGCATTGTGATTACAGGGTTCTTGGATTGTTGTGATAAGAATGGTCATGGAGCCTTGTGATGACAAGGCCATGGAACATCGTGAGGGCAGGGGTCATGGAGCATTTTTATGACTGGGGTAATGGAGCATTGTGATGGCAAGGGCATGGAGCATTGTGATGACTAATTTTATGGAGCACTGTGATGACAAGATTGCAGAGCACTGTGATTACAAGCGCATGGTGCATTGTGATGACATGTGTCATTGAGCACTGTGCTGACAATCGCATGGGGCATTGTGATGACAAGGGTCAAAGAGCATTGTGATTAAAAGTTCATGGAGCATTGTGGTTAAACATGTCACAGAGACTGTTGATGACGAAGGCATGGACTAGTGTGATGAAAAAGGTCATGAAGCATTGTGATTACTGGAGTCACGGAGCATTGTGATGACAGGGGTCATGGAGTATTGTGATAACTAGGGCATGCAGCATTTTGATGACAAGGGCATGGAACATTGGTCTAATATGTTTCATGGATAATTGTGATGACACTTGGAATGGCACGTTGTGATGACAAGGGCATGGAGTATTGTGATGACCAGGTCATGGAGTATTGTTAAGACAGGTGTCAGGGAGCATTGTGATGACATATGAAATGGCCCATTGTGATGACAATGGCATGGAGCATTGTGATGCCAAGTGTCATGGAGGATTCTGATGACAAAGGTAATGGAGCATTGTGATGACAATGGCTTGGAGAATTGTGATGACAAGGGTCAGGGAGCATTGTGCTGACAAGTGCATGAATAACTGTGATAACAAGGGTAATGGAGCATTCTGATGACAAACTTGTGGTGTATTTTGATGACAATGGCATGGAACATTGTGATGAAAACGGCATGGAGCATTGTGATGAAAAAGGCACGGAACGTTTTCGTGACAGGGTACAAGGAGAATTCTAATGAGAAGTGTCAGAGAGCATTGTGATGACAAGTGTATTTAGAATTGTGATGACAATGTCATGGAGCATTGTGATGAAAAGGATATGGAGTATTGTGATGACAGGCATCATGGAGCGTTGTGCTGACAAGTGTTATGGAACATTGTTATCAGAAGATTTTGGAGCATTGTGATGACAGTGTTCATGGATCATTTTGATTTCAAGGAGCATGGAGCATTGTGATGACAAGGGCATGAACCAATGTGATCCCAAGGTTCATTGAGGATTGTGATGACAATGGAAAAGGAGTATTGTGATGACAAGCGCATAGAGCATTGTAATGACACAGTCATGTAGCATTTTGCTGACAAGGCATGGAGCAGTGTGATGACATGTGTCATGAAGCACTGTGATGACAAGCGTCACGGAGCATTGTGAATACATGGGTCATGGAGCATTGTGATGTCTAGGGAATGGAGCATTGTGCTGACGAGGTCCTTGAGCATTGTGATGAGAAGACCATGGAGACTTGTGATGAGAAGTCTCATGGAGCATTCTGATGAAAAGGGGCATGGAACATTGTGATTACAGGGGTCTTGGAGCTTTGTGATGACTAGGGCATGGAGCATTTTGATGAGAAGGCCATGGAGCATTCTGATGACATGTGTCATGGAGCTTTTTAATGACAAGGGCATGGAGCATTGTGAATACAGGGATCTTGGAGCATTGTGATGAAAAGGGCATGGATTATTGTGATGAAAAAGGCATGGAGCCTTGTCATGACAGGGTTCAAGGAGCATTTTTACGACAAGTGTCAGGGAGCATTGTGATGACAAGTGTATTGAGCATTGTGATGACAAATATCATGGAGCATTGTGATGAGAAGACCATGGATAATTGTGATGATGAGCGTCATGGGGTGTTGTGATGATAAGTGTTAAGGAACATTGTGATCACAAGGGTTTGGAGTATTATGATGACAGAGGTCATGGAGAATATTCATTTCATTGTGATGACAATAGCCTGAAGCATGATGATGTTGGGCATGTTGCATTGTGATGACAGGGTTCATGGAGCATTGAGATGAAAAGGGGTATGGAGTATTGTGTTTACAGGGTTCTTGGAGCATTGTGATGACAAGGGCATGGAGCACTGTGATGAGAAGGCCATGGAACATTCTGATGACATGCGTCATGGATCTCTGTGATGAAAAGGGCATGGAGCTTTGTGATTACAGGGTCTTCAGCATTGTGAGGACAAGTGTCATGGAACCTTGTGATGACTACGCCGTGGAACATTGTGATGGCAAGGGTCAAGGTGCATTGTTAGGACAGGGGTAATGGAGCATTTTGTTGACAAGGGCACGGAATACTGTGATACATGTGTCATGCAGGATTGTAATGACCAGAGCATGGAGCATTGTGATGATAAGGCACGGAATACTGTGATACATGTGTCATGCAGGATTCTAATGAACAGGGCATGGAGCATTGTGATGAGAAGGGCATTGAGCATTGTGATGACAAGTGTCATGGAGCTTTGTGATGACAAGGGTATGGAGCAATGTGATGAGAGGGTTCATGGAGCATTGTGATGACAATGACATGGAGCATTGTGATGTCAAGGGTCATGGAGCTTTGTGATGACAAATGTCACGGAGCATTTTGATGCCAAGGGCATGGTGCATTGTGATGAGAATGGCAGGGAGCATTTTGATGACTGGGTCATGCAGCAATTTGATAAAGAGTGTAAGGGAACATTTTGATGCCAGGGGTTATAGAATATTTTGATGTCAGGGTTCTTGGAGCTTTGGTTTGAAAAGGGTCATGGAGCATTTAGATGACAGGGGTTATGGAACATTGTGAAGTCAGGGGTCATGGAACATTGTGATGATAAGGGGATGTAGCATTGTGATGACAGGTTCATGGAACATTGTGATTACAGGGGTGAGGGAGTATTGTGATGACTAGTGATGGAACATTGTGATATCTCTTTTGAGAGAGCATTTTGATGAGAAGTGCATGGACCATTGTGATTACAAGGTTTATGGAACATTGCAATGACAAGGTTGTGGACCGTTGTGATGAAATGTGTGTGGCACATTTTGATGACAATTGTCATGGAGCATTGTTCTGACAAAGACGAGGAGCATTGTGATGACAATGGTCACAGAGAATTGTGATGAAAAGTTCATGGAAGGACTTCCAGGTAAGATGGCGGAAGAGTAAGACGCGGAGATCACCTTCCTCCCCACGGATACACCAGAAATACAGCTACACGTGGAACAACTCCTACAGAACACCTACTGAACGCTGGCAGAAGACCCCAGACTTCCCAAAAGGCAAGAAACTCCCCACATACCTGGGTAGGGCAAAGCGGAGAGATCCCCACACACAGGATCGGTGCCGAGCGGCACTCACCAGCCTGAGAGGCTAGTCTGCTCGCCCGCCGGGGCGCGCAGCGCTGGAAGCTGAGGCTCGGGCTTCGGTCAGAGCGCAGAGAGAGGACTGGGGCTGGCGGCGAGAACTCAGCGTGAAGGGGGCTAATGTGCCACAGCTAGCCGGCAGGGAGTCCGGGAAAACTCTGGAGCTGCCGAAGAGGCAAGAGACTTTTTCTTCCCTCTTGGTCTCCTGGTGCGTGAGGAGAGGGGATTAAGAGCGCTGCTTAAAGGGGCTCCACAGACGGGCGCGAGTCGCGACTGAAAGCGCGGAGCCCAGTGACGGGCGTGGGACGCTGGGGCTGCTGCTGCTGCCGCCAAGAAGCCTGTGTGCGAGCGCAGGTCACTGCCCACACCGCCCTTCCGGGAGCCTGTGCAGCCCGCCACTGCCAGGGTCCCGGGATCCAGGGGCGGCTTCCCTGGGAGAACGCACGGCGTGCCTCGGGCTGGTGCAAATTCACGCCGACCTCTGCCGCTGCAGGCTCGCCCCGCACTCCGTCCCCCTCACTCCCGCCCGGCCTGAGTGAGCAAGAGTCCCCTAAGTGGCTGCTCCTTTAACCCTGTCCTGTCTGAGCGAAGAACAGACGCCCTCCGGCGACCTACATGCAGAGGCGGGGCCAAATCCAAAGCTGAGACCCAGGAGCTGTGAGAAAAATGAAGAGAAAGGGAAACCTCTCCCAGCAGCCTCAGAAGCAGCGGATTAAAGCTCCACAATCAACTTGATGTACCCTGCATCTGTGGAATACATGAATAGACAACACATCATCCCAAATTGAGGAGCCCAGAGTCAGAGCTGTGCCTCTGAGGTGGGAGGGCCAACTTCAGGACACTGGTCCACAAGAGACCTCCCAGCTCCACATAATATCAAACGGCAAAAATCTTCCAGAGATCTCCATCTCAACACCAGCACCCAGCTTCACTCAACGACCAGCAAGCTACAGTGCTGGACACCCTATGCCAAACAACTAGCAAGACAGGAACACAACGCCACCCATTAGCAGAGAGGTGGCCTAAAATCATAAAAAGTCCGCAGACACCCCAAAACACACCACCAGACCTGGACCTGCCCACCAGAAAGACAAGATCCAGCCTCATCCACCAGAACACAGGCACTAGTCCCCTCCACCAGGAAGCCTACACAACCCACTAAACCAACCTTAGCCACTGGGGACAGACACCAAAATCAACGGGAACTACGAACCTGCAGCCTGCAAAAAGGAGACCCCAAACACAGTAACATAAGCAAAATGAGAAGGCAGAAAAACACACAGCAGGAGAAGGAGCAAGATAAAAACCCACCAGACCTAACAAATGAAGAGGTAATAGGCAGTCTACCTGAAAAAGAATTCAGAATAATGATGGTAAAGATGATCCAAGATTCTATTTCCCAGATCCAAAATCTTGGAAATAGAATAGACAAAATGCAAGAAACAGTTAACAAGGACCTAGAAGAACTAAAGATGAATCAAGCATCGATTAAAAACACAATAAATGAAATAAAAAATACTCTAGATGGGATCAATAGCAGAATAACTGAGGCAGAAGAACGGATAAGTGAGGTGGAAGATAAAATAGTGAAAATAACTGCTGCAGAGCAAAATAAAGAAAAAAGAATGAAAAGAACAGAGGACAGTCTCAGAGACCTCTGGGACAACATTAAACGCACCAACATTCGAATTATAGGGGTTCCAGAAGAAGAAGAGAAAAAGAAAGGGACTGAGAAAATGTTTGAAGAGATTATAGTTGAAAACTTCCCTAATATGGGAAAGGAAATAGTTAATCAAATCCCAGAGGGACAGAGAGTCCCATATTAATCAAACTGTCAAAAATTAAACACAAAGAAATCATATTAAAAGCAGCAAGGCAAAAACAACAAATAACACACAAGGGAATCCCCATCAGGATAACAGCTGATCTCTCAGCAGAAACTCTACAAGCCAGAAGGGAGTGGCAGGACATAATTAAAGTGATGAAAGAGAAAAACCTGCAACCAAGATTACTCTACCCAGCAAGGATCTCATTCAGATTTGATGGAGAAATTAAAACGTTTACAGACAAGCAAAAGCTGAGAGAGTTCAGCACCACCAAACCAGCTTTACAACAAATGCTAAAGGAACTTCTCTAGGCAAGAAACACAACAGAAGGAAAAGACCTACAATAAAGAACCCAAAACAATTAAGAAAATGGGAATAGGAACATACATATCGATAATTACCTTAAATGTAAATGGGCTAAATGCTCCCACCAAAAGACACAGATTGGCTGAATGGATACAAAAACAAGACCCATATATATGCTGTCTACAAGAGACCCACTTCAGACCTAGAGACACATACAGACTGAAAGTAAGGGGATGGAAAAAGATATCCCATGCAAATGGAAACCAAAAGAAAGCTGGAGTAGCAATTCTCATATCAGACAAAATAGACTTTAAAATAAAGACTACTAGAAGAGACAAAGAAGGACACTACATAATGATCAAGGGATCGATCCAAGAAGAAGATATAACAATTGTAACTATTTATGCACCAAACATAGGAGCACCTCAATACATAAGGCAAATACTAACAGCCATAAAAGGAGAAATCGACAGTAACACACTCAGAGTAGGGGACTTTAACACCGCACTTTCTCCAATGGACAGATCATCCAAAATGAAAATAAATAAGGAAACACAAGCTTTAAATGATACATTAAACAAGATGGACTTAATTGATATTTATAGGACATTCCATCCAAAAACAACAGAATACAAATTTTTCTCAAGTGCTCATGGAACATTCTCCAGGATAGATCATATCTTGGGTCACAAATCAAGCCTTGGTAAATGTAAGAAAATTGAAATTGTATCAAGTATCTTTTCCGACCACAATGCTATGAGACTAGATATCAATTACAGGAAAAGAGCTGTAGAAAATACAAACACATGGAGGCTAAACAATACACTACTTAATAACAAAGTGATCACTGAAGAAATCAAAGAGGAAATTTAAAAATACCTAGAAACAAATGACAATGGAGACACGACGACCCAAAACCTATGGGATGCAGCAAAAGCGGTTCTAAGAGGGAAGTTTATAGCAATACAATCCCACCTTAACAAACAGGAAACATCTCGAATAAACAACCTAACCTTGCACCTAAAGCAATTAGAGAAAGAAGAACAAAAACATCCCAAAGTTAGCAGAAGGAAAGAAATCATAAAAATCAGATCAGAAATAAATGAAAAAGAAATGAAGGAAACGATAGCAAAGATCAATAAAACTAAAAGCTGGTTCTTTGAGAAGATAAACAAAATTGATAAACCATTAGCCAGACTCATCAAGAAAAAAAGGGAGAAGACTCAAATCAATAGAATTAGAAATGAAAAAGGAGAAGTAACAACTGACACTGCAGAAATACAAAAGATCATGAGAGATTACTATAAGCAACTCTATGCCAATAAAATGGACAACCTGGAAGAAATGGACAAATTCTTAGAAATGCACAACCTGCCAAGACTGAACCAGGAAGAAATAGAAAATATGAACAGACCAATCACAAGCACTGAAATTGAAACTGTGATAAAAAATCTTCCAACAAACAAAAGCCCAGGACCAGATGGCTTCACAGGCGAATTCTATCAAGCATTTAGAGAAGAGCTAACACCCATCCTTCTGAAACTCTTCCAAAATATAGCAGAGGGAGGAACACTCCCAAATTCATTCTACGAGGCCACCATCACCTTGATACCAAAACCAGACAAGGATGTCACAAAGAAAGAAAACTACAGGCCAATATCACTGATGAACATAGATGCAAAAATCCTCAACAAAATACTAGCAAACAGAATCCAACAGCACATTAAAAGGATCATACAACATGATCAAGTGGGGTTTATTCCAGGAATGCAAGGATTCTTCAATATACGCAAATCAATCAACGTGATACACCATATTAACAAATTGAAGGAGAAAAACCATATGATCATCTCAATAGATGCAGAGAAAGCTTTCGACAAAATTCAACACCCATTTATGATAAAAACCCTGCAGAATGTAGGCATAGAGGGAACTTTCCTCAACATAATAAAGGCGATATATGACAAACCCACAGCCAGCATCGTCCTCAATGGTGAAAAACTGAAACCATTTCCACTAAGATCAGGAACAAGACAAGGTTGCCCACTCTCACCACTCTTATTCAACCTAGTTTTGGAAGTTTTAGCCACAGCAATCAGAGAAGAAAAGGAAATAAAAGGAATCCATATTGGAAAAGAAGAAGTAAAGTTGTCACTGTTTGCAGATGACATGATACTATACATAGAGAATCCTAAAGATGCTACCAGAAAACTACTAGAGCTAATCAATGAATTTGGTAAAGTTGCAGGATACAAAATTAATGCACAGAAATCTCTGGCATTCCTATATACTAATGATGAAAAATCTGAAAGTGAAATCAAGGAAACACTCCCATTTACCATTGCAACAAAAAGAATAAAATATCTAGGAATAAACCTACCTAAGGAGACAAAAGACCTGTATGCAGAAAATTATAAGACACTGATGAAAGAAATTAAAGATGATACAAATAGATGGAGAGATGTACTGTGTTCTTGGATTGGAAGAATCAACATTGTGAAAATGACTCTACTACCCAAAGCAATCTACAGATTCAATGCAATCCCTATCAAATTACCACTGGCATTTTTCACAGAACTAGAACAAAAAATTTCACAATTTGTATGGAAACACAAAAGACCCCGAATAGCCATAGCAATCTTGAGAACGAAAAATGGAGCTGGAGGAATCAGGCTCCCTGACTTCAGACTATACTACAAAGCTACAGTAATCAAGACACTATGGTACTGGCACAAAAACAGAAAGATAGATCAATGGAACAGGATAGAAAGCCCAGAGATAAACCCACGGACATATGGTCACCTTATCTTTGATAAAGGAGGCAGGAATGTACAGTGGAGATAGGACAGTCTCTTCAATAAGTAGTGCTGGGAAAACTGGATAGGGACATGTAAAAGTATGAGATTAGATCACTCCCTAACACCATACACAAAAATAAGCTCAAAATGGATTAAAGACCTAAATGTAAGGCCAGACACTCTCAAACTCTTAGAGGAAAACATAGGCAGAACACTCTATGACATAAATCACAGCAAGATCCTTTTTGACCCACCTCCTAGCGAAATGGAAATAGGGACAAAAATAAACACATGGGACCTAATGAAACTTCAAAGCTTTTGCACAGCAAAGGAAACCATAAACAAGACCAAAAGACAACCCTCAGAATGGGAGAAAATATTTGCAAATGAAGCAACTGACAAAGGATTAATCTCCAAAATTTATAAGCAGCTCATGCAGCTCAATAACAAAAAAACAAACAACCCAATCCAAAAATGGGCAGAAGACCTAAATAGACATTTCTCCACAGAAGATATACAGACTGCCAACAAACACATGAAAGGATGCTCAACATCTTTACTCATTAGAGAAATGCAAATCAAAACTACAATGAGATATCATCTCACACCAGTCACAATGGCCATCATCAAAAAATCTAGAAACAATAAATGCTGGATAGGGTGTGGAGAAAAGGGAACACTCTTGCACTGCTGGTGGGAATGTGAATTGGTACAGCCGCTATGGAGAACGGTATGGAGGTTCCTTAAAAAACTACAAATAGAACTACCATATGACCCAGCAATTCCACTACTAGGCATATACCCTGAGAAAACCATAATTCAAAAAGAGACATGTACCAAAATATTCATAGCAGCCCTATTTACAATAGCCCGGAGATGGAAACAACCTAAGTGTCCATCATTGGATGAATGGATAAAGAAGATGTGGCACATATATACAATGTAATATTACTCAGCCATAAAAAGAAATGAAATTGAGCTATTTGTAATGAGGTGGATAGACCTAGAGTCTGTCATACAGAGTGAAGTAAGTCAGAAAGAGAAAGACAAATACTGTATGCTTACACATATATATGGAATTTAAGAAAAAAATGTCATGAAGAACATAGGGGTAAGACAGGAATAAAGACACAGACCTACTAGAGAATGGACTTGAGGATATGGGGAGGGGGAAGGGTAAGCTGTGACAAAGTGAAAGAGCGGCATGGACATATATACACTACCAAACGTAAGGTAGATAGCTAGTGGGAAGCAGCCGCATAGCACAGGGAGATCAGCTCGGTGCTTTGTGACCGCCTGGAGGGGTGGGATAGGGAGGGTGGGAGGGAGACGCAAAACGGAGGGGATATGGAAACATATGTATATGTATAACTGATTAAATTTGTTATAAAGCAAAAAATTAAAAAAAAACTGGAAAAAAAAGAATGAGAGTTTAAAAAAAAAGACTTTTAAACAAGCCGTTTGTCATACAAGAAATTGAAGTAGGAACTAGAAAATAGTCTTATCTAAATGAAAATGGGAATACATCTTTTTTTTTTTTTTTTTTTTTTACATTTTAAAAATTACATTAAAATTTTTATTTCAATTTAATTTTTATTTTATATTGGAGTATAGTTGATTTACAATGTTGTGTTAGTTTCAGGTTTACAGCAAAGTGATTCAGTTACACATATACATATATCCATTCTTTTTTTTTTTTTTTTGTCTGCCTTCTTTTTTTTTTTTCTTTTTATTAGTTTCTGCTTTATAACAAAGTGAATCAGTCATACATATACATCTGTTCCCACATCCCTTCCCTCATGCATCTCCCTCCCTCCCACCCTCCCCATCCCACCCCTCCAGGCGGTCACAAAGCACCGAGCTGATCTCCCTGTGCTCTGCGGCTGCTTCCCACTATCTATCTACCCTATGTTTGGTAGTGTACATATGTCCATGCCTCTCTTTCGCTTTGTCACAGCTTACCCTTCCCCCTCCCCATATCCTCAAGTCCATTCTCAAGTAGGTCTGTGTCTTTATTCCCGTTTTACCCCTAGGTTCTTCATGACATTTTTTTTTTAAATTCCGTATATATGTGTTAGCATACGGTATTTGTCTTTCTCTTTCTGACTTACTTCACTCTGTATGACAGACTCTAGGTCTATCCACCTCATTACAAATAGCTCAGTTTCATTTGTTTTTATGGCTGAGTAATATTCCATTGTATATATGTGCCACATCTTCTTTATCCATTCATCCGATGATGGACACTTAGGTTGTTTCCAGCTCCGGGCTATTGTGAATAGAGCTGCGATGAACATTTTGGTACATGTCTCTTTTTGAATTATGGTTTTCTCAGGGTATATGCCCAGTAGTGGGATTGCTGGGTCATATGGTAGTTCTATTTGTAGTTTTTTAAGGAACCTCCATACCGTTCTCCATAGTGGCTGTACCAATTCACATTCCCACCAGCAGTGCAAGAGTGTTCCCTTTTCTCCACACCCTATCCAGCATTTATTGTTTCTAGATTTCTTGATGATGGCCATTCTGACTGGTGTGAGATGATATCTCATTGTAGTTTTGATTTGCATTTCTCTAATGATTAATGATGGTGAGCATTCTTTCATGTGTTTGTTGGCAGTCTGTATATCTTCTTTGGAGAAATGCCTATTTAAGTCTTCTGCCCATTTTTGGATTGGGTTGTTTGTTTTTTTGCTATTGAGCTGCATGAGCTGTTTATAAATTTTGGAGATTAATCCTTTGTCAGTTGCTTCATTTGCAAATATTTTCTCCCATTCTGAGGGTTGTCTTTTGGTCTTGTTTATGGTTTCCTTTGCTGTGCAAAAGCTTTGAAGTTTCATTAGGTCCCATTTGTTTATCTTTGTTTTTATTTCCATTTCTCTAGGAGGTGGGTCCAAAAGGATCTTGCTGTGATTTATGTCATAGAGTGTTCTACCTATGTTTTCCTCTAAGAGTTTGATAGTTTCTGGCCTTACATTTAAGTCTTTAATCCATTTTGAGCTTATTTTTGTGTATGGTGTTAGGGAATGATCTAATCTCAAAGTTTTACATGTCCCTGTCCAGTTTTCCCAGCACCACTTATTGAAGAGGCTGTCCTTTCTCCACTGTACATTCCTGCCTCCTTTATCAAAGATAAGTTGGCCATATGTGCGTGGGTTTATCTCTGGGCTTTCTATCCTGATCCACTGATCTATCTTTCTGTTTTTATGCCAGTACCACACTGTCTTGATTACTGTAGCTTTGTAGTATAGTCTGAAGTCAGGGAGCCTGATTCCTCCAGCTCCGTTTTTCGTTCTCAAGATTGCTTTGGCTATTCGGGGTCTTTTGTTTTTCCAAACAAATTTGGAAATTTTTTGTTCTAGTTCTGTGAAAAATGCCAGTGGTAGTTTGATAGGGATTGCATTGAATCTGTAGATTGCTTTGGGTAGTAGAGTCATTTTCACAATATTGATTCTTCCAATCCAGGAGCATGGCATATCTCTCCATCTATTTGTATCATCTTTAATTTCTTTCATCAGTGTCTTATAATTTTCTGCATACAGGTCTTTTGTCTCCTTAGGTAGGTTTATTCCTAGATATTTTATTCTTTTTGTTGCAATGGTAAATGGGAGTGTTTTCTTGATTTCATTTTCAGATTTTTCATCATTAGTGTACAGGAATGCCAGAGATTTCTGTACATTAATTTTGTATCCTGCTACTTTACCAAATTCATGGATTAGCTCTAGTAGTTTTTTGGTAGCATCTTTAGGATTCTCTATGTATAGTATCATGTCATCTGCAAACAGTGACAGCTTTACTTCTTCTTTTCCGATTTGGATTCCATTTATTTCCTTTTCTTCTCTGATTGCTGTGGCTAAAACTTCCAGAACTATGTTGAATAAGAGTGGTGAGAGTGGGCAGCCTTGTCTTGTTCCTGATCTTAGAGTAAATGGTTTCAGTTTTTCACCATTGAGGACAATGTTGGCTGTGGGTTTGTCATATATGGCCTTTATTATGTTGAGGAAAGTTCCCTCTATGCCTACTTTCTGCAGGGTTTTTATCATAAATGGGTGTTGAATTTTGTCGAAAGCTTTCTCTGCATCTATTGAGATGATCATATGGTTTTTCTCCTTCAACTTGTTAATATGGTGTATCACATTGATTGATTTGCGTATATTGAAGAATCCTTGCATTCCTGGAATAAACCCCACTTGATCATGGTGTATGATCCTTTTAATGTGCTGTTGGATTCTGTTTGCTAGTATTTTGTTGAGGATTTTTGCATCTATGTTCATCAGTGATATTGGCCTGTAGTTTTCTTTCTTTGTGACATCCTTGCCTGGTTTTGGTATCAAGGTGATGGTGGCCTCGTAGAATGAGTTTGGGAGTGTTCCTTCCTCTGATATTGTTTGGAAGAGTTTGAGAAGGATGGGTGTTAGCTCTTCTCTAAATGTTTGATAGAATTCGCCTGTAAAGCCATCTGGTCCTGGGCTTTTGTTTGTTGGAAGATTTTTAATCACAGTTTCAATTTCAGTGCTTGTGATTGGTCTATTCATATTTTCTATTTCTTCCTGAGTCAGTCTTGGCAGGTTGTGCATTTCTAAGAATTTGTCCATCTCTTCCAGGTTGTCCATTTTATGGGCATAGAGTTGCTTATAGTAATCTCTCATGATCTTTTGTATTTCTGCAGTGTCAGTTGTTACTTCTCCTTTTTCATTTCTAATTCTATTGATTTGAGTCTTCTCCCTTCTTTTCTTGATGAGTCTGGCTAATGGTTTATCAATTTTGTTTATCTTCTCAAAGAACCAGCTTTTAGTTTTATTTATCTTTGCTATCGTTTCCTTCATTTCTTTTTCATTTATTTCTGATCTGATTTTTATGATTTCTTTCCTTCGGCTAACTTTGGGATGTTTTTGTTCTTCTTCCTCTAATTGCTTTAGGTGCAAGGTTAGGTTGTTTCTTCGAGATGTTTCCTGTTTCTTAAGGTGGGATTGTATTGCTATAAACTTCCCTCTTAGAACTGCTTTTGCTGCATCCCATAGGTTTTGGGTCGTCGTGTCTCCATTGTGATTTGTTTCTAGGTATTTTTTAATTTCCCCTTTGATTTCTTCTGTTATCACTTCGTTATTAAGTAGTGTATTGTTTAGCCTCCATGTGTTGGTATTTTTTACAGCTCTTTTCCTGTAATTAATATCTAGTCTCATAGCATTGTGGTCAGAAAAGATACTTGATACAATTTCAATTTTCTTACATTTACCAAGGCTTGATTTGTGACCCAAGATATGATCTATCCTGGAGAATGTTCCATGAGCACTTGAGAAAAATGTGTATTCTGTTGTTTTTGGGTGGAATGTCCTATAAATATCAATTAAGTCCATCTTGTTTAATGTATCATTTAAAGCTTGTGTTTCCTTATTTATTTTCATTTTGGATGATCTGTCCATTGGTGAAAGTGGGGTGTTAAAGTCCCCTACTATAATTGTGTTACTGTCGATTTCTCCTTTTATGGCTGTTAGTATTTGCCTTATGTATTGAGGTGCTCCTATGTTTGGTGCATAAATATTTACAATTGTTACATCTTCTTCTTGGATCGATCCCTTGATCATTATGTAGTGTCCTTCTTTGTCTCTTCTAGTAGTCTTTATTTTAAAGTCTATTTTGTCTGATATGAGAATTGCTACTCCAGCTTTCTTTTGGTTTCCTTTTGCATGGAATATCTTTTTCCATCCCCTTACTTTCAGTCTGTATGTGTCTCTAGGTCTGAAGTGGGTCTCTTGTAGACAGCATATATCTGGGTCTTGTTTTTGTATCCATTCAGCCAATCTGTGTCTTTTGGTGGGAGCATTTAGTCCATTTACATTTAAGGTAATTATCGATATGTATGTTCCTATTCCCATTTTCTTAATTGTTTTGCGTTCATTATTGTAGGTCTTTTCCTTCTGTTGTGTTTCTTGCCTAGAGAAGTTCCTTTAGCATTTGTTGTAAAGCTGGTTTGGTGGTGCTGAACTCTCTCAGCTTTTGCTTGTCTGTAAACGTTTTAATTTCTCCATCAAATCTGAATGAGATCCTTGCTGGGTAGAGTAATCTTGGTTGCAGGTTTTTCTCTTTCATCACTTTAATTATGTCCTGCCACTCCCTTCTGGCTTGTAGAGTTTCTGCTGAGAGATCAGCTGTTATCCTGATGGGGATTCCCTTGTGTGTTATTTGTTGTTTTTGCCTTGCTGCTTTTAATATGATTTCTTTGTGTTTAATTTTTGACAGTTTGATTAATATGTGTCTTGGCGTATTTCTCCTTGGATTTATTCTGTATGGGACTCTCTGTGCCTCCTGGACTTGATTAACTATTTCCTTTCCCATATTAGGGAAGTTTTCAACTATAATCTCTTCAAATATTTTCTCAGTCCCTTTCTTTTTCTCTTCTTCTTCTGGAACCCCTATAATTCGAATGTTGGTGCGTTTAATGTTGTCCCAGAGGTCTCTGAGACTGTCCTCTGTTCTTTTCATTCTTTTTTCTTTATTTTGCTCTGCAGCAGTTATTTCCACTATTTTATCTTCCACCTCACTTATCCGTTCTTCTGCCTCAGTTATTCTGCTATTGAACCCGTCTAGAGTATTTTTTATTTCATGTATTGTGTTTTTAATCGATGCTTGATTCATCTTTAGTTCTTCTAGGTCCTTGTTAACTGTTTCTTGCATTTTGTCTATTCTATTTCCAAGATTTTGGATCTGGGAAATAGAATCTTGGATCATCTTTACCATCATTATTCTGAATTCTTTTTCAGGTAGACTGCCTATTACCTCTTCATTTGTTAGGTCTGGTGGGTTTTTATCTTGCTCCTTCTCCTGCTGTGTGTTTTTCTGTCTTCTCATTTTGCTTATGTTACTGTGTTTGGGGTCTCCTTTTTGCAGGCTGCCGGTTCGTAGTTCCCATTGTTTTTGGTGTCTGTCGCCAGTGGCTAAGGTTGGTTTAGTGGGTTGTGTAGGCTTCCTGGTGGAGGGGACTAGTGCCTGTGTTCTGGTGGATGAGGCTGGATCTTGTCTTTCTGGTGAGCAGGTCCACGTCTGGTGGTGTGTTTTCGGGTGTCTGCGGACTTTTTATGATTTTAGGCCACCTCTCTGGTAATGGGTGGCGTTGTGTTCCTGTCTTGCTAGTTGTTTGGCATAGGGTGTCCAGCACTGTAGCTTGCTGGTCGTTGAGTGAAGCTGGGTGCTGGTGTTGAGATGGAGATCTCTGGAAGATTTTTGCCGTTTGATATTATGTGGAGCTGGGAGGTCTCTTGTGGACCAGTGTCCTGAAGTTGGCTCTCCCACCTCAGAGGCACAGCACTGACTCCAGGCTCCTCAATTTGGGATGATGTGTTGTCTATTCATGTATTCCACAGATGCAGGGTACATCAAGTTGATTGTGGAGCTTTAATCCGCTGCTTCTGAGGCTGCTGGGAGAGGTTTCCCTTTCTCTTCTTTGTTCTCACAGCTCCTGGGTCTCAGCTTTGGATTTGGCCCCGCCTCTGCATGTAGGTCGCCGGAGGGCGTCTGTTCTTCGCTCAGGCAGGACAGGATTAAAGGAGCAGCCGCTTCGGGGACTCTTGCTCACTCAGGCCGGGCGGGAGGGCTGGGCATGGAGTGCGGGGCGAGCCTGCAGCGGCAGAGGTCGGCGTGACGTTGCACCAGCCCGAGGCGCACCGTGCGTTCTCCCAGGGAAGCCGCCCCTGGATCCCGGGACCCCGGCAGTGGCGGGCTGCACAGGCTCCCGGAAGGGCGGTGTGGGCAGTGACCTGCGCTCGCACACAGGCTTCTTGGCGGCAGCAGCAGCAGCCCCAGCGTCCCACGCCCGTCACTGGGCTCCGCACTTTCAGTCGCGACTCGCGCCCGTCTGTGGAGCCCCTTTAAGCAGCGCTCTTAATCCCCTCTCCTCGTGCACCAGGAAACCAAGAGGGAAGAAAAAGTCTCTTGCCTCTTCGGCAGCTCCAGAGTTTTCCCGGACTCCCTGCCGGCTAGCTGTGGCACATTAGCCCCCTTCACGCTGAGTTCTCGCCGCCAGCCCCAGTCCTCTCTCTGCGCTCTGACCGAAGCCCGAGCCTCAGCTTCCAGCACTGCGCGCCCCGGCGGGCGAGCAGACAAGCCTCTCGGGCTGGTGAGTGCCGCTCGGCACCGATCCTCTGTGTGGGGATCTCTCCGCTTTGCCCTACCCAGGTATGTGGGGAGTTTCTTGCCTTTTGGGAGGTCTGGGGTCTTATGCCAGCGTTCAGTAGGTGTTCTGTAGGAGTTGTTCCATGTGTAGCTGTATTTCTGGTGTATCCGTGGGGAGGAAGGTGATCTCCGCGTCTTACTCTTCCGCCATCTTACCCGGAAGTGTCCTGGGAATACATCTTTGCCAAAGTAGTCAAACTTGTGAGACACAGATAAAGCACAGCTTAGAGAGAAATTCATAGAACTAAGTGCCTATATTAGAAGAGAAGGAATATTTGAAATCAATGACTTCAGCTTCTACCTTTAAATATTAGAAAAAGAAGAGTCCATTAAATTCAAAGTAAGCAGAAGAGTAAATAAAAAGTTAAGAACAGAAAGCAATAACATAAAACACACACATGAAAGTAGAAAAAATCAATGAAACAAAAAGCTGATTCTTTGAGAAGATGAGCAAAATTGATAAATATCTAGCCAGACTGATTAGGAGGAAAAGGAAAGAAGGCACAAATGACCAATATCAGGAAGAGTAGAGGATGTCATTACAGACATTATAGATGTTTAAATGATAATAAAGAAACATTATGAACAAAAATAAAAAATAAAAAATAAATAAAATAAAATGACAGCTGCATGTGGCATAATGCTGGACACATGGGACTGAGAGGATTGGTGAGATTGAGTGAGCAAATGCAGACCCTTTAAAGCAATAATGCCTGGCACCCATTCCATGGGTCCCAACTCTCCAGGGTGAAGGGAATATTACTACAGCTATAACATGTACGGGAAACCTAGAGAATGGACACACTGTGAATATGAAAGGTCTCTAAAACTCAACGAATAGTCCCTCTACTGGTGCTCCAGTTGGGCTTTCCAAATGCTTTACTATCAATCTCCCAACTTGGAGAGACAGCCCCTTTAACCTCCTGGTTCGCACAGGTTGCCAATTTGGCAGAAGATAAAAGGGAAGTGGGAGAACCAATGAGAGAGTAGCTGTTAGGCATTTGGACGGGCACATGTCACACTTATATCACGGGAGGAAGAAGAATTAACCAAAGTCTCAGCCACCCACCTAAAACCAGTATAGGTCCTGAACCAAAATATTGGACTTGCGTTCAGCTCACAAAAAAACGAGTTAAATAATGAAGCTCAGAGGCACAGCAATTCACAAAATGGCAGAGTAATAAAGGGCAACTATCATCCAACAATCTGTTGAGGGGAGGCAACGAGGCGGACTTGAAAGCGAGGCAGAATAGCAGGAAACAGATTTCAAGAGGTACGTTGGAATCGCCTTTAAAGCACAGAAAGAGGGGCACAACTTCCACAATGATGCACTTGGCCAAAAAGGGCGTATGCGTTTTCTCCTGAATATATTCAGGATAAAACGCATACGCCCTTTTTGGCCAAGCAAGCAAGTGGGCAATGCATGTCTGCACTACAAAGAAGTATCACTTCACACCGGTCAAATGGGACATCCACAAAATGGGTAAAAACCAGAAAGGCAAGACAGGCCCTGGAGAACAGGGAGCCTTGTTATCCTGATGAGCGGGTTGTAAATTGCCAACTGCCTCTCTGGAGGAGTGCATTGTTTTCCCTAAAACAAGTAAACAACAGAGCTACAGAGCCAAGGGCACTTCCAGTCTAGGGAATATACCTTGGGAAAACTGAAAATCAATAAGACACAGCCACCCCAAAATTTAGGGCTGCACTGCTTACAAGAACCTCAACTTGGGTACACCTTAAGTATACCAGGAAAGATAAAAATTGTTCAAAATATTGTGGTACTTACGTATGATGGAATATCCCTCAGCCATGAAATCAATGTCATAAGACCAGTAGCATAAAATGAGTGGATTCAGGTACGATGATTCTAAGTGAAATATGTCAAACAGAAAAATAAACTTATCATAAGATATCACTTATGAAGATCCTGTAAACATGGCTACACATGAACTGAGTTAGGAAAGAGAACAGAGTCCACATTTACAAAACACTCTTATGCCTGCTTAAGGGGGAAGGAGAGGTGGGGTGATGCATAAAACCAGAATTTGATATAAGCACCGGTACCGTTCCAAAAACGAAGTATGGAATAGACAAGACCTACACCTTCCTCAATGAAAGGGACTCAAAACCCCATATTTCCCGCAGAGGAATATGTCTGACTAGTTAGTATCTTAAAACCTATGTATTGATAAGTCTCCATAAGGGAATCCAGTGTGTCTAGACTGGCTAAAACATGGCAGTGAGAATCAGCTCTAACCCACTATGAAAAGGAATTTGAAAAACAATAAAATAATGGGAAATTCTTTACAATTCCTTCAGGATATCTGATGAAACCTGGAAAGACCCTATCTACAATGACAGCTGGATGTGGCATAAGGCTGGACACATGGGACTGAGAGGATTGGTGAGATGGGGTGAGCTAATGCAGACTCTTTAAAACAATAATGCATGGCACCAATTCCATGGGTCCCATGTCTCCAGGTTGAAGGGAATATAACTACAGCTATAACATGTACGGGAAACCTAGAGAATGGACACACTGTGAATACGAAAGGTCTCTAAAACTCAACGAATAGCCCCCTCCTGGTGCTCCGGTTTCACTTTCCAACTGCTTTACTATCAATCTCCCAACCTAGAGAGACAGCACCTTTAACCTCCTGTTTCGCACAGGTTGCCAATTTGGCAGAGGATGAATGGGAAGAGGGAGAACCAATGAGAGAGTACCTGTTAGGCATTTGGACGGGCATATGTCACTCTTATTTCCCTGGAGGAAGAAGAATTAATCAAAGCCTCAGCCACCCATCGAAAACCAGTATAGGTCCTGAACAAAAATATTGGACTTGCGTTCAGCTCACAAAAAACGAGTTAAATAATGTATATCAGGGGCACAGCAATTCACAAAATGGCAGAGTAATAAAGGGCAACTATCGTCCAACAATCTGTTGAGTGGAGGCAACGAGGCGGACTTGAAAGCGAGGCAGAATAGCAGAAAACAGATTGCAAGAGATACGTTGGAATCGCCTTTAAAGCACAGAAAGAGGGGCACAACTTCGACAATGATGCACTTGGCCAAAAAGGGCGTATGCGTTTTCTCCTAAATATTCAGGAGAAAACGCATACGCCCTTTTTAGCCAAGCAAGCAAGTGGGCAATGCATGTCTGCACTACAAAGAAGTATCACTTCCCACCGGTCAAAAGGGACATCCACAAAATGGGAAAAAAACAGAAAGGCAAGACAGGCCCTGGAGAACAGGGAGCCTTGTTATCCTGATGGGCGGAATGAAAATTGCCAACTGCCTCTCTGGAGGAGTGCATTGTGTTCCCTAAAACAAGTAAATAACAGAGCTACAGAGCCAAGGGCACTTCCAGTCTAGGGAATATACCTTGAGAAAACTGAAAATCAATAAGACAGAGCCACCCCAAAATTTAGGGCGACACTGCTTACAAGAACCTCAACATAGGTACACCTTAAATATCCCAGGAAATATAAAAATTGTTCAAAAAATTGTGGTACTTACGTACAATGGAATATCCCTCAGCCATGAAATCAATGTCATAAGACCAGTAGCAGCAAAATAAGTGGATTCAGGTACGATGATTCTAAGTGAAATAAGTCACACAGAAAAAGAAACTTATCATAAGATATCACTTATGAAGATCCTGTAAACATGGCTACACGTGAACTGAGTTAGGAAAGAGAACAGAGTCTCACATTTAGAAAACACTCTTATGCCTGCTTAAGGGGGAAGGAGAGGTGGGGTGATGCATAAAACCAGAGTTTGATATAAGCACAGGTACCGTTCCAAAAAACAAGTATGGAATAGACAAGACCTACACCTTCCTCAGTGAAAGGGACTCAAAACCCCATATTTCCCACAGAGGAATATATATGACTAGTAAGAATCTTAAAACCTATGTATTGATATGTCTCCATAAGGGAATCAAGTGTGTCTAGACTGGCATAAACATGGCAGTGACAATCAGCTCAAACCCACAATAAAAAGGAATTTGAAAAACAAAAAATAATGGGAAATTCTTTACAATTCCTTCAGGATTTCTGATGAAACCTGGAATGACCCTATCTACAATCACAGCTGGATGTGGCATAAGGCTGGACACATGAGACTGAGAGAATTGGTGAGATTGGGTGAGCAAATGCAGACCCTTTAAAGCAATAATGCATTGCACCCATTCCATGGGTCCCATGTCTCCAGGTTGAAGGGAATATTACTACAGCTATAACATGTACGTGAAACCTTGAGAATTTACACACTGTGAATACGAAAGGTCTCTAAAACTCAACGAATAGTCCCTCTCCTGGTGCTCTGGTTTGACTTTCCAACTGCTTTACTATCAATCTCCCAACTTGGAGAGACAGCACCTTTAAGCTCCTGGTTCGCACAGGTTGCCAATTTGACAGAGGAGGAAAGGGATTGACAGAGTAGGAAAGGAAAGAGGGAGAACCAATGAGAGAGTAGCTGTTAGGCATTTGGACGGGCACATGTCAGTCTTATATCCCGGGAGGAAGAAGAATTAACCAAAGTCTCAGCCACCCACCGAAAACCAGTATAGGTCCTGAACCAAAATTATGGACTTGTGTTCAGCTCACAAAAAACAAGTTAAAAAATGGAGCTCAGGGGCACAGGAATTCACAAACTGGCAGAGTAGTAAAGGACAACTCTCGTCCAAAAATCTGTTGAGGGAAGGATACGTGGCGGACTTGAAAGCGAGGCAGAATAGCAGGAAAAATGATTTCACGAGGTACATAGGAATCACCTTTAAAGCACAGGAAGAGGGGCACAACATCGACAATGGTGCATTTGGCCAAAAAGGGGCGTATGCGTTTTCTCCTGAATATATTCAGGAGAAAACACATACAACCCTTTTGGCCAAGCAAGCAAGCGGGCAATGCAAATCTGCACTACAAAGAAGTATCACTTCCCTTCGGTCAAAAGGGAAATGAACAAAATGGATAAAAACCAGAAAGGCAAGACAGGCCCTGGAGAAGAGGGAGCCTTCTTATGCTGATGGGCGGGATGTAAATTGCCAACTGCCTCTCTGGAGGAGTGCATTGTGTTCCCTAAAACAAGTAAACAACAGAGCTACACAGCCAAGGGCACTTCCAGTCTAGGGAATATACCTTGGGAAAACTGAAAATCAAGAAGACAGAGCCACCCCAAAATTTAGGGCTGCACTGCTTACAAGAACCTCAACTTGGGTACACCTTAAGTATACCAGGAAAGATAAAAATTGTTCAAAAAATTGTGGTATTTACGTATGATGGAATATCCCTCAGCCATGAAATCAATGTCATAAGACCAGTAGCACAAAAGGAGTGGATTCAGGTACGATGATTCTTAGTGAAATAAGTCACACAGAAAAAGAAACTTATCATAAGATATCACTTATGAAGATCCTGTAAACATGGCTACACATGAACTGAGTTAGGAAAGAGAACAGAGTCTCCCATTTACAAAACACTCTTATGCCTGCTTAAGGGGGAAGGAAACGTAGGGTGATGCATAAAACCAGAGTTTGATATAAGCACAGGTACCGTTCCAAAAACCAAGTATGGAATAGACAAGACCTACACCTTCCTCAGTGAAAGGGACTCTAAACCCCATATTTCCCACAGAGGAATATATATGACTAGTAAGAATCTTAAAACCTATGTATTGATATGTCTCCTTAAGGGAATCAAGTGTGTCTAGACTGGCATAAACATGGCAGTGACAATCAGCTCAAACCCACTATAAAAAGGAATTTGAAAAACAAAAAATAATGGGAAATTCTTTACAATTCCTTCAGGATTTCTGATGAAACCTGTAAAGACCCTATCTACAATGACAGCTGGATGTGGCATAAGGCTGGACACATGGAACTGAGAGGATTGGTGAGATGGGGTGAGCAAATGCAGAGTCTTTAAAGCAATAATGCATGGCACCCATTCCATGGGTCCCATGTCTCCAGGTTGAAGGGAATATTACTACAGCTATATCATGTACGTGAAACCTTGAGAATTTACACACTGTGAATACGAAAGGTCTCTAAAACTCAACGAATAGTCCCTCTCCTGGTGCTCTGGTTTGAATTTCCAACTGCTTTACTATCAATCTCCCAACTTGGAGAGACAGCAACTTTAACCTCCTGGTTCGCACAGGTTGCCAATTTGACAGAGGAGGAAAGGGATTGACAAAGGAGGAAAGGGAAGAGGGAGAACCAATGAGAGAGTAGCTGTTAGGCATTTGGACGGGCATACGTCAGTCTTATATCCCGGGAGGAAGAAAAATTAAACAAAGTCTTAGCTACCTACCGAAAACCAGTATAGGTCCTGAACCAAAATTTTGGACTTGCGTTCAGCTCACAAAAAACAAGTTAAAAAATGGAGCTCAGGGGCACAGTGATTCACAAACTGGCAGAGTAATAAAGGACAACTCTCGTCCAACAATCTGTTGAGGGGAGGCAACGAAGCGGACTTGAAAGCGATGCAGAAGAGCAGGAAACAGATTTC